>NC_044033.1:295267715-295894635 GCF_901765095.1 Microcaecilia unicolor | reverse complement strand
CGTCAGAAAAACATAAATAAATAAAAATTAAAAAAAAGGGTCGGGAGGGGGCAAGGGCGCTCATCAGGAGCGTCCTGTACGGATGGCCTTGCCCCCCCCCCCTCGCTGCTCCCCACTTTCCGCCGCTCCCCCCACCCCGAAAAAGCAAAATTCGAGCAGCCCCTGCCCCCGCCCTTCCTCACTACTCTCTCACCTCAGCTCCGCCTCCCAACATCCTCCGTCCTGTGCCCCGCCCCCTTTTGGGGTCGTCGCCGCCATTCCCCTCCTCCATCGGGCCCCCTCCCTCTTACCGGGCCCGTGCAGCACCTCTCTCCTCTGTCCGAAGGCGCTGCACGGGCAAGAAGAAAGCCTGATGCCTGCCTTCGCCCAGCTTCGATGGCGCGTCTTTCTCCTGCTGGGCCCGCCCCTGTCTGACGTCGGTTACCTACGTAGGTTACTGACGTCAGACAGGGGCGGGCCCAGCAGGAGAAAGACGCGCCATCGAAGCTGGGCGAAGGCAGGCATCAGCTGTCTTCTTGCCCGTGCAGCGCCTTCGGACAGAGGAGCGAGGCACTGCACGGGCCCGGTAAGAGGGAGGGGGGCCCGATGGAGGAGGGGAATGGCGGCGACGACCCCAAAAGGGGGCGGGGCACAGGACGGAGGATGTCGGGGAGGCGGAGCTGAGGTGAGAGAGTAGTGAGGAAGGGAGGGGGGCAGGGGCTGCTCGAATTTTGCTTTTTCGGGGTGGGGGGAGCGGCGGAAAGTGGGGAGCAGGGCTGCTTGAATTTTGCTTTTTCAGGGTGGGGGGAGCGGCGGAAAGTGGGGAGCAGCGGGGGGGGGGGGGGGGCAAGGCCGTCCATACAGGACGCTCCTGATGAGCGCCCTTGCCCCCTCCCGACCCTTTTTTTTTTATTATTTTTTTTATTTGGGAGCCATGTGCTTGTGATTTGACTGTGTTTTGACTGTTTGTGGCATGCACAGAGCAGCTAACCTAACGCTTGGCTGCTCTGCGCATGATTTGGGGGCCGATTAACGATGTGTATTGTGATTCTTTGATACATTGTACGTTTCTATACCGATCTGAGCATGTGTGACTTTTTTTTTTTGTGCATTCTTCGTTTTTTAAAAATCGTTAGGGCCTTTAACGATTTTGATTTTTTTACGTTTGCTTGATGCATCTACCCCAGAGTTCCAAAGAACATAGAGATTGTGAGAGACTTTTAACAATAGGTGTAATCTCCTGAACACATGTAGGTTTAAATGAGGACCATTCTTTATCTGCTGGTATCCCATATGAACTATCATCCAGTGCCTGCATCTCACTAATAGAACAAACATTAGGATCAAAGGACTGATGAGTCTTGTTTACCTTTGATAAAAAAAATATATAGCCAGTTCCTCTACAGAAGGCTGACAAGACATTTTCAAAAGTTTGAGAATTTGGAATATATTATTAATAATTAGGATACCTGATCCCCACAAGTTCAGAATAATATGTTTGTTTGGTTGAATTTACCCGATATTTATAGTTTATAAAAAGTTATTCTCCATCTCTCTGTATCATCAATATTCTAAGATTTACCCCAACTGCATTCAAGTTGAAGACATTTACGTTTCAAAGCTAAAAGATTATCTGTAAACCAAGGTACATTAATCTTTCTAAAAGAGCACCTAAGTTTCATTGGAGCTAAGTCATCAAGGGTTGTCAAAATTACTCTATTCCACGTCTCTAAAGATTTTTCAGAGTCAGTCTCAGTATTTAAATGTGGGGTCACTGACTCCCAAAACATGACCTCATCAATTTTCCCTCTGGTATATCTAGTTTGTTCCTCTTTAATAGATGGCAAAAAATTATAATTTAAAGTAAAATTGCAACAATATTAATCCTGCACAACAGTGGCGTAGCCAAACAGCCAATTTTGGGTGGGCCTGAACCCAAAGTGGGTGGGCACAAAATTCTCTCTCAAACCCCTCCCCCAGCATTTCCCAACTCAAAAGATAAATACTTTAGCTGATGAAGATCCCCAAGCTCTGTCACCTGAAAACTTCCACCAAAGATGGCCAGAATTTACTTTTACCAAGCTTGGTCGGAAGCAGCAACTCCTTGAGCCACCAATAGCGGCACCCAGGGGCGTATCTGCTATGGGGCCACAGGGGCCTGGTCCCCGCAGATTTGCCCCTGGACCCCCTTACCAATGACGCTCTCAACCCCCTTCCTCCTGCCGTCACTCCGCTGTTGCACCTCACCTCCCTTTGCTGGCGGGGGACCCCAACCCCCGCCAGCCGAAATCTCCGTCCTTCCTTCCTTCCTTTGTTTGAGATTGGTGGTTTCTGACGTCCTGCACGCACGCACGTACAACGTGCAGCGTGCAGGACGTCAGAAACCACCAAACCCAAACGAAGGAAGGAAGGAAGGACGGAGACTTCGGCTGGCGGGGGTTGGGGTCCTCCGCCAGCAAAGGGAAGTGAGGCATGATGGCAGAGTGACGGAAGGAAGGACGGAGACTTCGGCTGGCGGGCCAGCCCCCGCCAGCAAAGGGAGGTGAAGCGCGACGGCGGGAGGAGGGGGGGTTTAAAGTAGTCGGGCGGGGGGGGAGTGGTGGCGTCGTCGTCTTCGTCTTCAGCGGGGGGGGGGGGGGTCAGTGCCGCCGGGGGGGGGGGGGGGCTAAAATGTGCCCCCTCTCCTCGGCTCTGGCCCCCCCTACCATTGAAGTTCAGATACGCCCCTGGCGGCACCCCATGCTTGCTTAGTTGTCAGTGGCTCAAGGATGCTGCCCCCATCTGCCAAGCTCAGCAGAAGGGATTTCTGGCCACCTTCAGTGGAGGTCCTCAGCTAGCAGGGCTTGGGGATCTCCATCAGCTACAGCAAGGGTCAGGGCTGCTGTTAGCCATGCTGTGGCCCAGGGCAGAAAATAAAGAAACCCTCTCCTCTTTAATCTCCCCATCTGCCATTACAGTCTCACACTGACAGACCATCACCAAATACAGAACAAGAGATTACAAATTAGAAATAAAAATATGTAGACAAAAATTGAACTGAGAACCTCAACATTTAGTGCAACATTTAGTGCGACGATCGAAGAAAAGAATGCAGGGACCGAAGCAGGGTAGCATGCAGGGACCGAGGAAGCGCCGGCGGGGAGGACAAGCATTTCCGTTGCAGGCAAAGCTCTTGACGGCCGGAGAAGTGAGCGACATGCGAGGGATGTTGGGTGGGCCTGGAGGGAAAGTGGGTGGGCCTAGGCCCGTCCAGGCCCACCCGTAGCTACGCCCCTGCTGCACAATTGCTGATTACCAAATCTAAAGTTTGACATTTTTCATAAGTAGGAAGACAACTTAAAAAATGCCCTCGGTATGGGCCCTAGAGTAACGGATTGGGTTAAAAATTGGTTGAATGGTAGAAGACAGGGTAGTGGTAAATGGAGCTTGCTCTGAAGAAAAGGATGTCGTCAGTGGAGTTCCGCAGGGATCGGTCCTAAGAACGGCTCTTTTTAACATCTTTGTGAGTGAGATTGCGGAAGGGCTGTCTGGTAAGGTCTGTCTCTTTGCGGATGATACTAAACTCTGGAACAGGATGGATACCCTGGAGGGTGTGAATGACATGAGGAAGGACCTAGCGACCTGCTGGTAGGCGGATACAACCCATCAGTTAATGGATTCGTCTGCTGTGACTAAAGGAAAGAAAATTACCAGGGTAAGAACCTAATTTTCCCTTTGTGCCCGCATTCTAGTGTCTAACTTCTTTAGCCACTGCTTCCAAATTTCCCCAGCCATCCATGAATTTGCGTTAGCCTCGTATGACACAGGAAGTCGCTTAACATTCTTGAAGCAACGGGGCTGTTTGCTCTTTCCACTGATGAGGTGTTCCAACTTCTCACTCCCATCTATATTGCAGCAAAGGAGGATCGTCAGTCGGTCCTTTAACGTTTTACTTCCTGTAGTTTCGACTTGTTTGAATGCAAGTGTTCCATCAGGAATCGCTCGCCAGTTGTCACGTCTGTGGTCGTGACCACTCTCAGACTTACCCTATTTCTGGGAATCAGTGTCTGTGCTGGTTTCTGTCTACTTCTGAGTTGGCTCTGTTTCTGTCTCTGGGTGCTAGCCACTTCCAGCATGGCGCTGATTGCCTCAGTATACTGCACCTATGTGGGTTTAACCTCTCTGTGCTTCAGTATACTGTTCCTGAGTTAGCTCTATCTCTGTCTCTGTGGGCTGGCTGCTCTAATGGCTTCACTACTCTACACTTGTGTGTATTGGGCCTCTCTGTACTTCAGTGGGCTGTTCCTGAGGTAGCTCTGTCTCAGGCTGGGTGGGCTGGCTGCTTCCAGCCTGACACTAATTACCTCATTAGGCTACACCTGTGTGGGTTAGGTCTCTCTGGGCTTCTGTATGCTCCTTGCCTGTGGCCTGAAGGGGTGACCTCATCTGTCAGGGCCTTCTTAAGGAACTGGTGTTCTGGTCTTCAGTGCCTTTGCATTGCCAATGCCTACACAGTGCCTTAGGTCCCAAGGTTAGTGTGCTGTTTGCACAGTTAGCTTTCCTTGTCTTTTCTTGTGGGCTTCCATCCCTTCTGCTTTGCTAGTTACTATCACCTGTGGGCCTTGCCTTCTGGCTCAGGGTATTATTGCTCGTAGGCTTTCTGCCTAGTCTATTACTTACCTGTGGGCTTCTTGCTTTCCTGCTCTGGGTATTATTGCTCTTTGGGCTTTCAGTCCTTCTGTGTCTATTGTTCTGTGGGCTTCCAGCCCTTCTGTGCCCATTGCTCTGAGGGCCTCCAGTCTATCTGTGTATATCCCTTTTATCTGTGGGCTTCCAGGCCTTCTGGCTGTATTACTGCGGCCTGGGGGGTTTCCAGCCTTTCTGTGGGCTTCTAGCCTTTCTGGGTGTATCTCTCTGACCTGTAGGCTTTCAGCCTTTCTGTGTATATTATTCTCTGTGGGCTTTCTAGCCTTTCTGTTATCCCTGTGCAGTGGCTCTGCTCCCTGTCTGAGGTTGGGTAGCGGCTGATGCTGCAGCCTTTTCTCTCCTTTCTATCTGTTAGCTACTGTAGCTTCAGTCTAACCCTTCCTCTGGCAAGTGTATCTGTCATTCCCATTCCCTTGAGCTTAGCTTGTTTGTAGCTCCTGTATCCTGCTTCTCAAGCCTGAACCCTGCTGTAGGACGTTGTTCCTGGATTCCCTGTTGCTTGCCTCTTCAGCTCCAGCCCAGCCACTCCAGTCCTGTCTACTTCAGCCCGTCTTAGGGTTGCCTGTCTCCTGTTGGGTGGTTTTGCCTGCTGCTGCCACCTCCGTGACAGCGGCCCAAGGGCTCACATTTCCCCGAGAGACCTGACACCAGTAGAGACAGTTTTCGTCAGAATTGAAAATGTCACGAGTTGCAAACTCGTTTAAGATGGTAGGAAGAACTGAAACAACCCGATTTTCAGCACCAAAGTCATCAGCGTCTTGCTTTTCACCATGCTGTTTCTTGAATTTTACGTTGTTCCTCTCCTTCCATCTTTCCAACCATCCAACAGTGGCTTTGAATTCAGTTAGTCCAAGTCTTTCAGCTATCTGATTAGCTTTCTTCATAAGCAGTGGACCACTGACAGGAAACTGTCTGTTCCTGACTTGAGAGAACCACCGAAGAAGAGCATCTTCTACATCCTCAGCTTTTACCGCCCATTTACGTTTCCTGTGTGGATTTGTATTGTTTTGCCAGTCTTCCAGAAGCTGATCTTTCTGCTTCAAGATACGTGAAATTTGACTGGGATTGACACCATATTCCTTAGCAATAGATGCTTGACTTTGTTTTCTAATTTTTTAAGAACTTCTATTCGTTCAGCCAGTGTTAAAGTCTTACAGTTGCGCGACGACGACTCCAGTGTACACTCTAACAACATTTTCACTTATTCTGCCTGTGGCAGTTAACCAGCGAGATTTCAAATTTATCGCCCCTTTGTTACACGCCAATCGGCTTCCATATTCCGTGCGTGCGCTTATGCGGAGTCTTTCCTGCAGAGGAGCGGTCTTAAACCATGCATATAAGCGAATCTTGCACTTATCACTGGTGCGCTAAACTGAAGTTTGTCCCCATAGAAACTGATGGCGCCAAAAACAGGACCGAAGTACGGCATGCAGTTAAACAGAGCATGCGCTTATCCGACGTGCACTTAAATGGAGTGCACTGTATTAATATTCCTGAGTTTCTCAGCTAAGCTGTGGTTTGGGCAGTAAGATAAAAGGTTGGGCTTTTCCCACTCCCAGCTAGGCCCAGCCCCCGTACTCCTGCCACAGTCCCAAGCTGGGGGTTTCTTAGTTGTCTGTATGTATCAGTTATTTGTCAGGGCTGCTAGTTGGGGTAGCCGTGCATTAAACGCACCAAGCATGTTGTACCCGGGGACAAAATTGAATGTAACTCACCTTAAGCTACTACTGAAAAAGGTGTGAACTAAGCCCCAAATTCTTCCCCCTTGTCGGTTGGAAGTGCTCACTCTTCAATGCACATCATGCTTCATGTTTCAGGTACCCGCAGAGGGGCTGAAATTACCAACTCCCTCCGTTATTGCCTTGTTGAAGAGACCCAGTGTGAAGTTCACACAGAGGGTGGAGAAATGGCCTAGCGGTTAGTGCATTGGGCTGAGAAACGAGTTAGATTCTCATTTGTGGCTCTTCGTGACCCTGGAGAAGTCACTTACCCCTCCACTTACCACTTACCCTGGTACAAAAAACTTAGATTGTGAGCCCACTAGGGCCAGAGAAAGTACTTGCATATAATAAATGCAAACCACTCCTGTTTCTGTATCTGTCTGCCTCTCCTCCCCTTACCATGCCCCTTCTCTCTCCCTTGTTTCTTTCCTTTTTCTTCATCTCCTTTCTGCCTTTCCTTATGAAGTATGAATACATTGTCGTTCCTATCCAGACTTTTGTAGATCCTTTTCTTCCTATGCAATTAGTCTGTAAACCATGCAGTTACTGCCTGTTAGTTTGAAGCAGTATAGTAAGCTCAAATAAAGAAGAATTAAAAAAAAACCACACGGGCAATATGTCAAATCCATGACCCTTTACCTTTAATATGTGCAGGACCTATGTGTTAATCTATGAATTTGTACCTAATGTAATGGAGGGTGATGTTATTTGCCCAAGATTACAAGGCAAATCCGCAGAATTTGAACTTGCTACTCTAACCACTGTTACTCTCTCCTTGTGCCAGATCATTGGTTGGGCCTGCTCTGTTTCGTGCTAGATGGTATAGCTCCCATATCACTGGCAAGATCCTCACTAGGTCCAGTCCTCAGATCCCTGTTGCAGGCCCAAGTAAGGGACCATAGAGTTGACTATTTATATTTTTTCTAAAAGCCTATGTTTAGAACAGGTCTGTTCTATTCAGTCTGAGTGTAGTGTAGTGTACAACCAAAGATCACCATTCTAGGAGGTGTCTCCTTCACTTCCCTTTCTTTGTCCTTTGATCAATGCTAATTTCCTTGTCATCAGCAGCAGATGAATCCATTACGAATGGGTTGTGCCCACCTACCAGCAGGGGGAGATAGAGAACACTGAAAACCATAGTGCCTCCTGGACGGCTAGCTCCATCTGCCTCTCAGTATTCTCTATCTCCCAGCAGGGTTGGACGCAGCTTATTCAGCTCCTTCAAGAATCTGCCTGGGGTGGCTCCTGTGCTTTTGCCAGTTGTAGCAGGGGTGTTGTAGCTATTGCAGCTCCACTTTAAAGGACCTTTCCCTGCCTTACCCTTCCTGTGGTTGCAGGCATATAGGTTTGCCCTGTCTCTGCCTTTCCCACTCTTTTCTATGTGGATGCAGGCACATTGGTTCGTCCTTTCCCTGCCTTTCCCACTCTTCTGGACCTCCGGAGTGCCTCTATAGCTGTTGCCTCTAACTTTCCTCACAGAGTTAAAAGAAAAAAACTCGCGACGCGCTTGTTTGCGCTGCAATTCTGAGGCTATCTTCTGTCTGTGCAGCGTGACCGGAGCTCTGGGACTCGGTCAGGTGAGGTAAGAGCGTCTTGTAGCTCCTCCGGGGAGGGCCCGCAATCGGGGCGTTTTTGGTGTGAATCCGCCATTTTGAAATTTTCCGCCGTTTTCGGCGATGCTGTGGAGGTTTTTAAGCGCAGGTGGAGATAGAGAGCACTGAAAAACCACAGTGACCTTGGACGGCTAGCCCCTTCTGCCTTCAGTAAATGAAACTTCCAAAGTAGAGTGAGAAAGAAAGGTAAAATAACGTGAACTTTCCTCACAGTGAACAAACGCCCCAGAACCGGAGCAATAACCAACAAAGGAGGGACATTCTCAACCTCCTGCAATAGAACAACATGTAGAAACTCTGAGAACTGATCTTCAACTCTTAAGTTTCCACATTGAGTGGAACATCTTCTTAGTTGTATTCTTCACGTGGCTTTCAAGTGTAAGATTTCAATCGATAGTAACTCCGAGAATTTTCAGGGTGTCTGACACGGGAAGGGAAAAGTTTGGTGTATTTATAGTGGTGAATTTACTTGTGTTATGTTGTGAAGTAAGTATGAGAGACATTGTGTTTTTTCTGCATTAAGTTTCAATTGAAATGCATCCTCCCATGAATACATTATTTGGAAGCTATTGTTGATGTCGTTGGTGATTTCCTTTAGATCATGTTTGAATAGGATGTAGATCGTGACGTCATCTGCGTATATGTATGGATTTAGGTTCTGATTGGATAGTAAATTGGCCAAAGGTGTCATCATTAGATTGAAAAGGTTCGGCGATAGGGGAGATCCTTGAGGGACTCCACATTCAGGTATCCATGGGGGTGATGTGATCGCGTTGGATATCACTTGGTATGACCTCATGGTCAGGAAGCCTCTAAACCAGTTAAGGACATTACCTCCAACTCCGAAATATTCTAGGATGTGTAGTAATATTTCATGATTGACCATGTCGAAGGCACTGGACATGTCAAATTGTAAAAGAAGTATGTTGTTGCCAGTTGTGATTGTTTGTTTACATTTAGTCAGGAGAGTGACTAGTACTGTTTCAGTGCTGTGGTTAGCCCGAAATCCTGACTGAGAATCGTGCAGAATTGAGAATTTATTTACGTAGTTGTTGAGTTGTGTGGTAACCATGCCTTCCGTTAGTTTTGTTATCAGCGGGATGGAAGCTACTGGGCGGTAGTTGGTTAAGTCATTTGTACTTTTCTTTGCATCTTTAGGTATAGGTGTAAGTAGAATATTTCCTTTGTCCTCAGGGAAGATTCCATTCTTTAACATGTTGTTCATGTGCATAGTGAGATCTGATATGAATTGTTGAGGGGCGAATTTTATAAGGTTATTAGGGCATATGTCTAGTTTGCAGGGGACTTGGCGAATCTTCTGAGCGTTTGGGAGGTGGTGTCCTCCGAGAGTGTATTGAAGTTGGTCCATGTTCTGTCTGCTGGGAATTCACCAGGGATTGGGTCTAGACAGTCGAGGAGTTTTACGTAGTCGTTTGAGTTGGTAGGTATCGTGAGTCGTAGTTTTGTAATTTTCTCTTTGAAGTATTTCGCAAGGTTATCTGCTGATGGGGTGTCTGTACCGTTAGAGGTAACCGATGTAGTACTTAATAATTTGTTGACAAGTTGGAAAAGTTTATGTGTATCCTTGTAGTCTAGTCCGATTTTAGTTTTATAATATGATCTTTTAGTTTGTCTGATGGTATATTTGTATTTTCCTTGTAGTTGCTTCCAAGCGTTGAGTGCGGTGTCGTCTTTCCTTTTATTCCATGCTCATTCTAATCTTCTAACTTGTGTTTTTAGTTTTTTCAGCTCTTCACTGAACCAAGGTATTGTGTTCTTTCTGTGTGAGGTTCTGGTTTGAGGTGGTGCTATGTTGTCTAATATGCTTCTGCATCTGTTGTCCCACTCTTGAATATATTGGTATGATTCCGTTAGTACTGTCCATTCGTTATTATAGAATTGTTGCCAGAATATTAGTGGATCTATTTTTCCTCTCGTGGTATACGTTAATTGTTCTTGTTTGTGGTGTAGATTTTTATTCGCCATTGAAGGGACAGGTTTGCTTTGTAGTGGTCGGACCATGGTGTAGCTGTCCACTTTGTATCTATTGGTACAAGGTTTATGTCAGAGGAGAGTTTGTATGTAATGATGTCTAGTGTGTGTCCTTTAATGTGGGTTGATTGCATGTTTGGCCAGTGAAGGTTCAACAATTGGAAGAAATCCTTGCATTCATTTACGTTTCGGGAGTTGGGATCTTCAAGATGATGGTTGATATCCCCTAATATAAGAAGGTTGGAGGTAAAAACACATGTGTTTGAAATAAAGTCCATAAAGTGTGTTTGACTATCCTGCCAGTTGCTTGGTGGTCTGTAAAATAAGACAACGTTTAGGTGGTCATGCAGGTTTAGGTGGTTGATTCTAACTGAGGCAATTTCAAGTTGGGGAAGTATGGATTCGGCTGTGGTTGTGACGATGAAGTGGGATCTGTAGATTATTGCTATCCCTCCTCCTCTTTTCCCGTTTCTTGTCCAGTGGGTGATTTTGTAGCCTGGAGGGCATAGATCTAAAATTATGGGGTCTTTAAGGTCATGAATCCAGGTTTCGCTTATGAGTAAAAGATCTAGATTGTTTGTTGTGATCCAGTCTGTTATTATCGTTGTTTTGTTAACTACTGATCTGGCATTTATATAGCCCAGTTGGATCACCTGGTAGGGTTCGGTTGTGAACGTAGATGTATTAATTTTTATTAGTTGTCTATCCTCTTGATATCTGGGTTTGTTGTGTCCTTTCTTATCTTTCTGTTTATTGCGTCCGTGTGTGGTAGGTTTTCCATTTAATTGGTTGTTTTTCTTTGGACAGGTGAATTGTCTTTAGGTTGTATGTATGGTTCATGTATTGTGAGTACGTTGTTGTCTGTGAGAGGGGTTGTCAATGCGTGGTAGATTAGGGTGAGGAAATAGATTGTTAAGAGTAGTTTGTTAGTGTTCATGTTAGTGTTGATTGTATGCTGGAGTAGGAGGAGTCAGTGGTTGATTTAACCTCTGTAGTGCAGACCGATGTGGTGCAGTGTGGTGCAGTGGTGGATAGGAGTTTGTAGTCGTTAGTGGGGTTTTGTGTAGTGTATCATGGTGTAGTGGAAGGGTTACAGGTCAGAAGTCAGCAATACAGGTAAGTTTTACAGATCAGTAAATTGCATTAGGATGCAGAAATAGCGTTTTGAAGTTTAAGTCAACAAATCAAAAGACACTGCAAGTTTCTTCACATGAAACCAATGACTATCAGATTGAAAAAATCATCTAAAGGTTTTTTCACTCGCATGTAGTAAGCAGTGGAGTCTGTTACCAGAGAATGTAGTCAAGATGAACAACGTGTAAGGATTTAAAGGAGAAAACAACAACAACAACAGGATTTAAAGGAGGACAGGAAAGTTCCTGGAGGAAAATACCATAGGCAATTATTAGCCAAGTGGGTTGTAGGGTGAGTTGCAAACTCGTTTAAGATGGTAGGAAGAACTGAAACAACCCGATTTTCAGCACCAAAGTCATCAGCGTCTTGCTTTTCACCATGCTGTTTCTTGAATTTTACGTTGTTCCTCTCCTTCCATCTTTCCAACCATCCAACAGTGGCTTTGAATTCAGTTAGTCCAAGTCTTTCAGCTATCTGATTAGCTTTCTTCATAAGCAGTGGACCACTGACAGGAAACTGTCTGTTCCTGACTTGAGAGAACCACCGAAGAAGAGCATCTTCTACATCCTCAGCTTTTACCGCCCATTTACGTTTCCTGTGTGGATTTGTATTGTTTTGCCAGTCTTCCAGAAGCTGATCTTTCTGCTTCAAGATACGTGAAATTTGACTGGGATTGACACCATATTCCTTAGCAATAGATGCTTGACTTTGTTTTCTAATTTTTTAAGAACTTCTATTCGTTCAGCCAGTGTTAAAGTCTTACAGTTGCGCGACGACGACTCCAGTGTACACTCTAACAACATTTTCACTTATTCTGCCTGTGGCAGTTAACCAGCGAGATTTCAAATTTATCGCCCCTTTGTTACACGCCAATCGGCTTCCATATTCCGTGCGTGCGCTTATGCGGAGTCTTTCCTGCAGAGGAGCGGTCTTAAACCATGCATATAAGCGAATCTTGCACTTATCACTGGTGCGCTAAACTGAAGTTTGTCCCCATAGAAACTGATGGCGCCAAAAACAGGACCGAAGTACGGCATGCAGTTAAACAGAGCATGCGCTTATCCGACGTGCACTTAAATGGAGTGCACTGTATTAATATTCCTGAGTTTCTCAGCTAAGCTGTGGTTTGGGCAGTAAGATAAAAGGTTGGGCTTTTCCCACTCCCAGCTAGGCCCAGCCCCCGTACTCCTGCCACAGTCCCAAGCTGGGGGTTTCTTAGTTGTCTGTATGTATCAGTTATTTGTCAGGGCTGCTAGTTGGGGTAGCCGTGCATTAAACGCACCAAGCATGTTGTACCCGGGGACAAAATTGAATGTAACTCACCTTAAGCTACTACTGAAAAAGGTGTGAACTAAGCCCCAAATTCTTCCCCCTTGTCGGTTGGAAGTGCTCACTCTTCAATGCACATCATGCTTCATGTTTCAGGTACCCGCAGAGGGGCTGAAATTACCAACTCCCTCCGTTATTGCCTTGTTGAAGAGACCCAGTGTGAAGTTCACACAGAGGGTGGAGAAATGGCCTAGCGGTTAGTGCATTGGGCTGAGAAACGAGTTAGATTCTCATTTGTGGCTCTTCGTGACCCTGGAGAAGTCACTTACCCCTCCACTTACCACTTACCCTGGTACAAAAAACTTAGATTGTGAGCCCACTAGGGCCAGAGAAAGTACTTGCATATAATAAATGCAAACCACTCCTGTTTCTGTATCTGTCTGCCTCTCCTCCCCTTACCATGCCCCTTCTCTCTCCCTTGTTTCTTTCCTTTTTCTTCATCTCCTTTCTGCCTTTCCTTATGAAGTATGAATACATTGTCGTTCCTATCCAGACTTTTGTAGATCCTTTTCTTCCTATGCAATTAGTCTGTAAACCATGCAGTTACTGCCTGTTAGTTTGAAGCAGTATAGTAAGCTCAAATAAAGAAGAATTAAAAAAAAACCACACGGGCAATATGTCAAATCCATGACCCTTTACCTTTAATATGTGCAGGACCTATGTGTTAATCTATGAATTTGTACCTAATGTAATGGAGGGTGATGTTATTTGCCCAAGATTACAAGGCAAATCCGCAGAATTTGAACTTGCTACTCTAACCACTGTTACTCTCTCCTTGTGCCAGATCATTGGTTGGGCCTGCTCTGTTTCGTGCTAGATGGTATAGCTCCCATATCACTGGCAAGATCCTCACTAGGTCCAGTCCTCAGATCCCTGTTGCAGGCCCAAGTAAGGGACCATAGAGTTGACTATTTATATTTTTTCTAAAAGCCTATGTTTAGAACAGGTCTGTTCTATTCAGTCTGAGTGTAGTGTAGTGTACAACCAAAGATCACCATTCTAGGAGGTGTCTCCTTCACTTCCCTTTCTTTGTCCTTTGATCAATGCTAATTTCCTTGTCATCAGCAGCAGATGAATCCATTACGAATGGGTTGTGCCCACCTACCAGCAGGGGGAGATAGAGAACACTGAAAACCATAGTGCCTCCTGGACGGCTAGCTCCATCTGCCTCTCAGTATTCTCTATCTCCCAGCAGGGTTGGACGCAGCTTATTCAGCTCCTTCAAGAATCTGCCTGGGGTGGCTCCTGTGCTTTTGCCAGTTGTAGCAGGGGTGTTGTAGCTATTGCAGCTCCACTTTAAAGGACCTTTCCCTGCCTTACCCTTCCTGTGGTTGCAGGCATATAGGTTTGCCCTGTCTCTGCCTTTCCCACTCTTTTCTATGTGGATGCAGGCACATTGGTTCGTCCTTTCCCTGCCTTTCCCACTCTTCTGGACCTCCGGAGTGCCTCTATAGCTGTTGCCTCTAACTTTCCTCACAGAGTTAAAAAAAAAAAAACGCGACGCGCTTGTTTGCGCTGCAATTCTGAGGCTATCTTCTGTCTGTGCAGCGTGACCGGAGCTCTGGGACTCGGTCAGGTGAGGTAAGAGCGTCTTGTAGCTCCTCCGGGGAGGGCCCGCAATCGGGGCGTTTTTGGTGTGAATCCGCCATTTTGAAATTTTCCGCCGTTTTCGGCGATGCTGTGGAGGTTTTTAAGCGCAGGTGGAGATAGAGAGCACTGAAAAACCACAGTGACCTTGGACGGCTAGCCCCTTCTGCCTTCAGTAAATGAAACTTCCAAAGTAGAGTGAGAAAGAAAGGTAAAATAACGTGAACTTTCCTCACAGTGAACAAACGCCCCAGAACCGGAGCAATAACCAACAAAGGAGGGACATTCTCAACCTCCTGCAATAGAACAACATGTAGAAACTCTGAGAACTGATCTTCAACTCTTAAGTTTCCACATTGAGTGGAACATCTTCTTAGTTGTATTCTTCACGTGGCTTTCAAGTGTAAGATTTCAATCGATAGTAACTCCGAGAATTTTCAGGGTGTCTGACACGGGAAGGGAAAAGTTTGGTGTATTTATAGTGGTGAATTTACTTGTGTTATGTTGTGAAGTAAGTATGAGAGACATTGTGTTTTTTCTGCATTAAGTTTCAATTGAAATGCATCCTCCCATGAATACATTATTTGGAAGCTATTGTTGATGTCGTTGGTGATTTCCTTTAGATCATGTTTGAATAGGATGTAGATCGTGACGTCATCTGCGTATATGTATGGATTTAGGTTCTGATTGGATAGTAAATTGGCCAAAGGTGTCATCATTAGATTGAAAAGGTTCGGCGATAGGGGAGATCCTTGAGGGACTCCACATTCAGGTATCCATGGGGGTGATGTGATCGCGTTGGATATCACTTGGTATGACCTCATGGTCAGGAAGCCTCTAAACCAGTTAAGGACATTACCTCCAACTCCGAAATATTCTAGGATGTGTAGTAATATTTCATGATTGACCATGTCGAAGGCACTGGACATGTCAAATTGTAAAAGAAGTATGTTGTTGCCAGTTGTGATTGTTTGTTTACATTTAGTCAGGAGAGTGACTAGTACTGTTTCAGTGCTGTGGTTAGCCCGAAATCCTGACTGAGAATCGTGCAGAATTGAGAATTTATTTACGTAGTTGTTGAGTTGTGTGGTAACCATGCCTTCCGTTAGTTTTGTTATCAGCGGGATGGAAGCTACTGGGCGGTAGTTGGTTAAGTCATTTGTACTTTTCTTTGCATCTTTAGGTATAGGTGTAAGTAGAATATTTCCTTTGTCCTCAGGGAAGATTCCATTCTTTAACATGTTGTTCATGTGCATAGTGAGATCTGATATGAATTGTTGAGGGGCGAATTTTATAAGGTTATTAGGGCATATGTCTAGTTTGCAGGGGACTTGGCGAATCTTCTGAGCGTTTGGGAGGTGGTGTCCTCCGAGAGTGTATTGAAGTTGGTCCATGTTCTGTCTGCTGGGAATTCACCAGGGATTGGGTCTAGACAGTCGAGGAGTTTTACGTAGTCGTTTGAGTTGGTAGGTATCGTGAGTCGTAGTTTTGTAATTTTCTCTTTGAAGTATTTCGCAAGGTTATCTGCTGATGGGGTGTCTGTACCGTTAGAGGTAACCGATGTAGTACTTAATAATTTGTTGACAAGTTGGAAAAGTTTATGTGTATCCTTGTAGTCTAGTCCGATTTTAGTTTTATAATATGATCTTTTAGTTTGTCTGATGGTATATTTGTATTTTCCTTGTAGTTGCTTCCAAGCGTTGAGTGCGGTGTCGTCTTTCCTTTTATTCCATGCTCATTCTAATCTTCTAACTTGTGTTTTTAGTTTTTTCAGCTCTTCACTGAACCAAGGTATTGTGTTCTTTCTGTGTGAGGTTCTGGTTTGAGGTGGTGCTATGTTGTCTAATATGCTTCTGCATCTGTTGTCCCACTCTTGAATATATTGGTATGATTCCGTTAGTACTGTCCATTCGTTATTATAGAATTGTTGCCAGAATATTAGTGGATCTATTTTTCCTCTCGTGGTATACGTTAATTGTTCTTGTTTGTGGTGTAGATTTTTTATTCGCCATTGAAGGGACAGGTTTGCTTTGTAGTGGTCGGACCATGGTGTAGCTGTCCACTTTGTATCTATTGGTACAAGGTTTATGTCAGAGGAGAGTTTGTATGTAATGATGTCTAGTGTGTGTCCTTTAATGTGGGTTGATTGCATGTTTGGCCAGTGAAGGTTCAACAATTGGAAGAAATCCTTGCATTCATTTACGTTTCGGGAGTTGGGATCTTCAAGATGATGGTTGATATCCCCTAATATAAGAAGGTTGGAGGTAAAAACACATGTGTTTGAAATAAAGTCCATAAAGTGTGTTTGACTATCCTGCCAGTTGCTTGGTGGTCTGTAAAATAAGACAACGTTTAGGTGGTCATGCAGGTTTAGGTGGTTGATTCTAACTGAGGCAATTTCAAGTTGGGGAAGTATGGATTCGGCTGTGGTTGTGACGATGAAGTGGGATCTGTAGATTATTGCTATCCCTCCTCCTCTTTTCCCGTTTCTTGTCCAGTGGGTGATTTTGTAGCCTGGAGGGCATAGATCTAAAATTATGGGGTCTTTAAGGTCATGAATCCAGGTTTCGCTTATGAGTAAAAGATCTAGATTGTTTGTTGTGATCCAGTCTGTTATTATCGTTGTTTTGTTAACTACTGATCTGGCATTTATATAGCCCAGTTGGATCACCTGGTAGGGTTCGGTTGTGAACGTAGATGTATTAATTTTTATTAGTTGTCTATCCTCTTGATATCTGGGTTTGTTGTGTCCTTTCTTATCTTTCTGTTTATTGCGTCCGTGTGTGGTAGGTTTTCCATTTAATTGGTTGTTTTTCTTTGGACAGGTGAATTGTCTTTAGGTTGTATGTATGGTTCATGTATTGTGAGTACGTTGTTGTCTGTGAGAGGGGTTGTCAATGCGTGGTAGATTAGGGTGAGGAAATAGATTGTTAAGAGTAGTTTGTTAGTGTTCATGTTAGTGTTGATTGTATGCTGGAGTAGGAGGAGTCAGTGGTTGATTTAACCTCTGTAGTGCAGACCGATGTGGTGCAGTGTGGTGCAGTGGTGGATAGGAGTTTGTAGTCGTTAGTGGGGTTTTGTGTAGTGTATCATGGTGTAGTGGAAGGGTTACAGGTCAGAAGTCAGCAATACAGGTAAGTTTTACAGATCAGTAAATTGCATTAGGATGCAGAAATAGCGTTTTGAAGTTTAAGTCAACAAATCAAAAGACACTGCAAGTTTCTTCACATGAAACCAATGACTATCAGATTGAAAAAATCATCTAAAGGTTTTTTCACTCGCATGTAGTAAGCAGTGGAGTCTGTTACCAGAGAATGTAGTCAAGATGAACAACGTGTAAGGATTTAAAGGAGAAAACAACAACAACAACAGGATTTAAAGGAGGACAGGAAAGTTCCTGGAGGAAAATACCATAGGCAATTATTAGCCAAGTGGGTTGTAGGGTGAGGAGGCGATCCGATGCTTCCTCTTGTGGTTCCAGTCTGTTTTTTATGGTAAGTTAATCTGTGCATCCCCAAGTCTGCCCCATCATGATTCTCAAGATGTCCCTCACTGGAAGTTTGGAGCGAACTTAATGCAGAACTCTTCCCTTGGTGGGCGTCCGATCGGTTGGGATCGCTGGGTTGTGGGTAGGTGTTTGATATTGACGAGGACAGCGCTATCTCTGTGGTAGTGGAGCTGTGGTAAGCTCGCGGTGGTCGGCTGTTTCAGGGAGGGTATCGACGGAGAGGTCAGCTGATCGCGCCTCCTTCTTCCGCCACTAATCCGCTGGGTGTATCTCCGTTTGGCACTCTCCGGCGCTCTCCACCGTCTGCCCAGGGGTTCCCTCGTTTTCAGTGCTGGGTTGCAGGCGGGTGTCGCGTCAAGGAGGATATCGTCGTGGTGATCAGCTGGTCACGTTTTGTTTGGCCAATGCTGACCCGCTGGTTTTTTATTCCTCCCGCCGCTCTCCGACACCCTCCGCAGTCCGTTTGGCCCTTTCATTGTCGGTGCTGGGTTGCGGGAGTGTGTCGGCGCTCAGTACGTGAAGTCCAGGGCTCCAGTCCAGAAGGGGTTGCCTGTGGGCCGTCATGGGACAGTTCCGACTCACTGGCTATGGTCGCCCCCGCTCCTGAGCTTCCCAGCCTCTATGTCCAGATGAGGCCGTCTGCCCGGGTTCGTCGAGGTTAGTGCTGACCAGGCCACGCAGCAGGGGGGGACCGCCGGCACCAACCCGCCAGTGCTCCTGACTGGGAGGGAGCCGCTCTCGGACCGCCTTGGGACCGGTCCAATTCACCAACCTGATCGCTCTCTCGAGTTTCCCGTCCTCCTCGGCCAGGTGAGGCCGACCGTCCATTCGGTTTTTCCAGGTGAGAGCTGCCCACGCGGCAGGATAGGATCATCGGCTTTGGCTCGTCTGGGGATCTTCTGGCGCGGTGGAGAAGCGGCGATCCAGCAATAATTAGCGCCTGGGTTAGGTGGTTTTTGATGGTCAGTTGTCAGATAATCCAGTGGCCAGCGGTTTCGGTTCTCACCGCGTTCCGATCAGGGTTTCTGGAGGAGGCCGGAGGGCCAGGGCTGATCCAGAGCATCCAACCCCACTGAGCAAGGATCTCTCCTTCTGATGAAAAAGCGAGGGACTTTGGCGCCATTAGATCCAAACCGGAATTCCCCTATTTGGCACAGATCTGAAGAAAAACTTCTTCTGCCAGTTCCCATTCTGCCGGGTTGATTTGATGTTTGCTGAGGAAATCGGCTTGCACATTGCTCTGATCTGCTATGTGAGCTGCGGACAGCAGATCGAAGAAGAGCTCAGCCCAGTGGAAAATATGAGCAGCCTCCGTGGCCAAGGCCCTGCACTGAGTGCCGCCCTGACGATTGATGTATGCCACTGCTGTCATGCTGTCCGACAGCACCCGGACAGGAAGCCCCTTCAGAGTCTTGTGGAAGGCCAGCAGAGCCTGAAATATCGCTCTCAATTCCAAGCGATTGATGGACCATCCCGCTTCCTCGGGTGTCCACTGACCCTGAGCATAGCTTCCCTGGCAATGAGCTCCCCAGCCCAAAAGGCTGGCATCCGTTATCACCAGGCATCAAGAAGGAAGCGCGAGCGGCATTCCCTGTCGCAGCATCCTGTCGGAGAGCCACCAATCCATACTGTGCCGGGCCGCAGAGAGCCACTAAAGTCTGGGTTGGTATTCCTGGGAGATCGGACACCATTGCTAAAGCAGAGCAATCTGCAGCGGCCTCATGTGAGCTCTCGCCCAGGGAACCACCTCCATGGTGGCCGTCATCGACCCTAGGAGCTGAACAAAGACCCAAGCTCGAGGGCGAGGCATCCGCAGGAGCAGACGGACCTGATTCTGAAGCTTGGACCGCCTGTGGTCAGGGAGAAAGACGAACCCCGAAGCCGTGTCGAACCGGACTCCCAAAGACTGAGAGGGGGTCAGTTATAACTCTAGTCGTAGCGAGTCGGCTCTCGTCTGCTGAATCCGCCCTGATGAGCCAGTCGTCTAAATACGGGTGAACTCTGGTAGCTGCCTTTCTCAGGCGAGAGGGTATCAACCACCATCACCTTCGAAAATGTACGGGGAGCTGTGGCCAGGCCAAAAGGCAAAGCCCGAAACGGGAAATGTTGGCCCAAAACCGCAAACCGGAGAAACCGCTGATGCGGAGGCCAAATAGGAATGTGCAGATACGCTTCCTTTAGGTCCAGAGACGTGAGAAACTCTCCTGGCTGTACTGCCACAATGACGGAGTGCAAGGTTTCCATGCGAAAGTGTCGCACTCTTAGGGCCTCGTTGACTCCTCGTAAGTCGAGGATCAGTCTGAAAGACCCGTCTTTCTGAGGGACCACAAAATAAATGGAGTAGCGACCACAGCCGCGTTCGGCAGAAGGCATCGGAATCACCGCTCCGAGGTGCAGCAAGACTTGCAAGGTCTCCTCTACCGCCGCCCGTTTGACGGCAGTGCCGCATCGGGACTCCAAAAAAGTATCTCTCACCGGGGCACCGAATTCCAATCGGTAATTTCTCTGATCAGGTCCAGGACACACTGATCTGAAGTAATCTTGGTCCACTCCTCGATGAAGAGGGAAAGACGACCCCCCCCCCCCCACTGCAGGAATCGATGAGTGGACCGGCGTCCCATCATTGTGGAGGACGCCCCTGAACTCCTGGCTGTTGGCTGGCCGCTGCGGAACGTTTGTCCGAGCAAAAGGAGTTCCTCTGCTGAAAACGGGCCCATTGAGAAAATCCAGCAGAGCACCCCGGGCGATACCTGCGAGCTTCGTGGAAATGTGGCCTGGAAGAGGAGAGAAAAACAGGACTTTCGGAAGAAGGCCGCGGCCTATCCTCAGGTAACCGTTGGGATTTAGAGTCCCCTAGATCTTTAACAATCTTCTCCAGTTCCTCTCCAAATAACAGAAGGCCCCAAAAGGGTAACCTCACCAGCCTCTGCTTAGAGGCCATGTCAGCCGCCCAATGCCGCAGCCAAAGAAGGTGGCGGGCAGAAACCGCCACCGACATCTGCTTAGCCGAAGCTCTGACCAGATCATAAAGAGCATCAGCCAAAAACGACACGGCAGACTCCATACGCGGACCAACCTCAGAGAGGGAACCCGCACCATCCTCGGGCTGATCAACCGCCTGCTGTAACCAGGAAAGACAAGCATGGGCTGCATAGGAACTGCAAATCGCCGCCCTTAAGGAAAGGCCCGAGATTTCACAGGACCGCTTCAGTGCAGATTCTAGCCACTGGTCCTGCATATCTTTCAAAGCGACCCCTCCCTCCGCCGGGAGAGTGGTCTTCTTAGTCACAGCCATGACCAACGCATTCACTTTAGGCATCCCAAAAGGGGCCAAGTGATCCTCACTCAGAAGGTAAAGCTGACTCATAGCCCTGGCTACCTTTAAAGGCCCATCAGGGTCAGACCATTGAGCTGAAATAAGCTCATGCACAGGAAAAGCCCGAGAAGGCTTCTTGGTACTAGCCACCCTATGATTAACCAAGGAGGCATCACCCTCGGCCGGATCTTCAATAGAAAGGGCCTACAAGGCGTCAGAAATGAGTGCTGGCAGCTCATTGCGGTGGAAAATCTGCACCGCTTTAGGATCATCCAAATCCTGTGGCAAACAGGGATCCTCATCTGGATCATCCATCCATGAGGGCCTACCAGACTCCTCACAGCCTGACCAGAGGGGGGGAAAGGGAGAGGCGCCACCCTCAGACGGGGGATTTACCCGTCTACGTTTAGCGTCAGTCCGACGCTCCAGGGAAGAAGGAAACTCAGGAGCCAACACTGGACTATCAAAACCTGGAGGGAATCCAGTCTGCAAAGTGGTGTCAGACACCTCCTGCAGAGTCCTTTTTAACATAAAGGCCTTATGCATCAGCAGCATAAATTCAGGGGAGAAAAACTCACCCTGGCCCTCCGCCCCCCAATTAGGAGAAGCGGAGGAAGGAGCTCCTCTAGCAGCCTCAGAACGAGGCGTCCCCCTGCACTCAGACTCCTCCGCAACCGCGAGGGTCGAGACACGCGGCGCTTCCAAAATGGCGCCCGCTGCCAGCTCCATCGTGCGGGAAGAATCACCGCTCTCCATGCCCGTACTAGCACATAAGTACATAAGTAATGCCATACTGGGAAAAGACCAAGGGTCCATCGAGCCCAGCATCCTGTCCACGACAGCGGCCAATCCAGGCCAAGGGCACCTGGCAAGCTTCCCAAACGTACAAACATTCTATACATGTTATTCCTGGAATTTTGGAGTTTTCCAAGTCCGTTTAGTAGCGGTTTATGGACTTGTCCTTTAGGAAACCGTCCAACCCCTTTTTAAACTCTGCTAAGCTAACCGCCTTCACCACTTTCTCCGGCAACGAATTCCAGAGTTTAATTACACGTTGGGTGAAGAAAAATTTTCTCCGATTTGTTTTAAATTTACTACACTGTAGTTTCATCGCATGCCCCCTAGTCCTAGTATTTTTGGAAAGCGTGAACAGACGCTTCACATCCACCTGTTCCACTCCACTCATTATTTTATATACCTCTATCATGTCTCCCCTCAGCCGTCTCTTCTCCAAGCTGTATAGCCCTAGCCTCCTTAGTCTTTCTTCATAGGGAAGTCATCCCATCCCCGCTATCATTTTAGTCGCCCTTCGCTGCACCTTTTCCAATTCTACTATATCTTTCTTGAGATGCGGCGACCAGAATTGAACACAATACTCAAGGTGCGGTCGCACCATGGAGCGATACAACGGCATTATAACATCCTCACACCTGTTTTCCATACCTTTCCTGATAATACCCAACATTCTATTCGCTTTCTTAGCCGCAGCAACACACTGAGCAGAAGGATTCAGTGTGTTATCGACGACGACAACCAGATCCCTTTCTTGGTCCGTAACTCCTAATGTGGAACCTTGCATGATGTAGCTATAATTCGGGTTCTTTTTCCCCACATGCATCACCTTGCACTTGCTCACATTAAACATCATCTGCCATTTAGATGCCCAGTCTCCCAGTCTCGTAAGGTCCTCTTGTAATTTTTCACAATCCTGTCGCGATTTAACGACTTTGAATAACTTTGTGTCATCAGCAAATTTAATTACCTCGCTAGTTACTCCCATCTCTAAATCATTTATAAATATATTAAAAAGCAGCGGTCCTAGCACAGACCCCTGAGGAACCCCACTAACTACCCTTCTCCATTGTGAATACTGCCCATTTAACCCCACTCTCTGTTTCCTCTCCTTCAACCAGTTTTTAATCCACAATAGGACATTTCCTCCTATCCCATGACCCTCCAATTTCCTCTGTAGCCTTTCATGAGGTACCTTGTCAAACGCCTTTTGAAAATCCAGATACACAATATCAACCGACTCCCCTTTGTCCACATGTTTGTTCACTCCTTCAAAGAATTGAAGTAAATTGGTCAGGCAAGATTTCCCCACACAAAAGCCATGCTGACTTGGTCTCAGTAATCCATGTCCTCGGATGTGCTCTGTAATTTTGTTTTTGATAATAGCCTCTACCATTTTCCCCGGCACCGACGTCAGACTCACCGGTCTATAATTTCCCGGATCTCCCCTGGAGCCTTTTTTAAAAATGGGCGTTACATTGGCCACCCTCCAATCTTCCGGTACCACGCTCGATTTTAAGGATAAGTTGCATATCACTAGCAGTACTACTACTACTACTACTACTATTTAGCATTTCTATAGCGCTACAAGGCATACGCAGCGCTGCACAAACATAGAAGAAAGACAGTCCCTGCTCAAAGAGCTTACAATCTAATAGACAAAAAATAAATAAAGTAAGCAAATCAAATCAATTAATGTGGACGGGAAGGAAGAGAGGAGGGTAGGTGGAGGCGAGTGGTTACAAGTGGTTACGAGTCAAAAGCAATGTTAAAGAGGTGGGCTTTCAGTCTAGATTTAAAGGTGGCCAAGGATGGGGCAAGACGTAGGGGCTCAGGAAGTTTATTCCAGGCGTAGGGTGCAGCGAGACAGAAGGCGCGAAGTCTGGAGTTGGCAGTAGTGGAGAAGGGAACAGATAAGAAGGATTTATCCATGGAGCGGAGTGCACGGGAAGGGGTGTAGGGAAGGACGAGTGTGGAGAGATACTGGGGAGCAGCAGAGTGAATAAATTTATAGGTTAGTAGAAGAAGTTTGAACAGGATGCGAAAACGGATAGGGAGCCAGTGAAGGGTCTTGAGGAGAGGGGTAGTATGAGTAAAGCGACCCTGGCAGAAGATGAGACGGGCAGCAGAGTTTTGAACCGACTGGAGAGGGGAGAGGTGACTAAGTGGGAGGCCAGCAAGAAGCAGATTGCAGTAGTCTAAACGAGAGGTGACAAGGGTGTGGATGAGGGTTTTGGTAGAGTGCTCGGAAAGAAAGGGGCGGATTTTACGGATGTTGTAAAGAAAGAAACGACAGGTCTTGGCAATCTGCTGGATATGAGCAGAGAAGGAGAGAGAAGAGTCAAAGATGACCCCAAGGTTTCGAGCTGAGGAGACAGGGAGAATGAGAGAGCCATCAACAGAAATAGAAAACGGGGGGAGCGGGGAGGTGGGTTTGGGGGGGAAAATGAGAAGCTCGGTTTTGGTCATATTTAATTTCAGGTGGCGTTGAGACATCCAGACAGCAATGTCAGAGAAGCACACTGAAACTTTAGTTTGGATGCAAGGTGAGATATCAGGGGTAGAAAGGTAGATTTGGGAGTCATCAGCATAGAGATGGTAGGAAAAGCCATGGGATGAGATTAATGAGCCAAGGGAAGAAGTGTAGATAGAAAAGAGGAGGGGACCAAGAACAGAACCCTGAGGTACACCGACAGGCAGAGGGATAGAAGTAGAAGAGGATCCACCAGAGTGAACACTAAAGGTGCGGAGGGAGAGGTAGGAACAGAACCAGGAAAGGACAGAGCCCTGGAATCCAAGTGAGGACAGGGTATCGAGAAGTATGCTGTGATCGACAGTGTCAAACGCAGCGGAAAGATCAAGAAGAATGAGGATGGAATATTGACCTCTGGATTTAGCCAGTAATAGGTCATTGGAGACTTTAGTAAGCGCAGTTTCGGTTGAGTGGAGAGGGCAAAAACCAGATTGTAGTGGGTCAAGAATAGCATGTGAGGAGAGAAAATCAAGGCAGCGGCGGTGAACAGCACGCTCAAGTAATTTGGAGAGAAAAGGAAGGAGGGAGATGGGTCGGTAATTAGAGGGACAAGTAGGGTCGAGTGAAGGCTTCTTAAGGAGAGGTGTGACCACAGCATGTTTAAAGGCAGCGGGGACAGTCGCAGTGGAAAGTGAGAGGTTGAGAATGTGACAGATAAAAGGAATAAGAGTAGGAGAGATGGCATTAAGAAGGTGGGTGGGAATGGGATCAGAGGAACAGGTGGTACATTTTGAGGAAGAAAGGAGAAGTGTAGTTTCCTCAATAGTAACTTCAGGAAAGGAGGAAAGGGAATGAGGGGAAGGAGAGAGAGGGGAACGGACTAGTGGAGGGAGAGCTGGTGAGGTAGAGAAAGCAAGGTTTATCTTTTGAACCTTGTTGTGAAAGAATTCAGCAAGGGTCTGAGGAGATAATGAAGGGGGAGTTGGGGGAGGGGCACCTTGAGGAGAGAGTTCAATGTGGTGAAGAGAAGTCGAGGATTAGAGCAGTAGCTCCGCAAGCTCGTTTTTCAGTTCTATCAGTACTCTAGGATGAATACCATCCGGTCCAGAAGATTTGCTACTCTTCAGTTTGCCGAACTGCCCCATTACGTCCTCCAGGTTTACCGTGAAGTCAGTAAGTTTCTCCGACTCGTCCGCTTGAAATACCATTTCCGACACCGGTATCCCACCCAAATCTTCCTCGGTGAAGACCGAAGCAAAGAATTCATTCAGTCTCTCCGCTACGTCTTTGTCTTCCTTGATCGCCCCTTTTACCCCTCGGTCATCCAGCGGCCCAACCGATTCTTTTGCTGGCTTCCTGCTTTTAATATACCGAAAAAATTTTTTACTATGTTTTTTTGCCTCTAATGCTATCTTTTTTTCATACTCCCTCTTGGCCTTCTTAATCTGCGCCTTGCATTTGCTTTGACACTCCTTATGCTGTTTCTTGTTATTTTCAGACGGTTCCTTCTTCCATTTTCTGAAGCACGTGCAAAGCCCCGCTGCTGATCTGCGTTTACAACATCGGGAGCAGCGCTTAACGCCTTCAGCAGCCATCGCCCACCCGGACAGAAATATAGAAATAAAATGTGCGGCTTTGCCCCAAAACTTACCCCGCACAGAACGCCGTCCGCGGGAACCTCCCCGGAGGAGCTGGGCACCACTCTCACCTCAGAAGACCGAGTCAACGAGCTCGGAGAAAGCCTCAGAACAGCCACGCTGTAAAAGCGCGCCCTTTTTTTTTTTTTTACACTGTGAGGAAAGTTGGAGGCAGGCAGCAACAGAGGGACTCCGGGAGGCGGGGGGGGGGGGGGGGGGGGTGGAGGGGGTAAGGCAGGGACAGGGAAGAAAACCAAGTATGCCTTCAAAGTGGGCACCACCAGCCACAACACCCCCGCTCTACTGGCAAAGCACAGGAGCCACCCCAGACAGAATTCCAGGAGCTGATCAAGCGACGTCCACACCTGCTGGGAGATAGAGATATACTGAAGGCAGAAGGGGCTAGCCGTCCAAGGTCACTGTGGTTTTTCAGTGCTATCTCCACCTGCTGGTAGGCGGATACAACCCATCAGTTAATGGATTCATCTGATGTTGATGACAAGGAAAGCATCAGATTTTGTTGCTTTGTGATAATTGTGCTGCACACAGTGATGATGTCAGGCTGTCTAACATCAAGGTGGTCTTCCTGTCACCAAACACTACCTCTCTGATCCAATCTATGGATCACAGCATAATAGCCAATTTCAAACAACATTATTGGGCTCTTGTGCTACGTCGTCTGATGAGCGTTATGGATGACCACACTGGCAAGGATAAACGTGCTATTGAACTGGCTCGTAATCTATCACTGTTGGATTCCCTACTTATGCAGAAAGAAGCCTGGAATCATGTTACACAGACAACCATTGTGAACTGCTACAAGCGGGCAAGCTTTGTTAGGGATGTGGAGATGGACGAAATAGATGCAGCTGTTGCAAACACGTCAGATGAACAAGCTATCGACATCCCAGCCAATGTTACTGAAGAGGAGTTTCATCACTACGTAGCAGGGGTGTAACCAGACTTCGGCGGGAGGGGGGGGTCCAGAGCCCGAGGTGAGGGGGCACAATTTAGCCCCCCCCCCCGGAACCGCCGCCCCCCGCCGCCAATCCGCCGTCTGCTACCTTTGCTGGGGGGGGACCCAACCCCCGCCAGCCGAGGTCCTCTTCTTCCTTCGTTCTGTTTCCGAGTCTGACGTCCTACACGTACAACGTGCAGGACGTCAGACTCACATAAACAGAACGAAGCCTTGCGATGGGCTTCGTTCTGTTTCTGTGAGTCTGACGTTCTGCACGTTGTACGTGCAGGACGTCATATTCAGAAACAGAACGAAGGAACAAGAGGACCTCGGCTGAGGGGTGTTGGGTTCCCCCGCCAGCAAAGGTAGCAGACGGCGACTGCAGGGGGGGGGGGGGAGTCGAGAGGGTTGTCGGCTGGGGGGTTCCAGGGCCAAATCTACGGGGGCCCAGGCCCCCGTGGCCCCACATAGCTACGTCCCTGCTACGTAGCTGTTGATTACGATCTACAAACTGCTGACAACAGCACTGATGTCGAGATATGTGCCTACATGCAGGCAACGGCTGATGATGAAACAGATAATGAAATGAGCAGCGAGGCACATGCTGACAAAATTCAACAACCTCCTGTCACTTTTGCAAGAGCGCTGGAGAGCCTCAACACCGTGTGGGCCTATCTGGAGGCCACTGGATGTCAGTGTTATGACAATTTTTACCGTCTGGCAGACGTAGTCTATGGAACTCACAGACACAAGAGTGTACAGAGGACTATGACTGATTACTTCAAGTAAGCCTAACATCAGTTAACAGAAACTGTACACAACAGTTAAGTGCACACTCTGGTTAACTGCATATATTTCTTTGGTCCCAGACCCTTGCACTTAAGCGGATTGCACTGTACATAGCTTTAATGAAAGCAGCTACCTGCCTCAATCCAAAACGTAATTTTCCACAGCTTCAGTGTCTCTGCCACCACTAGTGATGGCTGATTTTAGTGATGCCGGCACCTGTTCACACAGACCACCAGCTAAGCTCATGGAAAGAGAGGAAGAACAAAACGGTTTTCGAAAGGTAAAAAGAGTCAGACTTTCGGTCGCCAGCGATCTACAGGTGAGAGAACTCAGCTGCCCTGTGACACCCTAAACAGAACTACTAAAATACTAAGAAACGTGTCACGCACACCCCTAGCCTGCTGAGGGTGCCGCCTCTTCCCTCCTCGCTACGGACGAGTCATGACGCAGCACGTTAACTCTCCCCACCCCACAGAAATAAAAAAACAAAAGCCCAGTCCGCATCTGTTTCTCTTACCTCCACCACCGACACCTCCAGTGCCACCACACCAGGACTCCGCCATGGGACCCTACCGGTCCCGTAGACTGTACAAGTGACACACACCCGTCCCTACCTAGTTCAGCTCCGGCCAACCGGTGAGCTGTTTCCTCTGACTGTCACGGCCTTTAACCAATGCAAAGCGAACAGCAGGAAACAGATTGATGCGGGCATGCGGCGGGGTTTTTTTTTTTTTTTCAGGATAACCTAGCGTGCCCAATGACACATTTCACCAGAAAACCTGACTCACCACTTTGGCGCAGATGCCTGACGTCATTGAGGTACAGAGACAGCTCGTCCTGTTGGTTCGGGCATGCGCCTTGTGTCTTTTCTTCTGACGTCGCGCAAGTTAAAAGGTGTTTTTAAAAATTCTATTCCATATTATATGTTGCTGTATGTTTTCATAAATACTATGTTGTTTTAAAATTAATAAATAAAGTTTTTAAAAAAAGGTGTTTGTTACTGTGGAATAGTGTGTGATCCTGAGTTCAGATTCTCCAAGCGAACCTATTTGTCAGCTGTCAAACACACTAGTAATTTCGAAAGCAGAGGTTTGATTCTGTGGTACTTATTTTTTTTGCGGGAGACGTTTTGTGACTGTTGAAAGCTATAACATATCCTTCCTCAAGTCAGGGTTCAATGAGCAAAAGATGGGCATAGTGAATCATAAAAACGGTGAATCGCTTTTTTTTTTTTAACAGAGTGATGTGGTGTGGTAGCCGTGTTAGTCCACTTTTAAAGGTAATAAATAGAAATAAAACAAAACATAGAAAAGAAAATAAGATCATACTTTTTTTATTGGATTAACTTAATACATTTTTTATTAGCTTTCGAAGGTAACCCTTCTTCAGATCAGAAATCACTTTTTTAAAACCAAACGGTGGCAAGATTAGGAGGAGGTGCTGAAATGCAGAGAAAAGGCCCTGATCAGATATCGCTATCACTTTTTCAGCATCTACAGAGTGAAAGGTTGAACGTGAGGTTTATTTCAGAAAGCGTATTCTTGGAATTGTTAAATAACCACCCTAGTTGTGCCGTGTGGTACGTTGTCTAACACAAGAGTCACCAACTAGCATTCTTGCCATTCTCCCCGGGGGGGGGGGGGGGGGGGGTGCGGAGCATATGGGCTTCTTTAAACAGAAAGTATCACAGATTGTCTCTAGTTTCTCTAGAGAGGTGTCTCTAGACAATAACATGCAGTATGATAGGGAGATTAAGTGGGAGGGATTTATTGAAATTAGTGCATTGGAGATTAGTAAATATTTAGCTTGTCATCCTACAGGATCAGTGATGGACATTTGCTCTTCTGGCATTCTTTAAAAAATATGTCAGATTTTGTGATACCTAAATTGGTAAAGATAATAAACGTTTTGTTGTTGAAGGAAGGCCGCTGCCCTTCTGAACTAAAATTAGCACGGTGTGTTCTGTTATTAAGAATGTTAAAGTGGGAGTGGAGGATTTTTCTAACTACAGACTGATTTCTGTGTTACCTGTTCTGGCTAGGAGTTAGCCAACAATCAATTTGATAGTTTTATGCGGGAACAGGATCTTTTGGATGACTTTCAATTTGGTTTCCGCAAGGGACATAGCATGGAGGCTTTGCTTCTAAAGTAGATGAGATTAGGTTTAGATTAATATCAACGTTACTTTTTTGCCTCTTTGGATATATCAGCAGCCTAAGATCATGGCTTTGTATTGCAGCGTCTTGGTGCCTGTGGCCTTGCGGGAACAGTCTTCAAATGCTTTTGTTCATTTTTTGCATAACAGAAAAGCTGTAGTTTGTATGGGCACGGAGTTGTCATCTGAACATCAGTTGACAACTCGGGTGCAGCAAGGATCTGTGTTATCAGCTGCTTTATTTAATGTATGTCTCCAGCTATTGTGTATTTTATTTATTTATTGCATTTGTATCCCACATTTTCCCACCTATTTGCAGGCTCAATGTGGCTTACAATGTTCCGTCATGGCATTCGCCATTCCAGAGTAAAAAGGTACAATTGATATTACATAAAGAACATGGATGACATAATAGATTATAAGGATAACATAATTGATCGCCATTCCAGAGTAGAAGGTATAATTGGTAATTACATAAATAATATGGATGATAAAAAAGAAATAACCAGTAAGGTACAGGGAGAAAACATTCAGGATACCAAGTAAGTGGTGATGTGTTACAGATCCTATTATGGATCATTGTGGTATGCTTTGTTGAAGAGATAAGTCTTCAGTGATTTACGAAAGTTGATTAGATTGTAAATTATTTTCAGGTCAAGTGGCAATGCATTCCACATTCGCTTGCTCATGTAGAAGAAACTAGACGCATGTGTTAGTTTGTATTTTGAGGGCAATGGCAGGTAGAGGGGGGATATCTAGGCCTTATAAAGCACTCCTGTTACAGTCCAAGCCCATCTTACACTATCTACACAAATGGGAAAAAATATTGGGGGTTTCCTATGAGTACTCAGAGTGGGAAAAGGTGTTTAACTCCTTGCTCAAGGTGTCAGTGTCCAATGCTCTGGTTGAGATTGGATATAAAATACTATATTGCTGGTATTACACACCTCAGAAATTGGCCAAAATGTTTAAAGGGGGGTCTGCTCTATGTGGGCGTCGATGTGGTATGGAAGGAGACATGTTTCATATATGGTGGGCCTGCCCTCAAGCTCAACAGTATTGGACAAGGGTTTTGAAATTGATTGCTAGCATAACTAAGATTGCCTTTCCCATGAAAATAGAACACTGTCTTCTACATGTGCGGCCCCAGGGAAGCAAAAGATATGCTCATCAACTGGCCACTCAGATATTGGTGGCTAGTAAACTTGTGTTGGCAGTGGCATGGAAACAACAGGCTCTGCCGGGCCTGTGGGTGATCCTGCGGAAACTGGACTATATTCATTTGATGTCTAAGCTTACTGCAATGCGACTAGGCTGCCTGATATCTTATCATCATGTTTGGGATCCATACATTGAGTGATTGACGCAGCCCGACCCTTCCTTGCCAGTTAATTAGGGGGGGGAGAGGGGAGAGGGAGTTGGGGGGGGGAATATGAAGTGTGCTGTGGATCAAATGAAGTTTTCTGTACTTATTGTTGGATATGAATATATATGGATGCCCTTGTCACTTACCACCAAGGAATTCACATCGATCTTCTCGTTCATACTTAAACCTCCATTACCCTGCGTGTTCTGGTCTCAAGTATAAAACCACATAAAACCTTTTCCTATATCAGCACTCATTTGTGGAATACATTACCTAAATCTGTAAAAACGGTTCAAGATCATCTGACTTTCAGGAAGTCTCTCAAGACCTACTTTTTTGGGCAAGCTTACCCTAAAGATCCCGTCCTGCCTCTGCGATTCCTGGACTCCAACTTCTCTAAAGATCTTGTGGACTTAACTACTTTCTCTTAACCCTGAACCTTTCCGCCCTACATATCACTTTCCATATATTGTACTTTCCTGTTTGTTAACTAAATTTTGTAAGCCACATTGAGCCTGTCAGTGGTGGGAAATTGTGGGGTATAAATGATATGAATAAATAACTATGCTGTACGATTGCAATTATATTTGTAAGTTTTGTTAATACTCAAATATAAATAAACATAGTTTGTATTTTGTTACTATCCCTAGGCGTTTCCTATAGGATTTATGCTAATGACGTTCATTTTTTTTCTAGCAGTATCTGTGATTAATCACGATGTGCTATTTATTTATTACATTTGTACCCCGCGCTTTCCCACATATAGCAGGCTCAATGCGGCTTATATAGTAAGATGTAAATAGAATTACAAAGTCTTAAAGGAGATACGAATTATTGTAAATGTAATAACAATGGGGTAAAGGATAAGTAAATTGAGCATTTGAGCATAGAGAGGAAAGAAAATGGTGAGGGAAGGCGTAGGAAGGATGGGAAGTAAAAGATAGGGGGTGATCGTGGGGAGAAAGGGAGATATGGTGATCAGGAGAATGGGAGATGGTCTAATGTATAACAATCGTCAGGACAGGGATCATATGGGATCATATTAGTTAAGTTGGATCATTGGGGTAGGCTATCTTGAAGAGATGGGTCTTCAACGCTTTTCTGAAGGGCAGATGGCCATCTCAGTTCAACTTGATTTTTGAGGCAGTGATGGGTTGGCTAAACAAAAATTGGATGCAAATGACTACTACTACTACTATTAAACATTTCTATAGCGCTACTAGACTTACGCATAACATGAAATTACTGTAGCTAGAACAGAAATAATGTGGATTGTTTCGGATCCTTCTATTGAGTTACCAGCTGAAATGGTATTAATGAGTGTGCCAATTAAGACTGTTAAGCAAATTAAAAATTTGGAGAGTGTGTTAGATTTGACCTTTACATTTAGAGCACAAGTCTAGACTGATTCATTCCCTATACTTCAAACAGAGCCCTGTTTACTAAGGCGCATTAGCGGTTTTTAATGCACCTACAATTAGCGTGCATGCTAACCGTGTAGGTGCCTATAGGGATATTGTAGGCGCGTACGCGGTTAACATGCTTACATGGTTAATGCACATTAAAGATGCTAACGCATCTATAACACAGCTTAGTAAATAGGGCCCTGAGAACGTTGTCTCGTTTGAAGTCTATGTTGTCCTGGTATGATCTTAAAATGGTAATACTAATACAGTCTATGATATTTAGTAGTCTTGATTATTGCAACATTGTATATCTTGGGCTGCCAAAATACTCTGTTCAAGCACTTCAAATAGTAATGAACTCGGCAGTGTGATTGTTAATGGGACTTTCCCATTCCAAGCATATATTTCTCCTTGCTTGAAGCGCCTGAAGTGGCTGCTAGTGGAGGATATTGTATAAATTACTGCTCTTGGTTCATTAGGCTATGTATCAGGATACAGCTGTTTATTCGAGAACTGCATTACAGTGGTATACACCGCCACAATCATTGCGATCTGAACATCAGCAGTTGCTCGTGGTTCCTGCATTACAACATATATGTTTAGCGCTTAAAAAGCTGGGAACTTTCTCCATCTGTGATCCAATTGAATGGAACAATTTGCCATTATGACTCAAGTGTGAAGCCAGTGGTCCTACATTCCAGAAACAGCTCAGAGACTTCCTCTTGTTTAAGGCTTTTTTTCTGATTGATTATTGTACTTGTAATCTGTTTGATTTTTCTTTTTTTTGTTTTTGCTGAATGTTTTTATGGATATTTTATTGTAATCCACTTTGGATAAGGGCGGACTACAAGAAAATAATTAATCTAAATTAAAGCAGATGCACAATAAATGGTGGTACTTTTTTATTGAATTAATTTAATACATTCCTTGATTAGCTGTTGATAAGTACATAAGTAATGCCATACTGGGAAAAGACCAAGGGTCCATCGAGCCCAGCATCCTGTCCACGACAGCGGCCAATCCAGGTCAAGGGCACCTGGCAAGCTTCCCAAACGTACAAACATTCTATACATGTTATTCCTGGAATTGTGGATTTTTCCCAAGTCCATTTAGTAGCGGTTTATGGACTTGTCCTTTAGGAAACCGTCCAACCCCTTTTTAAATTCTACTAAGCTAACCGCCTTTACCTCTTTCTCTGACAACAAATTCCAGAGTTTAATTACACGTTGGGTGAAGAAAAATTTTCTCTGATTTGTTTTAAATTTACTACACTGTAGTTTCATCGCATGCCCCCTAGTCCTAGTATTTTTGGAAAGCGTGAACAGACGCTTCACATCCACCTGTTCCACTCCACTCATTATTTTATATACCTCTATCATGTCTCCCCTCAGCCGTCTCTTCTCCAAGCTGAATAGCCCTAGCCTCCTTAGTCTTTCTTCATAGGGAAGTCGTCCCATCCCCGCTATCATTTTAGTCGCCCTTCTCTGCACCTTTTCCAATTCTACTATATTTTTCTTGAGATGCGGCGACCAGAATTGAACACAATACTCAAGGTGCGGTCGCACCATGGAGCGATACAACGGCATTATAACATCCTCACACCTGTTTTCCATACCTTTCCTAATAATACCCAACATTCTATTCGCTTTCCTAGCCGCAGCAGCACACTGAGCAGAAGGTTTCAGTGTATTATCGACGACGACACCCAGATCCCTTTCTTGGTCCGTAACTCCTAACGTGGAACCTTGCATGACGTAGCTATAATTCGGGTTCTTTTTTTCCACATGCATCACCTTGCACTTGCTCACATTAAACGTCATCTGCCATTTAGCCGCCCAGTCTCGTAAGGTCCTCTTGTAATTTTTCACAATCCTGTCGCGATTTAACAATTTTGAATAACTTTGTGTCATCAGCAAATTTAATTACCTCGCTAGTTACTCCCATCTCTAAATCATTTATAAATATATTAAAAATCAGCGGTCCTAGCACAGACCCCTGAGGAACCCCACTAACTACCCTTCTCCATTGTGAATACTGCCCATTTAACCCCACTCTCTGTTTCCTATCCTTCAACCAGTTTTTAATCCACAATAGGACATTTCCTCCTATCCCATGACCCTCCAATTTCCTCTGTAGCCTTTCATGAGGTACCTTGTCAAACGCCTTTTGGAAATCCAGATACACAATATCAACCGGTTCCCCTTTGTCCACATGTTTGTTTACTCCTTCAAAGAATTGAAGTAAATTGGTCAGGCAAAATTTCCCCACACAAAAGCCGTGCTGACTCGGTCTCAGTAATCCATGTCCTCGGATGTGCTCTGTAATTTTTGATAGCATAACCCTTTCATATGTTAGCTCTGAGCCTAATAATGCTCTTTTTGTCCTTAAAAGGGTAATTCTATAAAGCAGAATGGCCAGTGGGAACAGGAAGTGGGGGGGGGGGGGGGGGGAGAGGGGAAGAGGCTGTTCGAGGGAGGAAGCAAAGTGAGAGAGGGGGCATAAGATGGATAATGGCACTAGCCTCCATGAAGGTGTAAAGACATTGTTAACAAAACATAGGGTGGGGGCAGAGGAAGTAGAGAGATGCTTTAGACAATGATGAGAAGGTAGAAAACACATTCTGGAGATGAAGGGGGGGAGCAGGACAGGAAGGAAAGATCCATCATCTAATCCAAGCAGAAGAGCTGGATCCACATGGATTAAGCACCTAGCACTCATTCTCCTCCTGTAACATGGTGTCAGAATTATTGAGCAGTATGTCAATTGATTGTGCTGAATCAGATACAAATATATAACAATATAAAAATACAATTTTAAAAGACTTATTGAAACTGCAACAGGGAAACTGATAACTCCAAATCCCTCTTCCCCCTCCCTTTGGGAACACTTAACAGAGACAAAAGGGCACTGCTTCACAGAGATATAAAACTTCCTTCTCTGCCCACTTAAAGGACTGGTAACAAAAGCATGAATAAGGTGGGTACCTGAAGGCTCGTCAAGACATCTCCACCAGCAGACAGAGAGTCTGGAAAAGTGTAAATCCCAATACTGAAAACAAAGGAAAACCATAAACAAGGCATTTGCTTGTTAAACCATTTGCTGGTTGCCTCAGATATGTATATCTGCCCCCTCCCATCAGCTATCAGACATGAAGACGCCAAGACATGTGTAGAAAGGAAAGACTTATGTGATCATGTGAACAGACTACAATAACCATAATGCCTTGCAAAATATCCAGTGCAAACCAGGAAGCAAATGATCCCGGACACGCACCCACCATGCTTCTCTACTAACTATAAAAAGCCTGGAAATAGCCCAGCTTACGCTCTTGGGAATCTGCTCTTGCCAGTGTTGCCAGGTGGGCGGTTTTCCGCAACCCGCCGCAGGAAATTTTTGCCTGCTGCGGGTTGCGGTTTTTTGGGCTTGTTTTGGGTCTTTTGGGCGGTTTTTAAAGCGTTTTTTTCGGCCGCGGGGGGGCGGGGTTAGACATTTTGGGCGGGGTTAGTGACGTTCTGGGCGGGGCTGATGACGGGGGAGGCGGGGGTGATGGCGGGGGCGGGGGTGTCAGGGGCGGGGTTTGACTTTGGGCGGGTTTTGGGCTGGATTTGGGCTCGTTTGGGTGGGAAAAAAAATTTCCACCTGGCAACCCTGGCTCTTGGAAATCTGCTGCTCTGAGGACCTGCAGCCCACCTGCCTGCTGTAAGGACCTGCCTCTGCCTCATGGCTCTTCACTGGACCACAGCATGCTCTACAACAAAGACTGTTCTGTAAGTTATAACTTTTGATCTAGATCTGTTACCCTGCTTGCACAGATTCTCTGTAAGATCTCTTAAAAGAACTATATCTCACTTGTAACCTTATTTATATGATTGCATTAACATTACATTTTAATTCTTACAGTACCTGTAGTAGAAATAAATTCTTTTTTTTAAGGTTAGACGTGCACAGCCTTTGTGTGAGACCACATGGTCGGAGCACATGCTCTTAAAGGCTTAGAAATACAGCACATGCTTTGAGCAATTTCCCCCTGCTCTTAAATACCATATTAGAACTGTAATATTTTTGTAACGTTTTAATGGATATTAAGAACTGAGATTAATTCTTGTTATACTCCGAAGGGCTGTATCCATCTAGATCCAGCACTAATTCACACTATAAGGGCTGGATCCACCCAGATCCAGAACCCAATCCCACCAAAAGGGCTGGATCCACCCAGCTCCAGCACCCACTCCAATAAGGAGGGCAGCGTGTGCCCTGATCCTGTGGGGGTGGGACCTGGTAGAGACAGATAAAGCACACGGCGTGGGGACTGGCCGCATACCAAAAGTAGCATTTGCAGTCAAAATAGAACAGCGCTCCATTTTTTAAGGTAGTACTGAGAGGATCCATGGGAACTTTTACCTTTTTTCCTTAATAGTTTATGGACTTTACCTTCAGGAATTTGTACAAACCTTCTTTAAACTCAGCTACGCTACTTTTACCACATTTTCTGACAGTGAGCTCCAGAACTTAACTATGCATTGAGTAGGAAATTTTTTTCCTATTTTAAAATTATTACTGTGTAACTTCATGGCATGTGCCCTAGTCTTTGTACTTTTTGACAAACAATAGATTCACTTTACTTATTCCAGTCCACTCAGGATTTTATAGATCTTTATCATATCCGCCCTCGGCCATCTCGTCAAACACTTTTTAAGTTGGATGGGCCAAACAAGCCAACTTCTCTGTCCTCAAGGCTTCATTTTTACAGATAGTATGTGGGGCAAGGGGTAGGACCATGGCTTCTGTGGTCTGCCCCATTCTACTGCTCATGTCTCTTTCAAACTGAAGAGCCCTAATCTCTAGCCTTTCCTCATATGAGAGTCGTTCCATCCCCTTGATCATTTTGGTGGCCCTTCTCTGTACCTTTTCTAATTCTGCTATATAATATATATATATATATATATATATATATATATATATATTTTTTTTTTTTTTTTTTTTTTTTAAGATGTGGTGACCAGAATTGCATCCAGTACTTAAGCTGCGGTCTCACCATGGAGCAATATAGAGGCATTATGATATCCTTTCTTTTATTCTCTTTGCCTTTCCTAAGATTTTATTTACTCTTTTGGCTTCTGCCGCACACTGAGCAGAAAATTTCAATGCATTGTCCAAATTGACACCTAGATCTTTTTCCTAGATGACGTCTTCTAATGTGGAACCTAGCATCTTGGTTATTCTTCCCAATGTGCATCACTTTGCACTTGTCTATATTATGAAGCTCATTCTAATCTCGTAAGATCCTCCTGAAATTTCTTACAGGCCACATGTGGCTTAACAACTTGGAATAATTTTGTGTCTTCTACAACTTTGATCACTTCACTTGTTCCCATTTCTAGATCACTTATTAATATGTTAAAAGCACCAGTCCCAGTACAGATTCTTGTGGCACATGGAGTTCACTGTTCTCCATTGAAACAATTGTCCATAGTACCCTACTCTCTTTTAACCAGTTCCTAGGCCACACCAGGACATTGTTTTCTATCCCATTGCTTTTTAGTTTCCTCAGGAGTCTATCAGGAGGGACCTTGTGGAATGATTTCTGAAAATCTAGATACAACACAGCTGGTTCCCCTTTATCCACATGTTTATTCACAACTGAAAATAAAGTTACAGATTAGTGAGGCAAGATTCCCCTTGGCTAAATCCATTTTTATTCTAATACCTTATTGTTAGGGCTGCAACAATTAAATCTACTATGGCAAAGGAATTTCCACCTGATAAACTATCCAGTACCTTATTTTGACTGCTCTATGGCTCTAAAAATTCAAACTAGGGCAAATGAATTTTAAACAAGCTAATAACTATTGTTTGCTTTTTTAATTAAATTAAAAGAGATTTTTTTCAATAAACCTACAAATTCTCTTCTATCCCAAGATTCTTTATGCTGGTTAATATTCTCTTATCAGAAAATCAAATAGTGTTACAACTTTGTTGTCTCTGGCTTGGTATTTTATCCTTTATTTCCAGGGCCGTGCTAACACGGTAAGCGAGGTAAGCACGGCAGGGGGGCGCCGACCTCTGGAGGGCGCACCGTTTCCTGAGGTCAGCTCACTTGCAAAATGTTTTACCTGAAGCTGTGATTCTCCTCTCTCCCCTGCCCTCCCCTCCCCTCTTCAACCACAGTGCTCACCGAGGCAGGCAGGCTCTGCTGAAGCTGTTTGAAAGAATACAACCAGTGCTATTTATGTCTTTGGTGTGGGACGAACTTCTCAGTCAGGGTGAGCTTGAACAACATTCAAATTAAAGAGAACAGCCAGGTTTGGAGGGAGGTGTGCAAGTGAGACTGGGGAGAAATAAAAACTAAATAGTGTAATTGTTAAAATCTGTAAGTGGTTCAAAGTTTTTGGGGTTTTTTTCTCTGAGCTTGTACACCGAGAGGAGGGCATGACTGCAATGATGTTTGCATAATTGTCAGGTAACCCAATAGCTATAGCTAAAAGCCATTTCATTGGCTGATGGTTCCAACAGTAGTTTCAGAGGAAGTTTAGCTGACATAGTTTAGTAGAGCTGGTAAGTGAAAATGTGATTGGGTTTTTTTTTTGGTGCTTGTTTTTATATAAAAGATTCTCCTTGGATAGGGAAGAGTCTGTGATATGTGAAAATATAAGTACATAAGTAATGCCATACTGGGAAAAGACCAAGGGTCCATCGAGCCCAGCATCCTGTCCACGACAGCGGCCAATCCAGGCCAAGGGCACCTGGCAAGCCTCCCAAACGTACAAACATTCCATACATGTCATTCCTGGAATTTTGGATATTTCCAAGTCCGTCTAGTAGCGGTTTATGGACTTGTCCTTTAGGAAACCGTCCAACCCCTTTTTAAACTCTGCTAAGCTAACCGCCTTCACCACTTTCTCCGGCAACGAATTCCAGAGTTTAATTACACGTTGGGTGAAGAAACATTTTCTCCAATTTGTTTTAAATTTACTACACTGTAGTTTCATCGCATGCCCCCTAGTCCTAGTATTTTTGGAAAGTGTGAACAGATGCTTCACATCCACCTGTTCCACTCCACTCATTATTTTATATACCTCTATCATGTCTCCCCTCAGCCGTCTCTTCTCCAAGCTGTATAGCCCTAGCCTCCTTAGTCTTTCATCATAGGGAAGTCGTCCCATCCCCGCTATCATTTTAGTCGCCCTTCGCTGCACCTTTTCCAATTCTACTATATCTTTCTTGAGATGCGGCGACCAGAATTGAACACAATACTCAAGGTGCAGTCGCACCATGGAGCGATACAACGGCATTATAACATCCTCACACCTGTTTTCCATACCTTTCCTAATAATACCCAACATTCTATTCGCTTTCTTAGCCGCAGCAGCACACTGAGCAGAAGGTTTCAGTGTGTTATCGACGACGACACCCAGATCCCTTTCTTGGTCCGTAACTCCTAACGTGGAACCTTGCATGACGTAGCTATAATTCGGGTTCTTTTTTCCCACATGCATCACCTTGCACTTGCTCACATTAAACGTCATCTGCCATTTAGCTGCCCAGTCTCCCAGTCTCGTAAGGTCCTCTTGTAATTTTTCACAATCCTGTCGCGATTTAACGACTTTGAATAACTTTGTGTCATCAGCAAATTTAATTACCTCGCTAGTTACTCCCATCTCTAAATCATTTATAAATATATTAAAAAGCAGCGGTCCTAGCACGGACCCCTGAGGAACCCCACTAACTACCCTTCTCCATTGTGAATACTGCCCATTTAACCCCACTCTCTGTTTCCTATCCTTCAACCAGTTTTTAATCCACAATAGGACATTTCCTCCTATCCCATGACCCTCCAATTTCCTCTGTAGCCTTTCATGAGGTACCTTGTCAAACGCCTTTTGAAAATCCAGATACACAATATCAACCGACTCCCCTTTGTCCACATGTTTGTTCACTCCTTCAAAGAATTGAAGTAAATATATATATTTGCTTTAATGAAATTGCTAAACTTTAGAGTCAGAGACTTATCAATGATCAGAAAAAGAAAGTCACCAGACAACAAAGGTAGAGAAAAATCATTTTATTTTCATTTTAGTGTTTGGAATATGTTCACTTTGAGAATTTACATCTGCTATCTTATTTTGCAATGTATAGCAATTTTTCTCCGAGGACAAGCAGGCTGCTTGTTCTCACTGATGGGTGACGTCCACGGCAGCCCCTCCAATCGGAAACTTCACTAGCAAAGGCGCGGTGCGCATGGGCGCGTGAGGACTAGCAAAGGCCTTTGCTAGTGAAGTTTCCGATTGGAGGGGCTGCTGTGGACGTCACCCATCAGTGAGAACAATCAGCCTGCTGTCCTCGGAGAGTACCTTCTACAGGTATGTAGCATTCGCTGTTTCTAAGAATATTGCTGACAATTCCTGTCAGTGTGGCAAGTGGTGAGCGATCATTTTCACGGTTAAAAATCATAAAAAACTAGTAAAAAATGCCCGTTTCAAAAGGGAAGGAAACGGGTGCTAGCAAAGCCATCCCCCACCCTCCCTCCCTCCCTCCCTCGCTGTTCGAGACTCTGCCGTCCCTCCGTTTTCACCCCCCTTTCCGCAACCCAGTCGACCCCCCCCCTTCTCAGCGAAAACCGTCCCCCGCCGCTGTCCAATACCTGTGCTGACGGGGGAACCCCAACCCCTGTCAGCCGAAGACCTGTGCTGGCCTTCGAGGCGTTGCTTCTTCAATAATTTTGTGTCCAAGTTGCTCTGCATGCATCTGACATCAGACGCATGCAGAGGAACTTGAACCGAAGATCATTGAAGAAGCAATGGCGCGAAGGCCAGCACAGGACTTCGGCTGACAGGGGTTGGGGTCCCCCATCAGCACAGGTGCTGGACGGCGGCGGGGGACGGTTTTCGCCGAGAAGGGGGGTCGACTGGGTCGCGGAAGGGGGGGTGCAGTGGGCTGTAACACAGGGGGAGGGTGTTTCCCTACTCCTCCCCTTGCTTTGGTATCAGCTGTCACTGACTCACTGAAGTCAGTTCGTGCCTGCCTAGCAGACCACCTCCGAGGGAGGCACGGTCCCAGGCACATCCTGTTGGAGGTGAGAATTATTATATAGGATTATTTGCGATCAAGTATTTCACAAGAAAGGCTTGGTTTCCCTACTCCTCCCCTTGCTTTGGTATCAGCTGTCACTGACTCACTGACGTCAGTGCGTGCCTGCCTAGCAGACCACCTCCGAGGGAGGCACGGTCCCAGGCACATCCTGTTGGAGGTGAGAATTATTATATAGGATTATTTGCGATCAAGTATTTCGCAAGAAAGGCTTGTAAGCCTTGCCATGATTGTTATTGAGAATGATATATGTGCCCAGTTAGATATCAAAGATTTAATTACTAATTTTGTGAACATGAACCCTCTATTTGTTCAGCAATCCCACAAAGATGCACTCCATCTTTCAGCTCCTATTTCCTTTGCATCTTGTGCCACACGGGGGGGGGGGGGGGGGGGCGCCAACTGATAGTCTGCAGGGGGGCACCAGAGACCCTAGGCATGGCCCTGTTTATTTCTCTGTTATTTGTGTTTTCCTCCTCTCTCTCTCTCTCTCTCTCTGGTGTCTTTTTTTTTGTGCTCTCTCTCAAATGGTTAAACCTGGTGAGTTTGTTCTTAGAGACAGCTTGTTTGATTGAGAGAGAGTTTGGGGGTGGGGGCAGAGAATCGAAGAGGGAATAAAAGTATAGCCTTCAACCATTCTGCCCTCCCTACTACTTGCACTACCCCCCCCCCCCCTCACCAAAAAAAAAGGTATCAAGCAAACTATGCCTGTATCCTGATTCCAGGTTCTATCTCTTCCTCGATTCCTGGTTCACCTTCCCAAGAAAGTTATCTCTACATCCCTCTATCACCCCTGGAAGTATCTCACTTCATTCTCATCAAAACATACCTGTAATACCATTCCCCATCACCATCCCTAGAAGGCTTTCCTGAACCCGCCCCCACTGTTCCCTCCTCTAAAGACTGACATACCGCCATTGTCACTATCAACCCTGGAAGGCTGTACCAACACCAGCAACACCTTCTTGATTATGGCTGAAAGGATCTCCCTGAATCCCTGAGTCTTTAAAGCCAGTCACCCACCCATACCTGATCCTAGTGCTCTCTGTCCTCCTATCCTGTAATCCCAGGTACAGCTTGATGCTGGGCTGGCCTCCCCTCTCTCATTCTTCCCCCAGCTAGTATCAACTTCTTGTGCCACACAGTGCCACTCTCATGTTATGAGCTGAGTAGATCCTATAAGTCTTGTAGCTCATACCATGAGACAGGTTTCATGCAGTAGTATAGGAAGCTGGTACACCATAAGTGCTGCTCGTGCTAATCAGCCTGGAGGACAGGGATACAGGAGATACCACTAAAGCACAGGAAGACATGGGGGCAGGATGGGTGGGTGGGATTGAGAGAGGCGAAGGTAAACAGGCTGGCTGAGTCAGGGAGCATCTTGCATTTTGCTTCTGTACCTACTAAGGGGCTCTTTTACTAAAAACATAGCTCAGTAACGAACACTAACATGCAATAAGTGCCACGTGGCCCATAGAAATAAAATAGGTTGTGCGGCATTTAGCATGTGCTAATGTCTATTAGCATATGCTAAGCTTTAGTAGAAAGGGCCCATAAATCAGGATGAAGGTGTTGCAGTGATGTTAATGCCAGGGACTTTCTTCTCAAATTGGGGACACCTGAAAATAGGGGAGTGTCTGTTAACTGTCGTTTCTATTTTCTTTTCCTGTTCTGACCTGAGGGAATGCTAGCTGCTGAAAATTAACCAAGACATATCTTAAGCTGGTCCAGTCACAAGATAGTACCTTGTATTTTGGAGGGGGTGGGTTTGTATTGTTAACCTTTATTTCCATGAAAAATAAAGGACAGTTTCCATGCTGAGTAGAACAGTAAACTAGAACTGAAATAAATTGCAGACCGGTTCCCAACACACTGTGCTGTTAGCTAGCCTAGTGTAAAATGAGACACTATCACTTGCAACTCATTTTCCACTGGCCTGTTGGCAGCAGTACTACTACTCTGAAGTAATAGCATTGAAATACAAAGCTGAGCCAATGTATCTTTTTACATTTATTTCTACATACTAGATGGAACTTGATAGCCTTTTTTTAAAAAATTGGAATTGTGGACATCATAGGTGCTAGCTCTGGATGCTGTGGGTGCTTGCACCCCCAATATTGAGCAGATGCCTTCATTTTGTCCAAGGAAGGGTAATTTGTGATGGGCTTAGCACCCCCAATCATTCTGAAAATTTTGCTCCTATGCTGGACGTAACATAAGAACAGCCATAGTGGATCAGACCAATGGTCCATCTGGCCCAGTATCCTGTTTCCAACAGTGGCCAATCCAGGTCACAAGTAACTGGCAGAAACCCAAATAGTAGCAACATTCCATGCTACAAATCCCAGGGTAAGCAGTGGCTTCCCTGTGTCTATCTGAATAGCAGACTATGGACCTTTCCTCCAGAAATTTGTACAAATCTTTTTTAAAACCCAGATACACTAACCAGCAATGAGTTCCAGAGCTTAACTATTTGCTGAGTGAAAAAAATATTTCCTCCTATTTGTTTTACAAGTATTTCCGTATAACTTAATTGCATGTCCTCTTGTCTTTCTACTTTTTGAAAGAGTAAAAAATCGATTCACTTCTACCCATTCTACACCACTCAGGATTTTGTAGACCTCAATCATATCTCCCTTCATCCGTCTCTTTTCAGCAACCCTAACCTCTTTAGCCTTTCCTCATGTGAGAGGAGTTTCATCCCCTTTATCATTTTGGTTGCTCTTCTTTGAACCTTTTTTTGGGAATACTTGGGAGGCAGTCAGAAAGTTAGGTCCAACCTTACAATCTTCTTTCAGAGGCTTGAGTTTGGTGGTGTTTCTAGAATACTCTTTAAGGTTTTGCTTAAAGTGGTATGGTAGCTACTACTACTACTATTTAGCATTTCTATAGCGCTACAAGGCGTACGCAGCCATGTTAGTCCATTTTTAAAGGTTAATAGAAATAAAACAGAGAAAAGAAAATAAGATGATACTTTTTTTATTGGAGTAACTTAATACATTTTTTGGTTATTTTGGGAAGGTAGCCCTTCAGATCAGAATTATTATATTAATATTATTATATTGTTAGTCTGGTGAAATAGGTATTATCTTATTTTCTTTCCTACGTTTTGTTTTATTTCTATTTATTACTGATTTTACTTAGTAACTTAAAAGTTTTTGTTTGGGGCCAGTGTCTCCAAATGGGTTAGTTTTGCACATAGGACAGTAATGAACCTCACTCCTAAGCCATGATATGTAGAGTTTGATCTTAGTCCCTTAAATTTACCGCTAACACTCACTGTAGTATTTGCATCGTGCCAAAAAGAGCTGCTCTCTGGAGTTCATAAGATGTAACATGTTTAGGCAACCTGCCAAGGTGTGCTTGAAAATGATTTTTAATGAAACCTGTGGCTCCCAATATAATTGGAAATATTTCTGCTTCATACCTATGTGGTACCAGCAGTATTTCCTTTCTTGTTGGGTGCCACATGGGTTAAAATTACTAAAAAAAAAAAAAACAACCCATGCCTTTGGGAAGAGGAAGGAGGCTAGGAGGGTCACCCCTCTGCCTGTATTTCTTCACTTCTCTCCCAAGTGTGAGACAGGAGAGACAGCCTTAGGAGAAAGCAGCAGGGGAATGCATGATAAAGAGGGAGAGAAAGAGGCAAGCAAGAGTTTAAATAGAGTGAAACTTTTCTTCGGCTGTATTTCTGTTGGGCCTTTGGGATGGAATAATCCTCTACAAAAGTGGAAAAATGCTTGCTAATCAACTGATGCATATAGCAAGACACCTGGGGCACAATATTTACAATGATATAACCAGACGGGAGAGGCTTTGGCTGTTTAAATCACACTGAATGGGGCAGATGTGGATATTCAGGGGCACTTAACCAGACAGTGCTGCTGAATATCTGGGCAGACAGACCCAGCACTATTTAAGTGGAGTCTTGGCGGAGCTGGAAGTTATCCACTTAGCAGCAACTTTCTGCTAACCAACCAGGTAACTAGCCAGATAACATTAGGACAGCAACAGACTGTTTTTCTGAATACTGGGCCAAATATCTCTAATACTCAGATAAATGCTGACACCCACATTATACTTGGATATTCAGTGCCTGTGTCCAGGTACAGCCTGGTTCCCTATTTCTACGTTCAGCACTTCATATAGTCCCTTAAATATAACATCTGGAATCCTTTTGGTCTTAGCTAGTACCCGGATATTTCTTACATGGAATTTCCATGCATACATATGTTACTGTGACCATATCACAGCTACATGTGCGACAAGTTTATATGTCATTGTAACATGCTATATTGCATCTTCAATATTCCTAAAATGAAATGTTCTAAGAAAGGGCATAATTGGGAAAACCAGAGAGAAAGAGGAGGAAGTGAGTCTGAATCTTCCCTCCTCTACTACTTTACCACAACTCCTTGCTGCTGGTCCCCTCTTTGCACAAACCACATCCCCTCCCACTCATAACCGGTATACCAACAATTCCCTCCTACTGCTGTGCTGTCACTAATTACTTTGGCTGGAGTATACAAGAAACATTAACACACCCTGGTTTTCTTTTGATTTTTCATTTCCATCCCTGAGGAGAAAAAGTCTCTGCTGCGTCCATGATTACAGTGAATCTGGATACCTCTGTGCTGATAATTATGGTCTGCATCTACATTACAAATACAGAAAAAGAAATCCCCAGAAAAGTACTGTGGATTTTAAATGGGAGAATGGTTTCAAAATGTGGGCAGTGGATATACTAGCGATAATAATTCATATCCCTTTCTTCTTGGCATCATCGTCCTGGGATTGGTGGTTTGGGCTGGCTTACTCGCAGCCTCTTCTATCAGTCCCCTTTCAGTTCCACATATAGCTTTGGCCATTGGGTTGGAATGCATGCAGCCAGCTGTCTTACTGCATTTTGCTCTATCCATGTATTCCAGCTCGCCTTCCATCCAGACATCATCCTATGTCAGTGCTGAGCTTGTGTGATTGTAACATTGGGAGATGGACACTGTTTTTTTTAACATTTATTCTTCCAGCAAGTTACAAATTTTGGTCAGTGGAGAATTTTAGAATTTTTAAATTCTGAATATCCCAATTAAACAATCATTGTAATTTTTTATAATTAACATGACGAGAGAAACCGATCCAATCAAAGTCTCAAAGCATAGCCTTTTATCACCTCTTCAGTGGTCTCTAATCTGGAGAAGCTGATTATCGGTCAACCAGCTGGAGATTTTTCAATATTTACTCCCTGCCCTAATCCCCCCCCTCTCCTTTTCTTCCCTCCTTATCTACCCTAGTCTTCTTCACATCCTTGATTCCTTTGAAGGAACTGGTAGGACAAACTTTTAATTTTATATAGAGCAGATAGGCAGGTAGATGTTATCTTGAGAAACAAGAGTCCACCAACTGTCTGGTTTCCACCCGAGTTCCCAAGGCAGGGGGAGATAAAGGGCCTGAATTACTAAGAATTTGCCCAATAGACCCAGAATACCAGAAAATCCTTAAGGGCAGATTTTAGAAAAAAAAACATACAAACTGGAATTGAGATGTTCAAGTCAGGATATGTCAATTTCTGCTAGTATTTTAGAAAAGGATCTGCCGACATAGATGGTGTACATGCTGGCTACTTGCAGTGGGAGCATCCATTTTACAAGTGACAATGTCTGAAATATCAAGGGAGCCAACATACATGTCCCAGCACAAAGACACATAAGTTGGTGTTTCAGAGCATACACATGAATGTACCAGCATATACATGTTTGTCTCATTTTAGAAACCTACATATCTGTGTTTCCCCTAGCTGTCATAGGGCCCAATATTTGCCAGTATCCGTATCAGAGGAGACCAAAAAACACTGGTGGAATAAGGGGGTGATTTATCCTATTCTCTCCAGTAGAGTACTGCACAAAACTAGAATCTTCCCATAAAATGAGGGGCTGTAAATCCTGATGATCAGGGTGGACATAAAATTGCATTCCTTTTTGAAATGGGGAGTTCAAGGATATATATAGTCCCACCCAAAATATACATAAACCATGCTCCCTTTCCATATGCATGTATTCATGATTTGGATGTATATATCCTGTCTTTTAAAATCAGGATTCAGATGTGTATGTGATATACACGTCTAAATGCTGGTTTATACACATTCACATACCACTTGATTTATTTAACAAATGTATAGGCTGCAGAATCTACCATTCTTGGTGGCATACAAAACACCAAACAAAAATTAATACATAACCAAGTTAAAACAACTTAAAACATATAAAAATAATAACATAACATTACTAATTATACAAAACCATATATAATGAACAAAAACTGAGCATCATTTTGTAGTTGTATCTATACTTGCGACATCGTCCCCGTCATAGTTTGTTGTTTGATCTCCATAGGCCTTCCTAAACACTTAAGTTTTTAAGAACTTTTTAAGTGTCTCTGCATTCTTGACTGAACACACATTAGTGAATCATGTCCTTACTGACTTGGCCAAAGTCACATATAGAGCAGGAGGCATTAGGAAATCTTGTGTTCATGTCCCTGGATATTGCTTGAATAACAGGCCAAGAATCCTCTACCTTAAGAATGGTGAACTCCAGTCTAAGACTTATGTTTACTAAGTGGCGCTATGGGCGCATTAGCGTTTTTAACGCGCGTAAATGGTTTATGTGCGTTAAATGCTAACGCGCTCATAGAAGGCACGTTAGCGTTAAACGCACCTTAAATTTACAGGCGCGTTAAAAACGCTAACGCACCCTAGTAAACATTCCCCTAAGTGCTGAAAGCAGGTCTGGTTTTCATGGGGAAAGATGAATTATGCAAATTAACCTGGTTCCTTGATCTGGTATGTCAGTATAATCTCATGAAGATTCATTGTGGGATTCCTGAAAATCAGGCCTGTTTGTGGCACCCAGTGACCAAAGTTTAACATCCCAGCACAGAAGAAATATTCAAAAAAGACTTTCTTCCCATTCTGGGGTTGGTGCAGAAAGCCACGTGTAGAGCCACTTACCGATGGCTAAGTATGTGGCTTTGGTGATGCAGTATTCAGTAAGCATGTGCTAAAAAGTGTGCACTGTCAGAAAACAACAGTGTACACAGTTGCAGTAATCTACAGTTCATTGTTAAAATGTCCCCTTTCCTGTCAGTGTGTGAGCAGTGTTTGCCTCATGCACTGACAGGAAACGAGATATTTAAAAAAAAAACCTGCTGCCACACAAGGGATCACTTCCAACCCCTCCCCAAAAAAACTCCTCGATCCCACCTCCTAAGATAATCCTGATTTCCCCCCCACCAACTCCACAAACAAATAGCCTCAGTGTCTAGTTGCATGGAGGGTCAGTGTACCAAATAAAGGAATTTTTCCCTTACTTGGACTGTCTGGGCAGTCTCATCTAGTCTTACCCCGTCTCTCTGTATTCTTCACCTCCTTTCCAGCATCACCCACTTTCTCTCTCTTCCCCTTCTCTCAACTCACCTTCTTGCCGTCTTTCAAGGTCAACAGCAAGACTAAAAATAATGTAAAAAAGCGCCGGACTGTTTTCCTATGTGCAGTGCCACTAGCTTAGCCAGTTACACCCCTCCAACCCAGGAAGTGCATCTCAGAGAGGGTGTGACCAGCATAGTTAGTGACTGCATGTGCAAGAAAATGGTCCTGCACATCTTCACATTGTTGTTTGCTCTGCTTCTAAACTGGCCCTGCAGTGGTGGTAGTGAGAGAGAGGAATGTGGTAGTGGGAGGCATCTATGACTAGTAGCCTCCTTAGCATTAATTTTAATATGCTGTGCACCAGTCTACTACACCGATCACTTACACTTTTCTGTATCATAAAAATGCTTCTGCCCGTGGTAGCTTTCTGTGTTGGCCCCTCTGTGCATATGGAAAATTTTTTGAATAAAACTTATAATATGCACAAAGAAAGAAAGGAGCTGCAAAAGAGGTGAGTAGCCCAAAATTTTGTGCATTTTCATTAATGTTTTTAAAACATTTTTTCAGGTCTGGAGGATGGTCATTGTTAGTATGCTCTCTTTCAGAATGCACACTGTTTACAACAGGATTAAGGGCTTCTTTTACCAGCATAAGAGTAGCCATACTGGGTCAGACCAATGGCCCATCTAGCCCAGTATCATGTTTTCCCAACAGTGGCCAAGCCAGGTTACAAGTACCTGGCAGAAACCCAAATCGTGGCAACACTCCATACTACAAATCCCAGGGCAAGCAGTTGCTTCCCATGTCGGTCTCAATAGCAGACTATGGACTTTTACTCCAGGAAGTTGTCCAAAACTTTTTTAAACCCAGATATGCTAACTGTTGTTACCACCTCCTCCAGCAAAGAGTTCCAGAGCTTAACTATTTGTTGAGGAAGTATTTCCATGTAACTTCCTCAAGTGTCCCCTAGTCTTTGAACTTTTGGAATGAGTAAAAAATCAATTTACTTCTACTCGTTCTACACCACTCAGAATTTTGTAGACCTCAATCATATCTCCCCTCATCCGTCTCTTTTCCAAGCTGAAGAGCCCAAACCTCTTTAGCCTTTCCTCATATGAGAGGAGTTCTATCCCCTTTATCATTTTAGTTGCTCTTCTTTGAACCTTTTCTAATTCTACTATGTCTTTTTTGAGATATGGTGACCAGAACTGAATTCAGTACTCAAGGTACAAAGGCATTATAGTATTTTCGGTCTTATTTACCATCCCTTTCCTAATAATTCCTAGCATCCTGTTTGCTTTTTTGGCCGCCACTGCACACTGAGCAGAAGATTTCAGTGTATTATCTACAACTACACTCCAATCTTCTTCTTCAGCTCTGACCCCCAAAGTGAACCCTAGCATCAGGTAACTATGATTTGGATTATTCTTTCCAATATGAATCACCTTGCATTTGTCCACATTAAATTTAATCTGCCATTTGGACGCTCAGTCTTCCAATGTCCTAAGGTCTTCCTGCATATTTCACAGTCTGCATGTGTTTTAACAACCTTGAATATTTTTGTATCATCTGCAAATTTGATCACCTCACTCATTGTTCCGATTTCCATATCATTTATAAATATGTTAAATAGTACCAGTCCCAGTACAGATCCCTGCAGCACTCCACTGTTCACTCTCTTCCATTGAGAGAAATGACAATTTAACCCTACCCACTGTTTTCTGTCCAATAACCAATTCCTAATCCACACCAGAACCTTGCCTCCTATCCCATTAGTCTTTAATTTTCTCAGGAGTCTTTCATGAGGAAAGTTATCAAAAGCTTTCTGAAAATCTAGATACACTATATCAACCGGATCACCTTTATCCACGCGTTTATTCACGCCTTCAAGGAAATTAAGCAAATTAGTGAGGCAAGAGACCCTCGGCTGAACCCATACTGACTCTGTGCCATTAAACCATGTTTGTTTACGTTGTAAGAGTTCTCTCCCATGAGTGTGTCTGAACCTCTGACCTCCGCTGCTGGGTTGCTGCCAGATTCCTTCTCCCACGTATGTGGCCGAATCTCCGACCTCCACTGCTGGGCTGCTGTAGGATTCCTCTCCCACTTGTCTGCCCAAGCCTCTGGGTTCTGATGCTGAGTTGCGTCTGCCTCTCCTTTTTTCAAAAATGGCTGACACCCCCCACTCAGTCTGTTCCCCTCCCCCCTGGTGAAATGCATTACCAGTCTCACATGACTGTAGCTTTGCAGTTCAAACAGCCAGTCCTAATAACTTTTTCTTCCTCTTCTCACCCCTTTCTCCCGAGGGAGCAGGGTTTTAATGCATAAGTACATAAGTAATGCCACACTGGGAAAAAACCAAGGGTCCATCGAGCCCAGCATCCTATCCACGACAGCGGCCAATCCAGGCCAAGGGCACCTGGCAAGCTTCCCAAACGTACAAACATTCTATACATGTTATTCCTGGAATTGTGGATTTTTCCCAAGTCCATTTAGTAGCGGTTTATGGACTTGTCCTTTAGGAAACCGTCTAACCCCTTTTTAAACTCTGCCAAGCTTAACCGCCTTCACCACATTCTCCGGTAACGAATTCCAGAGTTTAATTACACGTTTGGTGAAGAAAAATTTTTTTCTCCGATTTGTTTTAAATTTACTACACTGTAGTTTCATCGCATGCCCCCTAGTCTTAGTATTTTTGGAAAGCGTGAACAGACGCTTCACATCCACCTGTTCCACTCCACTCATTATTTTATATACCTCTATCACGTCTCCCCTCAGCCGTCTCTTCTCCAAGCTGAAAAGCCCTAGCCTCCTTAGTCTTTCTTCATAGGGAAGTCGTCCCATCCCTGCTATCATTTTAGTCACCCTTCGCTGCACCTTTTCCAGTTCCACTATATCTTTCTTGAGATGCAGCGACCAGAATTGAACACAATACTCAAGGTGCGGTCGCACCAGGGAGCGATATAACGGCATTATAACATCTTCACACCTGTTTTCCATACCTTTCCTAATAATACCCAACATTCTATTCGCTTTCCGAGCTGCAGCAGCACACTGAGCAGAAGGTTTCAGTGTATTATCGACGACGACACCCAGATCCCTTTCTTGGTCCGTAACTCCTAACGTGGAACCTTGCATGACATAGCTATAATTCGGGTTCTTTTTTCCCACAGGCATCACCTTGCACTTGCTCACATTAAACGTCATCTGCCATTTAGCCGCCCAGGTTCCCAGTCTCGTAAGGTCCTCTTGTAATTTTTCACAATCCTGTCGCGATTTAACAACTTTGAATAACTTTGTGTCATCAGCAAATTTAATTACCTCGCTAGTTACTCCCATCTCTAAATCATTTATAAATATATTAAAAAGCAGTGGTCCTAGCACAGACCCCTGAGGAACCCCACTAGCTACCCTTCTCCATTGTGAATACTGCCCATTTAACCCCACTCTCTGTTTCCTATCCTTCAACCAGTTTTTAATCCACAATAGGACATTTCCTCCTATCCCATGACCCTCCAATTTCCTCTGTACCCTTTTATGAGGTACCTTGTCAAATGCCTTTTGAAAATCCAGATACACAATATCAACTGGCTCCCCTTTGACCACATGTTTGTTTACTCCTTCAAAGAATTGAAGTAAATTGGTCAAGCAAGATTTCCCCACACAAAAGCCGTGCTGACTCGGTCTCAGTAATCCATGTCCTTGGATGTTGTCTGTAATTTTGTTTTTAATAATAGCCTCTACCATTTCCCCCGGTACCAACGTCAGACTCACCGGTCTATAATTTCCCGTATCTCCCCTGGAACCTTTTTTAAATATGGGTGTTACATTGGCCATCCTCCAATCTTCTGGTACCACGCTCAATTTTAAGGATAAATTGCATATCATTAGCAGTAGCTCCGCAAGCTCATTTTTCAGTTCTATCAGTACTCTAGGATGAATACCATCCGGTCCAGGAGATTTGCTACTCTTCAGTTTGCTGAACTGCCCCATTACGTCCTCCAGGTTTACCGTGAAGTCAGTAAGTTTCTCCAACTTGTCCGCTTGAAATATCATTTCCGACACCAGTATCTCACCCAAATCTTCCTCGGTGAAGACCGAAGCAAAGAATTCATTCAATCTCTCCGCTACGTCTTTGTCTTCCTTGATCGCCCCTTTTACCCCTCAGTCATCCAGCGGCACAAACGATTCTTTTGGCGGCTTCCTGCTTTTAATATACCAAAAAAAATTTTTACTATGTTTTTTTGCCTCTAATGCTATCTTTTTTTCGTAATCCCTCTTGGCCTTCTTTATCTGCGCCTTGCATTTGCCTTGACACTCCTTATGCTGCTTCTTGTTATTTTCAGGCGGTTCCTTCTTCCATTTTCTGAAGACATTTCTTTTAGCCCTAATAGCTTCCTTCACCTCACTGTTCAACCAGGCCCGGCTGTCTTTTGGAGTTCCGTCTTTCTTTTCTAATTAGTGGAATATGTTTGGCCTGGGCCTCCAAGATGGTATTTTTGAACAGCGTCCATGCCTGTTGTACAGTTTTTACCCTCTCAGTTGTCCCCCTAAGTTTTTTTTCCACCGTTCTTCTCATTTTATCATAGTCTCCTTTTTTAAAGTTAAACACTAACGTACTTGACTTCCTGTGTATAGTTACTTCAAGATCGATATTAAAACTGATCATATTATGATCACTGTTATCAAGCGGCCCCAGTACCATAACGTCCCTCACCAGATCCACTAAGGACCAAGTCTAGAATTTTTCCTTCTCTCGTCGGCTCCTGCACCAGCTGCTCCATAAAGCTGTCCTTGATTTCATCAATGAATTGTACCTCTCTAGCGTGTCCCGATGTCACATTTACCCAGTCTATATTTGGATAATTGAAGTCACCCATTATTATCACATTGCCCATTTTGTTTGCGTCTCCGATTTCTTTTATCATTTCTGCGTCTACCTGCTCATCCTGGCGAGGCGGACGGTAGTACACTCCTATCACCGTCATTTTCCCTTTTATACATGGAATTTCAACCCACAATGATTCAAAGGTGTGATTTGTGACCTTCTGAATTTGTAATCTATCTGAGTCAAGGCTCTCGTTAATATACAATGCTACCCCTCCACCAGTCCGGTCCATCCTATCACTACGATATATTTTGTACCCCAGTATGACAGTGTCCCACTGGTTATCCTCCTTCCACCAGGTCTCAGTAATGCCTATTATATCCAATTTTTCATTTAGTGCAATATATTCCAACTCTCCCATCTTATTTCTTAGACTCCAACAACAATTAGTACAGTGGATGAGAGAGGAGTTTGTAAATAAATGTATTACAGGTTTGTGCTTTTCACAGGCCAGACCTGTCAAACAAGTGCGGGGGGATTGTGCAGAGCGCATGCTCAGACACAATTCTCCCGCACTTGTATCCCATGATCAGAGATAATTGCTGTGCTTTCATTTGCATGCATTATCTCTGATCATCAGTCTAATAACATGTTAAAAACGTGTTGAATACGTATGAAACAAATGTGAAAAATGTGATAAATATGTGTTTAATACCTGTTGAACACATTTAAATAAATGTAACATGTATGTTAGATATGTTGACAGTTATGTAACAGGCATTTGACATGTAATAAACATTTATTGCACATTTAATCGTGACATGGCTCACCGAGGTGGATGCGATCAGCGATTGTTCGTAACATTTCGCTGATCACATCCACCCTGTGACACAGGTCACGCCACTCTTCCTGCACGTGGGTCACCATATCCTGTATTTTTTGCATATCACAATTCGATTGTGATGTTGGGGAAAAGGGGGGTGTGATGCCAGACGCAGGAGATGGGGGAGGGGGTGAGAAGGGAGGAGTGGTATCCGGCATTGGTGTATGTAGATGCTCATGGCATCGGGGGGGTTGGCCACTCTGCAGTGTCTCTAATCCTCTGTGCTTGTATTGTAAAACCTGTAAAGGTAAAGTAGAACACGTATAAAACACACTAGTTTACTGTTCATGTTTGCTGTTATTTTTTGGTTGTAATATTCAAATCTTTCCCCTCCCTCCCAAAAGTATATCATTTCACTTGCGCGAAAGGTGTTCAGTGAGGTGCAGGAAAACAGACCATGCCTTCTCCAGCCAGGGTAGCATTTCAAAAAGGGGTTCAAGGCTCCTCCTCTTCCACTGTAAAAACAGTACTAATTTAGAAGGGACACGTGGAGGGGCATAATCGAACGGAAACGCCTATGTCCATGGGCGTTTATCTCCGAGAACGGGTCCGTGAAGGGGCGTACCGAACCGTATTTTTGAAAAACATGGACATTTATCTTTTTTTGAGCTGGGCGTTTTTGTTTTTCAGCGATAATGGAAAATGAAAGCGCCCACTTCAAAAACGAATAAATCCAAGGCATTTGTTTGTGGGAGGGGCCAGGATTCGTAGTGCACTGGTCCCCCTCACATGCCAGGACACCAACCGGGCACCCTAGGGGGCACTTTAAAAAAAAAAAAAGGTAAAACAGCTCCCAGGTGCATAGCAACCCTTCCCTTGTGTGTTGAGCCCCCCAAATCCCCCTCAAAACCCACTGCCCACAAGTCTACACCATTACTATAGCCCTAAGGGGTGAAGGGGGGCACCTACATGTGGGTACAGTGGGTTTGGAGGGCGGTTTGGAGGGCTCCCATTTACCAGCACAAGTGTAACAGGTAGGGGGGGATGGGCCTGGGTCCACCTGCCTGAAGTCCACTGCACCCCCTAATAACTGCTCCAGTGACCTGCATACTGCTGCTAGGGAGGTGGGTATGACATTTGAGGGTGAAAATAAAAAGTTGTGAAACGGCATATTTTGTGGTGGGAGGGGGTTTGTGACCACTGGGGGAGTCAGGGGAGGTCATCCCCGATTCCCTCCAGTGGTCATCTGGTCATTTAGGGCACTTTTTGGGCCCTTATTCGTGGAAAATGGGTCCAGGAAAAGTGCCCTAACTTCTCGCTAAAAACGCATAATTTTTTTTCCATTATCGGCAAAAGGTGCCCATCTCTGATCGGCCGATAACCACGCCCCAGTTCCGCCTTCACCACGCCTCCGACACGCCCCCGCCAACTTAGTCCGCATCCGCGACGGAGTGCAGTTGAAAACGTCCAAATTCGGCTTACGATTATACCGCTTTATTCATTTTTGTGACATAAACGTCTATCTCCCGATTTGGGTCGCAATATAGGCATTTTTCTCTTTCGATTATAAGTACTACTACTACTACTTAACATTTCTAGAGCGCTACTAGGGTTACGCAGCGCTGTACAAAATACACAAAGAAGGAGGTCCCTGCTCAAAGGAGCTTACAATCTAAAGAACGAAATGTCAAGTTGGGGCAGTCAAGATTTCCTGGGTAGAGGTGTAGAGGTTAGGTGCCGAAGGCGACATTGAAGAGGTGGGCTTTAAGCAGGGATTTGAAGATGGGCAGGGAGGGGGCCTGGCGTATGGGCTCGAGGAGTTTGTTCCACGCGTGGGGTGAGGCGAGGCAGAAAGGGCAGAGCCTGGAGTTGGCGGTGGTGGAGAAGGGTACTGAAAGGAGGGATTTGTCTTGAGAGCGGAGGTTACGGGTAGGAACGTAAGGGGAGATGAGAGTTGAGAGGTAAGGAGGGGCTGCAGATCGAGTACATTTGTAGGTTAGTAGCAGAAGCTTGAATTGAATGCGGTACCTGATCGGAAGCCAATGAAGTGACTTGAGGAGAGGGGTGATATGAGTGTATCGGTTCAGGCGGAAGATAAGACGTGCAGCAGAGTTCTGAACGGACTGAAGGGGGGATAGGTGGCTAAGTGGGAGACCAGTGAGGAGTAGGTTGCAGTAGTCAAGGTGAGAGGTAACGAGAGAGTGGATGAGAGTTCGGGTGGTGTGCTCAGAGAGGAAAGGGCGAATTTTGCTAATGTTATAGAGGAAGAAGCGACAGGTCTTGGCTATTTGCTGGATCTGCGCAGAGAAGGAGAGAGAGGAGTCGAAGATGACTCCGAGGTTGCGGGCAGATGAGACGGGGACGATGAGGGTTTTATCAACCAAAATAGAGAGAGGAGGTAGAGGAGAAGTGGGTTTGGGTGGGAAGACAAGAAGTTCGGTCTTGGCCATGTTCAGTTTCAGGTGGCGGTTGGACATCCAGACAGCAATGTCGGATAAGCAGGCCGTTACTTTGGCCTGGGTTTCCGCAGTGATGTCAGGTGTGGAGAGATAAAGCTGGGTGTCGTCAGCATAAAGATGATACTGGAAGCCATGAGACGAGTTCAGGGAACCCAGGGAAGAGGTGTAGATAGAGAAAAGAAGGGGTCCAAGGACAGAACCCTGAGGGACTCCAACAGAGAGCGGGATAGGGGTGGAGGAAGAACCATGAGAGTGTACTCTGAAGGTACGATGGGAGAGATAAGAGGAGAACCAGGAGAGGACAGAGCCCTAGAACCCAAAAGAGGACAGAGTGTCAAGAAATAAGTCGTGATTGACAGTGTCAAAAGCGGCGGATAGGTCGAGGAGAATGAGGATGGAGTAATGACCTTTGGATTTGGCGAGGAACAGGTCATTACAGACGTTGGATAGTGCTGTTTCTGTCGAGTGAAGTGGGCGAAAGCCAGATTGAAGCGGATCGAGGATGGTATGAGAGGCGAGAAAATCAATGCAACGGCTGAGAACGGCGTCAAGTATTTTGGAGAGGAAGGGTAGGAGGGAGATGGGGCGGTAGTTGGAAGGACAGGTAGGGTGAAGCAAAGGTTTTTTGAGGAGAGGTGTGACTACAGCATGCTTGAAGGTGTCAGGGACAGTTGCGGTGGAGAGAGAGAGGTTGAGGATATGACAGATTGGGGGGGGGGTGATAGTAGGAGAGATGGTGATAAGTAAGTGGTGGGGATGGGGGTCTGAGGAACAGGTGGTGCATTTCGAGGAGGAGAGAAGATGGACGGTTTCCTCTTCGGTGATATCAGGAAAAGAGGAGAAGGAGGCCTGGGTTGATTGGTTGAGGGAGTGAGTGATAGGATGAAGAGGAGGAGAAGGTTTAGTGGTGAATTCGAGGTTGATCTTCTGGACCTTGTCGCGGAAGTAGTCGGCCAGTGATTGAGGAGAGAGTGAGGGGGGGGGTGCGGAGGGCACTTTGAGGAGGGAGTTGAGGGTGGCGAAGAGACGACGAGGGTTAGAGCTGAGTGAATTAGTCAAATGAGTGTAGTAGTCCTGTTTGGCGAGGAATAGGGAGGACTGGAAGGAGGATAGCATGACTTTGTAGTGAATGAAGTCAGTATGGGTGCGGGATTTCCTCCATAGGCGTTCAGCCGATCGGGAGCAGGAGCGAAGGTAACGGGTGCAAGGGTTAAGCCAGGGCTGGGGATTAGTGCGCCTTGTGGGACGGGAAACAGATGGTGCAAGGGTGTCAAGGGCGGAGGAGAGAGTGGCATTGTAATTGGAAACAGCTGGATAGTAAACAGATGTGTACATTGTTTGCTGTTTTTATTGTGTTCCAGTGTTTCATAATGTAAATAGAGGATATTTCTTTGTACTACTCACCTCCTTCTCCCCCCCCCCCCCCCTCCAATCTGGTCTGGATGGCTACGCTTTCTCTTGGCTGCTGAGGGGACACAAGCACAGAAGGAAGAGAGAATGAGACTGCATATTGGGTTACTAGATTCATCATGAGTCAAACTGTACTGAGCTCTTGTGCATTGCCCCACCCTTCTCTTCCCCTCCCCCTCCCCTGCTGGAAAACACAACTCAACATTGGTCACTTCACTGTCTTGGCTGCGCGGTGCTGAGGGGACACAAGCACAGAAGGAAGAGAGAATGAGACTGCATATTGGGTTACTAGATTCATCATGGGTCAAACTGTACTCAGCTTTTGTGCATTGCCCTCCATTCCCTCCCTTGCCACATGCCTTACGTGCGCGGGGCCCAGTGGATGATCGTGTTGAGAACAGAAAGTTCTGTGCGCTTGAGGGGGTAAGCAAACATGTGGACAATGGGGAGCCGGTTGATATTGTATATCTGGATTTTCAGAAGGCGTTTGACAAAGTGCCGCACGAAAGACTCCTGAAGAAATTGCAGAGTCATGGAATCGGAGGTAGGGTATTATTATGGATTAAGAACTGGTTGAAAGATAGGAAGCAGAGAGTAGGATTGCGTGGCCAGTATTCTCAGTGGAGGAGGGTAGTTAGTGGGGTCCCGCAGGGGTCTGTGCTGGGTCCGTTGCTTTTTAATGTATTTATAAATGACCTAGAGATGGGAATAACTAGTGAGGTAATTAAATTCGCCGATGACACAAAATTATTCAGGGTCGTCAAGTCGCAGGAGGAATGTGAACGATTACAGGAGGACCTTGCGAGACTGGGAGAATGGGCGTGCAAGTGGCAGATGAAGTTCAATGTTGACAAGTGCAAAGTGATGCATGTGGGTAAGAGGAACCCGAATTATAGCTACGTCTTGCAAGGTTCCGCGTTAGGAGTTACGGATCAAGAAAGGGATCTGGGTGTCGTCGTCGATGATACGCTGAAACCTTCTGCTCAGTGTGCTGCTGCGGCTAGGAAAGCGAATAGAATGTTGGGTGTTATTAGGAAGGGTATGGAGTCCAGGTGTGCGGATGTTATAATGCCGTTGTATCGCTCCATGGTGCGACCGCACCTGGAGTATTGTGTTCAGTACTGGTCTCCGTATCTCAAAAAAGATATAGTAGAATTGGAAAAGGTACAGCGAAGGGCGACGAAAATGATAGTGGGGATGGGACGACTTTCCTATGAAGACAGGCTGAGAAGGCTAGGGCTTTTCAGCTTGGAGAAGAGACGGCTGAGGGGAGATATGATAGAAGTGTATAAAATAATGAGTGGAATGGATCGGGTGGATGTGAAGCGACTGTTCACGCTATCCAAAAATACTAGGACTAGAGGGCATGAGTTGAAGCTACAGTGTGGTAAATTTAAAACGAATCGGAGAAAATTTTTCTTCACCCAACGTGTAATTAGACTCTGGAATTCGTTGCCGGAGAACGTGGTACGGGCGGTTAGCTTGACGGAGTTTAAAAAGGGGTTAGATAGATTCCTAAAGGACAAGTCCATAGACCGCTATTAAATGGTCTTGGAAAAATTCCGCATTTTTAGGTATAACTTGTCTGGAATGTTTTTACGTTTGGGGAGCGTGCCAGGTGCCCTTGACCTGGATTGGCCACTGTCGGTGACAGGATGCTGGGCTAGATGGACCTTTGGTCTTTCCCAGTATGGCACTACTTATGTACTTATGTACTTATGCATGTTCAACAAACAGTGTTCCCCTTTTACCAAAGCAAGCAAACCTATTGAATAGCAGTGGAACACCTTAATACATTCTTATAGCTGCTAGGTCTCCTGCTGCATACCTCCCTTTTCTGCGGCCGACCTTTCTCCTGCATGTCCCCCCCTTTTCGTTGGACAGTACATGGTGTGACTACCCCTCCACCACCGGTCTCCATCTGTCTCCTTGCCTTTTCTCCCCCTACACCCCGTGAAAGTGCATCACCATTCTTACCAGCACTCATCAACATTATGTTCTCCTCTGGCAGCAGGGGTCATGCACGTGCGATGGTTTTATGTGTGGGCGGGCTGACAGGCAGTAGGCATGTCCTCCATTAATTCTCCGCCAATGTAAAGTTTTACTGTTGTAGTGGCACGTGCATCACCACCCCCCCCCCCATACACACACAGCAGGTTGCCACGTGCCTAAGGTGCGCGGGAAACAGTGGATTATCCATTTGTGTATGTTAAAGGTTAAATTCTACAGAACAAATGAAGATGTGCCCCAATGAAAGGATAATTTTATTCCACTTCCATTTCATTTCAATATATTCAATTTCAAACAGTATGCAAATCCCATCAAGGGGATCCGTGCCATGGTTTTAATGCGTGGGCGGGCTTTCAGGCAGTAGGCATGTCCTCCATTCCTTCCCCACCAATGTAAAGCTGGTACTGTTGTTGTGGCACGTGCATCCCCCCCCAGCCCACAGTAGGTTGGCACGTGCGCGGGGCACAGTGGACAATCGGGTAAACAGAAAGTTCTCGGCGCTGGCCTGTTCAACAAATAGCCTCCCCCTTTTAACAAAGCAAACCTATGAGCTGCTGCATCCACTTTTTTTTTTTTTTGGTTGGTCCATCTGTAACAAGCAGCCAGACCATTAATAGATCAAGTTTTTTTTTAACGTATAGCACTGGTTTTGTGAAAACATCCTAAAATAGCAAATTATTCATTCTACAGATTATACACACCAGAAGCGGAGCCAGGTTGACGGCGCAGGGGGAGCGAGAGTGGTGCTAGAGCGGTCTTCCACCGGTGCTGGCGCACATTTTCAATGCAACACATTGAGAAAAAAATAGGCGCCGGAGCTAGCAGAACTCTTTGGGGGAGCGGCTGCTCCCCTGGCACCCCCCCCCCCCCCCGGCTAAGCCACTGATACACACCAGTTCTCATTGCACATTTCACATTTTTTTCACAGGCAGTATGCGTGTCCTCCATTCTCCGCAAATGTAAAGCTTGTACTGTTGTAGTAGCACGTGAATCTCCCCCCCCCCCCCCAACACACACACAGCAGGTTGCCACGTGCCTAAGGTGTGCGGGGACCAGTGGATTATCCATTTGTGTATGTTAAAGGTTAAGTTCTACAAAACAAATGAAGATGTGCCCCAATGAAAGGATAGTTTTATTCCACTTCCATTTCATTTCAATATATTCAATTTCAAACATTATGCAGATCCCATCAAGGGGATCCGTGTTGAGAACAGAAATTTCTCGGTGCTGGCATGTTCAACAAACAGTCTCCCCCTTTTTCCAAAGCAAGCAAACCTAGGAGCTGCTGCATCCATATTGTCCATTTTCATTGTTTGTCTATCTGTAACAAGTAGCCAGCGTAGTAATAGGTAAAGGTATTTTGTTTCGTTTTTTTAACTTATAGCACTGGTTTTTGGAAAGCTTCCCATAAATAGATCAACAGTTATCTTGTGTCAGTGGTGTGCGGGACACAGGATAGGGAGAATAACGTACAAAGCCCCATATTTCACAAGCACCTGCAAATATATAACCATAGTGTTGGTTGCATCCACACTTCTATGTTTTCTGCTCTGCGATGGAAACTATGGGACTCTACCTACCGGGACTGCTGGGGGTCCAGTGCGACTGTTGGGCCAGGCCTGTGAGTGGTTGACAGGGAAAGAGCATTTTTAATACAGCACAACCATTAGAAATGATTAAGTAAGCAAAACATAGAAAGACACAAACCTTGTCCCAAAGAACTTTGAGGTGAGCAAAATGGTACAGGAACACTGCTATAGGGCCCATAGGTCCCCCCTGCTGGGTTCCCTGTGCAAAGTAGAAGCACAATGTCAACGTTGCAGGTACATACAAAAGGTTGATGGAAAAGATTATAAGTGAAAAGGGGCTTACCTTCAAAAGTATGTACAGTTCGGGGAGCATTCGAGCACATGATGTCAGCCATCGTACGAATCTCGTTAACGATGTCCCGCAGTCCAGCACGCATCTCACTTCACATCTCCCGCATCTCGTTTCGCATCTCCCTTTGCATGTCCAGCATGTTGTTTCGCATCACACTTCCGACATGATCGACAGAAGTACACACGAAGCGCATCTGTCGTGACATGGTCCTGAAGTGCCTATGTGTAACACGGTTCCAGTCTCTCTGGTTTTCCAACATACTGTCAATAGGCAAGACACACTGTCCCCCTGCATCTTGGGATAGCGATACAGGGGGATCAACAGTGTCGGTTCCCAGTGTTTCCCTCGCAACACATGGCCCACATGTGAATGACTCTCTACTGCTACTGCCCTCTGTCTGCTGTACGTCCTCAGACAACACAGAGCTCAACCCCATGGAACATGCAGAGGAGGGTCCTGTGCTAGTACTGCCCTGTGCCTGCTGTACGTCCTCAGACACACATTGTGACATCACAGAGCTGAACCCCATGGAACATGCAGAGGAGGGTTCTGTGCCAGTACTGCCTTGTGTTGGCTGTACGTCATCAGACACACATTGCGACAACGGAAAACTGCCTTGGCAAGATGTGGGAGAGGGTGAATACGCAAATTCTTCCTCTGCTCTCTCCTGTTCTCGACCTTCACCTGCTACAGGGACATCGGGCACCACCTCTGGACATGGAAGAAAATAGGGGAAGGAAACTGCATAGTCAAAAATGCATACTTAACTATGTCAAAAACCCACATCAATACAGAAACACATCCACTTACCGATATCAGGCTCAGCACTTGTATCATACCACCCTGGCACCCTGAACACAGCCTCAGGGAGCAGAGTGGTGTTCACCAGCTCTTCAGCAGGTGTCAGCTGGATATCGATTGGTGGACCACCACCTGTCTGTCGCTGCGAAACCCTGATCTTTGCCACTTTGTTTTTCACCCTACTGCGTTTTCACCCTACTGCGCATATTGTGCCAACGGTGTTTCACCTGTTCCGCAGTGCGTTGTGCCCTTCCCACCGCGCTTACTTCCATTGCTATTTGTGTCCACACTTTATTTTTGGTGCTAACAGTGCTCCGTGCCCGGGAATTGGACTGGGGGTTCAAACGCGCAAACTCCTCTGCCACGCGACTCATAATCAGGTCATTTTCTTCTACCGTGAAGTAACAGGAACGTGTTCTTTTGGCATGCTCACAGTCTCCATATCTACCCAGACACAAGCAAAGAGATGGAATTATGAAAGTCACGCAAACCTCCATGACTGCTCCATGACTAGTTAGATGTAAGCAAACATACAAACACGCCTACTGAGCGCACATGCACACACACGCAGACACACACACACTCAAAAAGGAACGTCATAAATAAAAATGACAACCGTTGGAACCGTAGCAGAAGATGAAATGGTAAATGCTGTGGCTGTGGTAGAGAGAAAGAGAAAAATCACTTGTCACAATGTGTAACAGTGTTACAACACGAACCCCTAGCACTTCATTGAAAACATCCTTGTGGTGTAACAGTTAAATCTAAATTCTTCTCAATATTTCCTTTGGATGCAATAGAAGCATTGATATGCCTCCATACAGGGTTATTTAACATATTTAAATACGTTATCTTTAGCCATCAAAGTCAAGACTTTTCTTTACACTGACAAAGTTTGATTGCCTGTAAAAGAAGTACACCACGAGGTTAGATGTAGCTTAAGGTCTCTATTCTTTTGATTTTCTTTTATTTTCTGTTATCAATTTAAATTAGTATTATGCTCATTGCAGGATATTCTGTTATGGTTATGTTTTTTGACAGCTTTTCCCCCTGTATTGTTATTAAATGAATTCAAGAAATTATCATGAACTGCAACATGGACCCCTTTTCTACCGTGCGGCCTTTTGTTAAAAGAGAAAAAGCTAGAGGAAGTGACGTCACCACTGGCAATGGCTGCCTAGCTTCTTAGCTCCCGCTCCTCGCAGCAATAAAAAGCTAAAAATAGGACCCATCTACTATTTTTGCCACCTCAAAGCGCTCTCGGTAGGCAACTATCGACGATCAGCATGAGCAAATCGCATTCAGCGCGGAATAAAGACCTGGAGAAGTCGACGAGCGGTGGGCTGAGCAAAACTCCAAAGCGCCACGAGACAATGGCGCAGGCCTTGCCCTCTGACTCGGCTTTATCGCTGGTGGAATCATGGAGGCCCTCTACTAAAAAGGGTGTTTCGGGCGAACTCAGACAGATTCTGTCTGGCATCCAGGAGGACATTCAAAAATCGAAAGAAGAAATACTAGATAAAATGGAGGTGCTCAGCGCGGACCTCCGCGAACTAGGGGGCCGAGTCGAGGAAGCAGAACTTCGACTGGATGAACACGCGGAGTCTCTAACCGCCCATGAGGCGCAACTGCAGGAACTGGATCAAAAGGCAAAGATCTGACCTACAAACTGGACGACCTGGAAAACCGAGGTCGAAGAAATAATCTCTGGTTTCGCGGAGTTCCAGAGGGTGGAGAAACAGAGGATGTCCCACAAATTGTGCAAACCATATGCACAACCCTGAGGGGAACTGAGACAGCAGTAGAGACTATTGAACTGGACAGAGCTCATAGAGCCTTGGGCCCGCGTCAAGAAAACAGAGCGCGAGACATTTTTGTCCGATTTCATAAATATGAAATAAAAGAACAAATTCTTGCCTGGGCTCGGAAGAAACAGGATTTGGAGTTTGACGGAGCCAGGATTATGGTATATCAAGATCTTTCCCAGTTCACGCTGCAGCAGAGACGCCTCCTGAAACCGGCTCTGGACATTTTAATCAAGGAGCGGATTGTCTATAGATGGGGCTTCCCTTTTTCATTGAATTTTACCATCAAAGGATCTAGACATAGGGTTAGCTCCTTAACTGAAGCCTGGGTGATCTTGCACGCAGAGGGCCTGGTGAGCACGAAGGCGCCTTCAGGGGAGCTGGCACCCGTAACGAAAGCAAAACTACAAAAATGGCAGAGGGTCCCTGCATCCAACAAACGCAGTAATCCGAAGAGGAAAGTGGCAGCGGAGGGGACCTGAATGTTGGTGTGACGGCTTCATGGGGGCTCGTCACTTGTGTTCCTGGCTTCTGTGGATATCGGAAGGCAGATGGATACAGTCGTGGTAACCAAAAGACTATGATTATTGAGTTTCTCGGACTACTCTGCTTTAAGCTTACTTGTTGTATTATGGTTAATACGGGAAGGGTCTGTATATGCACCACTAATGGAAGGGGGAGAGGGGGATTCTCTTCTAAAGGGGAGAAGTGTATAATGTGTTGGGAAATGTTTTAGTACTACTAGAGGGGTAATGAGAAGAGTAATATGAAGAGAAATGATCTATATAAAGTAAGCAATGTCTGAACTTGAACTGATCAGACGAGGGACAGGAGGGCTCTTAGTCTTGATGGTAGTATGGTAATTGCTGGGGGGGGGGGGGCGGGGGGGAGCTGGGTTTGCCTGATATTCAGTGGGTTACTTTCTCACATCCCACTCGGAGAGAAGGTATCTCCGGGATGGTGTTTATAGGGGGGGGGGGGGAAGAGAGAGTTGATTAAAGGGTTTAAGGGGAGGGTAAGGGAGGGTGGGATCGGACTGGTATGTTGTAAGAGGATGGGGGAGGGAGGGAGTCCTGTGGGTGTTATACTACGCTTGTACTGTTCTCTCTTGTGTTTTAACTATGAGCACACACATTAAGATTCTATCCTATAATGTGAAGGGGCTGAACATGCCACAAAAACGGCAGAAATTATTCAAAGACACTTAGAGGCTCATATAGTCCTGTTACAGGAGACACACCTCCGCCGAAAACATGAAAGACTCCTCTCCCACCCTAGCTATCCCAAGTCCTTCTTTGCCTCTTCAAATGAGGGACCTAAAAAAAGGGGGGTGGCAGTGTTGTTTCATGAGTCAGTCGCAGCCCAAATAGTAAAGATCAAAAGGGACCCTGGAGGGCGTTATCTGTTCATACATACAATATTAGACCAAACAGAAATAACCCTAGCCTGTATATACGCTCCGAATGATCACCAGAGGGATTTCTACACAAAAATAAAAAATTTATTAGCAACATTTGCCCAGGGATCTATAATAATGGGGGGTGATTTCAACGGAGTTATGGACCCGAGTCTGGACCGGTCTGGGCCTGTGCAGCCTGTAAGCACCCGGGATGCATGGGCGCTGGGATCCTTGGCCACTTCCTTAGGGACCCTAGATGTGTGGCGTTTGAACAATGCGCAAGTGAGAGACTATACATACTACTCCACAGTGCATGCATCGTACTCACGCATTGACTATATCTTTTGGGATGTAGCTTTAGCTGAGCAGGGGCCAGGAGCGGGAATTGGTAATGCAACTTTATCAGATCATGCCCTAGTTTGGGTTAATTTACCTACAATTAAGACGGAGACCAAAGATATGAGATGGGCACTTAATGCCACAGTGTTACAAGAGGGTGAGGTGGTGGAGGGTTGTAAGAAAATGTTGAGAGAGTACCTGGAGATCAATAGGGAGTCTGGGCCCCCCCTGAGCATTGTATGGGATGCTATGAAGGCAGTGTCGAGAGGCTATTTTTTATAGCTGGCCAGTAGGAGAGTGCGGATTCGTAGAAAGCAAGTGGCCCAATGCATGGATAGGATCAAGAAGTTAGAAGCACAGCACAAAGTAGAGGGCTCTTTGGCTGTGCTGGAGGAGTTGCGAGCCCAGCGCCTTCAGTTGGACTCTATTTACTCTGAACAGTTAAGCCAACTGCAATCTAGATCGAAAGTCTATTCTTATGAATTTTCCAATAAGGCGGGGGGCGCCTCCTGGCCTTGCGGTTGCGTAGGCAAAAGGTGGAAAGGGCTATAACCCATGTCCGGGAGAGGGGGGAAAACATGTTGCATACATCGGAGGCTATTAGGAGGCAATTTAGTGAATTTTACCGGGAGTTATACACTCGTGAAATAAATCCCCCAGCAGACTCCATTGTAAACTATATAGCTGAGACTGATCTAGCTTCTCTAACAGTCCAGCAGCGAGACATGCTGGATGAGCCGGTCACGCCGCTTGAGATAAACAAAGCTATTCAACATTTACCATCTTGTAAATCCTCTGGCCTGGATGGGCTCCCTAGTGAGTTCTATAAAAAGTTTGCCCCAGAACTGTCTCCACTCCTTGCTGATCTGTTTAACCAAATTGGGCGGGGGGAGTCTTTACCGGTTTCCATGCTAGAGGCCTGGATAGCAGTGATACCGAAACCAGACAAAGATCACACGGAATGTGGGTCTTATCGTCCCATATCTGTTCTGAACGCAGATGTCAAAATCTTAGCCAAAGTTCTAGCCAATAGACTAGCCCCCTTGCTTCCAGCGATTATCCACCCTGATCAGGTGGGTTTTGTTTCCTATAGAAAAGCAATGGACAATACGAGGCGAGTGGTAGATTTAATGTATTTGGCAAAAAGACTGCGAAGGCCTATGTGCCTTCTTAGCTTAGATGCTGAAAAGGCCTTTGACAGGGTGCACTGGCCATTCATGTACAAGGTGATGGAGACCTTTGGGATAGGACCCCAATTTTGTAGATGGATTCAAGCATTTTATGCTTCGCCTAAAGCATGTATCAGACTAAACGGAGGCTACTCCGACTTTTTTACCTTGCACAGAGGTACTAGGCAGGGCTGCCCACTCTCCCCGTTGTTGTTTGCCATGGTTATGGAACCCTTTGCTTCCAGGGTTAGACCTAATCCGGGGATCACTGGAATTACAATAGCAGGGAGGGCACATAAACTGGCCCTCTTTGCAGATGATGTGCTATTGTTTATTACTCGCCCTTTAACATCCTTTCCTGAGCTCCTGAAAAATATTGAACAGTATTCGACAGTCTCCGGCTTTAAAGAAAATATGTCAAAATCTGAGGCTCTAAACGTAACCCTACCCGAAGACCAGGTGGAAACCTTAAAGGATACGTATGCCTTTCGGTGGGCTAGTGGGAGTATACGATACTTGGGGGTGAACATAACGATTAGGCTTCCTGACCTCTTTACGGCAAATTACAAGGGACTGGGCCGGGTTCTTGCCGCTGACATGGAGAGATGGGGAGATATTGCGCTTTCCTGGCTTGGCCGTATCGCTGCAGTTAAACTGAACATATTACCGCGCTTATTGTATTTATTTCAGGCTCTTCCGATCACGTTGCCCCGCAAATTTCTTGCTGCACTGCAAGACCGTATTGTGCGATTCATTTGGGCTGGTAAACGTCCGAGGTTAGCGAGGGCCTTTTTGTACCAGGATAGAAAAAGAGGAGGGCTTGGGGTCCCTAACATAGCTTGGTACTATAGAGCAGCTCAGGCGCATGCTGCTGTGGAATGGTTTCAGGCCTATCCTGAACGGCAATGGGTGGATTTGGAGCAGTTTACCTTGGGCGATAGACCGCTGGGAGCATTAATGTGGCTACCGAGGTCCCTTAGGTTCTTAGAAGATGGGCTATGTCCTTCTATATATGTAACCATGGCTAATTGGGACAGTCTATTTCCACAGCGCAGCTGCTTATTGACGCGCCTCTCCCCTATAGCGTATAACCCATTGTTTGTCCCGGGGACAGAGAGGGGCATATTTACTAGATGGTATGAGGGAGGTTTGCGAACATGGGGGCAACTGATTGCTGGGGAGGCCCTACTGTCCTTTGCAGAAGCCCAAAAACAGTTCCCGACAGTGGTGTCTGACAAATATGCATATTTTCAACTTACCCATTTTCTTTTTGTCTTAAGAAAATGGGTAAGTTGAAAATATGCATATTTGTCAGACACCACTGTCGGGAACTGTTGTTGGGCTTCTGCAAAGGACAGTAGGGCCTCCCCAGCAATCAGTTGCCCCCATGTTCGCAAACCTCCCTCATACCATCTAGTAAACATGCCCCTCTCTGTCCCCGGGACAAACAAGACAAAAGCTATACAGGAAGTATTGTGCAGGAAGCAATCAGCTCTCGAGCAAATTTGTGAGGGGCCGGGCACGACTACAGGGCTGATATCCCGCCTACATCATATTATCACTCAACAAACACCCCGTTACATACTTCACAGGAAAAGCTGGCAGAGGGACTTGGGTATTGAACTAGAGGAGGGGGCATGGGAGAGGATGGAACAGGCTGCGGCGGGGGTGTCATCTCATGTGCCATTTAAAGAAAATGCCATTAAAGTCCTATTTAGGTGGTATATGACACCAGAGCGTTTACAGCGTATTTACCCTACCTTATCTGGGCTGTGTTGGAGAGGATGTGGAGTGAAGGGAACCATAGGACACATTTGGTGGCATTGTAAGAAAATAAAGGTTTTCTGGAAAGCGGTCCATAGTAGGCTGCAGCTATGGCTGGGGGTACAGATTTCATGGCAACCCACTATCTACTTATTCTCTGCCAAAGCAGCAGGCCTCTTATCTAATCAACAAATACTGTTGCGCTATGCCACATGTGCAGCTCTAATTGTTATAGCAGCCTGTTGGAAACAGACTACGACCCCACCTTTAACTCGGTGGATTCGAAAGCTGAGATATGTGTGTGAGATGGAGTGGCTTGTTGCAGAGCGGAGTAATCGTACCAATAAATGGCATCTGATTTGGGACTCCTTTCTCTTTCATACATAATTTAACTGTTGATTCATAAAACTAGTCCGGGTTGGGCGAGGGAGGGGGGTAAGAGGAGGTGGGGAGTGGAGTTTGTTTGTCTTTTATTATAAAAATTCTATAAAAATTTGAAGTCCCGAAGGATATCAATATTACTTCATTCTTGCTCTGGTGCGGAGGCAACACGTATCATCTGCTAAAGTGTTGTGGTTTTAGTATTGTTTGGAGAAACCTGATTTGTAACTTAATACCTCTGTCATTATATAATGTTTTAAACGGTATTGATATTACTGATTGTACTGTTGGAAGAATGTACCATTTATTAATAAAGACTTCATATAAATTTAAAAAAAAAGAGAAAAAGCTGATGCTTACCAGCACAAGTGTGAAAAAACACGGGTTACAGGAGGAACCAACAACTACCTGTGCTATCCTGAAAAATCAGAAAAGGGAAATGATAAATAAAAATACACGATTGTAAATTAAATTGTAAATAAAATACAGCCCCTAGAAAAGAACAAAAAAATGCATAGCCACCTCGATCAACGGCCAACTGATGTTTTACGGCACCATACATAAACCTGCGGTTAGACCCACTTTACGACAAAACGACAAGCACCCCCTACGCATGCATCCCGGCTACTTAGCTTCATTTTACTACGCTGTCTACAGGGATTAGCGCCACTCCACCGCTGCATATTTTTGCATATATTAACTTCTGATCATGCCATACCGCTACACTGTGCTACTACGGCATTGGAAGAGTGGTATTTCCAGAGCGCTATCTAAAATAGTGCCAGGGTTTGATCATGAGCACTTAAATACTTCTTTCCGATGACAGTAGCAGCTAACGCAAACGGAATGCAGATGAGCAAATTGTGTAGAAACCCTATTGAAATGAGATGCACTAAGCTTTTCCGCTTGCCCTAACGCTGGAAAACGCTGGGAAATCTAACGAGAGGTCTGTACCTCTCGTTGGGGCTGCGCGGGCTTGGAAAACTTATAAAATGTAAAAAAAAAATCGGGAGGGGGCAAAAATGACCAAGTGCTTGTCAGGAGTGTCCTTTATGGAAGGCCTTGCCCCCCCACCCCCCCTGAGGTCGTCGCCGCCGCCGCTGCTCCCCCCCACCGGGCCCTCACAGGGCCTCTCACCTCCGTGTGAAGACGCTGCACTGGCAACAACAGCTGATCGCCTCTCCGGACTTCCCTCCTTTCCTCCCTGGCCTGCCCTCGTCGGGCGGAGGATGGCGGGGAAGCTGTCATTTCAAGGAAGGAAGGAAAGAAGGGAGGGGGCGGGGCCTGCGTAAAGTTCTGATTTCAATGCAGGGGGGAGCGGTGGCGACCTCGGGGGGGGGGGGGGGGGGGGGGCAAGGCCATCCATAAATGACGTCCATAAAGGACGTGGTTTTTTTTTACGTCCTTGGCATGCGCAGAGCAGCCAGCATAATGATTGGCTGCTCTGCGCATGCTCTACCGGCCAATTATCCGCCGGTTTTACAAAGGATTAGAGAATGCAAGCGAGCTGCAATGAGCAGCTCATTTGCATTCCCTTTCCTTCATGCATAGCCATTCCCTACCGATTCGCTATGGAATTCGGTACGGAACGGCTCTTACGACGACTTTAGTGCATTCCCCCCTAAGTGTCAATTAAGTGTTGGAAATGCTGCTGAATGCCAGCAGCTGTAGATAAATCTGTTGCATTAACAATAGGATGCTTGAGCAGCTGGGCACGTGGAAAGATGTTACAGATTGTATCAGTCTGATCAGCAGACAATACTCTTGTTGCCATATCAAAGGTAGACAAGACACAAATGATATAATTTAACAGTACTTAATTTAAATCCAAAAGCAGTTTCTTTATCATTGAATTCAGTTGTGTTAAGATGTGTTAAGCTTTTACATATCCATATTAGCATTTTATAGATGCTGATCCATCTAGTTGAAACAGCCTGTTTAAGGCTAGTCTCAAGCTTTTAGAGAATGGCACGGGGATCAAGTCTGTCCCTGTCCCCGCTGTTGACCGAGTGTCCCCATCCCGTGTCATTCTGTATTCTAAGCCCCTGATGTATTCATTGTCAGCTAACTCTCCAATGTTTCATTGGAGGGTCAGCCAAAACTCATGTTCTGGGAAGGCTTTTCATGCACACTATTTATTTCTGTTACTTTTTATTATCCATGCACAATCTTAGGCTTTGCCCTCACTTCCCCACAGCTAGGAAGCTTAGGTTTTCTTGAACTCCAGTGTTTTGTTTTTACTCCATCCTTCATTATGTCTGTTTTTCTATCACTTTAGTTCTTTCTTTCTTGACAGCAGCTTGTGCAGAAAAGCTGGATTTAATTCATGGATCCTGTTTCTGCTCCCTAGACCCTCCACAACTCCTTGGCAAAACAGGAGCAAGGAGGAAGTGTCTCAGTCATTGAACAGCAGTGATACCTACTGCCCAACTCTTAGTGCACACAGATCAGGTTCCTTCCCTGAGGATGGTTGCTGCTAGGGTTCTGCTTCAAGACACAAGGATGGTTTATATAAAATCAAGGGAAACCCCCAGGTTCATAGTGCTATATAGCTCAATGAAGACTGGTTTTGAAACAGTTGAAGCCTTTAAGGTCCAGAAGGAAACTAATGAACCAAAAAATAAAAACAAGGCAACAGCAAGAGAAGCCTGCAAGAAGAGAAGGAAAGCAAATAGATTTGTTTGATATGGATAATCCATGTTCTCGAGACAGCCCAATGTCTAACTCAAGAGCAGGATCAGACAGTAATAAGTAATAACCACAACTCAGGAATCAGCAAACAACAACAAACTTTGCCTGAACACAAATAAAACAGAGATTCTTTGGGTATCAAACACAAGTGGACAAATACCCAACTTCAAAATACCTTTTGGGAAGTATGAACTTCCCCTAAAATCACAGGTCAGGAATCTTGGGATACTGCTAGACTCATCACTCACTCTGATCCCACAAATTCAAACAACCTTCAAAAATTGTCTCTACCACCTATGGCAGCCACAAAATCTCTCTCTATATATTGAAAAGATCAGGCTGACCACAGTGGTCCATCCCTTGATAACCTCATGAATAGACTACTGTAATCAGTGGTGTGCTGGAGCCGGCTCTGTCCGGCTCGCAAGAGCCACTTGTTAAATTTTGACAGCTCTTGCGAGCCGGTTGTTGTTGGGGGCGAGCCGGCTCCATTAGGGGAGGTAAGCATGGCAGGAGGGCGCCATCACAGGCCATGCTTACCTCCCCTGCCGCTCCGAAACATGGTAAACGATGTCCTTCGCCCCCACCCTCCCGCTCCCATCCGTCTTTTTATAATTACCTCCGTCGAAGCGCACGCGATTTAAAGCCCTGCTGCATGCTGGCCGTCTCTCCAGGCTTCCCCTGCTTGCTTCGGTGATGTTCGCGCCCTTAGTCCCGCCTTCTGACGTCACAGCAGGAGGTAAGGGTTGAGCTCTGAATAGGGGTCAAACCATTTCTAACTTTGCTCAGGTGCTGACCTCTCTGTCTGTACCTGAAGCAAACTCCTCCAAAGTAAAACAAATTTGGACCTTTTAAATTCCAAACTTCTCAACTTTCTGGCTATAGGTGAGACCTGATATTCTCTTTAATTTAATGCTTAGTGCTTAATTAATTTTGCCCTGTGAAACCTCTTATTATCTTTCTTTCTTTCTCTTCCTGCCAAGCTCTGAGGGAGGCTGCATTGTATTGGGGCTCTAAAGTGCATTTTACATTGTTGAAACTGATATAATTATTGGGAATATCTGGATTTATATTGCAACAAGGAAAGTTTATTTTTTATATTCTAGGGCAATTTTGGAAGTTAAATCATTTGAAAATTCTGGTCCCATCCAGAGAATTGCTTTAACAACAGTAGTTAGCTGGCACTTGGGTGTTGTCTACAGACCCCCCACACAATTAGAGGAACTAGATAAAGATCTGATTGTAGATATTCAAAAATTAGGAAAGAAAAAAGAGGTTCTGTTGATGGGAGATTTCAATCTGCCGGATGTAGATTGGAAGGTGCCGTCTGCCAAATCGGAAAGAAGTAGAGAGATCGTGGATGCTTTCCAAAGTGCTCTGCTCAGACAGATGGTGACAGAACCCATGAGGGAGGGAGCGATGCTGGATCTGGTGCTCACAAATGGGGATAGTGTGTCAAATGTGCGAGTGTGTGCACACCTGGGAAGCAGTGACCATCAAACGGTTTGGTTTGATATGACGGCTGAAGTGGAGGGCGGCCACTCTAAACTCAAAGTCCTGGATTTCAAGCGTGCTGACTTTAGTAAAATGGGGGAATACCTGAGGAAGGAGATGATGGGCTGGGAGGATGAACATGAAGTGGAAGGTCTGTGGTCCAGGCTGAAAGAAACAATAAATAGGGCCACAGACCTTTATGTAAGGAGAGTAAATAAAAGCAAGAGGAAAAGGAAACCGATATGGTTCTCCAAGCAAGTAGCTGAGAAAATAAAGGCTAAAGAGTTGGCGTTCCAGAAATATAGAAAATCTCAAGAAGAGGAACACGGGGAGGAATACCGGATGAAACTGAAAGAAGCCAAGAGAGAGGTACGTCTGGCGAAGGCGCAAGCGGAAGAACAAATGGCTAGAAATATAAGGAGGGGCGACAAAAATTTCTTCAGGTATATTAGTGAAAGAAGAATGACTAAAAAGGGAATTGTGAGACTAAAAGATACAGTGAACCGCTATTTAGATAATGATGAAGAAAAAGCCAATTTGCTAAATAGATACTTTCGTTCGGTTTTCACTGAAGAAAATCCTGGAGAAGGACCGCGAGGGACTGTCAAAAGTACACCTGAGAATGGAATGGATATAGCACCGTTCACGGAAGAGAGCGTGTATCAACAACTTGGAAAGCTAAAGGTGGACAAATCCATGGGACCGGACGGGATCCACCCCAGAATATTGAGGGAGCTCAGAGAGGTCCTGGCGGATCCTCTTAAAGATTTATTTAATAAATCCTTGGAGACGGGAGAGGTTCCGAGGGACTGGAGAACGGCGGAGGTGGTACCTCTTCACAAAAGTGGTGATAGGGAAGAAGCTGGAAACTACAGGCCGGTAAGCCTCACTTCGGTTATTGGAAAAGTAATGGAAGCCATGCTGAAGGAAAGGATAGTGAATTTCCTAGAAGCCAACAAGCTGCAAGATCCGAGACAACATAGTTTTACCAGAGGGAAATCGTGCCAAACGAATCTCATTGAATTCTTTGATTGGGTAACTGGAGAATTGAATCATCGACGTGCTATAGACGTAATCTACTTAGATTTTAGCAAAGCTTTTGACACGGTTCCTCACAGGAGGCTCTTAAATAAACTAGATGGGCTGAAGATAGGTCCCGAAGTGGTGAACTGGATTAGGAACTGGTTGACGGACAGACGACAGAGGGTGGTGGTAAATGGAGTTCGCTCGGAGGAGGGAAAGGTGAGTAGCGGAGTGCCTCAGGGATCGGTGCTGGGGCCGATTCTGTTCAATATATTTGTGAGTGACATTGCCGAAGGGTTAGAAGGTAAAGTTTGCCTATTTGCGGATGATACTAAGATTTGCAACAGAGTGGACACCCGGGAGGGAGTGGAAAGCATGAAAAGGGATCTGAGGAAGCTAGAAGAATGGTCTAAGGTTTGGCAATTAAAATTCAATGCGAAGAAATGCAAAGTGATGCATTTACGGAGTAGAAACCCACGAGAGACGTATGTGTTAGGCGGTGAGAGTCTGATAGGTACTGAGGGGGAGAGGGATCTTGGGGTGATAGTATCCGAGGATCTGAAAGCGACGAAACAGTGTGACAAGGTGGTGGCTGTAGCGAGAAGGTTGCTAGGCTGTATAGAGAGAGGTGTGGTCAGCAGAAGAAAGGAAGTGTTGATGCCCCTGTACAAGTCCTTGGTGAGGCCCCACCTGGAGTATTGTGTTCAGTTTTGGAGGCCGTACCTTGCGAAGGATGTTAAAAAAATGGAAGCGGTGCAAAGAAAAGCTACGAGAATGGTATGGGATTTGCATTCCAAGATGTATGAGCAGAGACTTGCTGACCTGAACATGTATACCCTGGAGGATAGGAGGAACAGGGGTGATATGATACAAGCATTCAAATACTTGAAAGGTATTAATCCACAAAAAAATCTTTTCCAGAGATGGGAAGGCGGTAGAACGAGAGGACATGAAATGAGATTGAAGGGGGGCAGACTCAAAAAAGATGTCAGGAAGTATTTCTTCACGGAGAGGGTGGTGGATGCTTGGAATGCCCTCCCGCGGGAGGTGGTGGAGATGAAAACGGTAACGGAATTCAAACATGCGTGGGATGTGCATAAAGGAATCCTGTGCAGCAGGAATGGATCCTCAGAAGCTTAGCCGAAATTGGGTGGCGGAGCAGGTGGGGGAAGTGAGGTTGGTGGTTGGGAGGCGAGGATAGTGGAGGGCAGACTTATAAGGTCCGTGCCAGAGCCGGTGATGGGAGGCGGGACTGGTGGTTTGGAGGTGGGAAATACTGCTGGGCAGACTTGTACGGTCTGTGCCCTGAAAAAGGCAAGTACAAATCAAGGTAAGGTATATACATACACGAGTTTATCTTGTTGGGCAGACTGGATGGACCATGCAGGTCTTTTTCTGCCGTCATCTACTATGTTACTATGTTACTATTCTGACGTCATTCCCTTTTTCCGCGAAGGCAGGACTAAGGGCACGAACATCACCGAAGCAAGCAGGGGAAGCCTGGAGAGACGGCCTGCACGCAGCAGGGCTTTAAATAGCGCGGGCTTTGATGGAGGTAATTAAAAAAGACAGATGGGAGGGGAGGGTGGGGGCGAAGGACATCGTTCGCTGGACATGTTTGGGAGCGGGAGGGAAGGGGAGGGAGGAGAATCACTGGGTATGGATGGGGAGAGGGGGGCAGGGGAGAGACTTGCTGGGCATGGATCGGGAGAGGGGCAGGGGAGAGATTTGCTGGGCATGGATGGGGAGAGGGGGCAGGGGAGAGACTTGCTGGGCATGGATGGGGAGAGGGGGGCAGGGGAGAGGTTTGCTGGGCTTGGATGGGGAGAGGGGGGCAGGGGAGAGACTTGCTGGGAATGGATGGGGAGAGGGGGGCAGAGGAGAGATTTGCTGGGCATGGATGGGGAGAGGGGGGCATGGGAGAGATTTGCTGGGCATGGATGGGGAGAGGCGGGCAGGGGAGAGACTTGCTGGGCATGGATGGGGAGAGGCGGGCAGGGGAGAGATTTGCTGGGCATGGATGGGGAGAGGGGGGGCAGGGGAGAGACTTGCTGGGCATGGATGGGGAGAGGCGGGCAGGGGAGAGAGGAGAGTTTCAGGACATGGATGGAGGGGAGAGCAAGAGAAATTCTGGACATGGATGGAGGGGAGGGAAGGGAGAGAGAAGAAATGCTGGACATGGAGGGGAGATAGAGGAAGGAGATTAGATGAGGGAAAAGGAATTGAGGAGAGAAACTGCACATGGATGGAGAAAATAGGAAGAAGCTAGATCCACTGGACAGTCAAGTCTGCGGAGGACCAGAAATGAAGAAGAAAGGAGGAAAGAAAAGAAATAAATGGAAAGGAAGCCCTGGAAATGGAGTCAAGGGAACAGATAGAGAGCAGCAGAATCAGATACTGGACCAGCATGATCAGAGAAACAAAGTCACCAGACAACAAAGGTAGAAAAAAATAATTTTATTTTCATTATAGTGTTTGGAATATGTCCACTTTGAGAATCAGGTGCTGAACGTTAAAAGTTTATATTTATTTACTTATATATGGCATTTTATCCCATATTAAACATGAATTAGATTGGAACCTGGGATCATTTAATTTTTTTTCCTGGAGAGAGTAATGCATTGCCCCCTCCCCCCGGCTATGGCCAGCTCTGCAAATTTTTTTTTTTTGGGGGGGGGCGCAGCGGTGGATGGGGGGGTGCCGAGGTGGACGGGGGGGGGGGGGGGCGCCGAGGTGGACTGGGGAGAGAGCCTGTTGTTAAAAATTTTACCAGCACACCACTGACTGTAATGCCCTGTACACTGACCAAACCAAGACTACTGTAATGCCCTATACACTGGCCAAACCAAAAATAGTTCGTATCACCTCCAACTAATTCAGAATGCTACAGTATAACTGATTAGAATGCTGCAAGTAGTGTGACCACATCACGGCCTTCCTGCAAAAGTTACACTGGCTGGGCTAAATTTAAAACTCTATGTTTGATTTTCAAGGTCCTCAGACAAAATGACCCAAGTACTTAAAGAATAGGTTAGCCCTTTACACACTTTTAAGACCTCTAAGGTCCTCTCAAGGATCATCACTATCTGTATCTTATTCAGAAGAAATTGTATGATATGATACCCGCCAGTGAGCATTCTGGAATTTGCTCCCAGAGGAGCTACATATAACTCTGCTCTTGATCTTTCAGCTATATGGTAAGCCGTATTGTAGAAAATCTTTAGCATCATATCTATGTTAGTCGAGTGTTCTAATGCATACTTATTAGGTGTATCATTAGTATTATGCTAACATTGTTTTATATCTCTGGTATTTGAATACCAGTGCTGTTAAATATGTACATTTTTTATACTGTTTCACTGTAGTTCTATTAGGTTTCAATTTATTGATTTAAATTTACTGTTTTCAAGTGGACCTAATTTATTGTATGTATGTTTATTCTTGGTTATTTTACTATTATGCTGTTAAAATTATTAATTTTATGTTAAACTGTACCTACTGTACTCCATCTTGGGTGAGTCTCTTCATAAAGGCGGTTAATAAATGCCAATAAATAAATAAGAAGAAAATGGGATTCTGGAGTACAATGTTTCTGCTAATATAGGAGCCGATGCATAGTTAGTGTCTGATTTACCCACATGTTATTGTGCACAGAATGCTCAAAAGGCTTGAGCGTGGGTATTAATGTGTGTGCTAAACATTGCCACAGATTGTATTGAAATACATTCAAATGTATGCTAATGAGGTCAGTTAGCACAAATGAAAGCATTTCAATGCACAGAAGGAAATGATGGCCCATAGAAGATTTCTTGTCAGTTTTTCACATTGCACTGTGGGGTTTGACTTCTTTTGCAAGCAGAAGGAAGCACATGCAAATTTGAGCGCTGCCAATGAAAACCAAGCGTGTGCGCAAGTCTGAGGAAAACCAAAAGTTAAAGCCAACTAACACCTGTTTCTTCTGTGCTTAAATCTGAGCCTTTCAAAAAAACTAAACTGCAAACAATTTTTGAAAGGCTCATATTTAAAAGCGCAGAACAGCGCCGATGTGTGCTTGCACTTCCAGGTTTGGGCATGCACACAAGAACTGCGCTTACCGCAAACCTGTTGTGCACATGTGCACTGTCTTTCCCTTGCTTTTGGTTTGTTAGCACCAATTAACTGTGCATATCATTTGCATAAGAGTTTTATTTGTTTTTAGTATTGCTTCACTATTTTTTGCGTTCCTTTCTGCATTATATATGTGGGAAAGCGCGGGGTACAAATGTAATAAATAAATAATGAGCTTTGCGTTATGTTCTTCTGCACCCAGCTTTGAGCATTGGCCCTTTAACTAAGGCAGGGCCCGCATGAGGGACTGTGGTGCCCTAAGCCAACATTTACATTGCCCCCCGGGCCCCACCCTACCCCTTGCGATCAGGATTCAAGTTCATTATTTGTTATACCGCCTATCAGAATATGTCTGAGTGGTTCACATATACATGTATGATTAATAATAGAAATATCAAAAGGAATTCCATTAGGTCAGGAAAGTTGGAGAAAAAAAGAACAGCAAGAGTGGTGTCAGTGTTTCAGAACACAGATCAACCATCATTAATTGCAGAATAAAGGACCAAAAATTTGAATTTGTCCTGTAGCCCAGCATCAGCCATACCCTTCCCTTCCCCATCACTTCATCCTTGTAGCCCACCATTGGCCCTACCCCCCCCCCCCCCATATCCATCCTTATAGCCCAGTATCAGCCATACTCTTCCCTTCCTACCCTCCCATCTCTCCCTGTAGCCCAGCATCAGTCCTACCTTCCTTTTATACCCCCCGCCCAATCAGGAATCTGTCCTACCCTTCTCTATCCCCCCCCCCCACTTCTCCCAGTAGCCTTACTCCCACCTGCCCCAAGCATGGCCCCATTCTCCCTCCTGCCCCCTTCTCAGACCCCAGACCCCTTCTCCCATCTGAGTCCCTCCCCTCCCAGATCTCATCCCCTTCTCCCATCTGACCCCGTCCCCTCCCAGACCCCATTCCCATCCCTTTCAACCATCTGAGCCCCTCCTCTCTCCACCCCACCCCGACCCCTTCTCCCATCTGAGCCCCCCTCCTCAGTCCTCACCTGCCTACCAGCTCCGTTGACAGGGAGAGATGACCCTCTTCTGCCACCAACACCCAGCCTTAAAAAAGAAAACGGAAGAAGCACCTTGCGTCTGATCTGCTCATCGCTGCTAAGGCAAACAAATCGCCTCGTCGCGTCGGCCCTTCAATCACTGTGTCCCGCCCTCGCAGAAATAGGAAGTTACATCAAAGGGCGGGACACAGTGATTGAAGGGCCGACGCGACGAGGCGATTTGTTTGCCTTAGCAGCGCAGAGCAGATCAGACGCGAGGCGCTTCTTCCATTTTCTTTTTTAAGGCTGGGTGTCGGGTGGCAGAAGAGGGTCATCGCTCCCTGTCGACGGACCTGGTAGGCAGGTGGGGACTGCGGCGCCGGCGGGGCGGATGTTGGGTGGGTGGGCCTGGAGGGAAAGTGGCTGGGCCTGGGCCCATCCAGACCCGCCCGTGGCTACGCCCCTGTCTAGACACACTGGCAGCAGCAGTGATTCACAGAAGTTGCCTGCTCCTGGCCCAGAGCCTCTTTGCCATGTGCTTCCCTTCCGGAAATAGGAAGTTGTACTAGAGAGGGGTGGGACTCAGCAGAGGGAAGGTTCAGGGTCCAGCGCAAGCATCATGCATGAATTGCTGATACTGCTAGTGCCCTTTAGGAATTTTAAAATAGACTGGGGGGAGGTTTTGAGAGAGGGGGTGCCAGACCAAGATTTTGGCACCCTTTATCACTGGTACCCTAAGCCAATGCCTCACCTGGTCCATAGGTTGAGCTGGCCCTACACTAAGCAATCAGTGGAAACAAAAGGCAGGAATGGCCATGTTCAAAATTCAGGGGAGAATTACCTCAGAAGGAAAATGGAACTGGAGTACAAAACAGCAACCAACTGGAGAAAGTGTGTTTTGAGTACTCGAGTCAGAGGCAGTGTTTATATCCAAACTTTAAAAATGGCCCAAACAGAACTGACAATGTTATTTTCCATGGAGGAGGAGGAGGTTCCATTCTGATGCTCCAGGGCAACTTGAGGAGTATTAGTGACCCTATATCTGTTTCCCTGTTGTTTCTCCTGAAATGACTGGCAGATGCGACCTGTATTTATGCACAGCCTTTCTCTTCCTGAATTCGGGAGAGTTCTGGGTGGTAGAAGCGGGCGGGCGGGCGGGCGGGCGGGGGGGGGGGGGGGGACTGGATCCTGAGTCCACAGGGAAAGGGGAACTCACAGCTCTCACTGTCATGCTGATAGGGAGATCTCGCACTGGAAGCTGAAAGCGTGCCGGGTGGCAATCCAATCCAGACTGACAGTAGAGACAGAGCAAGGAGGAGCAAGTCAAACTGAAAGAAAGAAGGAAAACAAACAGAAAAAGAAAGGACTAGACAAAAGAGAGCATAAAGAAGGGAAAAGCTAACAGGCATTCATTGTTTTCTTGTTTGCCTCTGGTTCCTCTTGGTTTTAAGGGAGTTTGTGCTGGAGGAGGCAGATTCTTGGGCTGGGCTGGGCTGGGCTGGGCTAAGGCTCTATTAAAGCCACCAAGGCTGCAGGACGCAGGCAGAAGGAGTGCAGGCTGCACACCAAGCATTTCCTTCCTTGCACATCCACAGATAGACCATGCAACGAGTGGCTTTCAGTTGCCTGCTGCCCACATTGCTCCTAATGAGCACCAGGGTATGGGGTGCCAGTGTGATCCTGGAGTGCCTGAAATGCGAAGAGAGTGACCCAGCAACTTGTTTACCTCATGTGGGATGCAAGCTTGAAGAGGAGTCAGCAAGTGATGGGGACCCGAGTCCAAAAGAACCCTGCAGGGGGAAAGAGTGTGCCAAGGCAGCAGGGGAATCTTGTGGGGTCTACACTCCAAGATGTGCCAGGGGCCTACAATGCATCCCTCGTGCTGGAGAGAAGACACCTCTTCACGCCCTACTGCATGGCAAAGGGGTTTGCAGAAAGTTGGTACCGGGAGATCCAGCAGAAATCACACTGGACAGGATCCTCAGCCAGGTGAATGCAGCATGGTTGGCTGGGGAGGGACACTGGTGAGACCTGCAGAAGGGATGTCACAGCTGAGCATCCTTGACTCTACAGAGGGGTTGAAACATGATTCAGATAGGGAGGGGCTTTAGTAAGATTTGCAAAGCAGTTTGAGCTGTTTGGGAGCTGAGGGATAGTCTTGAGCAGATATAACATAGTAGATCTCATGAGAGAGATGGCCAGGTCTTTTTCCAGTGTGCTGAGGAGTAACCTAATGGTTAGTGCAGCGGGCTTTGATCCTGGCAACCTGGGTTCAATTCACACTGCAGCTCCTTGTGACCTCGGGCAAGTCACTTAACTCTCCATTGCCCCAGGTACAAAAAAAAAAAAAAACTTAGATTGTGAGCCCCCTAGGGACAGAGAAAGCACCTGCATATAATGTGTACAGTGCTGTGTACGTCTAGTAGCGCTATAGAAATGAGTAGGAGTAGTAGTAGAATATATCTGTCTCATGCATTATTCTGAAAGTGCTGGAAACACATGAATATGCACAAGTGGTAACACTCTGTTGTCTTGTCACTGAAAATGCTGCAATAGCAAGAATTGCAGGTATAGATATTTTCATGGCTGATTACTTGTTAGAATAAAAAAGGTATGCCAGTTAACCTGTCTCAGAATTGTCACTGATCACACTGCAGGAGGCGGAGCAGTCCAAAGAGCAGTTTCCCTATTCTATGGCATATATGCAGCATTTCTGTATGATGCTACCTGTTCACAATCCCTGCAGCAGCACTATTGTACTAGGCACAGTAAATGTTTAAAATGAACACCGATTTCTACAAGGCCAATCACATCCCGGGCTCTCAGGAAAACTTGCTTAAGTGTAAAATACCCTATCTATTGCCCAGAATGTAGAAAAACTGGTCACTGAAAATTCCAGTCATGCTCGTAGGGGACCAGAAAGGGCATCACAACACCCTTCTAGCCACAAAGGGAAAAAGTAAAATTACCCATTTGGAGACATTGTCCTGAAAAAGTGTGGTGAAAAATCTAAAGAAATATTCACCATTCAAAAATATCTGTAAAATACTACCTGAAATATAGTATTTTGGTGTTAAGTAATTATCTGCCCCTTCAAAAATATGAGCTTTTTATTTTTAAACACACAATCATTTTCTTTTTCATCAAAAAAGATTTTCTAAAGTACACTAAACAAACAGGTAAATTCAAAAGTATATCGATATACCGTTTTAAAAGCAAAAATACTTTGTCTGAGGACTTGACATGAACCAATGATGCTTGCAGTATTGGTATTTTAAGAAGAATTGGCATTTTTCTGGGTTTCCTGATGGGAGACTAGCAGTTCTGACATAGACTTTTCAATCCAAGATAATACACTGACTTTCTAGGATAATGTAGAGTGAGGTTCAGACCCCCAGAGGCAGGCATATTGGGTTTCAAAACAACAGACCCTTCTGGCAACATTTATTATGTAATAACTGGAGGGACTTTGAGCATCTTGAAATAGAACTGGGATTTTATTCTCATATCTTACTGTACACCGCCTTGAGTGAATTCCTTAAAAAAGTGGTAAAAAAATCCTAATAAATAAATATAGCCATATTATTTTCTGTGGTATGTCAAATACTAAAGACAATGACTTATTTAGAAGAAGCTAGAAAGTGCACATTTGGTGTAGCACCATGGTGTGTTCTCCCTTTCTCTTTGATATGCTCAGGCATGTCTATGTGGGGTCTTAAGAAAGGGAAATGGGACTTGATATACTGCCTTTCTGTGGTATTTTGCAACTACATTCAAAGCGGTTTACATATATACAGGTACTTATTTTGTACCTGGAGCAATGGAGGGTTAAATGACTTGCTCAGAGTCACAAGAAGCTGCAGTAGGAATTAAACTCAGTTCCCCGGGATCAAAGGCCACTGCACTAACCACTAGGCTACTTCTCCACACCAGTGAAGAAGAAGAAGAGTCATGCTGGAGTATCATAGTTGGGTGTCATGGGGTATGAGTTTGTGGGTGAATGGTGGTGTATATGAGCTACATGTGTGTGTGGAGAGGGGGAGTGGTAGTGTGTCTGTGTGAGAAGGGGGCATATTTATGGGGTAGGAGGATATATGAGATGTGCAAGGGGAGCTGTGGAGGGTATGGGATGGATTCACAGGAAATATAGGTACTGTTTGTGGGTGCTAAATTGGTGCAAGGGAGAGTGTATGTATTGAGGTGTGCAAGGCTGGGAAGCAAACACTTCTACTCCACCCCGCTTGCTTTCCTCTTCCCACCCTGCCCTCATGTTCTCTGCCCCTCCTCTTTCCCCCCTTAAACTTTCCCAGAGCTTTTTTTCAACATCTTTTTTTTCTGCCTTCCAAAAATGTCCTGTCTACCCTATTACATTTGTTGCTCAAAATTCCCCCCCCCCCCCCATGCTGGTGTACCAGCCAGCCTCGAAACTATGACCTTCAGATTCAGAGGCAACCACTTTCCAGATAGAGCTACTCTTGGCCATATGGTTGCATACACTGTACCAGCTAGAAAAAAAGTCCTGGTAACATAGTAGATGACGGCAGAAAAAGACCTGCACGGTCCATCCAGTCTGCCCAACCTCCCAACCTCCTCCAGGTTAGCTCTGCATGGGTACCTGCACCATTTTTTCCATAGAATAAATACACTGCACTCTGCACTCTTCCCTTGCTTCCACTTCGTTAAATCATGATGAGCAGGTTGGGAGAGGACATTCAGCCTCAGTTAACCAGCAATGCCACTGAATGTCCCCTTTGACTGTTGTGGCACTCGCCAGTTAGTGCAGGGCAGTCAGGGGGAGGAATCTGGATGGAGTCAGGAGTTATGCAGGAATTGGCAATATTCAGTATCATAAGTATTTCCATACTGGGAAAGGCCAAAGGCCCATCGAGCCCAGCATCCTGTTTCCAACAGTGGCCAATCCAGGTCACAAATACCTGGCAAGATCCCAAAAATGTACAAAACATTTTATACTGCTTATCCCAGAAATAGTGAATTTCCCCCAATGGTCTATGGACTTTTCCTTTAGGAAGCCGTCCAAACCTTTTTAAAACTCCGCTATGCTAACCGCCTTTACCACATTCTCTGGCAACGAATTCCAGAATTTAATTACAGGTTGAGTGAAGAAACATTTTCTCCAATTCGTTTTAAATTTACTATATTGTAGCTTCACCGCATGCCCCCTAGTCCTAGTATTTTTGCAAAGCGTGAACAGATGCTTCATATCTACCCGTTCAACTCCACTCATTATTTTATAGACCTCTATCATATCTCCCCTATGCCGCCTTTTCTCCAAGCTGAAGAGCCCTAGCCGCTTTAGCCTTTCCTCATAGGGAAGTCGACCCATCCCCTTTATCATTTTCGTTGCCCTTCTCTGCACTTTTTCTAATTCCACTATATCTTTTTTGAGATGCGGCAACCAGAATTGAACACAATATTCGAGGTGCGGTTGCACCATGGAGCAATACAAAGGCATTTTTGTTTTCAATTCATTTCCTAATAATACCTAACATTCTATTTGCTTTCTTAGCCGCAGCAGCACACTGAGCAGAAGGTTTCAACGTTATCATCAACGTTGAAACCTACATAGTGCCCGTGTAGGTATCTGGGCAAGTAGAACCATATAAAGGCGCAGTTATAACATTGCCCAGGTTGTTATGTGAGTGCGGCACTGAATATCGGCCATACCCGCATAATCTCTGGGTTTTGCCAGCCAATGCTTGATCAGCACTGAATATCTGGGTGGCAGTCAGCATTTAAAAAATGCTCACCTCTGTCAGCTGAATATTGACCCCCATGAGTTTAAAAATGTACAGTCGCCAAGAGGAAGTGGTCTGGGCCACTGGTGATGTGCACCCTGCCAGTGGCCAAAAATCAGGAAGTTTGGAACTGCCACCATTAGAATGATCAAGGGAATAGGACTTGATATATTACCTTTCTGTGGTTACAGTCAAATTGGTTTACATATATGCAGGAATTTATTTTGTACCTGGATCAACAGAGGGTTAAGTGACTTTCCCAGAGTCACAAGGAACTGCAGTGGGAATTGAACCCAATCCACCATGATGAAAGCCCACAGCACTAACCACTAGACTAGACTACTCCTGAATAGACATTGTGGGTGGAGAAGAGCATACTGGGCAGGTAGAGAAATGGAGAGATGGTGGGGTGGAAAAAGGAGGGTGCTGGGAGAGGAAAGGGTAGAGAGAGAGAGAGGGTGCTGTGCAGGTGAAGGTGGAATGCAGTGAGAGGATGCTGAGGAATTGTAGGGTAAAGGGAGTAGCCATACTGGGTCAGACCAATGGTCCATCTAGCCCAGTATCCTGTTTTCCAAACAGTGGCCAAGCCAGGTCACAAGTACCTGGCAGAAAGCCAAATCATGGTAACACTCCATACTACAAATCCCAGGGCAAGCAGTTGCTTCCCATGTCTGTCTCAATAGCAGACTATGGATTTTTCCTCCAGGAATTTGTCCAAACTTTTTAAAACCCCAGATACGCTAATCGCTGAGCACTGCAGACAGAGGACAAAGAAACGGGGCTGATGTTCTGACTAGGAGGTGAAAGTGGGAAGGAGGAAGATGCTGGGAGCAGAAGAAAAGAGGAGATGTGCTGTGCATTTTGGAAAAGGAAAGAGCATGCTGGGCTGCTAGAGGGTGAAGGAAGAAAGGGGTTTGTGCCAAAGCCTCCATCAATAGCTAAATGTCTAAGGGGGAGGGTGTGTGTGCGCAAGACTGAAGGTTTGCCTAGGATGCATAATACCTTTGCACCAACCTGGATTTAATGCAAAAACAAAAAAAACTGCATATGGAGCAAATCTGAGAGAGTTGTACACACCTGAGGAAGGGGTGCAAGGGAATGAGCTATGGATGTAGTTTGAAAAAAAGAGAAGTTGGGGGGTGCTCACATCTGATAACGTTAAGCTAGTCTCCCTGTGCAAACTGTCATTCTTCTGGTTCTGTTGCCTGACCAGTGTTTTAGAACATTCAGGTCACTGGATATGATCACCCCTAAAATTTCTCTCCTATTTGCTGCAAATCAAAATGCTGCTCCCTCGGATTTTTGCTTCCCAGCTGCTGATTCTCATCCTTTTTTTTTTTTGCAAGAAATCTTGGTTGCCAAAGACTTGACCATGCCTCAGTATTCTCTGAATCACCCTTTCTTTTGTCTACTCCAATCAGTGTGCTTAATCTGCTGCAGAACTCTGAATCATCTACAAAAAGGTGAACCTATCAACTCGGCTATAAAATCACTTCTGAAAATACTGTAGCGCTGCACAAAAACTTTATAAAGTGGGAATAATAATAGCTGTAGTTATCAAACTGAGGGGCCCTTTTACTAAGCGGTGGTAAGCAGTATCGCGTGTTTACCGAGAGCTCAAAGGCACTACTAGTGGACATGCTCAGGCATCCTGTGGTAGTTCTGGGATTGGCGCATGCTACCCACGCACTAAAAAATAGGTTTTATTCTTTAGCTTGGGGGCCTGTTTGGAAGCAGAGAGTAGGCATGCCCTGAGCTAATTGGGTAGCGCAGAGTTAGCACACAAGCCCTTACCATCTAGTAAATAGTTGGTGGTAAGGGCTCACGTGCTAATTGGGAAATTAGCACATGGCTGTTAATAGAAAAAAAGGAATTTCAGCCATTCAGCATATTAAGTGGTCTTAATATGCAGGAAACCCACGTACTAAAAAGAGCACAGGCCACGTTTTAGTGCAGTTTAGTAAAAGTGTCCCTGAGACATTTTAAACAGTAGACATAAACTAAAGATATCAAAAGGGAACTGGTTCCATCCAATAGCCACACATATAATTACAGAACACAGTTATCAATGTGTAAACAAGAATCATTCAAAAAGAGGAGGAAAAACGCCTCAAGAAAAAAACCCTCCCACATATGTAAATGGGATAAGGGCTACTGTTTCATCATCATAGGTGATGCAAAAAAACCTCCTAATTATTTTATTATTTTTTGAAAAATGTTTTTTCTATTACTGAACAAAAAATTGAGGAGGTTTTTTGCATCGCCTATGATGATGAAACAGCAGCCCTTATCCCATTTATATTTGTGGGAGGGGTTTTTTCTTGAGGCGTTTTTCCTCCTTTTTTTGAATGATTCTTGCTTACACATTGATAACTGTGTTCTGTAATTATATGTGTGACATTTTAAACAGTACACATAATGTTCAAGTATGTTTCTGTCTAGACAGTACGCAATAATACAGCTGAAAGTGATTTCACTATATTGATCTGAAATGTATTAAATCTCAGATTTTACTCTTGTCTGTCTCTTGATCTTTTCCAGAGGAAGGTCGAAGGAACAGCCGTCGATTAAAAGAGAGCAGGCCAACGCTGGAACCTAGCCGTCCCCAGCAACACTTCCTGCACCAAACAGCAGCAAAGAGGATGTGTTTCAAAGCACTCAGGATGGGGATATTAAACAGGAGCCTGAGGTAGTGGGTAAAGAGCAAATGCTATGGTGAGGGTCACACTCAGCACTTTCTGCTGGGAAAGATTGGGACTGCAGGAGTATGAGCTCCCCCACTGTCGTTACTCCTGCAACATTCACTTCAGCATTTCCTGATGGGAAAGGTTGGGACTGCAAGATCTGAAAGCATCTCCCCTCCCTACTGCAAGTAACCTCCCACCATTCCCTACAGTGCCTCCTACTGGGAGAGCCTGGGACTGTAGTTGGTGTGATCTGCACCATTTCCTATAGCACTTCCTGCTGGGAGAGTCTGGAACTGTAGGGTCTGGGAACCTCTCCCCTTCGTACAGGAGGTACCCACACTATGCCCTGCATGACTTCTGCTGGGAGAGGCTAGAACTGCAGGGCTGTGGGCTCCCCCCAAAGCCAGTGCTCCTGCGTCATTCCCCATAGCAGGGGTGTTGCCACAAGGGGCCTCAGTGGCCTGGTTCCCCCCCCCCCCCCCCCCCCCCCACACACATACACACTTTGGGCTCAAGCCCCCTCCAAAATTGTGGCACTGATTTAAGAGCTGTGGTGATGCCCAAGCCCTGCCAGCCAAAGAGGTACGTTGCCTGAATCCCTGCCCATTCTGTCCAAACAGTGCTTAAGTTAGCAATGTGCTTCAGCTACCAATGCTAATATTTTTGCGCATGCTCAGTTTAGCGACTGAACTAAGCATATATGGAAATGCCGACATCTGTGGCTGCAGTATGGTCAGGGATTCAGACAATGGACCTCTTTGGCTGGTGGAGCTTGGGCATCCAACCAACAAAGGTAAAATTTAAATGTGGTGGAGGAGAAGGGCAGAGAGGAATAAATGGTCCCCTCAGTCCACCCCTGCACCCCCTCTCCCCCCAAAATGGAGTTCAGGCTACACTCCTGCCCTACAGTACCTTCTGCTGGTAGAGGCTGAAACTGCAAGAGCTATGAGCTCTCCCAAAGCCGTTGCTCCTGCATCATTTCCTTCAGCACCTCCTGCTGGAGGAGGCTTAGACTTCAGGGGTTATGAGCTCCCTGAGCCAGTGCTAGGAGAGGCTGGAACTACAGGAGCTGGTGGCAATTCAGGATCTCCTTCCACCAATTTATGTATCATTCTCCATCCTATGGGGGGAGGTGTATGAGTAAAGTTGCCTGAACAGCTCATATTCCAGAAGTCTGTAGGAGTGGCAGTTGCAGCTGGCTTGCCCTCTTTATCTTCTTCTTCTTGTTTGTAGGCTCCCTGTCGGGTACATTTGGTGGTGGTTCTGCAGGAGCTAAAATCTTCCATGTTTCACAACCTGAGGGACATGTATATTCCTAATTGTGACACCAAAGGCTTTTACCGACGGAAGCAGGTACTGGCACTTCTCTTTATGCATGCACAGACTACCCCACCCCATCCTTTCTCTATTGTTGCACCAAAGTTCACAACTAGAATTTTGTTGTAAATCTAACTGCAGCCCTTTTTCCATAAGATGCATACTCCTGAGGGAATTTTGTGCAAAAAAATATCAAAATTCTGCATAAATTCTAACGTCTGCACATCAAAAGGTTACAAAATTCTGCGTGCTCTGTTTGTAAAATAACAAAACATAATCACTGTTTTGAGTGATACCTAATTTTAAAAACAGTAGTTAAACCAAAAAATGAAAATCTTTATTTAAGTATTTGGGGTTAAGAGTATACCATAAAAATTGGTTCTCCCAGTTCTGTCTCTCTCTTTCCTACTTTCCTTCTCACAGGCTCATTGCCCTCCTCCCAATTCTCCTCTCTCACTCCCAGCATCCTTTTCCAAGAAACAGGTACATAACCTAATGATAGTCTTTTAGAGACCATATGAAGTAGCAAAGGAGTCCATTCCTTGAAAACTCCAACCAGCTGGAGGGCAGAGGATCAAGCTCTCAGCGCTGACTTCATAGCTCTCTCCTCCACCGAGACTTGATCCCTCAGCTCACTCTTCCTCCCTAGCCCCCATATTCAGAATGATTAGGCTGTTAAAAACAATACAAATTGCCCTTCCCTGGATACAATGAAGGAGCTTTGCTCAATTGTTGGAGTGCTCAGCACTCACTGGCATCCACAGATCCTGCTCCTGACTTCAACTTCTGACTCCCTGTCTTAGGTCCCCAAATTAGAAAGTTGCACAGAGACAGAAATTTCATCCATCCTTCCCTGACTCCACTGAAATCTAACCCATACCCACTAAAATCCATTCCATCCCCACCTGTACCCGCAGGAGTTGACACTATTACTTACTCGCTCGCAGCCCTGCATCTATGTTTGTTTATTTAAAAGATTTGATAGAGGTTTACATTACAATAAAATACAAGCCATAAAATCACAAAAAAGAACTCAATCATTCTACAAAACAACATAACCAGCAATAAGTACCATACTCATGTATCTACAAACAGACAAGCCCAGGATCATTCAAAGGAGAGTTGAAAAAAGAGTTTTCAATGAAAATTTAAATTTAGATGGTGAAAGTTCTAATGAAATCAAGGTTGGAAGATCATTCCAAAACTTTGGGGCTAAAAAGAAATAAGCTGAATTTCTAGTTGATTGATAGTGAGCGGTCTTTAATGACAGAAATACCAGGCAGTGAGCATCCATATATCAGAGAGCACGAGAGGGTGTACATGGTATAGTTAACGATGAAAGATAGGAAGGGGAGCCTGAATGAAGTGCTTTGTGTGTAATACGTAGGGAGGAGCATTTTTGATATGACGTCTCAGTCCGACTTTGGACATTTTGCAAAAAAGTTCCAAAATCTGAATAGAAAATAAGGTCATTTTCAAAAAAAGAGTCTCTTTTTTTTTTTCTTCCGAAAATACTGTTTTTCAACAAGGTTTTGTGATTTGGACATTTTGTATTTTGGTCCATTAAAAAAATGTCCAAGTAAAAAACTGCACAAAATCAAGCCATTGGGACGTAGGAGGAGCCAGCATTTTTAATAGACTGGTCCCCCAGACATCCCAGGAAAGCAACAGGGCACCCTAGGGGGCACTGCAGTGGACATCATAAAATGCTCAGAGGTACACATCTCACCATTTCTCCCTTATCTTGTCTGCTGAGCCCGCCAAAAGCCACCCAAAAGCCACTACTCCCAACTGTACACCACTACCATAGTCCTTACGAGTGAAGAGGCCAACCTTTTGGAGGGCTCACAGTTTCCTCCACAAGTGTACTAGGTAGGGGGAGGTATGGGCCTGGTTCCACTTGTCTGCAGTGCACCCACCACTAGACTATTTTAGGGACCTACATGCTGTTCTAATGGACCTGAGTATAATATCTGCGGCTGGCAAGTAATGTTTTAAATCACATTTTTGGGGGGTGGGAGGAGGTTTAGTAATCACTGGGGGAGTAAGGAGAGGTCATCCCTGATGCCCTCCAGTGGTCATCTGGTCATTTAGGGCACCTTTTTATGCCTTATTCATTATAAAAGCAGGTCTAGCTCAAAACATCTTAGTTTTAGTCTTGGATGGTTTTGTTTTGTTCCATTATGACTGAAAAACATCCAAGTGTTAGGAATGCCCAGAACCCGCCCTTAACACGCCACTGAACGTCCCCTTGTGATTTGAACGCACTTCTGATGGACTTCATTGAAAAACATCTAAAAATTGGTTTTCAAAATAACAATTTGGATGTTTGTGAGAAAAACATCCAAATGAAGATTTATGCCACTTTTTAGACATTTTTCTCTTTTGAAAATGAGCTGCAAGACCTTGAACCAAGGGCAGAATTTAAAAGTAACCAATGAAACTCAGTAATATAGAAACATGGTCATGTCTTCCAGCCTTATGTAAAAAAACAGGCGGCAGAATTTTGAAGAGTTTTGCAAGTGCTGGGTTTGGTGAGAAGAGATACCACAAGAAACAGTGTTATACTAATAAAGATGAGAGATTATTATTTATTTATTTATTTATTTATTTATGACAGTTTTACCCCACATTAGCCTGAGAGTGACTCAGGTTCAATGTGGCTTACATAACAGACAATTAAATGAATGATACATATTAAAAATTACATAAACAGATTATGAAGTACAATAAACAATGCTATAATATTGGCTTTGTAAAACAAATATAACATATGTGGTGAATTAACCTGGATGCAACTGTTCCTAAGGGTAGATGAATAGAGAAGAAGATTAAATTATAATCAAGTTTGTAAACAAAGAAGTGAAGATGATTAAATATGGGTACAATTAGGGCTAGATAGGATTAGGGAGGAAAGAAGAAGTGAAATTAATTGTATGAATGGATAATGTTCAAATCGAATTCTTTGAAAGGCTAAATTGAAAAAAAAAATGAGTTTTCAGTAGGTTTCTAAGGACAGGTAATCATCGTGCATTTAATTGTTTCTGGTAGAGAATTCCAAATTTTAGTACCTTGATATGAGAAACTGGCATTGTTAATTGTTTTATAGATTGCATTCCTACAAATAGGGAAATGCAGAATGAGATATTCTCTGGATGATGATACGGCATTACATGGGGGTAATGCAATGAGATTGTTCATATATGTTGGAGCAGAACCATATAGAATTTAGTGTATAAAAACATAGAACTTGAAAGATATTCTATCTTGTATTGGTAACCAGTGTAGGTTATATAGAAGAGGAGTTGCTTTGGTGAAGTGGGGTGATCTACGTATGAGGCGTGTAGCGGTATTTTGAGCAGTTTGTAATTTTTTGATAAGGCCGCCTTTAATTCCTGCATAAATGGAGTTGCAGTAGTTGAATTTTATTAGTACTAGGGATTGAACCAAAGTATGAAGTACTACTTTAGTGAAAAAAGGTCATAGAAACTTGAGTTTCAATGGTAAGGAATTGATTAATCATGATTCCTAATATTTTCATTGATGAGTCAAGGGGATAAGTGATGTTCTCTAATGTAAAATTTTTAAGATTTATAGGGTGGTGAGGATTAGTTACTATTAGTAACTTAGTTTTTTCAGTATTGAGTTTTAATTTAAAATTAGATGTCCAAGATTCCATTAATTTAATGCCTAATTTGATCAAGTTTGTTATTTCATATAATTGTTTAGAGAATGGGATATAAATGGTGACATCATCGGCGTAAATGAATGATGAAAGACCATTTATTTCTAGTAAATTACCTAGGGGGATCATCATGACATTGAACAGGATGGGGGACAGAGGAGAACCTTGAGGTACTCCACAATCAGGAGACCATGTTGAAGAAATTGCATCTGTTTGTTTGACTTGATATGATCTGGACTTTAGAAAGCCAAAGAACCATTTCAGGACAGCTCCACAGATTCCATAATGGTCGAGGATATTTAGAAGAATATTATGGTTGAGGATATTTAGAAGAATATTATGGTCAACCATGTCAAAGGCACTAGACATCTCAAATTGAAGTATTAATATTTTGTTGTCAATACTCAGTTCTCTTCTGAAGTTGGCTAAGAACAGTTTCAGTACTATAAGTAAGAGAGTCTAAATCTGGATTGTGAGCTGTGCAAGATGGAATGGAGTTGGAGATATTCCATTAGTTGTTGCATGACAAGTCCTTCCATAACTTTAACATAGAGAAATTGATGCCACTGGTCTATAATTGGAGACTATACTTATTCTTTGGTATGGGAGTCAAGATAATATTGCCATTTTGAGAGGGGAACAGACTCTGAGATAGCATCAGAGTAAGATTTGAGTGTAAATAACGGATGAATAGATTAGAAGCTGATCTGAGTAGGTAACTAGGGCATGTGTCAAGTAGGCATTGTGATTTTGCATATTTGAGTAGGGTGTGTATGACCTGATCAATAGTAATTGGGTGAAAAGCAGACCAAAATCTGACTGCATGAGAACAAGATGGTAATTGATCCTGAAGATTCAGGAAGTAATCAATTGATGTAAAAGAGTTGTTTAGCTCTAGTCTGATTTTTGTTATTTTCTGTTTGAAATATGTTGCCAATTGGTCTGCAGTTGGAATGAGTTCTTTTGCAGTTGATACAGGCTGAGTGTTCAATAGACGATTTACTAAGGAGTAGAGTTTCCTTGGATTGACTTTTGTATCACCTATGAGCTTGGAGTAGTAGGAAGTTTTCGCTTTGGTAATCATGTTTTTGTATGTTTTTAGGAGCTTTTTCCAATTAATCCATTGTTCTGTGGATTTATTTTTGGCACAAATTCTTTCTTGTTTCCAGCAATTGTGTTTTATTTGTAGAAGATCTTCGTTAAACCATGGGGATATTTTTTTAAGCGAAGGCAAAAAAGGAGGTAAAAAATCCTCACGACACCGTGAAGATGAAACAAAAAAGTGAGGAGAATGGATGAGGATACCAACTGTTTTATATTTATTCACTTAAAAAATTATATGTACATAACAGCGACCCGACACGGCTGTGTTTCGGCACAATGGCCTGCTTCAGGGGTCTTTATAACCTCCTCTCTTCAAAATAATATATATAAGATATATATATTTTTTAAAAACGAGCATCTAAATACTCCTCTCCTAAGAGTTATCGGCAAATTTGCCGATAACTCTTAGGAGAGGAGTATTTAGATGCTCGTTTTTAAAAATATATATCTTATATATTATTTTGAAGAGAGGAGGTTATAAAGACCCCTGAAGCAGGCCATTGTGCCGAAACACAGCCGTGTCGGGTCGCTGTTATGTACATATAATTTTTTAAGTGAATAAATATAAAACAGTTGGTATCCTCATCCATTCTCCTCACTTTTTTGTTTCATCTGATATTTTTTTAAGACAAGATTTGTTTGTTACAGGAACAAGTTCATCAAGGATTGTTTTACTAATATTGTTCCACTGTTAGATGAAATTAGTAGATGGATTTGAGGTGAATGATTTACTGAATTGTTCATTAGACTAGAATTTGAAAGGGTCAATTTTGCCTCTAGTTTTGAAGAAATGTAATGTATTAATAGATTTTGAATGGTTAATTTCTTTCCAGTTTAGTTTAAAAGAGAGGCTATAGTGGTCTGACCAGGGTACTGGAGTCCACTGTGATTCTGATATGAAAAAGTTGGTTGGATCAATAAATTTTGTAACTAATGTCTAATTGATGACCTTTAATATGGGAGGACATTTCGTTGAAAAGTGAGAATTGCCATATATTGAGGAAATAAAAAAAAAATGCTTAGTGTATTGATTTGTACTGTTTTCAAGGTGTAAATTAATGTCACCAACCGTAATAATATTGTCATTATTGATACAAGCATTAGATATGAATTCAGTAAGTTCTACCTCTTTATGGTTCCAGTTTTTAGGTGTCGATATAGTAATAATAGGCAAATAGATTTAGATAAGGAGTTGTCATTTACTGAACAAGCAACAATTTCCAAATTTGGGGATTGTGATTCAGAAATTGTTTTCACCTCAAAAAATGATTTATAAATGATGGCTAAGCCACCACCTCTTTTATTGGTTCCGGGAAAATGAAGAACTATAGGATCGTCTTTTGCATGTAACCAAGTTTCAGAGATTATAGCAAGATCGAATTGAACTTCATTTATCCAATCTTTAATGATTTCAGTTTTATTAACAAACGAACGAGCATTGAGATACTCTATTGGAAGAGGTAGGAGTATTTGTTGTGATTTGATTTAGGGACTTTAGTATGTGTTTATTATAAGAGACTTTTGGGAAGCTTGCCAGGTGCCCTTGGCCTGGATTGGCCGCTGTCGTGGACAGGATGCTGGGCTCGATGGACCCTTGGTCTTTTCCCAGAGTGGCATTACTTATGTACTTATGAGCCTTTTTTATAATGTTGCTTAGCAGGAGGTATTATATTTGGACCATTGTGATCCAGATATCTGGATGCAAAAGTGGAGGGAATATTTTGGTATTTAGTTGTTGACCTATAGGAATAATATCTCAGAGTGTGTATCACTGGGATATTATAAAAAGATTAAAAAAGCATTAGTGGAACGAGTTAGGTGTCTTGATAGAATGAGTAAGTTTATTAAACAGAATAACAAGGCTCTTAACCTAATGGTGAACTTTGAAACAGGTATTCAGGGCCGTGCCAACACGGTAAGCGAGGTAAGCATGGCAGGAGGGTGCCGTCCTCTGGGGGGCGCCCCGCCATGCTTACCTCGTCCTATCCCATGTCCCAACTGCCCGCCCTCTTCTCCCCCCCCCAACAAGATCCCTTTTAAATTTACCTCCGGCAGCGAACGAAGACACAGCGTCAATGAAGGAGGCGGCGCTCCTGACGTCTCTACTAGTCTTCCCTTCACTCAGTGTTCCGCCTTCTTCTGACGTCAAGGAAATGACGTCAGAAGAAGGCGGGACATTGAGCGAAGGGAAGACTAGAGACGTCGGGAGCGCCGCCTTCGTTCGCTGCCGGAGGTAAATTTAAAAGGGATCTTGTGGGGGGGGAGAAGAGGGCGGGCAGTTGGGACATGGCCCAGGGAGCGGGAGGGCAGCGATCACCTTCACGGGGGGGGGGGGGGGGGGCGCCAACTGATCATCTGCAGGGGGGCGCCACAGACCCTTGGCACGGCCCTGCAGGTATTCAATGTTTGTTTGAGAGATGATATGCATGATGTATGATGGAATAATAAATGAAAGACAACTATAGTCTAGTGTTATTCTGGGATAACAACAATAATCTTATAAGCAATATGTGGGCTAGTAAATAGAGCATTTAACCTGATGGCTGAATTATATAAAAGAACAATTACGAGGTGTGATTACATTGAAATATTATTGAAAAACAAAAATTGAAGAACAAAAAGTAATCGTGAAGTGACTGTAGAGTAAATTGAATTTGCAGTGATTCTGAAGTGGCTGAACTGATGGTAGAGAGCAGCGATGTTATTCTGCTCAGTTCACTTCCAGGACGCTGGTAGAATCACAACGCTTCAGTATTGGGCAGGTTATTATGGCCGCCTTTTACTGACGGTAACTGCTCTGGCTGTGGAAGCAGGAGCAGTAGGAAAAACAGCTGATTGTAAATTGAAGTTGCAGCAATTCTGAAGTGGCTGAACTGATGATAGAGAGCTGTAGTACTGATGACCACAAGTCCTTCTGCAGCCAGCAGGGAGACACAAACACTGGCTGCAGGCAGCAAACACTCTCTGTAGATGGGCAGACAGATCAGATGCCTCAGACTGGGCTCACTGTTATACCTCACCAACGGAAGGTGTCAGAATGATGAAATAATTATGATGCATGTACCAAAGTATGCAGTGAAGAGAAATCCAGAAAATAACTAACAGCATGAAGATGGCAAAGCCAATAAAACCTAATTTTACTACCTGTGAGATTTGGTGCTCAAATGTAAGACAAGAGTCAATCAAGACACCAAGATAACAACACTAATCTACAGTCTGTAATGGAATATTGAAGAGTACTGGTGTCAGGGTAGGTTTGGCTCCGTCTCTTTGGAACTTCTTCCTAAAGAACTTAGACTGGAGGACTCTTATACTCATTTTCGTAAAGCTTTAAAAACACATCTCTTTCGAGAGTCATTAGAAATAATCACCTAAAACCAAAATATAGGAAAAGTAAAATAAACTGAAAGGAAAAAAAAGCCCACAGTTTGTGAATTCTATATGTGTGTTGACTTTTTGTAGTGCTTTCCTATCACAAATGGATTTCAGAGTATGTTTATCTACTGTTTTTGGTGTTATTTTATATTGTAAACCATTCTGATTTACTTTTGTAATAAGTGACGGTCTAGTAAATGAATAAACGATAAACCAGTGATCCACCATGCAGTGTTTTTTGATGGATTCAAAACCAATTGATGGGCACAAAGCCAGTCAGATAAAGCAACAAGACAATATTGTAGAAGAGTTACATCTGGTGAAAATGGTGATGTTGGGTAAATCAGAATAATATCATCTGCATGGAAGAAGAATCTAATATTAGTCTTGAATCAATGTGGCTAAGGGACTCATGAAAATGTTGAAAAGTAGAGGCGAGAGTATAGAGCCTTGTGGGACTCCACATGAAAGATTAATTTCTGCTGAACTAGATGAAGAAGTTGAAACAGTGTAAGAATGGTTTGAGAGAAGACAAAAAACAATTATAAACAGTTCCCGAAAGACCAATACTATGTAAACAACCCAGAAAGATGTGTGTGATTACTAGCTCAAACTCTGTTGAGAGGTTGAGAGATACCAGAAGGACAATATCACCTGTATCTAGCAATGAGTGAAGTTCCAAGAGAGCTGTAATAGTGGTTTCTGTGCTGTGGTTAGAGCAAAAACCTTTTTGATGAGAGTGAAGTAAGGAGAGTTCATTCTAATTATTAATTGCTCAAAAAACAATTTTTTCTGTGACCTTGGAATCAAATGGTAAGGTTGGAAATAGAGCAATATTGTTCTGGAAGGAGAGGATCCAAAGTGGGGTTTAAAAAAGGGGCTTAATAATAGCCTTTTTTTCAAGAACATGATATATAACCTAATGATAGACTTTAGAGACCATAAGTAGCAAAGGAAGGAGTCCATTCTTTGAAAACTGCACCAGCTCTGAGGTTGTAAGGTGTATAGCTTTAAGTGAATTTGATAGATGAGCAAGCATAGAAAGGTTAAAAGAGGGACAAGTGGAAAGAAGCGAGTGCTGTGTAGATGTAACGATAGGTGGAGGCGATTGTGAAGTAATAATTGGATGATATGGAACTGTGGAGATTAGATACCATGTTTGGGAAAAAAAGGGCAAGTGAATCAGCAGAGTGCATAGGAAATGGATAAATTGTGAAATCAGGGCTAGAGAGCTGCCTAACAGTATTGAAAGTTTACTGTTTGGATTCTTAGAATTGAAATAGGTTTAGAATAATAAGTATTCTTAGCCAATCTCAACTCATAATAGTAGTGCTTATTAGCATCACCAGAGATTGTGACGGCACTCCCATAGGAATCCCGCAGCAACTTCTTCCATCCCCGCAGAATTCCTGCAGTCCCCATTCCTGTTCAGTTCTCTACCCCATACTCCAATCCTGCCTCCAGTTCTCTCCTCCCTTTTCCCAAGTTCATTCTCCAGCAGCTCTCTGCCTCTATAAGCTTTCATTCTGCTCCCACCCATCATGCATGCTGGTTTTCTACCTGGCATCTTCACTCCCACTGAACTCTCTTCCTCCCCCCCGTCCCCGAGGTCATCTTTCCTGGGTTCCATCCTCATCACTATCTTGATTAATCCAGGTTCACATCTGTCAGTTCCTTCTACTCTCCCTTCATCCCTAGGCTTGACTCTCCCTAGCTCACTCTTCCCCTCTTTTTCTTCTACCCAGCTTGATTCTTCTTCGAAGCTTTATCCCCCCTTTCATTTCTCTATGTCCTTCCCCTGGCGTGATCCCTTACTAAATCTTGCTTTATCCCTCTATTCCGTGCTCCTCAGCTAATGTTGCTTGCTGGGCACTTCTGGTGTGTTGAGAATGAGCCACTGTCCTCCCTGAATGCAGGCACAATGCTATGCATTTGCTTTGTGTCCAAAGCAGCCTGTATTCTGAGCTCCCCCCCCCCCCCCCACCTACCCCAACCACTGCAGCTGTCAACTTCAGAAGTGTCTGAAAGGAGGGGTGATGAGAAGAGTGTCTGAAGGGAGGGGCTGAAAAGGGAGAAGAGTGTCTGAAGAGAGGGGGCTGAGAAGGGGAGTGTCTTAATGGAGGGGGAGAGAAGAGTGTCTGAAGGGAGGGGCTGAGAAGGAAGAAGAGTATAAAGGGAGCAGCGGAGAAGGGAGAAGAGTGTCTGAAGTAAGGGTGTGATAAGGGAGGAGTATCAGGCAATCAGACAGGAAGGGGAAAGAGCCTTTAAGTATGGAGAGAGGGGATGAGAAGGGGGAAGAGAGGCTGGAGAAGATATGGTTTGAAGGATCTAGAGAGGCTAGTAAGGGACTATCAGAGAGTGTAAAGGGACAGAGGACTATAGAAGCCAGAGTGAAAGACTGTGGAAATGATATTGGAGAGAAGGTGAAATGGGAGCAACAGGAAGTTGGACTGAGGAAAGAGAAGAAAAGGGTAAGATGGCAGGAGTGGTTGAATGATTGTGAAGTAGTAGGGGCTGATGAGAGAATGAGAGTCAGAGGAAGGGAGATGATGATTTGCAGGGTGAGTACAGGGAGGGGGGGATAGATCATTATGATGGGGGGTGGAATAGGAAGCTGAGAAAGGAGGAGGAGGAGGAAGCAAGGGAAAACAGGAGAATGAAGATTTGAAGTAAATGATGAAGGATAAAACCTTGCAGTCTCATGATTGAGAGTTGTCGTTTCCCAATAGCGGATGTACCAGTGCTCTGGGCCTGGTGTCATATTTATGTTTGTTTATTGAGGACTTGCTGTACTGCCTTTCCTGTCAGGCAAGTCAAATCAGTTTAAAATTATAAAGCAAATATAACAAAGATAGGAAAGGAACTCTATAAAATAAATAGGACAGAAACCTCACACCAAAACCATGACAATGTAAAAATTGCAGAGCAGGAATCTCAAAGCAAATTAGCCCCAAAAGCCAGTTTAAAAGTGACCTTTCAAAGCCAATTTAAGGGCCCTGTTTATTAAGGCGCACTAGCATTTTTAGAACACACTAATACTAGAGACATCCATATATTCCTATGGGTGTCTCTAGCATTAGCGCACATTAATTTTTATCACATGCTAAAACCGCTAGCATGCCTACAATGCGGCTTAGTAAACAGGGCCCTAAATCTTTTAAAGGAAACCTCCATTCAAAGAGAAACAAGAAGAGAAAAGCGCCGAGCTTCTCATAGAGACTAAATGAGCATGAGAGGGAGATGGAAGGACCAACCGGTGATCAAAATCCAATAGAGCACCCTTGTGTCAGGAGGTAGTGGGGATGTGGCAGTGGGACCTTCTTCAGGGAATGGTCCTGCAAGCCACATACCTAGCAGGAAAGGGATAACTGCCTGGTGGACAGACTGAGCAGGGTTTTTAACTCCACAAGTGATCTCTCAAAATGGGCATAGCCCGCAAGAACTAGAGCAGGGCACCTTCTCAGTGGATCTTTATGGCACTCATTGCAACAGCAAAGTTCCCCAGTTCTGTTCCAGGCTGAGATCACATGGAAGAATAGCATGGATGCCTTTCTCCTCTATTGGGGAGACAGTCTTCTGTATACGTATCCTCCAACTCCTCTCATTGAGAAGACTTTGCTGAAACTGAAGCAAGAGAAAGGAACTATGATCCTACTTGCCTTTTTTTTGGCCTAGGCAGATCTGGTTTCCTCCAAAGATCCATGGAGATTGGAATGTTTTCTGACCCTCATCACGCAGAACGAAGGATCCCTTCTGCATCCCAACCACCAATCCCTGTCCCTAATGGCTTGGATGTTGAAAGTGTAGAATTTGAATCCTTAGATTTGCTAGATAGTGTCTCTCACATCTTGCTGGCTTCCAGGAAAGACTCCACTAAGAGGTGTTAAGTTGAGGAGGTTTGCTGTCTGGTGTGATTGCAAGACCTTAGATCCTCTTAGTTGTCCCACACAAAAACTACTTGAATACCTCCTATACCTCTTTGTCTGGTTTGAAAACCAGCTTTATGAGGGTATATATTTATTTATTTATTTAAGAACATTTATACCCCACTTTTTTCCACATTAAGCAGACTCAAAGTAGCTTACAATGTACAGGAATCAAATACAATTACATTAGATAGGGTAAAAGGAACAGGGTAGGAAGTAAAAGGGAAAGGGTAAGAGAGTCTAAAATGGACTGTGGAAGACCAGATGCTGAGACGGATCAGGGTGGCTTGAACAGCTCTCGGCAAGATAATCCATAATTGGGAACTGTAGTAATACCAGGAAGGAACAAGCCGTAGGAATCTTGGCTTTGATGGAATGCTGGAGCTTGCAATTAACAACATTGACGGCATTTGTATTTCCCACAAATGCCTGAGGTAGATTCCTGATGCTGAGGTGTTGTGGAATGATGTGAGCAGCTTTCAGCAGGGTTGTAATGATACCCATCCAGACAAGTTGATAAAATCGTGCTGCGATAAGAATCATCATTGTTGGCAGGAAGAGAAGTGAGTTGTTCGAGCAGACCACGACGGCCCTGCTCCGCCGGAAAAGGTGCCAAGATCCGCACCACCCATCCGTCTACTCCAGCCCACGATGCAGCAATCCACTAAGTACATAAGTATTGCCATACTGGGGACGGACCAAAGGTCCATCAAGCCCAGCATCCTGTTTCCAACAGTGGCCAATCCTAATCAGTTCAGATGTGCTAGATGAGAGTTTTTGCTTTGCAAACTGGGAGTCTGTTCTCCACTAGCTCTTTCTTCATGCAAGAAAGAAGCTGGGAGGAATTCAACAACACACTGAGAGTAATGCTGTTTATTCTTTTACATTGTTAAGATCTTGATAGCGTCACAGTAACTTGGAGGGAGTCATACAGCAAAATATAGCATATATCAGTGCAATTAGTACTTATCATATCTGTGGAGGAGTAATCCCATCTCTGTACAGCCTCTAGTTGTTTGCTTCATGAAAGGTTTGATGTTGACAAGACCTCCTGTCAAGCCTTCAATTGGGTCATGGGATATCAACGTTGTGCTCAACCAGCTGATGAAAGCTCCTTTTGAAACATTTTCCTGTCATCTGAAGTATTTTACCTGAAAAGTTGTGTTTTTGGTGGTGGTCACTTCAGCTCACAGAGTTGGTGAGCTTCATGCCCAAGTAGCAGATGCTCCTTACCAGGGGCGTAGGCACGGGTGGGCCTGGGTGGGCCCAGGCCCACCCACTTAAGCCCAAGGCCCACCCAGGAATGGTGCACCCCGAGTTGCACTAAGAGCCCCCGCGTGGCATTCCTCCTTCCCTCCCTCGCCCGACCGTCAGCCCTCCTCCATTCCCCCTCCGTTCCCCCCCTCAGTTCCGTCCGCCCCCCCCCCGCAAATGTTTAACCTGTCCTTTTTGTTTCAGTAGCAGCGAGCGTCATGAAGACACTGCTTCAAGTTCTCCCTTTCCTCTTCAGTGTCCTTTACGATGACGTATTTCCTGTTTCCGCGAAGGCGGGACGAACACTGTGTGAACAGGAAAGGGAGAACTTGAAGCTGGCGAGTGTTGCAGTGCCTTCACGTCGCTCGCTGCTACTGAAAGAAAAAGGACAGGTTCGTGTGCGCGGGAGGTGGGGGGACGGAGAGGACTCGGAGGGCTTTTGGGGAACTGAGGGAGGGCAGGGAGACTCGCTGGCCATGGGTGGGAGGGGGGGGGGGGAACGGAGAGGACTCGGAGGGCTTTTGAGGAGCTGAGGGAGGGCAGGGAGACTCGCTGGCCATGGGTGGGAGGGGAGGGGGAACGGAGAGGACTCGGAGGGCTTTTGGGGAGCTGAGGGAGGGCACGGAGACTCGCTGGACATGGGTGGGAGGGGAGGGGGGAATGGGGAGGGCTTTTGGGGAACTGAGGGAGGGCAGGGAGACTCGCTGGCCATGGGTGGGAGGGAGGGGGGACCGGAGAGGACTCGGAGGGCTTTTGGGGAGCTGAGGGAGGGCAGGGAGACTCGCTGGACATGGAGAGGAGGGCGTGGGGGGGAGGGGAGAGAACAGATTGCTGGAGGGAAGGGGACAGAGGAAATTGCTGGACATCAGGACATGGGTGGATGGAGGGGAGAGAGGAAATTGCTGGACATGGATGAGGAGAGGAGAGGGGAGGGCAGGGGGAGAAAACATAAGGACACAGGAGGATGGTGGACATGGTGAGTGAAAAAATATCAAATAGAAAGAAGGCACTGCATAAAACAGAGGACACTGGGACCAACGCGAATAGAAAAACTAAATGATCAGACAACAAAGGTAGAAAACATTTTTTAATTCAGAATTTATTAATTGGAATATGCCAGCTTTTGGAAATGTGCATCTGTGATATTTTGCATGTAAGTTTCAGTTTTTCTAGTATTGCTGCATGCTGAGTCTGACTTCTTGAGGTAACTTTCCAGTTCAGAAGGGGAAGGTGAGAGAAATGGAGGAAGAAACAGATCTTACCTTCTTTGTAATCCTCTTCTGGCTCGTTAAGAGATTACTTCAGACAAATTATTTGTGGCACATTGTACATAACGGGTTTTAGTTTCATTCTTCCTTCTTCTTGTACCTCTGCCACTGGTCCCGCGCTAATAAGCCATTGCTTATTAGAAGAGCGCAGGACCCGACTCTACAGCATCGCTAGTGCTTCCTGTGACGGTTCTGCCTCTTCCGATGTAAACATCCTGGACCAGTATAAGAAGCGCTAGCAGCGCTGCAGAGAGCCGGGTCCTGCGTTATTCTATCGTTGTTTACGAGCACGGGTCCGGTAGTAGCAGTGCAACGGGAGGAAGCCAAACTGCTGAAGGACTGAACGGGTGCATGGGTGGTGAGAGGACGTGGGTCCGACAGGCTAGCGGCGCTGCAGAGAGCCGGGTCCTGCGCTATTCTATCCTTGTTTACGAGCGCGGGTCCGGTAGTAGCAGTGCAATGGAAGGAAGCCAAACTGCTGAAGAACTGAACAGGGGTGCATGGGAGGCGACAGGACGTAGGTCCAACAGGCAAGGAAGGTCGTGGTTCAGGTTGGGGAGGCTTAGCCTCCCCAAGCCTCTTATACGGGGCGCCTATGGGGAGGGGGTCTGCCCCAGGTGCAGAAAAGGCTGGTCCTGGCTCTGGCTGCACTGCTCAGCTCAGCTCGCTCTTCTATGAGTACATGGAGTTGATTCTTTCAAGTGCTGTACCCATACAGATCATGCACATGCTTCTTCTTCTCCTGGCAGCCTGCAGTGTCGGCTTTTTGCTTTTCTGTGAGCAAAATGGGACATTTCATGCAAATTTGGCATTGCACAATTGTGCAGAATTCCACCAGGAGTAGGCAAAGTCAGTATCCTCTTTCTCCTATTATACATTCAGATCCACTTATGTGGCATTCCTGGTCTTGGATGCCCTCTGCCTTGTTACCCTATCAAGTTTGGGACTCACTATCCCAGTGAAGAGTATGGGGATGCAGTCACTATGTTGAGGTAAATAAAGTGGGAATGGCAAAAAGGCCTTAAAAATAGATTTTGATCCTTGATCAGCTTTGATGATTGACTATACTAGGACTGACATGGGAAAAGCTAAAGGTATCAATATGTTCTTTGGGCTGTCGGAAGCCATCATTAGGTAGCTGTAAGTAGCACAGAAGACAATCATGGAACTTTATAAGGGTATTAGAGCCTCCAAGGCTGGACTGAAAGCATTCTGAAAATGCAGTCAGCATGCAAAGCACATATGCTTTACAGCTGCATGGCAGCAAGTGCAAAGGGTGCATGTGAAAGAATGTATGGAGATTAAAAAAAAAAATCAAATTTCCATACAAACGTTCATTCCCTCAACCTAACTCTGATTCTTTATTTCTGCAGGGGAAACCTACGTGCACTAATTCACAGACAGCGTACTTTTACTTGCAATGGGATGGGGGGGGGGGGGGGGGGGGGGGGGGGGGGGGGGGAGGGGGAGCCAGTTTAAAACTACATTTTTGCATGGTTAAAATCTTTACCTATGTGAAATAATCTGCAACATCTATGAATTCATCTATTGGTACAAATCGATGCAGATCCCAGATGAGGTGACTGATGCATACAGAGGGAGATGCAGATATTTCGGGGCCTCACATCAGAATTCATAACTGGATGTCCCCATCTTTACGTTCATATAAGGGGCAATTCTATAATTGGAAGCTACAATTTAGATACCCAGATTTCTCGAGCTGTGAACCTATTCTATAAGAGCATTACGAATATAAGTCAGCAGTGCCGTGCATAAATTTAGGTGCATGCATTGATGCCAGGTCTATGGCTGGCATAAATGTGTGTGCCTAAATGCAACAGTTACATGTTTCAGAAGTATACGAGCCTCCCTTGTGAACACCCTCCTTTCATTTATACCGATATGCAGTGCTTTTTTTGTAGGAAAAAAGGTACTGGTACTCATTATGGGTGGGGTCACCATCTATGGCTCTGCCCCCTATGGTAGCCACACCCACAGTAGTCACACCCCTTATATCAGCCATGGCGCATATAAGCAGTATCATTAAAAATACTATACCAGTATAGGAGCAAAAATAACTTGTGATTTTTGTTCATTATAATAATTTCTATAAGCTGTTACAGCTCTAGTATACCCAGTGCAAATAAGACAGCAGATGTAAATTCTTAAATTGGACATCTTCCAAATACTAAAATGAAAATAAAATTATTTTTTCTACCTTTGTTGTCTGGTGACTGTTTTTCTGAACATGTTGGGCCCAGTCTCTGATTCTGAGGCTCTTTATCTGATACCTTAACTCCCTTTCCAGGGCTTCCTTTCCATTTATTTCTTTACTTTCCTTCTTCATTTCTTGCCCTACATCCATAGGTAAAAGCTGGGTCCTCTGCGGACTTGACTGGCGGAGGTATAGAGTGGATCCAGCTTTTGCCTATCATCCATGTGCAGATTTTCTCCTCTTTTCCCTTTCCCTTACCTTGTCAGTATGCATCTCCTTCCTCTCTCCATCACGTCCAGCATTTTTCCTCTCCCCCTCCACCCATGTCCAGCATCTCTCCTCTCTCCTCCCCTCCATCCATGTTTATCTCACTTCTTCTCTCTTCCCTCCCCTCCATCCATGTCCAGCATTTCAACTCTCTCTTCTTCCCTCCATCCATGTCCAAAATTTCTCCTCTTTCCCCTACATCCATGTGCATCTCCTCCTCTGTCTTCCCTCCCCTCCATCCATGTCCAGCATTTCTCCTCTCCCCCTCCACTCCATCCATGTGCATCTACATCCTCTGTCTTCCTTCTCCTCCATCCATGTCCAGTATTTCTCCTCTCTCCCTTCCTCTCTAACTGTGTGCATCTCTTTCCTTCCCTCCAACATTTCTCCTCTCTTCCCTGCCCTCCACTCCATCCATGTCCAGCATTTCTCCCGCCCTTCCCTCCATCCATCCATGTCCAGAAACTCTGCTCTCTCCCCTGCCCTCTCTTCCCATCCATGTCCAGATTCTCCTCTGCCCTCCCATCTGTGTCCAGCAATTCTCCTTTCTCCCCTGCCCTCCATGTCCAGCAATTCTCCTGTGCCCTCCCCTCCCCTCCCTGTCCAGCGATTCTCCTCTGCCCTTCCCTCCCATCTATGTCCAGCGATTTCTCCTCTCCTGCCCTCCCCTCCATGTCCAGCGATTCTCCTTTGCCCCCTATCCTCCTCTCCATGTCCAGTAACTCGCCCCAGGCCCCCCCTCCCCCCCCCCCCCCCCGCGACGCGTTTAAATCTTTTTTTTTTTTAATGTGAAGTCGCAGCACCGGCGTTAGTGAGAGGACCAGGCTCGCCTCCTCCTGCCTTCCCTTCATTCCCTCTCAGTGCCCCACCTTCCTGTGACATAGTTTCCTGTTTCCACGAGGGTGGGACACTGAGAGGGAATGAAGGGAAGGCAGGAGGAGGCGAGCCTGGTCCTCTCACTAATGCCGGCGCTGCGACTTCACATAAAAAAAAAATAAAAGATTTAAACGTGTCGCGGGGGGGGGGGCTGTCGGGAAGCTAAGGGTGGGCAGGTAGGGCTGGGGCGCTGGAACTCGACGGGGGTTTAAAAGGGTGTTGCGGGTGGCAGGAACAGAAAGCAGGGCTGGGGAGCTAAGGGTGGGTAGGTGAGCCTAGGAAAAAAAGGTGCTGGTACACTGTACCGGTGCGCACCTGCACAAAACCAGCACTGCCGATATGTTATAGAATACTGCTGAGCGCATGGCTAGCACTTAATGGCGCTCATTTTCGAAGCAGATGGACGATTTTGTGGCCATTTTAAAATATCCATCTGCTTAAAACGTCCAAATCTCAATTTTTGAAAGGCAGAATTTGGACATTTTACAGTGCAGTTCATCCAAATAGCAAGGAGGTGTGTTGGAGGCGTGTTAGGGATGGGACTAGGATGGACCTAAAATTAGGACGTCTTTCAGCAATAATGGAATGGGAAGAAACGTCCAAGGCAAAAAGAGGACATTTTTATCTAGACCTGTTTCAGTCACGTCCAGGGTACAAGAAGGTGCCCTGATTGAGCAGCTGATCTCTGGAGAGATTAAGACATGACCTCTTCTTCATCTCTCAGTGGTTACTGATCCTCTCCCAGGCTCTCACTTTCCTAAGAAGTGAAAGTGACAGTGGATACCAGGTTCTATGACAGCTTCAGATGCTATGGCCATAAGTGTAAGGAGTAACCTAATGGTCAGTGCAGTGGACTTTGAACAACTGGTGTAACTCCAACTTTAATTCTTATTTCTGTACAAATATGTGAGCCCTCCTGGAACATAGAAATACTTACTGTACCTGCAGGCGTGATGGCTATTGCAGTGGTGTACCTTTAGGTATTGTAGGTTTTTATCTGTTTCTGGAGGGCTGACAATAACATACAACGGAATTAAAGTGGGATTTGTACCAGACATTTTTGTGCCTGCTGTTTTGGTGTTCGTATTTTGGACATTTTAAATGCAAGAACATCCTTCTCATGTATTTTTGAACTGGAAATCCCAACGTTTTTTGTGTTCAAAAATGGCTGTGAGATGGACATTTTTTTGGATGTTATGAGCAGGACCCCCCCCCCCAATTCTGACTTGGACATTCTTTCAAAAATGCCCCTCCACATGTGTTACTATTACGGTCACATGCATATGTGCTAGTGTTGTATAACATATGTCGACAATTGGTGCCTAACCATAGATGACCTGTTATAGAATGAGGGGGAAATTATTTGATTTTGATTAAGGCTCCTAGCTTCTCAATCATTAAATAATTAACAAATTAATACCCACCTGTGTATATGCACATTGTAATAGTTTACTCTTTTAAGTCACTTACCAGCTTATTTTTGAAAGAGATCGCCGGCCATCTTCCGACACAAATTGGGAGATGGCCGGCTATCTCCTGAACCCGGCCAAATCGGTATAATCGAAAGCCGATTTTGGCCGGCGCCAACTGCTTTCCGCCGCAGAGCCGCCCAATCTTCAAGGCAGGGTACAGAAGGCGGGACAAGGACACTTTCCAGCTCATTTTCGAAAGTGATCACCAGCCATCTTCCGACACAAATCGGAAGATGGCCAGCGATCTCCTGAATCCGGCCAAATCGGTATAATCAGAAGCCGATTTTGGCCGGTGCCAACTGCTTTCCGTCGCGGACCTGGCCAAACTTCAAGGCAGGGTACAGAATGCGGGACAAGGACACTTTCCAGCTCAATTTCAAAAGTGATCGCCAGCCATCTTCCGACACAAATTGGGAGATGGCCGGCGATCTCCTTAACCCAGCCAAATCGGTATAATCGAAAGCCGATTTTGGCCGGGTTCAACTGCTTTCTGTCGCGGAGCCGGCGAAACATCAATGGGGCATGTCGGTAGGGAAGTGAATGCAGGACGGGGGCGGGATGGGGGCGTGGTCACGAGATGGCCGGCTTCGCCTGATAATGGAAAAAAAAAGCCAGGCTTGACAAGCATTTCACTGGCTTTACTTGGTCCCTTTTTTTTTCACGACCAAACTTCAAATAGGAGCCCCAACTGACCAAATGGCCACCGAAGGGAATCGGGGATGACCTCCCCTTACTCCCCCAGTGGTCACCAACTCCATCCCATTCCCCCAAAAAACCTTTTTTGCCAGCCTCTATGCCAGCCTCAAATGTCATACCCAGCTCCCTGATAGTAGTATGCAAGTCCCTGGAGCAGTTTTTAGTGGGTGCAGTGCATTTCAGACAGGTGGACCCAGACACATCCTCCCTACCTGTTCCACTTGTGGTGATAAATGGGAGCCCTCCAAAACTACTACTTCTACTATTTAACATTTCTAAAGCGCTACTAGGGTTACGCAGCGCTGTACAATTTAACATAGAAGGACAGTCCCTGCTCAGAGAGCTTACAATCTAAACCCACCCAAAACCCACTGTACCCACATGTAGGTGCCCCCCTTCACCCCTTAGGGCTATGGTAATGGTGTAGAGTTGTGGAGAGTGGGTTGTAGGGGGGATTTGGGGGGCTAAACAACCAAGGGATGGGAGCTATTATTTTTTAATTTTTAGAAGTGCTCTCTAGGGTGCCCGGTTGGTGTCCTGGCATGTGAGGGGGGCCAGTGCACTGCAAATGCTGGCTCCTCCCACGACCAAATGGCTTGCATTTCGCCAGGTTTGAGATCGCCGGCATTATTTTCCATTATGGCCGAAAACCGAAGCCGGCCATGTCAAACCCAGCGCACTCTGACATTTGGCCGCGCCCAACCGTATTAGCGAAGAAAAAGATGTCTGGCCATCTTTTTCGAAAATACAGTTGGCTCTGCCCACTTACGGTACCAGCCCCAGAGATGGCCGCCCATAGAGATGGCTGACACCCTTCGATTATGCCCATCTTTATTGCATAAATAACTTGGGCTGAATTACAGTTGATTCGGGAACGTAACTCATACTGTTTCCCAGTCTTGGGATTAGCTACTGTCCGAGTTGATATAGCATGCTTGCAATACACACATTTCTGGCAGCAGGTGTGACCCCTCCCCCCCCCCCCCCCCCCCCCCCGTTTGACTAACTAGTTAATTGCTGCTGAATAACAATGGCTAGACCCGAATATGTGACAGAACCAGGTTAAATTGATTTTCATATTAACCCCATGATTTTATGAAGTCAGACAGGGTTGCACAGCACTTCTTAAACCTCTCTGAGGTGGAAGGAGTGTGATTCACCTGAAATGTATGAAAACTAGAAACAAGAAAAGGAAGATTTTTTAATATGAAGTTTTGGATGAAAAAAGGCATAAAGACCTGAATGGCCCCACTGCTAAACCGGAGTGTGTCCCGTGGCGGGCTCGCATGGTGAACAACAGAAGAAAGAGACACCAGGGCCCAGCGCCGACGCCACGTGGCTTGCACCCCAAGTAGATGTTGCAACCCAGCAGTGAGGGACCAGAGCAGCGGAGGCGCCCAAAGCTGGACCTTGTATTCCAGAGCGCTAGACGCGCCCCAATCGTCGGACGAAGGAGCCCAGATCCAGCGCACAACAGCAGCAAGGACCCTGGGCAACAGCCGATTCTTACCTCCAACCAATGAGGAATCACCATATCCTGGAGCAACACACCTAAAAACCCAACAATCTCTCCTAAATTCAGCCACCAATCACACCCCCCAAAATTGAGGAGTCTCTGAGCCCTAGTACATCTAAGAATCTGAGCATCTAACCGTGAGTAAACCACTTATACCTAATACATCCATACCTAATCAACAAACAAAACATCATAACCACCATAGACACACAAAACACACAAGACCAGAACACAAGACTCCACCACAAAGAACAACACCCTACTAAGCACTCTTATCAAACACGATAGCCAAAGTGAACTGATACCACAATGAATAACCACCCCACTCGCAGAAATCAACAATACACCCATATTATACAATCACCGAATACTGACCAGACTCATCACACCACATCAAACCGACAATAAGCAACACAAAGGAAGAACACGAACATGTGCACATCCTCAACAAAAGGAAAAAAAGGATACAAAAACTCCACACAAACCAAGACACGGCAACTAACAAAAGTCCATATAACACCGAACGCAGAAGACTCATATCAAAAAATTCAAGTCTGCTATGTCAACGCCAGATCCGTGACAAACAAAACAACAATAATAACAGACTGGCTCACGTCAGAGAAACTTGATCTACTTTTCATCACTGAAACCTGGATCCATAACCAAGAGGACCCAATCATCTTAAGCCTTTGTCCTCCAGGATATAAAATCACTCACTGGTCCAGAAAAGAAAAGAGAGGAGGGGGTATAGCGCTCGTATACTGATCTCACCTCATTCTTGAAACCACTGCCGAATCCATAACAACCCACCTCGAAATAGCCTCAATCAGAATCCACCACAATACCCTGCTTTACAGACCACCATGCAGCTGGAATGAAAGTCAAGCAGACTTCATGGACTTTGTTTCAAACACATGTGTATCCAACTCTAATATACTACTACTAGGAGACATTAACCTTCACCTAGAAGACCCAAACTCTACAAATGCACGAGACTGTAAGGACTTCCTTCATTTATGCGATCTAACATGGCCGCACATGCAAACAACCCACACGAAGGGCCATACACTTGACCTCATCTCATACAAACTATCCACTGACCAGAACCTAACCATAACACAAACCAGATGGACAGAAACACCATGGACTGACCACTATAAATGAAACCTATCCCTAAAATGGCGGAAAAAAGGTTCTCTCCACACACGAGAACACCCAACCCACACCACGAGAGGCTAAATAGACCCGGATACTTTCTGTCAACAGATATACAATAATGACTGGACTACACAAACGGACTCCATTCATTACCTCTCAGTTTGGGACAAAAGATGCAGACACATACTAGACACAATAGCACCCCTACAAACAAGAACTTCATGCAGACACAACTCGATACCGTGGTTCAAAGAAGAATTGAAAAAATTAAAAACACAATCAAGGAGACTAGAACACGCATGGAAAAAAAAAAGACGAACACACACTCAACGCATGGAAACAGATACAAAGGAAATACAAATATGCAATAAGATAGACCAAAAAGTCATATTACAAAACCAAAATTGGGCCGGACTACAACAACATGAAGAAACTATACCATCTTGTGAACAAATTACTAGACACAACACCAGTCATCACAACCAAACATACCATCGGTAGAAAACCTTGATAAATATTTCAACGAAAAAATTATAAATCTATGCAAAACCCTACCTCTGGACAACACGGACATAGAAAACTTCATTAATGGGCTGGACCCAACCCCTGGTGAATACCCTGTGGACCAATTATGGTCAAACTTCGCTCTCCTCAGCGCCGACATAGTTACTCAGGCGATTAAAAAATACTCCAAAAGCCACTGTCAATTGGGCATCTGCCCCAGTTACCTAATACAATCTGCCCCCCACAGCTTCATAACAGATCTCACATCCCATCTAACTTTCATGCTTCAGTGGGGTATTTTCCCTAAAGAAAAAGGCAACATCCTGCTCACCCCAATACCAAAAGACACCAAGAAAAAAGCCAAATGATATCACCAAATACCACACAGTAGCATCTATCCCATTAGTAGTCAAACTCATGGAAAGACTGGTGACCAAACAACTCAACAACTACATAAACGAATTCAATATACTACATGAGTCAAGATCAGGATTCCGACCCCAACATAGCACCGAAACAGTACTACTCACTCTCTTATCCAAATTCACCAGGAGATAGCAATAGGCAAAAGCATTCTCCTCATTCAATTTGACATGTCCAGTGCATTCGACATGGTTAACCATAACATATTGTTAAGACTCCTAGATTATTTCGGAATTGGTGGTAACACTCTCAATTGGATTAAGGGCTTTCTAACCACCAGAACATACTAAGTGAAATCAAGCACCAACATATTGTCACCCTGGAAACCAGACTGCGGAGTACCGCAAGGATCACCACTATTACCGATCCTTTTCAACTTCATGATGGCCCCACTAGCCAATGCCTTATCTACACAAGGCCTTAATCCATTCATTTACGCTGATGACATCACGCTATGCATCCCCTACAAACATGATTTAGAAGAAATCACCAATAAAATCAAGCTCAACTTAAACATCATGAACTCATGGGCAAACGCATTCCAATTAAAAGTCACTACAGAAAAAACACACTGTCTCATCATCTCATCCCATCCCAATACAACACAACATTAAGACCCCAGGATACACCCTCCCTTTCTCAGACAGCCTAAAAATTCTCAGAGTAACAATCGACTGAAACCTCCAACTAGAGTCCCAAGCTGAAATCACCATAAAGAAAATGTTTCTCTCAATGTGGAAACTAAAACGTGTGAAACCATTCTTCCCGAGGGAAGTATTTTGCAACCTGGTACAGTCAATGGTACTAAGCCACACAGACTATTGTAATGGAATCTATGCCGGATGCAAAGAACAAATCATAAAGAAACTTCAAACCGCCCAAAACACAGCAGCAAGGCTCTGCCGCTCCCCAGTACCTCTCCACTCTTGTCTCAACCTACGCCCCCTCTCGGGTACTCCGTTCTGTAGATAAATCTCTCTTATCTGTCCCCTTCTCCTCTACTGCTAATTCCAGGTTCCGTTCCTTTTATCTTGTTGCACCTCACGCCTGGAATAGACTACCCGAGCCTGTACGTCTAGCCCCGTCTTTGGCCATTTTCAAGTCCAAACTTAAATCCTACCTCTTTACCACTGCTGTTGACTCCTAACCACCACTCACTTGCCCTGTCTTTTTATCCTCACCTCTTTATTCCCTTACCCTTATTGTTCTGTCTGTTACCCTTATTGTTGTCTGTTTACCTGTCTTATCTAGATTGTAAGCTGTTTGAGCAGGGACTGTCTTTCTGTGTATGGTGTACAGCACTGCGTATGCCTTGTAGCGCTATAGAAATGACTTCGGCTGCGCTGTGGAAATCCGGCCACCTTGTTGGCTGTAGCCTGGCCACAGGACCCAGAAGGGGAGCTGGTTTGGTGGGTGCTGCACTAGTGGCTGTGGAGGCGGACGATCTCAACGCCCACCTCTTAGCTGGTGGTTGCTGCCCACTGGAGGAGGTGGATGGCAGGTCTTGCTGCAGCAGCACCGCTGGAGTAGGTGCTGTGACCAGAGGGCACAGGCCTTCAATGCTGTGCTGCAGCTGTTGGAGTTGCTGGAGCACCTCCTGGTGGGCTTGGCGCTGCACCTGGAACAGTTCCTGGTGGGCTTGGCGCTGCGCCTGCAGTGCTTCCCGCTGCAGCTCTAATTTTTGCTGCCGGTACTCCTCCAAGCGCACATTGTGCTGCAGCAAATCAGTGGCCAGCCGCAGTAGTTGCCTCCTTTGGCTGGGTGGCCTCTGGCGAGGAGCTGGCCCCCTATATGCATCCTCCTCATCAGCAAAGTCAACTGGTGGTGGAGGTCCAGCCTCTGCTGGTGGTGCTGGTGGAGGTTGAGCCTCTACTGCTGGTTCTGCTGCTGCAGGTGGTGGAAGCAGAGGCTGTACTGCTGGTGCTGCAGGCGGTGGAGGTAGAGGCTGTACTGCTGCTGCAGGTGGTGGAGGTAGAGGCTGTACTGCTGCTGCAGGCAGTGGAGGTTGAGGCTGTCCTGCTGGTGTAGGCCTTTGTTGGGATTGGAGGCCACTAGGGCCAGCCTCATCAGAGTCATCACCTGTATAGCACAAAGGTGAGGAAGTGTGTTGGTGAAAATAACCCACTTTTGTCTTTCAGCATTCATATACATTGCCCCACACTTGATGACCCAGCAAAGAGAGATGGTGAGGAGGAATGGAATTGAAAGAGAGCACCACAGGCAGCTGGGTACAGGTGGTGGACGGACAGCCAAGAGAAGGACACCGCTCACAACTTTGTGGACAAGCTGTTTGTTGTATATTTGTTAAAGTGAAGGACATTTGAGCATGTCTTGTGTTACTACTGACTTGGTAGACTGCCTAGAACTGCTTTATGACCCCGATTACAGGCTCCTTAAGTTGCATGCATGTGGCCCACACTGACTAGAGCACAGAGGTGACAGAAGGAAATAGGCACAGTTTGGTGATGGGAAAATAGGAGGGAGAAGGGAAGGAAGGGCCCCAAAGTTGTGCCACAGTAGTAACCTACACACACCCATAGGAGCCAAATGTAAAGTATTATTGGGGGTGCTAAGCCCAGTGCAAATAACCCCTCCCTGGACACCTACATGATATTTCCTCAATATTGGGGGTGCTCAAACACCCACAGCACCCACAGAGTCTGCTCCTATGACACACATTAATACTACCACTACTCAAATAGAGCTTACAATTTAATTAAGATGCACACACAGGACAAGTAAGAGGGAAGCCAATGACTACGGTAGGGATAGGGAGTAAGGGTACAGAGCAACTGAGTAGGGATTAGGAGGTCAGGACACCATCATAAAGGTGGGCGTTTATTCCACATATGAAGACAGCCTGAGACACACCCTGGTGAAACTCCTCCCCCCATCTCCCTCCTCCTGCCCCCAACTCACCACCTTCCTCCCCCTGGCCCTAACTTGTATAACACAGTGTAGTGCAGCACAACAGATACCCCAACTTCATTATGGACAACCTACCTGAGCCCTCAGGCTGGGCCGAGGTGTCAAGTGTCACGTACCGCCTCCCATTCCTGCTGCTTTGTGGTCGCAGCCAGCCTCTGCCCTGTGGGAGCAAACAGATTGGTGTGCCGTTGCTCTATCTCCTGCACCAGGAGCTCCACCTCTGCATCTGAGAAATTACCCTTCCGGGTTGGGGGCTGACGTGGTGGCATTGTACCAATGAGTTTCGAAAATACGGAGAGGGGCGTCTAAATAGTCGCCAGGAACGCCCATGTTGGAATGGGATAGGCGTGTCTGATATGGGCGTTTTAATTTCGATTATACACAAATTTCCTAAACGTGTCCAGCTGAGGTAGCGATTTGGGCCATGTGATTTTGATTATGGGTAGATAAGTATGGGCGTCCCCACCTGTCTTCCCTTTCTTGATTGCCATTTAAACCGGCATTTCCTGTGCTGGGACGTTTGCGGTTCTTATTAACATTCGTTTACAGTGTTTTACCGTCACTTATAATAATGTTTGTGTTTGGCAATGTATGCTTGGGTACACCTGTGTATTTTTTTTTTTGGGGGGGGGGGGTTGTGATTTGTGGTGGCCCTCAGCCAACATGGCTTCCTTTTCCAGTCTTCCACATCCCATGAGCCTCCCTTACTGTCTCCCATTCTCTCTGCCTGGTAGTAGCAGGCAGTCTGTGGGAGCGAAGAGATTGGTAGAATGGCACCAAAGGAAGCACCCATCGGTAAGGGTCATTTCACTGAGGCAGAAATTGAGCTAATGGTCCAGGAGATAGAAGCTGCACTACACAATCTTGCAACACACGATCAAGGTAAGCTCATACTTCTCAGCCACCTCTTCTCTTTCTGCTCATAATGAAGGAGTGTCCATTCACTGTATGTAGTCTGCAGTCAACTCTTAGCTCTCTTTTCACCAGGCTCCTGTGCACAGGTTGGAGGCCAGCGCTGTTCTGTGTGGTTTTGGCAGGTCCTTAATGCTGTGGGCCAGCTGTTGGAGCTGCTGTATTGGTAGGTTCCATTTTCCTTTTTTATGTGGTGAACCCCAGTCCTCATTTATGAAGTGGCCCCCCATTCTCAAGTTCGATAGGAGGGGGAGGGGGAATAATATATGCAATGAATGTCTTGACCATATTATTGAACACCGTCCTACAATCCTCCATAGTTATGGAACAACAACATTTCTAACGTGGTAGGCTGCAAACTAGGTTCAAGGTGGCCACAGGTACTGCCTACTGAGCCCTTAAGACATGGTGAGGGAGAGGATTTGTGGTTACAGGTGCAAACCCAAATTACCTGCAGGTGGCTACAGCCTGGTGGCTGCAGTGGCCTAGTGGTTAGAGCACCAGCCTTGTAATCACAAGGTTGCAGGTTCAATTCCCACTGCTGCACCTTGTGATCTAAGCTGAGTCACTGAACCCTCCATTGGCTCAGGTCCAAACTTAGAGTCATCCTGGGACAGAGAACGACCCAGAATACTTGAATGTAACTCTTTGAGCTACTACTGGAAAAAGTGTGAGCAAACATCCAAATAATGAACACCATATTTATTTGTGCCCTTCTGTAACTCTTGTATTATATTGCAACTGTGATGAAGTAACCATCCATCTAATTGGTTTTCCCATTGTTTTCCCTTTTCTCCTCAGCACTATATACCATTGCTGATGCATTGAATGTGAAAAGATGAGCCAGCTGTTTGTAGCTGCTTTGTGGCCCCCCCCCCCCCCCCCCCCACCAATGTGGTTTGGTTGTGGGTAAGGGTGTGTGGCGATCAGAGAGCAAACATCGTCTATGTGCTACCTAGGGTTATGTGCAAGTTTGTACTTGGCAGATCACAAGTGCTAGACAACAAATCTATTATTTATGCCACTCTGTGCTGTGGGGCTGTATGGTAAGGGGGAGGGAAAGAGGCTGGATGGTCATTTGTGTTCCTCAACAGTAATAGCCATCCAGCCTCCGCGGCCCACCCCCCTGCACATACGGCCATGCAGGTTGGAATGAACAGGTGGGCTTCTGTATGGCCAACATTGTCACAGACATGCATCAACTTTCTCATTCACACTTCACATTTCATGCAATGCATATTGCTGCCTCCTCTCACATCAACACCACCATTTGGTTATATGTAATGCACAAGGTACAGACACACACACACCCTGTTAGATTAAATGTAAAAAAATATATTTATGTAAAAACCCCAACATAGTCCCCCCCCCACCCCTACAAATCCCCCCCACACACACACAACAAATCCCCAACACCCCTACAAATCCCCCAACCCCCCCTATCAAACAATACCTCCCCCCCACAACAAATCCCCACAACCTGTACATATCTCCCCAACACCCCCCCACACAATATTCAACAATTCACCCAACCCCCCACAACTCCCCACAACCGCTACATATCCCCCCCCCCCCAAAGTAGGTCAAGGCCGGCCATGGCCTCTTACCAGCGCCCTCTGTAGCAGGGTAATGAGCAGCAGCAGCATCACCCTCAGTGGGCCGTGGAGCTGCTCATTGCCCTGCCGTATGGCTCTGACCTCCTGCAGCAGCTGGTTCTGGCCATCTACCACCTGCTGCAGGAGGCGCAGGACTGCAGCTGGCCCAAGGGCTGGAGGTGGCCCAGGGGATGGAGGTGGCCTAGGGGATGGAGTAGGGCCAGGGGATGGAGGTGGCCCAGGCGATGGAGGTGGCCCAGGCGATGGAGCTGCCTCAGGCGATGGAGATGGCTCAGATGGAGCTGCAGGTGGGGAGGGGTCCTCCAGAATGTCCTCATCAATAATGAGGACCCCCTCCTCCGTGTCCGACTCCTCCTCCTCGTGGCCCTCCTCGGCCGGCTCCTCCTCCTCCTGCTGGTGGCCCTCCTGGGCTGGCTCCTCCTCCTCCAGGTGGCCCTCCTGGCCTGGCTCCTCCTCCTCCAGGTGCCCCTCCTCGTCCGCCTGCTCCTCCTGCTGGTGCTGGAGCCCTGTGTATGTAAAAGGAGTGTGGTTGAGATCAGCACATGCAACATGGCTTGCATACTGCAGTAGCTGGGTGGCCTGAGGCGGGGGAAAGGTGTGGTGAGGCGTGGCCTATATCCATGGGGACCGAGATGCATCAGATGACATGACAGGGAACTCTGGAAACTGCTCTGACACACAGTACACACAGGACATGTTGGCAGACCACACTCATTGCTGACCAGCATGTTTGCATTGTGAGATGCGACGAGGGTTTGCTGACCTGTTTTTGTTGTTTTTAATGGGGGTGGGGGGGTGGGAAGGGTGTTTAGCACATAACTTTTATGTGAGGGAGGCGATGACATCCAGTAAAAGTAGCGCCTCAGGCAGGTCTACCAGGACACACTATCCACCCACCCCAGAAAGGGGGAGAGTAAAGTGAGGCATGTCATTTCATTCATCTCGGGGGTGGGGGGGGGGGGATGGTCATTGGAAGTTGCAGCCACAGTCATGGGAGGGCACCTGCAACCTGCGTCCTTGATCTGGGACAGATATGTTATTACTTACTAGTTGGCTATTAGCCACAAGGAAATTGATATTGTACAGGACATTTGCATGATTCAATAAATATATTTACAATTCAGTACAGGTGTCCTGTTTTGAATATTTACGGCGAGCCCTGAGGTGCCGTCGCACTGCCCTGATGAGATCTGGGCTCTCCTGCCTCACACGGCGGAACCTCCTCCTCAGGGACTCGAGGTCCCGGTGAACCCCGAACCGTCTGTAAGATATAAGTTTGTAGAGCAGGAGTCAGGGGATGGTCCTTCTTGCCCTCTGCACACACATTCATTTGTCAATCAAATAGCAGAGAGGGTCAACACTGTTGGGGGGGGGGGGGGGACCACTTCCATTGGTACAGATTCATAGTAGCCACCTTTTTTAAATTATTGGGGGTGCTAACCCCAGTGGAGATCACCCCTCCCTGGACACATACAAGGAATTTATTCAGTATTGGGAGTGCTCAAGCACCAACAGCAGCCACCGAGTTGGCTCCTATGCAGATGATGCCATAGAGGTGGCCATGAGGCCAGAAAGTACCGTTTGTATGCATTATAATTTTTGCTTGTTAAACTACTAATATGTCTTATCATTACCATGTTATCAAGATCCTTCTGTATGCTATACATTTATTTTGTAAAATGTTTCCACTATTCATGATGTGGTGTAAGCCACATAGAGCCTGCAAAGAGGGATGGGAAAATGTGGGGTACAAATGCAAGAAATAATTAAATAACGAAATACATTATTGTAGGGATGTGGGAATGGTCATCCTGTCAAGTACATACATTTTATTAGTGATTGTGCATGTACCCATATTACTCATTATCCTTGCATGCACACTCCAGTCACTGGTTACATTGATGACGGAGCTGTTATATGTGTAGGTACAGGAGGGGGGTGTGTGGTCCAAACACTTACCTTTCAAGCCTATCCCTGATGCGGGACCAGGCTTTCATGGCCTGGATCTTGGGGGACAGGTGGTGGTGCTGTATAAACAGCCTGTGCCGGTGCCTAAGGCACAGCCGCACCAGCAGCAGGCTCTCAGCCTCACTGAAATTTGGCTCACGTCGCAGGTGCGCCATTTTTTCAGTGAGAATAGGTGTTGGAAAACAAGTGCCTTATATGGACGCCCTTGCGTGATGGACATCGTTTCATGCACAACTCCATATATATATTACCATCCCATATATGGCCCTATCAGCACGTGGACACCGTTGTAATCATAGACATCCCTGACGTGCATGACTGGTTGTTATGCGTGCGGGCCCTTCATGCGTGCGGAACTTGCCTTATATAGATGAGTATGAAGCACCCGACCCTTTTCACATATACACAATATGCATTTAGCTGCATGTTCAGTAGGTACAGTGCATGCAGTTCCGGACATCCAGATAGGGCACATATGAGGAATATTCGGTGGAGCAGCATGATCTTTCTGTATTTGACGCGTATGAACGTCCCTCATATTTCCCGTACCTGGATGTCCAGAACAGCATGCACTGTACTTGCGGTACAACTATGTACATTATTTTACACACTTTCTGATTTGGTCGTTTTCAGCTGCAATAATCGAACATGATAGGGCGCCCTATTTAGTAACGTTTATGCGCTCCTTATTTGGTCGTTTTGCAACAGGGATAATCGATTATCGAAAAACGCCCATACTATTTTTCGATTATACATGCCTGATTTTGGACGTTTTCGTAAGGACGTCCTAATTCGTGCTTGGACGACCTTTCGATTATGCCCCTCCATGTAAGCAACATTGAGCCTGTAAAAAGGTGGGAAAATGTGGGATACAAATGTAACAAATAAATAAATAAAGGTGACATCTGCAGCCATATGGGCTATTGTAGTGATGTATAGTTAGCTACAGTAGGTTTTTGGAGGGCTTACTTTACAATATAAGAGAGCAACGCTGCTGGGATGTTTGTGTGGCCAGTCTACGAATGCTGGCTCCCCCTTTATCTCAAGGGCTTGATTTTGTGCGTTTTTCACTTGTCCTTTTTTTTTTTTTTTTTCAAAAATGGACCAAGAAGATAAACTAACAGAGCACAGAAACATCTAGCAAGTGGCCATTTTTGAAAAAAAAAAAAAAAAAAAAGAAAGATAGGCATTTTGCTGTTTTGAAAATCACTATATTTGCTATTCAGATTTTGGATGTTTTGAGCAACACATTCAAAGTCAGACTTCCGTCATATTGAAAATGCCCCTCCATGTTTATAGGCGTCTTGAACTTTGCCTAATCTTTAAATTTTGTCCATACTTTGTTTGTTTTTACTTCTTTCTTTCCTCTGTTGACATGTTTTGTCCCTTGTACTTCACAGTGCAAGTCCTCAAAAGGACAGCGGAGGGGACAGTGCTGGTTTGTGGACAAGAAGGGTCATCGTCTGCCAGGTTCTTCAGGAGCCTCTCACTGCCCGTCCAGCGGAGCTGACTGAGAACAACACTGTCACTGCAAGCTTTATCTTACCGCCCTCAGACCCCTGCCCCAAATAAATATAATTAAATCAAAAGAGAGGAATAAAAATAGGCACAATCAGAAAAGCACTTAATGGAGCTATCAGAGAAGCTACTTTTTAATTTATAAAATGGAAGACAGCACTGATGAGGAATTCATAGAAGCTGAACAAAGAAAAAGATGAGTGTAATAGTGTATGTCTGCTTATTGTTATTTACTTTATTCCCAAGGTGCTAAAAGTGATTGAAATCCTGGGCAATGTCACCTGCTTAGCTAGTCCTGCCACTTCAGATCCTGAGAAGAAAGCAAGATGCAGCGGTGCTGTTCATTATCATCACTATTGCTAACAGCAGATCTGTTGGAATACTTTTGCTTTCAAGGAGCTTTATAGAACACATTTCAGTCTAATATACCAGTCATACCTTATTCCCAGTAAGAATCTGTACCTTCCTGATATGGGAGTAATCAGATTGGAATAATAAGGTTAAATAAATGGTAACTTCTCTATTTTCATGAAGATGGGGGATAAGGAAATAAGGAATATGTGGAGGTAGATTATTCCATGCAGGCACTGCTTCATGATGAAACATGTTAATGCAGGTCTAGCCCTTTCTTTTCCTCCTCTTGCCAAGCTATATTCCACTATACTTCACCACCTCCTTTCTCTGACCATGCTCCGTTTTTATTATCCTTTGTCTCAACAATTGTTCATTTTAAATCTCTCTTCACCACATCTGGCTGGTCCTACATACATAAAATCATTGATCTCCTGCTGATTCACAATGGTATCCCTTTCTACAGAGGGCTTTACTGCTATCTCCAAGCTGGTGGCAACAAACCTGAGTGGTCACTTGTGGCATTAGTGGCCTGGTAAATTGTCCTCATTGCCCCTTCACCCTTAAAGCTAACTTTGGCAACATAAGGAAATATGATATTTATTTCAAAGGGGCACAGAACAACCTCCCAAGTTAACAAGAATGGGAACAGGATTCAGAAGAGCCTGGGATTTTTTTTATTTATTTTTGTTACATTTGTACCCTGTGCTTTCCCACTCATGGCAGGCTCTATGCGGCAGGCAATGGAGGGTTAAGTGACTTGCCCAGAGTTCACAAGGAGCTGCCTGTGCTAGGAATTGAACTCAGTTCCCCAGGACCAAAGTCCACCACCCTAACCACTAGGCCACTCCACTCCATAAGCACAGAACATCTTGTTCCTTAGACATGAGGAAGTGAAGGGAGTATCATCTATAGCGTTGCTGCAGGAAGGAAGAAGGGACAGGACAGAAGGGCCTTGAAGTCATTATCTGTTATTTCATTAGCTGTTTCTAGAATAAGGTAATTTAATGAGAATATCCCCATGCTGGGTAAAAATTAAATGTGTCGTGTCACCTGTCTGCAATACTGTAGTTTGTTACTTGTAATTACTTGTCAGAATACATTTTCTCTTTGAAATCATCCTCCATAGTTACTGAAAAAGAGAAAATGTATTGTCTATAGATAAAGAAGTATTAATCCACAGAGAAGACCCCCTTAGAAATTCCCCTACCCCCTTGCCCTGCAGAGAAAGGTGTAGGCTACATCAGCAAAGTGTGAATGAGGAGTTTTTCCTGGCAGAGGTTGCACCTGCCAGTACACAAGCACCTGGAAGTAGGGTTGCCAGCTACATTCAGATATCGTCCGACAGAGTTGATCAGTCCTGGGCCTACTCCATTGCATGCAGGGAGTTGTGGTTCTGATTTCCCCATTCAATTCCTTAGAAAAAGCAAGGCCACAAGTGCCTGCATGCAGTGGGATAACCCTGTCAGGTGAATCTGGATCTAGTTGGCAACCTTACCTGTAAGCCCTGCCAGGGAAGGATGTTTCCCTTTCAAAATAGACTTGTAGGACAGCTAAATACCAGTCTCTCTGTACATAGGTCCTTTAATCTTCCAGTAGAGTGGGGCAAAGCTGCTCATCTACAGCTAATTGAAGAGGAAAAGAAACGGGTGGAGGACAGCATTAAAAAAATATGCTATCAATATTTATTTGAGTGACAGGATATCGTTGCATCGTCACATAAAAGACAATCGCATGCACGAGGTATTACTACAGTTCCCAATTATGGATTATCTTGCTGAGAGTTGTTCAAGCCATCCTGATCCGTCTCAGCATCTGGTCTTCCACAGTCCATTTTAGACTCTCTTACCCTTTCCCTTTTACTTCCTACCCTGTTCCTTTTACCCTATCTAATGTAATGTATTTGATTCCTGTACATTGTAAGCTACTTTGAGTCTGCTTAATGTGGAAAAAAGTGGGGTATAAATGTTCGTAAATAAATAAATAATATGTTACATGACAATGGAGGCCCTTGTGCTAAAGGTTTTCTCCCTTTTTTGTGTCTACGGAAAGATGCTTTAATATAGTCAAAGAGCCTTATATTTTTCATAAAATGTAACTTTTATTCATAAGAATACAAAATTTCACCTGATGTATTTCCCAAAAACCTATTCAATAAACAAACTTATTTTTGTTACCTATTAAGGGGTTATTTTTGCTTTTCAAAAATTTGTTATATATAAAAAAGCCATATAAACCTCTGTTTTCTTTATTAGTTTCTAGATCTCATGTGTAGTCTGAAGACTAATTATTTGTAAATTCATATGCTTAAAACTATGGAAAGGTGATAGAGCTTGTTTCAATATAGGTATAAAGCAATTTTACAAGACTAACTATAACTAGTTTCTATTCAGTCAATATTAAGCCCACTGTGGTCAGCGTTAAAACACTGACTGCCATGAGCAGAATTAACCTTCAAAATTCATTGCTGGGCCACGTCTGGGCACCGGCATTGAATATACACGTGCTGGCCACCAGAGCTTATATGGGTCCCGGATGATATTCAGCTGGGACCTGCATAAGACACTTATGTGAGCACCAGCTAAATATCAGCTAGGATCCACAAAAAGGATAGAAATGCCCTCACCACTTCCGATTCTCTCCTCCTTCCCCTTGATCCTGATTCCTATTCTATCCCATCCCAGTTGTCATGAAGGCCCAACTAAGCCCCACCCCATCTCTCTCCTTCCCACCCCCATAGTGCACTCAAGTCTACCTTGTAGATTCTTGGTGGTCGAGTGGGGTCCTATGAGCAGGAGCAATGCCCACTTGCTCCTGCTTGCCACAGATCCTTTCACAAAATGGCTGCTGTGATCTCTAGCTCCAGCCTTGCAATACTAGATCAGTCAGGCCTTCCTGACATTGGAGATGGGAGGGAAGGGTCACTAATAAGGCGACTACTGCTCCCTGGAAGTTAACCAGGCACCAACCAATATTTAGACTGGTGCCTGCTTAGCTCGGCAGCTAATGTTAGAATAACCTTTTTTTTGCTGTAACCACTTAGTTAACTGGTTAATGGTCTGAATATTGCTGCTATCCAGTTAAGTATTGGCTCCACCCAGTCTCTGCCCATACTCCTCCCACAGACCAACCCAGCATTAACTGGACAATGCAGGGGCAGGTAGTTCTGATATGCAACAGCACTATCTGCTTACATGCCACGAATATCAGTAGTTAGACAGGAACAAGCGATCTTGTAAAGGAGTAGCCTAATGGTTAGTGCAGCGGGCTTTGATCCTGGCAACCTGGATTCAATTCCCCCTGAAGCTCCTTGTCACTTAACCCTAGGGTGGCCTCCCAGTGGAGGTGGTGGAGTCAAGGACTGTTCCAGAATTTAAAAAGGCATGGAATAAGCATGTGGGATCTCTTAGGAACAGGTAGAATTGGGGGTTACAGAGGATGGGCAGACTGGATGGGTCATTTGGCCTCTATCTGCCATCATGTTTCTTGGAGTGAATAGCGACCAGGACTCAGATCTTTAAGTCGTTTTCAGCTTTTGGATAAAGTTCGATACCCTTCCTGAAGCAGCCTTTGAATAGGGAAAACAAGGCACACTTGTTGAAGGGTTTCATAGGAAGCTGTAGCCAATTATATCGTGGAGCTGCCATTATTCCTTGCTGATCAGATCGATGCTACACCCTAGACATCTATCAAATCCCTAAAAGCTAAGTACTGTCAGCTGCTTGGATTCCATTTCTATGGTCTTCAAGGGGTTTTGCATTGATCAATTCATGTAGGAGCTGTTGGGGTGTACTCATGTGGTTATTTGTGCAGTCTGCTATATTTATTTGAGCCGGATACAGTTTATTTTATTTTTAGTTGGTGTTTGGTGAGCCCCATTTAGTATGTAGTACAGAAAGAAAGAGAGGGTGGGTTTTAAAAAAATCATTCGTTTCTCTTACTCAGAGTGAGTTTTTGCGATTGATAGGTTTTCCTCCCTTTCATTCTTTACTGGAACCGATGATATTTAAGGACTCCTATGTAGATAGTGATTTGTTCATACATTTGTATTCAGTGGTGTGCTGGTAAATGTTTAACAGGCGGCTCTCTCCCCGGTCCCCCTCTGCGCCCCCCCATCCCCCTCTGCGCCCCCCCCCCCAAATTGCAGAGATGGCTATAGCCGGGGAGAGAGCCTGGGGGGGGGGGCAATGCATTACTCCAGGAACAAAAAAATTAAATGATCCCATGTTCCAATCTAATTCATGTTTAATGTGTGATAAAATGCCATAAATAAGTAAATAATGATTGGATGACACAAACAGATTCCAAACATTATCTATCAAATTGGGATGACAGATGTAAGACCACATTAGACATAATTGCACCACTACAACAAAGAACTACATGTAGACAAAACTCAATACCTTGGTTCAACGAAGAACTGAAATCACTAAAAACACAAGTTAGGAGACTTGAACGAGCATGGAAAAAAATGAAAGACGAATATACACTTAACGCATGGAAACAACAGCAAAGAAAATACAAATACTCAATAAGACAAACCAAAAGAGCATACTACAAAACCAAAATAGGGCCAGACTACAAAGACGTACATAAACTACCAACTCGTGAATAAATTAACAGACACCACACCGGTGACCACAACCAGCACAGACATCCCATCAACAGACAACCTTGCCAAATACTTCAATGAGAAAATTATAAAACTACGATCCACTTTACCACTAAATACCAATGATCATGAAAAATTTATGGACTGCTTGGACCCAACTCCCGGTGAATACCCAGATCGAACCTGGAATAACTTCGATCTATTGACCGAAGAAACCATCAGTCAAGCAATCAATAAATTCTCCAAAACTCACTCCAAACTGGATATTTGTCCTAGCAACCTAATAATGCTCGCCCCCCAACGCTTCATAACAGACCTTACATCACACATGAATTACATGTTGCAACACGGACTATTCCCCAAGGACAAAGGAAATATACTTCTTACCCCAATACCCAAAGACCTAAAGAAAAATTTAAACGACACAACCAACTATCGACCAGTAGCATCAATCCCCCTGGTAGTCAAACTAATGGAAAGTATGGTAACCAAACAACTTACCAATTACCTAAACAAATTCACCATACTGCACGAATCACAATCAGGATTTCGATCCAATCATAGCACTGAAACAGTGCTCTCATAACCAAATTCAAACAATTAATTGCAACAGGAAACAATGTGCTCCTCCTACAATTTGACATGTCCACGCGTTCGACATGGTCAGCCACCAAATACTCTCAAACATCCTGGATTATTTCGGGATTGGAGGAAACGTACTTAGATGGTTTGAAGGCTTCTTAACAGCAAGAACCTATCAAGTGATATCAAACTCAAAAACGTCAACACCATGGAAACCTGAATGCGGAGTACCACAAGGATCACCGCTCTCGCCGACCCTTTTCAACTTAATGATGATACCATTAGCCAAATCGCTAGTCAACCAAGGACTCAACCCATACATCTATGCAGATGATGTTACGATATACATTCCGTTCAAACAAGATATAGCCGAAATCACAAATGAAATCACACACAGTCTCCAAATAATGCATTCCAACTAAAGCTGAACGCAGAAAAAGCACAATGTCTCATCTTGTCTTCACAATATAATACAAACAAACCCAATACCATAAACACACCGGACTACACCCTCCCGGTCTCAAACAGCTTAAAAATTCTGGGAGTCACAATCGACTGAAATCTCACACTTGAAGATCATGCGAAAAATACAGCAAAAAAATGTTCTACTCAATGTGGAAACTTAAAAGAATCAAACCTTTCTTCCCAAGGGAAGTATTCCACAGCCTAGTACAATCAATGGTGCTAAGCCATCTAGACTACTGCAATGCCATTTATGCTGGATGTAAAGAACAAATCATTAAGAAGCTTCAAACTGCTCAAAATACAGCAGCCAGACTCATATTTGGGAAAGCGAAATACGAAAGCGCCAAACCCCTAAGAGAGAAACTACATTGGTTCCCACTAAAAGAACGAATTGCGTTTAAAGTTTGCACCCTGGTCCACAAAATCGTTCATGGGGAAGCCCCAACCTATATGTCAGATCTTATAGACTTGCCTACCAGGAATGCAAAGAGATCAGCAGGCACATTCCTCAATCTCCATTACCCTAACTGCAAAGGACTAAAATATAAATCCACATACGCGACCAGTTTCTCATACATCTGCACGCAGCTATGGAACGCACCACCGAAGGCCATAAAAATAACGCAAGACCTAACTATCTTCAGAAGGCTACTGAAAACAGATCTGTTCAAGAAGGCATACCATAAACACCCATCTTAAACACCAAAAAATAAGACTTTACACGACATAGACATAATTGAAATCTTATCATTTGACTGATCAACCTCCTTACCACTAATGAATAAGCATAACCACTTCAATCTCTATGTCGAATATGGTCTGTCCATAGTCGATGACCTAAAGAATGATACAACCCAATTTCGTACTCAGGAACATTCATGTATTACCATAATTTATTCTTCCTTAACATATATATGCACATGATATATATCTATACCATGATCTGTTCACGTATGTTATGTTACATGTATGTTACCATGTATGTATGCAACTTAACACATTACCATTTGTAATTCTGTTGCCCGGAAATGGCAACCGCCATTATGGCAAATGTAAGCCACATTGAGCCTGCAAATTGTTGGGAAAATGTGGGATACAAATGCTACAAATAAATAAATAAATATAAACTTTTAATGTTGAGCACCTGATTCTCAAAGTGAACATATTCCAAACACTATAATGAAAATAAAATGATTTTTTTCTACCTTTGTTGTCTGGTGACTTTGTTTTTCTGATCATGCTGGCCCAGTATCCGATTCTGCTGCTATCTGTCCTCTTAACTCCGTTTCCAGGGCTTCCTTTCCATTTATTTCTTTCCTTTCCTCCTTTCTTCTTCATTTCTGGTCCTCCGCAGACTTGACTGTCCAGTGGATCCAGCTTCTGCCTATTTTCTTCATCCATGTGCAGTTTTTCTCCTCTCTTCCTTTTCCCTCATCTTATCTCCTTCCTCACTCTTCCCTCCCCTCCATCCATGTCCAGCATTTCTTCTCTCTCCCCTGCCCTCCCCTCCATCCACCCATGTCCAGCGACCCTCCTCTTTCCTGCTCTCCTCTCCATCCACCCATGTCCAGCGACCCTCCTCTCCCCCTGCCCTCCATCCACCCATACCCAGCGACCCTTCTCTCCCCCTGCCCTCCATCCACCCATGTCCAGTGACCCTCCTCTCTCCCCTGCCCCCTCCCTCCAGCCACCCATGCCCAGCGACTCTCCTCTCTCCCCTGCCCCCTCCTCCAGCCACCCATGCCCAGCGACTCCCTTCTATTCCCTGCCCCCTCCTCCAGCCACCCATGCCCAGCAACTCCCTTCTCTCCCCTGCCCCCCTCCATCCACACATGTCCAGTGACTCTCTTCTCCCCTGCCCCCTCCAGCAACCCATGTCCAGCGACTCCCTTCTCTCTCCTGCCACCCCCTCCAGCCACCGAGGTTGTACAGTGGATGCTTCGGGGCAGGCAGGAAAGATCCCCAGTCTTTCCTGCCTGCTGCAGGTGCTGACTCTCCCCCGCTGCTGGATCGCTCTTCAAAATGGCCGCCTAGACTTACAAGGGCGGCCTCCAAGACTTCAGCAGAAGTCTCGGTGGCCATTTTTAAAGAGCGATTTGGCAGCGGGGGAGGATTAGCGCCGGCAGCGGGCAGGCAAGACTGCCTGCCCCAAAGAATTCGCTGGACAACAGAGGTGAGGGACCGGACCTTGTAGGAGGGAGGGAGGGAGGAAGGAGAGCCGGCTCATCCTCAAGAACAACTGGCATGCAAGTCGGTAAAAAATTTAACAACTGGCTCTTGCAAGCCGGTGCGAGCCGGCTCCAGCACACCACTGTTTGTATTGTTCACTGTCTGGAGATTTGAGGTTTCAATTTGCGTAATTAAACAGTTTTGGGGCTATACCCACAGACTAAATTTGCAAACACTTGATAGAATTCTATGTTTCTATGTTACCATATGTCTCCAGAAAAAGGAGGACACATTGAACCAGTCCAGGTTTTGCTTCCATTGAAAGCAATGGAAGTAAAACCCAGACTGGCTCAATCTGTCCTCCTTTTTCTGGAGCCATATTGTAACCCTCCATTGCCCTAGATACAAACAAATTAGATTGTGAGCCCCCTAGGGACAGAGACAGTACCTGTGTGTAATGCACTCTCTAAAGTCTGTAATGACCTGTTCCTTGCCAAATCCAGAGGCCACTACTCCATCCTCATCCTCCTTGGTCTATCCGCCGCATTTGACACTGTCAATCATGACTTACTTCTTGCCACACTGTCCGCATTTGGGTTCCAGGGCTCTGTCCTCTCCTGGTTCTCCTCCTATCTCTCCCACCGCACCTTCAGAGTTCACTCTAATGGATCTTCCTCCACCCCTATCCCCCTATCTGTTGGTGTTCCCCAGGGATCTGTCCTTGGATCCCTTCTCTTCTCAATCTACACCTCTTCCCTGGGCTCCCTGATCTCATCTCATGGTTTCCAGTATCATCTCTATGCTGATGACACCCAGCTATATCTCTCCATACCAGACATCACTGCTGAGACCCAGGCTAAGGTATCAGCCTGCTTATCCGACATTGCTGCCTGAATGTCCAACCGCCACCTGAAACTAAACATGTCCAAGACCGAGCTCATCGTCTTCCCACCAAAACCCATGTCTCCTCTTCCTCCACTTTCTATCTCAGTTGATAACACCCTCATCCTCCCCGTCTCATCTGCCCGCAACCTCGGAGTCATCTTTGACTCCTCCCTCTCCTTCTCTGCGCATATCCAGCAGATAGCCAAGACCTGCCGCTTCTTCCTCTTTAACATCAGCAAAATTCGCCCTTTCCTCTCTGAACACACCACCCAAACTCTCGCCACGCTCTCATTACCTCTCGCCTTGACTACTGCAACTTACTCCTCACCGGCCTCCCACTTAGCCATCTATCCCCCCTTCAATCTGTTCAGAACTCTGCTGCATGTCTCATATTCCACCAGAACCGATATACTCATATCACCCCTCTCCTCAGGTCACTTCACTGGCTTCCAATCAGATATCGCATTCAATTCAAGCTTCTCCTTCTTACCTACAAATGCACTCAGTCTGCTGCCCCTCACTACCTTTCTACCCTCATCTCCCCTTACGTTCCCGCCCGTAACCTCCATTCACAGGACAAATCCCTCCTCTCTGTACCCTTCTCCACCACCGCCAACTCCAGGCTCCGCTCATTCTGCCTCGCCTCACCCTATGCTTGGAACAACCTTCCTGAGCCCTTACACCAAGCCCCCTCCCTGCCCATCTTCAAGTCTTTGCTTAAAACCCACCTCTTCAATGCTGCATTCGGCACCTAACTCTTACCGTTCAGTAAATCCAGACTGCCCCAATTTGACCGCCCCTATCGGACTGACCGTTCACTTGTCTCTTAGATTGTAAGCTCTTTGAGCAGGGACCGTCCCTCTATGTTTAAATTGTACAGCGCTGCGTAACCCTTGTAGCGCTTTAGAAATGTTAAGTAGTAGTAGTAGTAGTAGTAATGTGTACAGCGCTGCATATGTCTAGTATTTATTTATTTATGAATTACATTTGTACCCCACGCTTTCCCACTCAAAGCAGGTTCAATGTGGCTTACATAGTAGCACTATAGAAATGATTAGTAGTAGTAGGAACTAAGGGGGGGGTCTTTTACTAAGGCGCGCTAGCATTTTTAGCACACACTATTTAGAGTACGCTAAACATTAGAGACATCCATATATTCCTATGGACGTCTCTAACATTTAGCGCACCCTAAATATTAGTACATGCTAAAAACACTAGCATGCTATAGTAAAAGAGGTCCTAAATAACATTCAGCACTGAGTACTAACATTGTTAAAGATTGAGCTAAAAAAGTAAGTTTTCAATAAATTATGAAATAACCCTTAATCACTAGTATATCTAATTTGTTTAGGAAGAGAATTCCAGACTTTGGTGCAATGATAAGAAAAGTTAACATTGTGGATTGTTTTTTTTTTTAATTACATTTGTACCCTGTGCTTTCCCACTCATAGCAGGCTCAATGCAGCTTACATATTATATACAAGTACTTATTTGTACCTGGGGCAATGGAGGGTTAAGTGACTTGCCCAGAATCACAAGGGGCTGCCTGTGCCTGCAGTGGGAATTGAACCCAGTTCCCCAGGACCAAAGTCCACCACTCTAACCACTAAGCCACTCCTCCACTCAGTTCTACAACTGGGGAAATGTAAAATAAGATATTCTTTTGACCACACAGTTGGATGTGGGAGGGGCGCTTGATGTGGTATACTTGGATTTCAGCAAAGCCTTTGACACGGTTCCACAGAGGCGACTGATAAATAAATTGAGTGCCCTCAGTACGGGAACTAGAGTAACTGATTGGGTAAAAAATTGGTTGAATGGTAGGAGACAGAGGGTGGTGGTAAATGGAGCTTGCTCTGAAGAAAAGGATGTCGTCAGTGGAGTACCGCAGGGATTGGTCCTGGGGCCGGCTCTTTTTAACATGTTTCTGAGCGATATTGTGGAAGTGCTGTCTGGTAAGGTTTTTCTCTTTGCGGATGATACTAAACTGTGCAACAAGGTGGACACCCTGGAGGGTGTGAATGACATGAGGAAGGACCTAGCAAAGCTAGAGGAATGGACCGATATTTGGCAACTAAGGTTTAATCCCAAAAAATGCAGGGTCATGCACTTGGGTCGGAAAAATCCGAGGGAACGGTACAGTATAGGGGGTGTAGTGCTTCAGTGTGTGAAGGAAGAGCGGGACTTAGGGGTGATTGTGTTTGGCGACCTTAAAGCTTTCAAACAGGTAGAAAAAGCGACGGCCAAAACCAGAAGGATGCTTGGGTGCATAAACCAACCTTTCCCCTTCCCCCATTCTGTATTTCTGTCAACAACACGCTCATTCTTCCTGTCTCGTCTGCTCGTAACCTTGGGGTCATCTTCGACTCCTCCCTCTCCTTCTCTGCCCATATTCAACAGATTGCTAAAACCTGTCTTTTCTTCCTTTATAACATTGCCAGAATTCACCCTTTCCTTTCTGAACACGCTATGAGAACCCTCATCCACACTCTCATCACCTCTCGCATAGACTACTGCAACTTGCTTCTCACAGGTCTTCCGCTCAGCTATCTCTCTCCTCTTCAATCTGTTCAAAACTCTGCCGCACGACTAATATTTCGCCAAAGTCGTTATGGCCATATCAGCCCTTTCCTGAAATCACTTCACTGGCTCCCTATCCGTTTCCGTATACAATTCAAGCTCCTCTTGTTGACCTATAAGTGCATTCACTGCAGCCCCTCACTACCTCTCCACCCTCATCTCTCCCTACACTCCTTCCCTAGAACTCCGTTCACTAGGCAAATCTCTCCTAATTGCACCCTTCTCCTCCATCGCTAACTCTAGACTCTGCTCCTTCTATCTCGCCGCACCTTATGCCTGGAATAGGCTTCCTGAGCCGTTACATCTAGCTCCATCCCTGGCTGCCTTCAAATCCGGGCTAAAGGCCTACCTGTTTGATGCTGCTTTCAACTCCTGACTTGTAACTTTTATCTTATCCTTATGTGTCCTTCTGTCTGTACTTCCCTTATCCTTATTGGTCCTGTCTGTTTGTCCTGATTTAGATTGTAAGCTCTTTTGAGCAGGGACTGTCTTTTTTCATGTTCACTTGTAAAGCGCTGCGTACGACTGGTAGCGCTATATAAGTGATTTATAGTAGTAGTAGTATAGTGCCATTGTATAAGTCTCTGGTGAGGCCTCATTTGGAGTACTGCGTGCAGTTCTGGAGACCGCACCTACGGAAAGAGGGTGGCTACGAAATTAGTAAGCGGTCTTGAATACAAAAATTATAGATACAGGCTTATGAACCTCAACATGTATACGCTGGAAGAGAGGAGACATGATAGAGACATTTAAATATCTCAAGGGCATTTATGAATTATTATTATTATTTATTACTAGTAAAAAAGGCCCGTTTCTGCCTATCATGAAACGGGCGCTAGCGGGCACGGGACTCCCTTCCCCTCCCCTTACGCTAGTATCCCTGGTGGTGTAGAGGTACCTGTTCGCTCGGGGCAGGAAAGAAAGAGCCCCCTCTTTCTTGCCCATAGCGCTGCTGGTAGCTGCCCTGCTGCATCCTGTGCGAGTCCGGCTCTTGGCGTTTCAAAATGGCCGCCGAGAGTTGAAGTCTCGCGAGGCTGCTTCAACTCTCGGCGGCCATTTTGAAACGCAGAGAGCCCGACTCACAGAGTATGCAGCAGGGCAGCTAGCAGCAGCGCTCCGGGCAGGAAAGCGGGGGTTCTTTCTTTCCTGCCCCGAGCGAACAGGTACCTCTAGACCACCAGAGATAGTAGCATAAGGGGAGGGGAGGTGATGGGGGGGAAGAGGGGGCGACCGGGGGCGGGGTGGTAGCGTTAAAGGGGCAGGGCAATGGTGCAAAAGGGGCGGGGTGATGGACATGTCCTCGGCTGCTGCGATTCATTGGAAGGGGAGGAGTTGTGTACATGTTCTGCCCTCGACATCATCACGTGTGACGCGAGGGCGGGGAATGGAGACATGGTGAGTGTTCTGGCTTCATCACCATGAACTTACGAACCGGTGTCTGAGTGCCTGCAGTGACGTCAGTGTCCTCAGAACTTTGAGGGTGCGTTTTATTATAGTAGATTATTTATTGCATTTGTATCCCACATTTTCCCACCTCTTTGCAAGCTCAATGTGGCTTACAATACATCATGAGTAGTGGAAAGATGAAAGAAAATATACATTTAGAATTACAGAAGGATCTAGAGTAACATGATAGCTAAGAACATGATGGTAGTTTAACAAGCAAGTGTAAGGCAATTCTGGATATACAAGAAGAGAGCCTTTTTCAAATGAAGGAGAGCTCTGGAATGAGGGGGCATATGACAAAGATAAGAGGGAATAGGCTTAGGAGAAACCTAAAGAAGTATTATTTCACAGAAAGGGTGGTGGAGGCGTGGAATGGCCTCCCGGTGGAGGTGGTGGAGTCGAGGACTGTTCCAGAATTTAAAAAGGAATAGGATAAGCATGTGGGATCGCTTAGGAACAGGAAGAATTAGGGGTTACATAGGATGGGCAGACTGGATGGGTCATATGGCCTTTATCTGCCGTCATGTTTCTATATTTGGGCCCAGAGGTGGGAAAGAAGGACAGACAGGGAGGTCTGTTCCTGAATACAGACCAGCAGCTGGGGAAAAGCCCAGCAGGACGCTTGTCTGGCAAGGGCCCGGATTGTCCTGCCAGGTGGGATGGAGGTTTAAGAGCTGAATGGACACTGAAAGAGACTGATTCTAAGAGAATGAACATCTGATTAGTGTCCTGGGATTTCCCCTGCGGGAATAACTATAACTGTTAAATTGACTTGTTGCTAAAAGTTCTGTTTAAAGTTGTTAGTAAAAGTTCAAGAGTTTACAAAGCAACTCCTAAAGTGAGAGTTATTATACTCTGACTTTGTTAAAGTGATAAAGGTGGTGGGCTAAACTTCTCCCCCATAGCCTTTCCAGGATTTAGGCCGGCACTGGCCTGCATCCAGCTCATTCAGAGAATTTATTTGTTGTACACCTTGATCCTGTGTCATGAACTATCACAGAGTTCGGAGTAGTGAGCCCTTGGGCCACTGCCAGTGACCAGCAACAGCAGCAGCAGCAGCAGCAGGTGAACCACCCAAACAGGAAGCAAGGCTGAACACAGACAGGCTGGTACAATCAGGACCAGAACTAGCAGGATGGGAACGGAATCTGTAGATGAGCAGGACTGGAATAACCGGCCTGGAGCTGAATCTGTAGATAGGATTCTCAAACAGAATTCAGGATTCTCAAACAGGCTTGGCTGGAACTGGATTCTGGAATGGACTTGGCTTGTGTATATGCCTTCCTATGCTTGGCCTGTTACTAAGGGCTAGGCCTAAGGCCTGTACTGTCAGTTTGGTTCTCACATGTTAGCCTACTAACTCAGCATCTTGTGTAACAATCATTGCTTTCTCAGGAGCTGAGAACTGACACTTCATAACATTTGTTTGCAGCTGAGTATATTTTTCATATATGGTGGATGTAACTTTGTAAGTTGCTGGGAGACAGGCTAAGAACACAGTGTGAGCCTAACATGTCCAGAATGTTTCATTTGGGGATATAGACACAGAGAGAGGACACAAGGGTATTGTTCTGGCTGTACACGAAGAACAGATAACCGATTAGCCAATGGCCACTAAGGGTGCATGTGCCCACAACGTCAGGAGAGACTGATATACCCATACATGGTATAGGCTATTTTCTGATTTCAGTTTAGGAGAAATCACATGATTTATGAGCAATGTAATTTGCAACAGTATATATGTGATGTCCGGGAGGTGTTAGCTGAGCAGCTCTTGTCTTTCAGGATGTGCGCTGCTAACAACCTGCTCCAGGGAGAGAACTATTATTTATATTTGGCTCTGTGAGATACTAATAAAGGTAATTTACTGGCTGCGCCTAACTGAGTCTAAGTTCTCTTTCTTATCTGTGTTTTCCCTCCCTGGGGGGCTAAGGGACAGAATTACGCATTTGGCTTAACTGGAACTGGATTCTGGAATGGGCTTGGCTGGAACTGGATTCTGGAATGGCAGCTGAAAGCAGACAGGGTTGGAACAAACAGTGGAGGAACTGAAGCTGAAGACAAACAGGGCAAACACAAGCAGGATTAGAACTGAAGCTGAAGGCTTGCAGGGCTGGAACAAGCAGGGTTGGAGTAGAAATTGAAGACTGGCAAGACAAGAATGAGCAGGGCTGGAACTGCAACAAACACACACAGACGAAAACTCATTTGAAGACCTCTGTTGCAAAGGCAAGCCTGAAAGTCCCCAGGTGCTTAATAAAGGCAATTACAGATGAGGTCACAAGTAAGTCTGGAATGCTGAAACATCAAAATAGGACTGGAACAGGCTTGGCTTGGCTGGAACCGGATTCTGGAACGTGGTTGGGAAACAGGAAGAAGACAGTCCACAGCAGCCATAGGGCTTGGTCACCAGGAGGCGAGGTGAGTGTAGGCATGGGATACAGTCACAACCGTGACATCCGGGTGCTGATCCAGTTTAGCTGGCATCCAGGACTGTCTGGAGGGGACCAGGGTTACAAAAATTCAGCTGCCACTAGAACATTTCTCTGTGTTCTTCACAACGCAAATAAAAATATAACATGCTCAAACAACAACGGTAGAAACAAGAATTTTATTCTGAATTTATTAATTGGAGTATGTCAGTTTTTGAAATGTACATCTTTGATATTTTGCATTTCAGTTTCTATTTCTCTGTTAGTGTTGTGTGCAGAGTCTGACTTCCTGAGGTTTCCAGTTCACTTTCTTGCCCTCATGCCTCTATCATTGATGTGTGGTCCCTTCATATTTGTTGAGAGTCTTTCTTGGTTTTGTGTGTATGACTTAAGGCAGTGATTCTCAAACATTTTACTACAGTAGAACCCCTAAGGAACCCTCAATTTATGTAAACATATATATGCTCATACAAACAGACTCTTCAATCTAATTTCTTAAGAACCCCTGAAAAGAGTTTGCAGAACCCAGTTTGGGAATCACTGGAATTGTCAAGCCTCTCAAGACTTGTTAACTGTAAAGTCTCAATATCTTGAAGTATAACCTTGGCACACCAGCATACACCTGAAGTCTCTTTATTTTCTGAAGTTTTCCTTTATTGAATAAATACAGATAATTTACTCACAGTCAGATGTTCAGAAGTGTCACCCCAGGGCACAGAGACTCCATAATTCTGAGAGCTATATCAGTGGTTGGAGGTAGAAATCTGAAGAAAGGCAGCTTTATTGCAGAGGTGGGAAAATAGTTGAACAGGTAGAAGTAGCTCAGAGCTGGGTGACTGGAAAGCGCAATATCTCATTAGGAAGATATATTCAAGGTAAAAAACCAAGTTCGTTCCAGGGAGTTTAGCAGGACAAGTGCTGTCTGAAGCAAGATTGAGAATGCCTCATGGAGAGAAAGAGAGGCCAAGAACGGCTCACACAGGCCCAGGGAGGAGGGGGGGGGGGGGTAAAGAGACCAATGGGGACAGAGCCTGCCATCAGGTGGCAAGGGTGGTCCTAGAGGACAGCCCTCGATTGGAGGTAAAGGTCATACCTTGCTGACCTTTCAGGACAGAGATAGTAAGGATGACCAGGAAATGATAGCAGATAGACAAAGGAGCCAAGCTTAGCTGAGAAAGAAGAGGTCCAGGCAGCAGTACAAACCAATAATAACAGTTCTTATACAGACAGGCAGGTACGGCTGCATTACCTGTGAACTACATTACACATAATGCATCGCTCACGTATCTTTGCAGTGAGAACTACAACAGTAAAAATCCTTAGAAGTGAGAATAACAGCAAAAGCATTAAACACATTTTAGGGTCACACTATAAACTAGTGCAAGGCTGTCGGAGGACAGAACAGGAATAAGGTGTCATGTACCTTATGGAGGTTTATTTTTTTTCTCACTAGAATAAAGCCAGTGGCACATCGGGCCTCCAGAACACCCCCAGGCTCTATAGCCGGCCTATACCAACATAAGAAAGACAGGCAAGACAGGGACCCGGCACTGCAGGACTGACCCCAGCACTAACCAAACACTGCCAAAGGGGAGCCATGACATTGGAAGGAATGGCCGCTCAACAGCTAACCAGGGACCCCCAGGTCCTTAGCCACCTGCAGAAATCCCCCACAAGCACCATCAGCACTTGTGCCGCTGTTCTACTTTTTCCTTTTTTCTCAATACAAGAAAACCATCATGCAACGAAGGGGAGCCTAAAAGGGGGGACATTGCTGCGCCACCAACCACCACACTGGCAGGAAAACGCTGACCTCTGCAGCGCCTGCTAAGCGAGTAATCACTGCGCCTTTTTTTTTGTTTTACAAACCACTGAAGTGGAAGGCTAGCCACAGGAACTCCTCAACCACAGTTTCAAGGCAGAATTTCACCCCCCACCCCACTCTCACCTCTGAGGCACCTCTCAGTCCCCACAACTGGGGGCTGTCTGTAGCTGCACTCAAGCACCATCCTGTACCACTTGCTCCGTGTCCCAGAAGCTGCTGCAGTGAAGAGGGCTCATAAACAGGATCTCTCTTAGCTCTAGCCACCTTTTTTTTTTTTAATGTATTTGTTGTCAGGCACCACCAGATATGACCTGCACTAGACCATCACCCAATAGGCTCAACTGGGAGATCAGGATTAGCTTATATCAGATGGTAGTGATTCCCCAGTGCCTACCTCAAGAGAGAATTCTTACAGGTAGCTAAATTACTGGCTAAATTCTGTTGAGGTGGGAAAAAGGTGAAACTTTATCTATCATATCTATATGTAACTGGAGATATGGGGAGTTTGAGCCTACCAAATTTACAACTGTATAATTATGCATATCTTTTGCGCCATTTGGGCGATTGGATGTTGGGTAGAACAGACTATACACCTACTGACTATGAACAGCTGCTATACACATATTATCGCGTTAGATCTCTCTTGCAAGTTCCCCACCACCTCCTGCCTTCATCGTTTGGGAAAAGTGTACTACACTTGGATTAAATTGACACACTAGCTAGGTAGTGCCCCTAAGGATACAGATTGCCAATCAGAGGTAATATGTGCAGTTCCTGCCAGGTATGGATAATACAATTGTTCACTGGGAAAACTGAGGGTATGGCGGTGGAAGTATGCCGAGGAAGAGACAATGATCTCATTTGAATCCTTTCAACAACAGGTAGGTGGGGGGGGGGGGGGGGGGGGGGGGGGGGGGGGGGGCGGCGATTTGCCTTTTGCCAACTCAAGCATTACATCTTATCCCTAGATCCTGAGAGTTCAAAATCTGTTAGGAGCTAGATTTGCAGTGCTGCCTTTTCAAAGATAGGGTTGACATTTCTATCCCACATTATCCTAAGGAGTCTTGAGTTCAATGTGGCTTACAGTAATTAGTCGATAAAATGTTAGAAAGATGAACAAGAAGTATAAAAAAATATTGAATATAAAGCACATCAATTATTATAGCAGTAAAAGATAAGATAATAACAATGAAGCAATACATTACAGGATTATTATCCTGGATAACATACAGTTTGAGTTGAAATATGAAATTATTGTAAGATTACATGGAATTAGTTATTAAGATGTTCAAGTAAGTAAACAAAGGCAAACTTTAGGGTATGCATCTCATATAAACTGATAATAAAGGAAGTTAAAAAGTAGAGAATTAGTGTTCTAGTGATAGGAATTTATTAAAGAAATGTGATTTCAACATTTTTTGGAACTGTAGATAGTTAAATTGATTTTTTTTTAGGTGATAAATTCCACCATTTTATGGCCAGGTAAGAAAAATTAGTTGATAGAGCAGATTTATAAACAATCTTTCTACATCTAGGAAAGTGTAATGTAAGATAGTCTCTTGAATCGGTGACTGCGTTACATAGAGGAAGTTCTATGAGTTACTGCATGTAAGTGTACAGCGCTGCGTACGTCTAGTAGCGCTATACAAATGATAAGTAGTAGTAGTAGTTAGGGGCCATCCTGTAGATTGTGCCCTTTGCAGGGTTTCAGATTACTTCTTGATGCATCTAGTAATTGACATTGAAGGGAAGTTTTCTATAGCAGTTACTGAGATGACACTGGACATTTTAAAGTCATTGCCTTGACCTCCCTGGAAAAAGCAGAACATAAATGACAGATAATTTTTTCTCTGCATACAGTGTGCTTTGTGTAGTTTAATTTTGTGGTCACCATTATGTATCATTAATAAGGTTATATACCATATATATGAAGAATGAATAGAAAAAATGATATTACAATTAGTAGTATTATGGGGACGGGGTCTGTTAGGGAAATTAATGGGTTAATCATTTTTACATATACAGTTTCTAGACAAGAAGCACTGTAGTTTGTCTTAGACATGCTTTTGGCTAGCTATAAAACATGTTATTCTTAGATACAGCTGAATGTAAATAAAGTACAAGAATGTGTTAATTGTATGGGTCATGAAGTTCATCCAAAAGTAGTTAAAGAATAATGACCAAGGTGCAGAATGAGGTAAGGCATGGAGAAAAGTAATTGGGAAACTGAGCAGATAGACCATATAAGGGAATAGATAATTGGACAAGCAGGATAATGAATTAGTTTCTAGGAACTGATCTAATGGTGTAAGAAAGATATATAAGAACAGAAGGATTTTGTGAAGTTCAGACAACCTTCTGACTGCAGTTGGATCTGTCTCCTTTCAAGTAAATAAAAATGCTTAAGTCTGACTTGGTCTGATGGTATTCATGAGTATGTTATTTAAAATTCTTGTAACAGGGTCTAGGGCACAACTTGGGCACCCGCAAACAAAAAACACATTCTGCGGCCCCTGCTCTTTGTAATCCCCATATAATGGAGGAATATATCGCACAAGACTGTTGTTTCCCCAAGGCAACTCAGGGAGCTGCCTTCTTAATGTTTCGAAAATTTCTCAAAACCTGTTTTTTTTTAACTAAAATACTATGCATTTATTAATGACATTTAATCTTATTTTTAAATTCACTCCTATTGTCAAGACTGTTTTGTAATCCGCATAGAATCCTGTGAAATATGCGGAAGATAAGACTCAATGGTATGGTATGGTAAAATGCTCGTCCTGAGTGACGCACAGAAAAGAGCACTTACCTTTACCATGTGAAATTGTTCAGGAGGTCTGGAGCTGTTGTAACATGATGGTGACTTCTCAGTGGAGCAGTCTGTTGACATATTTTAATAGTATTTGCATGTGTGTGTCCTGCATGTAGTACCACTGTGAAAACGTTGTCATGGAACAAAAAAAAAGGACTGACGCACGTGATGGAGGCACGTCCATGGCACCCACAGCTGGGAAAAAAAAGCTGCAAACGGCTTTCATACATGTACATATAAACAATAACCCCCCCCCCCCCAGGGCATGAAAGTTGTTGTGGAACCCTAGAAAAAGAATTGTAAAAAAGTTGTCATAGAGGTTTGAAATACATTGTGGAAGCACGTCCATGGCACACAAAGTTGTAGCTTTTTTTCTTGGGCATGCATGTAGCGTTGATGCTTAGTGGGTGACTGTTCTATGCATGTTCTTCTTTCCTCTCCTCAAACACTCCCCCCCCCCCCCCCCCCCCCCCCGGCTTTTGCTTTCTCTTCCCCCTCCCCCTCGGTTCCTCAAACCTGCTTTCTCTGGCAGCCCCCTCCCTGCTGCTGTTTCCCTGCAGCGATCACAGGCTGCCTGAGTGAGCCAGAGTCTAATGTTTTCTTCTGCTCCACCCCTGCCCCTCTGACACAACTGTGTACATGAGGGTGGAACATGGCAGAGGGAAGCATTCAGCACCGGCTCAGTCAGGCAGCCTGTTATTGCTGCAGGGAAACAGCAGCAGGTAGGGGCTGCTAGAGAAAGCAGGTTTGAGGGATGGAAGAGAAGAAGGTTAGATTGAGAACAGAAGGTGGTATCAGCCAAGGAAGTTGGATAAAAACAGAAGACAGCCAGGGTGAGTGAGCCTATCTAGCCCATTATATGAAATTAAAATTGAGTATCACTACAACAGCTTTAAAAAATTAGTGTAGCTGGGAGAAACAGCAGTTAAAAACTCTATTTTTTTGCTCATTTTTCTATACTGTTCTATACAATACAGATGATATTTCAGTGAGGATATCCTGTTTCTTAATGGGTTCATCTTAACTGTTGTAATCTGCCTTGGGAAGCCAGGTGTTATAAAGTTGATGGAATATATTGAAATTAAATGGAAGTAAAATTAAACTCTCCTTTCATTGGGGCTCATGGAATCACATCTTCACTTCATGTTTTGTAGAAGGTTACATTTTAGATACATAGTAACAAAGAGGGGCATAATCGAACGTCACCGGCCAAATAGATCGCCGGCGATCTATGTTGGCGGCGGCGCTACAGCTGGCCGGAATCGTATTATCGAAAAAGAGTTCGCCGGGTTTGAGATGGCCGGGTTTGTTTTTCAGCGATAATGGAAAGTTATGTCGGCCATCTCAAACCCCGGCCAAATTCAAGGCATTTGGCCGTGGGAGGAGCCAGCATTTTTAGTGCACTGGCCCCCCTGACATGCCAGGACACCAACCAGCCACTCTAGGGGTCACTGCGGTGGACTTCAGAAAAGCTCCCACGTGCATAGCTCCCTTACTTTGGGAGCTGAGCCCCCCAACCCCCCTACCCACAAATGTACTGCACCCACTAAAATTGCTCCAGGGACATGCATACAGCCTCTAGGACTTATTGCTGCTGTATAACTTTGGCACACCAGTTCACACCTGAAGACTAATCTCTCTGAAAAAGTCCTTTCTTGAAATAGCCATGTTTACTCACAGTTAACTGCAGATCAGAGGTTGTGCCCCACTGGCAAAGAGTCCCCTGGTACTAAGATTAGCAGTAGGTCAGAGCTGGCACAATGGTGTACAATGCCCTCTTTCAGCACCATTCAAGGTAAGAACTACGTTCTCTAACGTGGGTAACACAGGAAAGAGAACTAAAACTGGCTTACAAAAATGGCCACTACCGCATGGCCTACAACAGGAAACAAAACAGGGCACACTCTGACCCAGTTAGCAGGGGGGAAAAGCACCATGGGAGTAGAGCCCAGTACCCTACATCCACCACAATGCATTGCTAATGTGACTCTGCAGGGCACCTAACAGAAAAGGTGTCACACTCACCCGAGAGCCACATCGCAACCAGGGAAAGGCTGTCGGAGGATACAACACATTCTGCTGTCATGGAGGTGGGTACGGCATTTGAGGCTGGCATACAGGCTGGCAACAAAGTTTTTAAAGTGGGTTTTTTTTTTGGTGGGAGGGGGTTAGTGACTACTGGGGGAGTCAGGGGAGGTGATCCCCCATTCCCTCCAATGGTCATCTGGTCAGTTGGGGCACCTTTTTGAGGCTTGGTCGTGAAAATAAAAGGACCAAGTAAACCCAGCGAAATACTGCTTAACGCTGCTTTTTTTTCCCCATTATCGGCGAAAGCCAGCCATCTGGTAGCCACACCCATGCACGCCCATGTCCCGCCTTCGCTAATTTACTGACACGGCCCCTTTCCCGGCGAAGCAACGGGAAAGCGGCGATGCTGTCACAAAAGCCGCTTTCGATTATACCGATTTCGCCGCTTTTAAGAAATCACCAGCCATCTCCCGATTTGTGTCAGAAGATGGCCGGCGATCACTTTCGATTATAAGCTGGATAGTAACATAGTAGATGAAGGCAGAAAAAGACCTGCACGGTCCATCCAGTCTGCCCAACAAGATAAACTTTTTGTGTATACCCTACTTTGATTTGTTCCTGTCCTCTTCAGGGCACAGACCGTATAAGTCTGCCCAGCACTATCGCCGCCTCCCAACCACCAGCTCCGCCTCCCACCACCGACTCTGGCACAGACCGTATAAGTCTGCCCAGCACTGTCCCCGCTTCCCAACCACCGGCTCTGGCACAGACCGTATAAGTCTGCCCAGCACTATCCCCGCTTCCCAACCACCAGCCCCGCCTCCCACCACCGGCTCTGCCACCCAATCTCGGCTAAGCTCCTGAGGATCCATTCCTTCCTTAAAAAGGATTCCTTTATGTTTATCCCACGCATGTTTGAATTCCGTTACCGTTTTCATTTCCACCACCTCCCGCGGGAGGGCATTCCAAGCATCCACCACTCTCTCCGTGAAAAAATACTTCCTGACATTTTTCTTGAGTCTGCCCCCCTTCAATCTCATGTCCTCTCGTTGTACCGCCTTCGCATCTCCTGAAAAGGTTCGTTTGCGGATTAATACCTTTCAAATATTTGAACGTCTGTATCATATCACCCCTGTTTCTCCTTTTCTCCAGAGTATACATGTTTAGGTCCACAAGTCTCTCCTCATACGTCTTGTAATGCAAATCCCATACCATTCTCGTAGCTTTTCTTTGCACCGCTTCAATTCTTTTTACATCCTTAGCAAGATACAGCCTCCAAAACTGAGCACAATACTCCAGGTGGGGTCTCAGCAACGACTTATACAGGGGCATCAACACCCCCTTTCTTCTGCTGGTCACACCTCTCTTTATACAGCCTAACAACCTTATCACTACGGCCACCGCCTTGTCACACTGTTTTGTCGCCTTCCAATCCTCAGATACTATCACCCCAAGATCCCTCTCCCAGTCCGTACCTATCAGACTCTCACCGCCTAACACATTCATCTCCCATGGATTCCTATTCCCTAAGTGCATCACTTTGCATTTCTTCACATTGAATTTTAATTGCCAAACTTTAGACCATTCTTCTAGCTTCCTCAGATCCTTTTTCATGTTTTCCACTCCCTCCCGGGTGTCCACTCTGTTACAGATCTTAGTATCATCCGCAAATAGGCAAACTTTACCTGCTAACCCTTCGGCAATGTCACTCACAAATATATTGAACAGAATCGGCCCCAGCACCGATCCTTGAGGCACTCCACTACTCACCTTTCCCTCCGAGCGAATTCCATTCACCACCACCCTCTGGCGTTTGTCCGCCAACCAGTTCCTAATCCAGTTCACCACTTCGGGTCCTATCTTCAGCCCGTCTAGTTTATTTAAGAGCCTCCTGTGGGGAACCGTGTCAAAAGCTTTGCTGAAATCTAAGTAGATTATCCTGCTTATAATCGAACGAGAAAAATGCCCAAGTTCTGACCTAAATTGGGAGATGGACGTTTATCTCACAAAAACAAATAACGCGGTATAATCGAAAGCCGAACTTGGACGTTTTCAACTGCACTCCATCGCGGAAGCGTACAAAGTTGACGGGGGCGTGTCGGAGGCGTGGTGAAGGCGGGACTGGGGCATGGTTAGCACCCGAACAGAGATGGGCGCCTTTCGCCGATAATGGAAAAAAAGTATGCGTTTGTAGCTAGAATTTAGGGCACTTTTCCTGGACCCTGTTTTTTCACGAATAAGGCCCCAAAAAGTGCCCTAAATGACCAGATTACCACCAGATGGAATCGGGGATGACCTCCCCTGACTCCCCCAGTGGTCACTAACCCCCTCCCACCACAAAAAATGATGTTTCACAACTTTTTATTTTCACCCTCAAATGTCATACCCACCTCCCTGGCAGCAGTATGCAGGTCCCTGGATCAGTTGTTAGGGGGTGCAGTGGACTTCAGGCAGGTGGACCCAGGCCCATCCCCCCCTACCTGTTACAATTGTGCTGCTTAATGCTTATTAGTCGTCCAACCCCCCAAACCCACTATACCCACATGTAGGTGCCCCCCTTCACCCCTTAGGGCTATAGTAATGGTGTAGACTTATGGGCAGTGGGTTTTGAGGGGGATTTGGGGGGCTCAACACACAAGGGAAGGGTGCTATGCACCTGGGAGCTCTTTTACCTTTTTTTTGTTTTTGTAAAAGTGCCCCCTAGGGTGCCCGGTTGGTGTCCTGGCATGTGAGGGGGACCAGTGCACTACGAATCCTGGCTCCTCCCACGAACAAATGCCTTGGATTTATTCGTTTTTGAGCTGGGCACTTTCATTTTCCATTATCACTGAAAAACAAAAACGCCCAGCTCACAAATTGTCGAATAAAACATGGACGTCTATTTTTTTCGTAAATACGGTTCGGTCCGCCCCTTCACGGACCCGTTCTCGGAGATAAACGCCCATGGAGTTAGACGTTTTCGTTCAATTATGCCCCTCTATGTCTATAGCTCGTCCCTGATTCAATTCTCCGGTCACCCAATCAAAGAATTCAAAGAGATTCGTTTGGCACGATTTCCCTTTGGTAAAACCATGCTGTCTCGGACCTTGCAACTTATTGGCTTCCAGGAAATTCACTATCCTTTCCTTCAGCATCGCTTCCATTACTTTTCCAATAACCGAAGTGAGGCTTACCAGCCTGTAGTTTCCAGCTTCTTCATTATCACCACTTTTGTGAAGAGGGACCACCTCTGCTGTTCTCCAATCCCACGGAACCTCTCCCGTCTGCAAGGATATATTAAACAAATCTTTAAGAGGACCCGCCAGAACCTCTCTGAGCTCCCTCAATATCCTGGGGTGGATCCTGTCCGGTCCCATGGCTTTGTCCAACTTTAGCGTTTCAAGTTGTTCATACACACTCTCTTCCGTGAATGGTGCTCTATCCACTTCATTCTCATTTGTACTTTTTTCAGTCCATCGCGGTTCTTCTGCAGGATTTTCTTCTGTGAAAACAGAACAAAAGTATCTATTTAGCAAATTTGCTTTTTCTTCTTCATTATCCACATAGCGGTTCACAGTATCTTTTAGTCTCACAATTCCCTTTTTAGTCATTCTCCTATCACTAATATACCTGAAGAAATTTTTGTCACCCCTTCTTACATTTCTAGCCATTTGTTCTTCCGCTTGCGCTTTCGCCAGACGTATCTCTCTCTTGGCTTCTTTCATTTTCATCCGGTATTCCACCCCGTGTTCCTTTTCTTGAGTTTTTGTGTATTTCTGGAACGCCAACTCTTTAGCCTTTATTTTCTCAGCCACTTGCTTGGAGAACCATATCTGTTTCCTTTTTCTCTTGCTTTTATTTACTTTCCTTACATAAAGGTTCGTGGCCCTATTTATAGCTTCTTTCAGCCTAGACCACTGTCCTTCCACTTCTTGTACTTCCTCCCAGCCCATCATCTCCTTCCTCAGGTATTCCCCCATTTTACTAAAGTCAGCACGCTTGAAATCCAGGTCTTTGAGTGGCCTCTCTCCACTTTAGCTGTTATATCAAACCAAACTGTTTGATGGTCACTGCTGCCCAGGTGGGCACCCACTCGGATATTTGACGTGCTATCCCCATTTGTGAGCACCAGATCCAGCGTCGCTCCCTCCCTCGTGGGTTCTGTTACCTTTTGTCTGAGCAAAACACTTTGGAAAGCATCCACGATCTCTCTACTTCTTTCCGATTCCGCAGACAGAACCTTCCAATCTACATCCGGCAGATTGAAATCTTCAAGCAACTCACCTCTCTCTTGTTTCCCAACTTTTGAATATCTGCGATCAGGTCTTTATCTAATTCCTCCAATTGTGTCGGAGGTCTGTAGACAACACCCACGTGGACAGAGGTTCTATCATCTCTTTTTAAGGTGATCCATATCGCTTCTTCTTTTCCCCAGGTCCCTGTCATTTCAGTCGCCGTGATATCATTTCTCACATATAGAGCTACTCCTCCACCTTTACAACCCTCGCTATCCTTCCTAAATAGATTATAGCCTGGTATGTTTGCATCCCATTCATGGGAACCATTAAGCCACGTCTCCGTGATTGCAAGAACGTCTAAGTCTGCCTCCAACATCAGGGCTTGAAGGTCATGAACTTTATTGCTTAGACTGCGAGCATTTGTGGCCATCGCTTTCCATGTACATTTCCTGGTATGTGCTTTAACATTTGTGATTTGGGGTTGTCTTTTCTCTTTGGGTACCTTCTTATCCTTTTGCTCCATCTTCATTGCTTTCTCTTCTGCCTCAGTTCTATTTTCAGGATCATCACCATGCTTTAACGGAGCAAAAGAATCCTGTAAGGGCAACACTTGTGAGGGCGGATGCTTTTTTGTCACATAACGAAGTCTGCCTGAGCCTACCGTGAACCATCTATTCTTAGGTAGTTTTATTCTTTGAGGCAGTGGTGAAAAGATGGTATGATTCTGTGCAGTCTTAAAAGTTGCTTTAAGTGCATTCAATTCCTGCTTTACTTTACTGAGCTCCTCTTTTAAACTAGATAGCTGAAGACAGATAGGACAAGACTTAAGTCTCCAGGCAATTGGCTTTGAAACTAAAGCACCACAATTATTACAGAGAATAAAAGTCATCCTGATTGGTTGAAATGGGTAAGAATAGGTGTACTATGTTGGGGTGAACAGTCTGTAAGATTGCCTGTGTATGACTGATGAGTAAAGTTAATGAGTTTTGGCATGTCTATAAATGAGTGGAAAACCCTGGGGTGGGTGGGATGTGGGGAAGGTGGGTGGGACTATAAGTCCCAGTGAGTCAGCTAAGTGCTGTAACAATGAAAGTTCTCTAGTATGACCACAATGGTAAAGTCTGGTCAAGGAATTTTCAGTTCAAGATTAAACTTTCAAATTCCCCTGGAATATAACTTTCCTTTTGTAAATAAATCTAAATATTCCCAATAAATTATAGCAGTTTCATCAATGTAAAAAACAACTTTATAACCACAATGTAGTTTGAAAAGCCTCTCCTCTATCAGAGCTAGGCAGGAAAGGAAAGAGGGTTCACAAAACAAATTAATTAAGCAATAAGCAATAAATTAAATAAGCATTAAATTAAAGAAAATATCAGGTATCTAAACCTCTAGCCAAAAAGTTGAGAAATTGGAATAAAATAATCAGAATTTACTTAGCAGTAATTTGGTTCAGGTCCAGCTCATGCAATGCAAGCAAGCAAGTGGTCTCAGTCTCTGTATCAGAGCCCAACCCACCTCCCACAAAGAGGTGCTGGACTTGGGAAGGTGGGAAGGGGTGGGGGTTGAGGGAAGAAGAAGGTGCTGGACTCAGGATAGGGGTTGAAGGAAAAAAGGAGCAGTGCTGGTCTCAAGGGAGGGCTAGAAAAAAAAGTGAGAGTGGTGCTAGATTCAGGAGACACCTGAGAGATAAAGAGAAAATGGTGCTGGACTCACGGGGGGGGGGGGGGGGGGGGGGGGGAAGGACTGAGGGATAAAGAGAAAGTTGCTGGACTCAGAAGAGGCTTAGGAAATGAGAGGAAGAGTTGCTGGACTCATGGGGGGTGGGGGTTGAGGGCAGGAGAGGTTCTGGACTCCAGGGGGACTTAGGGAAGAAGAGGGAAAGGTCCTGGACTCAATGAGGAGAAGGGAGATGTGCTGTGGGGGGGGGGGGGGGGAGAGAAGGGGTCAGGTGCTAGATCTGCAGGGCTAGGGGGATAGGAGAAATGCCAGACTATGGGTGAAGGGACCAGGGAGAGAGGAAGAAGATGGAAGGCCATAGGCGGATGGAGAGAGTAAGTAAGAGAAGGGGAGATATGCTGGACTCATAGGAGATGCAGGTACACAAACCTTGATGCGGTGCTCCTTCCTTGGTTGTGTAGGGGCTAAACCATGCTTAGCAGGCTTTTATTTTTACTGTGCAGTTTGCCACTTACACAACCTGGAAAGGTGCATGGCACTGGGATATGTGTAGCCACTTCTCTTGGCACCAGGCTGGATTTCCTGAGTAGGCTCTCCTCTCTGAGCTGCTGCCCTGCTGAACACTGAAGCTTCACTTTGAGGTGTGGGAAAGGGAGAGAGAGAAAGGGGACAGGGAGCTGCTGCAGCATAGGGGTGGAGGGGCAGAGAGAGGACAGAAAGTTGCTTGACCATAGGTGTAGAGGGGATAGGGAGTTACTGGACCATAGGGAAAGGAAGAAGGGATAGGGAGTTGCTGGACTATAAGGAGGAAGGGGGGGGGAGAAAGGGAATTGCTGGACCATAGGGGTGGAAGAGAAGGGAGAGGGGACAGGGAAATGCTGGACTATATTTGTGGAGGAAAGGGGAGGGACAGAGAGATGCTGGGCTACAAGGGTGTAAGAAGGGAGAGGGAGGGGAAGATACTTGGCATGGTGGAACCATGTGGGAGAGACCATGGGGGATCTCAAGAAGAGGAGTGAGAGGAGGATAGTAAGTACAGAGGGAAGACTTGTACTAATGAGGAGTAGGTGAAAGAGAAGGGAATGAGGCTAGGGATGGAGTGACACAGGAGATGTAGGGGGGAGAGGAGGACATGGAACGTTGATAGGTACTGGCAAGTGAAATATAGGTGGAGGACTGAAGAGCGAGAAGGTGAAATTTGAGGGGAGAGACAGAAAACAGAGAGAGAGAGAGAGAGAGAGTGTCACGTCTGTGGTCGTGACCACCCTCAGACTTACCCTATTTCTGGGAATCAGTGTCTGTGCTGGTTTCTGTCTACTTCTGAGTTGGCTCTGTTTCTGTCTCTGGGGGCTGGCCACTTCCAGCATGGCACTGATTGCCTCAGTATACTGCACCTGTGTGGGTTTAACCTCTCTGTGCTTCAGTATACTGTTCCTGAGTTAGCTCTATCTCTGTCTCTGTGGGCTGGCTGCTCTAATGGCTTCACTACTCTACACTTGTGTGTATTGGGCCTCTCTGTACTTCAGTGGGCTGTTCCTGAGGTAGCTCTGTCTCAGGCTGGGTGGGCTGGCTGCTTCCAGCCTGACACTAATTACCTCACTAGACTGCACCTGTGTGGGTTAGGTCTCTCTGGGCTTCTGTATGCTCTATGCCTATGGCCTGAAGCGGTGACCTCATCTGTCAGGGCCTTCTTAAGGAACTGGTGTTCTAGTCTTCAGTGCCTTTGCATTGCCAATGCCTCCGCAGTGCCTTAGGTCCCGAGGTTAGTGTGCTGTTTGTACAGTTAGCTTTCCTTGTTTTTTCTTGTGGGCTTCCTGCCCTTCTGCTTTGCTAGTTACTATCTCCTGTGGGCCTTGCCTTCTGGCTCAGGGTATTGTTGCTCGTAGGCTTTCTGCCTGGTCTACTACTTACCTGTGGGCTTCTTGCTTTCCTGCTCAGTGTATTATTGCTCTGTGGGCTTTCAGCCCTTCTGTGTCTATTGTTCTGTGGGCTTCCATCCCTTCTGTGCCCCTTGCTCTGAGGGCCTCCAGTCTATCTGTGTATATCACTCTTTTCTGTGGGCTTCTAGGCCTTCTGGGTGTATTACTGCGGCCTGGGGGTTTCCATCCCTTCTGTGGGCTTCTAGCCTTTCTGGGTGTATCTCTCTGACCTGTAGGCTTTCAGCTTTTCTGTGTATATTATTCTCTGTGGGCTTCTAGCCTTTCTGTTATCCCTGTGCAGTGGCTCTGCTCCCTGTCTGAGGTTGGTTAGTGGCTGTTGCTGCAGCCATTTCTCGCCTTTCTATCTGTTAGCTACTGTAGCTCCAGTCTAACCCTTCCTCTGGCAAGCATATCTGTCGTTCCCATTCCCTTGAGCTTAGCTTGTATGTAGCTCCTGTGTCCTCTTTCCTGCCAAGCTAAGCTTCCATGGGCACCCTGCCTGCCTAGTGTTTGGGTGTATTCGGATCCAGTCAAGCTGTACCAGTTTCCTGAATCCTGTGGGAGAAGCTTGTATTGAGTATCCTGTATCCTGCTTCTCAAGCCTGAACCCTGCTGTAGGACGTTGTTCCTGGATTCCTTGTTGCTTTCCTCTTCAGCTCCAGCCCAGCTACTCTAGTCCTGTCTACTTCAGCCCGTCTTAGGGTTGCCTGTCTCCTGTTGGGTGGTTTTGCCTGCTGCTGCCACCTCCATGACAGCGGCCCAAGGGCTCACATTTCCCTGAGAGACCTGACAGAGAGAGAGAGAGAGAGAGAGAGGAAATATATCAGAGAGATATAGTGAGGGAACAGGAAACGATGAGTAAAGTGGAGAAAGGACAAATGGACTGCACTTACTGGAAATAGAGCAGAAGACATACAGGAAAACAGAAAAGAAACTGGAAACAATATGCTTGGAAAAATAAAGTACCCAGGCAACAAAGGTAGAAAAAAAGTGTTTTATCTGAATTTATTTGGTGGAATACGTTAGCTTTGGGAAATGTGCATCATGGATGTCTTTGTATTTTTTTTTCAGTACAAGAGGAAACGCATTTCTGTTTTTATTTTTCCTATGTTGTGGTACATACCTAGTTTGACTTTTTCAATTTTCCAGTTCAGTTTTTGTCTTTATATTTCTAATTTGTGATCCCTTGTTCTGTATTTGGTATGTGACCGAGGTGTAGTATTCTGTTGGCAAATAGTTTGTACCAGTGGTAGGTGTATTGGTATTCTAGCGTCCTGTGTATTGTTTGTTGTGCTGCCTGTTCTTACATAGGGTTCTTGTTGTTTAAATCATAGGAATCAGTGCTACTGTTCTATGGTACATTTTCTATATGTATGTTGAGTTAGAATTTTTTTCAAGTTTTGTGTTATTTCACAATGTGCCTGGTAGTGGAAAAATGTATTTTGCTATTACTGAGATGTGACAATCAGAATTTTTTTTTGTATGATTAACTTCCATGGAGAAAATGTGCTAATTACGATCTGCACCTGTTGTTGGGGGGGGGGGGGGGGGAGATAGGGATTTTATGGATGCAGAAAATGTTTACATTTAATATACTGTATAAGAACTGACATGATATAAGAAATGATATCACGGCGACTGAAATGACAGGGACCTGGGGAAAAGAAGAAGCGATATGGATCACCTTAAAAAGAGATGATAGAACCTCAGTCCATGTGGGTGTTGTCTACAGACCCCCGAAACAACTGGAAGAACTAGATAGGGATCTGATCGCGGATATTCAAAAGTTAGGAAAGAAGAGGGAGGTGCTGTTGCTGAGAGATTTCAATCTGCCGGATGTAGATTGGAAGGTTCCGTCGGCGAAATCGGAGAGAAGTAGACAGATCGTGGATGCTTTCCAAAGTGTTTTGCTCAGACAAATGGTGACGGAACCCACGAGGGAGGGAGCGACGCTGGATCTGGTGCTCACAAATGGGGATAGCGTGTCAAATGTCCGAGTGGGTGCCCACCTGGGCGGCAGTGACCATCAAACGGTTTGGTTTGATATGACTGCTGTAGTGGAGGGCAGCCACTCAAACTCAAAGTCCTGGATTTCAAGCGTGCTGACTTTACTAAAATGGGGGAATATCTGAGGAAGGAGCTGATGGGCTGGGAGGAAGTACAAGAAGTGGAAGGACAGTGGTCCAGGCTGAAAGAAGCTATAAATAGGGCTACAAACCTTTATGTAAGGAAAGTAAATAAAAGCAAGAGAAAAAGGAAACCGATATGGTTCTCCAAGCAAGTGGCTGAGAAAATAAAGGCTAAAGAGTTGGCGTTCCAGAAATACACAAAAACTCAAGAACAGGAACACGGGAAGGAATACCGGAGGAAACTGAAAGAAGCCAAGAGAGAGATACGTCTGGCAAAAGCGCAAGCGGAAGAACAAATGGCTAGAAATGTAAGGAGGGGTGACAAAAGTTTCTTCAGGTATATTAGTGAAAGGAGAATGCCTAAAAAGGGAATTGTGAGACTAAAAGATACTGCGAACTGCTATGTAGATAGTGATGAAGGAAAAGCAAATTTGCTAAATAGATACTTTTGTTCTGTTTTCACAGAAGAAAATCCTGGAGCAGGACCGCGATGGACTGGAAAAAGTACAAATGATAGTGGAGTGGATACAGCATCATTTACAGAAGAGAGTGTGTATGAACAACTTGTAAAGCTAAAGGTGGACAAAGCCATGGGACCGGACGGGATCCACCCCAGGATATTAAGGGAGCTCAGAGAGGTCCTGGCGGGTCCTCTTAAAGATTTGTTTAATAAATCCTTGGAGACGGGAGATATTCCGAGGGATTGGAGAACGGCGGAGGTGGTCCCTCTTCACAAAAGTGGTGATAGGGAAGTAGCTGGAAACTACAGGCCAGTAAGCCTCACTTCGGTTATTGGAAAAGTAATGGAAGCGATGCTGAAGGAAAGGATAGTGAATTTCCTGGAAACCAATAAGTTGCAAGATCCGAGACAACATGGTTTTACCAAAGGGAAATCGTGCCAAACAAATCTCATTGAGTTTTTTGATTGGGTGTCAGGAGAATTGAATCAGGGACGAGCTATGGACGTAATCTACTTAGATTTCAGCAAAGCTTTTGACACGGTTCCCCACAGAAGGCTTTTAAATAAACTGGATGGGCTGAAGATAGGACCTAAAGTGGTGAACTGGATTAGGAACTGGTTGACGGACAGACGCCAGAGGGTGGTGGTGAATGGAGTTAGCTCGGAGGAGGGAAAGGTGAGTAGTGGAGTGCCTCAAGGATCGGTGCTGGGGCCGATTCTGTTCAATATATTTGTGAGTGACCTTGCCGAAGGGTTAGAAGGTAAAGTTTGCCTATTTGCGGATGATACTAAGATCTGTAACAGAGTGGACACCCCGGAGGGAGTGGAAAACATGAAAAAGGATTTGAAGAAGCTAGAACAATGGTCTAAGGTCTGGCAATTAAAATTCAATGCGAAGAAATGCAAAGTGATGCACTTAGGGAATAGAAATCCACGGGAGACGTATGTGTTAGGTGGCGAGAGTCTGATAGGTTCAGACGGGGAGAGGGACCTTGGGGTGATAGTATCTGAGGATTTGAAGGTGACGAAACAGTGTGACAAGGCGGTGGCTGTATCTAGAAGGTTGTTGGGCTGTATAGAGAGAGGTGTGACCAGCAGAAGAAAGGGGGTGTTGATGCCTCTGTATAAGTCGTTGGTGAGGCCCCATCTAGAGTATTGTGTTCAGTTTTGGAGGCCGTATCTTGCTAAGGATGTAAAAAGAATCGAAGCGGTGCAAAGAAAAGCTACGAGAATGGTATGGGATTTGCGTAACAAGACGTATGAGGAGAGACTTGCTGACCTGAACATGTATACCCTGGAGGAAAGGAGAAACAGGGGTGATATGATACAGACGTTCAAATATTTGAAAGGTATTAATCCGCAAACAAACCTTTTCCGGAGATACGAAGGCAGTAGAACGAGAGGACATGAAATGAGATTGAAGGGGGGCAGACTCAAGAAAAATGTCAGGAAGTATTTCTTCACGGAGAGAGTGGTGGATGCTTGGAATGCCCTCCCGCGGGAGGTGGTGGAGAGGAAAACGGTAACGGAATTCAAACATGCGTGGGATAAACATAAAGGAATCCTGTTCAGAAGGAAAGGATCCTCAGGAGCTTAACCGAGATTGGATAGCAGAGCCGGTAGTGGGAGGCGGGGCTGGAGGTTGGGAGGCGGGGATAATGCGGGGCAGACTTATACGGTCTGTGCCAGAGCCGGTGGTGGGAGGCGGGGATAGTGCTGGGCAGACTTATACGGTCTATGCCAGAGCCGGTGGTTGGGAGGCGGGGCTAGTGCTGGGCAGACTTATACGGTCTGTGCCCTGAAGAGCACAGGTACAAATCAAAGTAGGGTATACACAAAAGTAGCACACATGAGTTGTCTTGTTGGGCAGACTGGATGGACCGTGCAGGTCTTTTTCTGCCGTCATCTACTATGTTACTATGTTACTATGACATACTGTATCAGATCAAAGGTCCACGAGGGTCATGTATGTAGTGTGTCATGGATATGAGCATCATCCATAAAGTATATACTACTACTATTTAACATTTCTAAAGCGCTACTAGGGTTACGCAGCGCTGTACAATTTAACATAGAAAGACAGTCCCTGCTCAAAGAACTTACAATCTAAAGGACAAATGTACAGTCAGACAAGTAGGGGTCGTCAAACTGGGGCAGTCTAGATTTCCTGAAAGGTAAAAGGTTAGGTGCCGAAAGCAACATTGAAGAGGTGGACTTTGAGTAAGGATTTGAAGATGGGTACGAAGGGGGCTTGGCGTATGGGCTCAGGAAGTTTATTCCAAGCATAGGGTGAGGCGAGGCAGCAGGGCCGCCGAGAGCTAGAGCCGGGCCCGGGATAAGGCCGCCCCCAGGCTCCCACCACCAACCGAGGTCATCGTCGTCGTCACCGCCGGGCCCCCAACCTGAGGTCGCCGGCCCCCCCCTCCACCCGCTACCGGGCCGGGCCCTGCACTAACCTTAAACGCCTCCTTTCAGCACGTTTGCAGCAAGCAGCAGCAGGGCAGACCTTTCCTTCCTTCCGTGCCCTGCCCTTGCGGACGTTACATCAGGTGAAGGCAGGACACGGAAGGAAGGAGTGGCCTGCCCTGCTGCTGCTTGCTGCAAACGTGGTGAAATGAGGCATTTAAGGTTAGTGCTGGGAGCGATGGAGGGAGGGCGGGTCGGACTGCGGTGTCGCCGGGCCCCCTCCGGAGGCCCGGGCCCGGGGACCTTTGTCCCCCCCTGTCCCCCCTCTCGGTGGCCCTGCGAGGCAGAATGGGCGGAGCCTGGAATTGGAGGTGGTGGAGAAGGGTACTGAGAGGAGGGATTTGTCCTGTAAGCGGAGGTTTCAGGCGGGAATGTAAGGGGAGATGAGGGTAGAGAGGTAATGAGGGGCTGCAGACTGAGTGCATTTGTAGGTAAGAAGGAGAAGCTTGAACTGTATGCGGTATCTGATCGGAAGCCAGTGAAGTGACCTGAGGACAGGGGTGATATGAGTATATCGGTTCAGGCGGAATATAAGACGTGCAGCAGAGTTCTGAACGGATTGAAGGGGAGATAGATGGTTAAGTGGGAGGCCAGTGAGGAGTAGGTTGCAGTAGTCATGGCGAGAGGTAATGAGAGCGTGGATGAGAGTTCGGGTGGTGTGCTCAGAGAGGAAAGGGCGAATTTTGCTGATGTTAAAGAGGAAGAAGCGACAGGTCTTGGCTGTCTGCTGGATATGCACAGAGAAGGAGAGGGAGGAGTCGAAGATGACTCCGAGGTTGCGGGCGGATGAGACGGGGAGGATGAGGGTGTTATCTACTGAGATCGAACTAAAAAAAGGTTGAGAACCACTGGTGATGCTGGATTGGGGGGGGGGGGGGGTAGAGAGAATGAAGATACATACCTGTAGCAGGTATTCTCCGAGGACAGCAGGCTGATGTCCATGGCAGCCTCGATGATCGGAAAATCTTCCTAGCAACAAAAGTTTGCTAGAGCCTTCGAGTGCGCACAACACGCACACCGCGCATGTGCAGCCATCCGCTTTCCGCCCGTCGCGCGAGAGTCCCGTCAGTTTGATAACAAAGCAAAGAAGGAAAAAACAACTCCAAAGGGGAGGCGGGCGAGTATGTGAGAACAATCAGCCTGCTGTCCTTGGAGAATACCTGCTACAGGTATGTATCTTCATTTTCTCCGAGGACAAGCAGGCTGCTTGTTCTCACTGATGGGGTATCCCTAGCCCCCAGGCTCACTCAAAACAACAAAGAAAGGTTAATTGGGCCCCGAACTATTTGAAGAACCCACCGGTCGGAGGTTATAAGAGGCCACCTTTGGTGAAAAACTTTCAACCTCCCCCCGACCGGCAGATCGCCTGGCACGGACACGTTGATGTCGGCTATGCTCTGCTGGAGCCAGTCAAAAGCTCATCCCCTGGTTTTGCTGGGGAGCCGTGGGGCCTTGCTGTGGCACACGCTGCTGACGAGAGCGAGCGTGCTGGGGCTTAGCCTGGGCCGCAGGCTGTCGAGAAGGAGGATTGTACCTACGCTTACCAGAAGAGTAGGGAACAGCCCTCCTTCCCCCATAAAAACGTCTACCTGAGGAGGTAGATGCTGAAGGCTGCCGGCGGGAGAACTTGTCGAAAGCGGTATCCCGCTGGTGGAGCTGTTCTACCACCTGTTCGATTTTCTCTCCAAAAATGTTGTCCGCTCGGCAAGGGGAGTCCGCAATCCGCTGCTGGATCCTATTCTCCAGGTCGGAGGCACGCAGCCATGAGAGTCTGCGCATCACCACACCTTGAGCAGCCAACTGCCGCACATTGTTCCGGATATGGATGCTCGTTTAGAGCTGGTAGGACTGAATCTTGGCCACGAGCATAGAGGAATGATAGGCCTTCCTCCCAAAGGAGTCTAAGGTTCTAGAGTCCTTGCCCGGGGGTGCCGAAGCATGCTCCCTAGAACTCTTAGCCTTCTTTAGGGCCAGATCCACCACACCAGAGTCGTGAGGCAACTGAGTGCGCATCAGCTCTGGGTCCCCATGGATCCGATACTGGGATTCGATCTTCTTGGGAATGTGGGGATTAGTTAGAGGCTTGGTCCAGTTCGCCAGCAATGTCTTTTTTAGGACATGATGCATGGGTACTGTGGACGCTTCCTTAGGTGGAGAAGGATAGTCCAAGAGCTCAAACATTTCAGCCCTGGGCTCATCCTCCACAACCACCGGGAAGGGGATGGCCGTAGACATCTCCCGGACAAAGGCCGCAAAAGACAGACTCTCGGGAGGAGAAAACTGCCTTTCAGGGGAGGAAGTGGGATCAGAAGGAAGGCCATCAGACTCCTCGTCAGAGAAATATCTGATGTCCTCCTCCTCCTCCCACGAGGCCTCACCATCGGTATCAGACACAAGTTCACAAACCTGTGTCTGAAGCCGTGCCCAACTCGACTCCGTGGAAACACGGCCACGGTGGGAGCGTCGAGAGGTAGACTCCCTCGCCAGCACCGGCGAAGCTCCCTCCACCGACGTCGTCAGGGAGTCTTCCTGGGAGGCGGCCGCAGCTGGTACCGCAAGCAGTACCGATGTCGGAGACCTCACCCCGGGCAAAGGGCCAGCCGGCGCCTCAATCGACGGTACCAGTGGCGCAAGCACCCCCGGTACCGGAGGGGAAGGGCGCAACAGGTCTCCCAGGATCTCTGGGAGAACGGCCCGGAGACTCTCATGCAGAGCGGCTGTGGAGAAAGACATGGAAGCCGATGCAGGCGTCGAGGTCAGAGTCTGTTCCGGGCGTGGAGGCGGTTCCGGGCTGTCCAAGGTGGAGCGCATCGACACCTCCTGAACGGAGGGTGAGCGGTCCTCCCGGTGCCGATGCCTACTGGGTGCCGACTCCCTCGGCGACCCAGAGCTCTCGGTACCGACGCGGGAAGGAGACCAGTGTCGATGCTTCTTCGATTTCTTCAAACGAAGCATGTCACCGGAGCTTCCCGGTACCGATGAGGAGGACGTAGAATCCACCCGAAGGCTCACCGCCACCAGCAGGGGAATGGACAGCCCTCACCTGCACTCCAGTCGAAGCACCACCGTCCGACAACATCAGCAATAGCGGAGGTCCCAGTACCACCGACGCCGACGCAGCCTTCCGATGTCTCGGTACCAACGATGCAGAGGGTCGAAACCTCGATGCTATCGATGCAGTCGATCCCGAGGTCGAAGACTTTGATGCTGTCGACGCCGATACACTCGATGCCTCCGGTGCTGTTGTCGACGAAGAGCCCGAGAACAACACATTCCACTGGGCCAATCTCGCTACCTGAGTCCTCTTCTGTAAAAGAGCACAAAGACTGCAGGCCTGCGGGCGGTGCCCAGCCCCCAGACACTGAAGACACAAAGCATGCCTATCAGTGAGCGAGATTACCCGGGTGCACTGGGTGCACTTCTTGAAGCCGCTGGGAGACTTCGATGACATGGGCGGAAAAATCACGCCGGCGAAATCAAAATTCGCGATGGTGACGAAGGGCACCAAAAATAAGGGAGAGAGAAAAAACCTGTACCGAGGCCACAAAAAAAGGCCTACCCCGAAAGTGAAAGGAAACTTACGCCGGGGAAACAAACTGGACACACGGGAAGGGAGAAGACCAAAGGTCTCTTCTTTTTTTTTTTTTTAGCAAAATCGCGAAGATGCGCGAGGGTCAACTTGAGAGGCACGAAACGGCGGCAAAGCACGACCGTCCCGAGCGCGAACAAAAGAAGACTGACGAACACGAGCCGGTTCGGGCGGGAAGACGGCTGCGCATGCACGGTGCGCATGGGCGCGTGAGAGCTAGCAAAGGCCTTTGCTAGTGAAGTTTCCGATTGGAGGGGCTGTCGTGGACGTCACCCATCAGTGAGAACAAGCAGTCTGCTTGTCCTCGGAGAATTACCTTTATTAGCATCTTACAGAGCCACAGATGTGGTTGCAAAAAAAAACTGTAGAAAACTACAAAATAGTTCTCTCCCTGGAGCAGGTTGCCAATCAGCAGTGCACATTCTGAAAGACAAGGTCTACTCAGCTGATACTGGCCCGGACATCACATATATACTGTTATAAGTTACATTTTCCTAGATATCATGTGATTTCAGTATAAACCAGAACCATTAGGTAGCCTTATACCATATATGGATTGGCCATGTATTCTATCAGTCTTCCTGATGTGTTTGCACGTGAACAGTCGGTGGCCATTGGTTAATTACTTTTGAGTTCTGTGTCAGTTCTGCCTGCACAGCCAGAACAATACCCTTGTGTCCTCTCTCTGTCTATCTTCCTTAGCCCTCACACTGTGTCCTCAGCCTGTCAGCAACTGCCAAGGTTACATCCACCTTATATGAAAAACATACTCAGCTGCAAACTAAATGTTATGAAGTGTCAGTTCTCAGCTCCCGAGAAAGCGATGATTATTACACAAGATGCTGAGTTAGTAGGCTAACATGTGAGAACCAAACTGAGCAAAGTACAGGCCTTAGGCCTAGCCCTTAGGAACAGGTCAAGCATAGAAAGGCATATACAGTCTCGACAGCCATTTTAAAGAAGATGCAGCAGGAGGAGGAGGGTCAGCACCGGCAGTGGGCAAGAAAGACTGGGGATCTTTCCTGCCCTGAAGAATCCACTAGACCACCAGGAACACTGCCTCCAGGTATGCACTGGGAGTGGGACCCTGCGGTTTGGGGGAGCGGGGAGGAGGTCTGTAATAGGTAGGTAGATGGGTGAGGATACTGTAAAAAAAAAAAAGGTTAAATTTTTAAACATGCTGCCAGCTTGTGCAAAGGGATGTACACAGAGGAAGTATAAGGGAATAACTTTTCATAGGTAGAGTAACATAGTAACATAGTAGATGACGGCAGAAAAAGACCTGCATGGTCCATCTAGTCTGCCCAAGATAAACTCATATCTTGAATTTGTACCTGTCTTTTCAGGGCACAGACCGTATAAGTCTGCCCAGCAGTATTTCCCGCCTCCCAACCACCAGTCCCGTCTCCCATCACCGGCTCTGGTACAGACCGTATAAGTCTGCCCTCCCCTATCCTAGCCTCCCAACCACCAACCCCTCTTCCCCCCACCTGCTCCGCCACCCAATTTCAGCTAAGCTTCTGAGGATCCATTCCTGCTGCACAGGATTCCTTTATGCACATCCCACGCATGTTTGAATTCCGTTACCGTTTTCATCTCCACCACCTCCCGCGGGAGGGCATTCCAAGCATCCACCACCCTCTCCGTGAAAAAATACTTCCTGACATCTTTTTTGAGTCTGCCCCCTTCAATCTCATTTCATGTCCTCTCGTTCTACCGCCTTCCCATCTCCGGAAAAGATTTTTTTTGCGGATTAATACCTTTCAAGTATTTGAACGTCTGTATCATATCACCCCTGTTCCTCCTTTCCTCCAGGGTATACATGTTCAGGTCAGCAAGTCTTTGGTCATACGTCTTGGAACGCAAATGCCATACCATTCTTGTAGCTTTTCTTTGCACCGCTTCCATTTTTTTAACATCCTTCACAAGGTATGGCCTCCAAAACTGAACACAATACTCCAGGTGGGGCCTTACCAACGACTTGTACAGGGGCATCAACACTTCCTTTCTTCTGCTGATCACACCTCTCTCTATACAGCCTAGCAACCTTCTTGCTACGGCCACCGCCCTGTCACACTGTTTCGTCGCCTTCAGATCCTCGGATACTATCACCCCAAGATCCCTCTCCCCCTCAGTACCTATCAGACTCTCCCCGCCTAACACATATGTCTCTCGTGGGTTTCTACTCCCTAAATGCATCACTTTGCATTTCTTCGCATTGAATTTTAATTGCCAAACCTCAGTCCATTCTTCTAGCTTCCTCAGATCCCTTTTCATGCTTTCCACCCCCTCCCGGGTGTCCACTCTGTTGCAAATCTTAGTATCATCCGCAAATAGGCAAACTTTACCTTCTAACCCTTCGGCAATGTCACTCACAAATATATTGAACAGAATCGGCCCCAGCACCGATCCCTGAGGCACTCCGCTACTCACCTTTCCCTCCTCCGAGCGAACTCCATTTACCACCACCCTCTGTCGTCTGTCCGTCAACCAGTTCCTAATCCAGTTCACCACTTCGGGACCTATCTTCAGCCCATCTAGTTTATTTAAGAGCCTCCTGTGAGGAACCGTGTCAAAAGCTTTGCTAAAATCTAAGTAGATTACGTCTATAGCACGTCTATGATTCAATTCTCCAGTTACCCAATCAAAGAATTCAATGAGATTCGTTTGGCACGATTTCCCTCTGGTAAAACCATGTTGTCTCAGATCTTGCAGCTTGTTGGCTTCTAGGAAATTCACTATCCTTTCCTTCAGCATGGCTTCCATTACTTTTCCAATAACTGAAGTGAGGCTTACTGGCCTGTAGTTTCCAGCTTCTTCCCTATCACCACTTTTGTGAAGAGGTACCACCTCCGCCATTCTCCAGTCCCTCGGAACCTCTCCCGTCTCCAAGGATTTATTAAACAAATCTTTAAGAGGATCTGCCAGGACCTCTCTGAGCTCCTTCAATATTCTGGGGTGGATCCCGTCCGGTCCCATGGCTTTGTCCACCTTTAGCTTTCTAAGTTGTTGATACACACTCTCTTCCGTGAACGGTGCTATATCCATTTCCTTCTCAGGTGTACTTTTGCCAGTCCTTCGTGGTCCTTCTCCAGGATTTTCTTCAGTGAAAACCGAACAAAAGTAGCTATTTAGTAAATTGGCTTTTTCTTCATCATTATCTACATAGCGGTTCGCTGTATCTTTTAGTCTCACAATCCCCTTTTTAGTCCTTCTTCTTTCACTAATATACCTGAAGAAATTTTTGTCTCCCCTCCTTACATTTCTAGCCATTTGTTCTTCCGCTTGCGCCTTCGCCAGACGTACCTCTCTCTTGGCTTCTTTCAGTTTCATCTGGTATTCCTCCCCGTGTTCCTCTTCTTGAGATTTTCTATATTTCTGGAACGCCAACTCTTTAGCCTTTATTTTCTCAGCCACTTGCTTGGAGAACCATATCGGTTTCCTTTTCCTCTTGCTTTTATTTACTCTCCTTACATAAAGGTCTGTGGCCCTATTTATTGCTTCTTTCAGCCTGGACCACTGCCCTTCCACTTCCAGTTCGTCCTCCCAGCCCATCATCTCCTTCCTCAGGTATTCCCCCATTTTACTAAAGTCAGCACGCTTGAAATCAAGGACTTTGAGTTTAGAGTGGCCGCCCTCCACTTCAGCCGTCATATCAAACCAAACCGTTTGATGGTCACTGCTTCCCAGATGTGCACACACTCGCACATTTGACACACTATCCCCATTTGTGAGCACCAGATCCAGCATCGCTCCCTCCCTCGTGGGTTCCGTCACCATCTGTCTGAGCAGAGCACTTTGGAAAGCATCCACGATCTGTCTACTTCTTTCCGATTTGGCAGACGGAACCTTCCAATCTACATCCGGCAGATTGAAATCTCCCATCAACAGAACCTCTTTTTTCTTTCCTAATTTTTGAATATCTGCAATCAGATCTTTATCTAGTTCCTCTAATTGTGTGGGGGGTCTGTAGACAACACCCACGTGGACAGAAGTTCTATCCTCTCTTTTTAAGGTGATCCATATCGCTTCTTCTTTTCCCCAGGTCCCTGTCATTTCAGTCGCCATGATATCATTGCTCACATACAGAGCTACTCCTCCACCTTTACGACCCTCTCTATCCTTCCTGAATAGATTATAGCCTGGTATGCTTGCATCCCATTCGTGGGAACTGTTGAGCCATGTCTCTGTGATTGCAACAACATCTAAGTCTGCTTCCACCATCAGGGCTTGAAGGTCATGAACTTTATTGCTTAGACTATGAGCATTTGTGGCCATTGCTTTCCACCTATAGTAGTAATTTGTTATAAATCGTAATCAGTGTGTCATTTGGAGGGGCTGGTTATAGGGACACGTAACTCTGTTATTGGTGCAGAGATTTATTTTTCTCCTGGTAAAGGGCTTCTAAAACAGACATCATGTTATGGGAATCAGGTGCTCAACATTCAGAGTTTCTATTTATTTACTTATTTATGGCATTTTATCCCACATTAAATATGAATTAGATTGAAACCTAGGAGCATTTACATTTCTTTTCCCCCGAAAGTGTAATGCATTGCTCCCCCAGGCTCTCTCCCCAGGTATAGCCAGCTCTTTAATTTGGGGGGGGGGGGGGGGGCGCAGAGGTGGACCGGGGACAGAGCCTGTTGTTAAAAATTTACTAGCACACCACTGCATAGCCCTGTATTGTACTGGTAGCCAGTAAAGTTTTTGCAAACATGTTGTGATGTGGTAACCTTGCTTGCAATCCTCTATTAGCCTAACAGGGCAACTGTTTGCATATCATGTTACTTAATTTCCAGGACCTTAGCCAGGGCTTAAGGAATCCTTGAATCTTGGCAGTCTTCAGGGTTCTTTTGAGCTTTAACAGTCACATGTGCTTCCCACAGCCCTTGCTTGCAAAACACAGTGAACTGAGATTAATGACAACTCAGAATATTCCCAGCACGAAATGAACAAAATAGAGGAATCCAGCGAAGTCAGGCAGAGGAAAAAAGATAACAAGGAACACAGCCACATACCTAATGGTAAGGGGGAAACCCATCCTGAGATTCGAGACCTCTGGCTGTATGCATGATGAATGGTGACAAGGAAGCACAATTTAGAGGAGTGAGCTGTGTTGAGACAGGACAGATCACCTATTTGCGGGCTCCCTTTGCTAGTACTGTGTTTTTGACAGTTTTAAAAAGGAATTGCTTACAGAAAGGGATCTAGGTGTCATCGTTGATGATATGTTGAAACCTTCTGCTCAGTGTGCTGCGGCGGCTAAGAAAGTAAACAGAATGTTAGGTATTATTAGGAAAGGAATGGAAAACAAAAATGAGGACATTATAATGCCGTTGTATAGCTCCATGGTGCGACTGTACCTTGAATATTGTGTTCAATTCTGGTCACCACATCTCAAAAAGGATATAGTGGAATTAGAAAAGGTGCAGAGAAGGGCGACGAAAATGATAAAGGGGATGGGACGACTTCCCTATGAGGAAAGGCTAAAGCAGCTGGGGCTCTTCAGCTTGGAGAAAAGACAGCTGAGGGGAGATATGATAGAGGTCTATAAAATAATGAGTGGAGTGGAACGGGTAGACGTGAAGTGTCTGCTTACGCTTTCCAAAAATACTACTACTACTACTTATCATTACTAGGACTAGGGGGCATGCGATGAAGCTACAAAGTAGTAAATTCAAAAGAATTCATAGAAAAATTTTCTTCACTCAACGTGTAATTCAACACTGGAATTCGTTGCCAGAAAATGTGGTAAGGGCGGTTAGCTTAGCAGAATTTAAAAAAGGTTTGGCTTCCTAAAGGAAAAGTCCATAGACCATTATTAAATTGGACTTGGGGAAATATTTCTGGGATAAGCAGCATAAAATGTTTTGTACTTTTTTGGGGATCTTGCCAGGTATTTCTGACCTGGATTGGCTACTGTTGGAAACAGGATGCTGGGCTTGATGGACCTTTGGTCTGTCCCAATATGGCAATACTTATGTATAGACTGTGGGACACAGCGAAAGCATGCAGGTGGGGCCCTGGTACAAAATATAGGATGAGCCTTAAGAAACCAGAGGCTGCTGATGAGTTCACAAACCATGGATCAGTTAAGACAGGACTGCGTCATTTTCAGAGACGAACAGTGATGATGGGGAAAAAAAACAATACTTAAGTTGTGGCTACAGGAAGACAGACCCACAATCCACCTTTGGAGGGCATATATGATATCACTATGTGCCCTAGAACGAAGAGATGTGTGTGACTTGGCCTCCAGGAAGGGGGAGAGATACTTGCAATGTTGGATGCCGTTCTTGGACACTTTAACACCGCGAGCACGCAGCAGAGTCTTAAATGGTTAAGTAACAGTTTAGACGTATAGAGACCTGGTGAGAAGGGGGGGGGGGAGAAAAAATGAAAAGCATTGATGACGAGTTGATGTTGAAATGACCATAAATGTGGAAATGTTCTACTTGTTTGTTCATGTCATCAATAAAAAATATGTTTAAAAAGAAACCAGAGGCTGCACAGTGTGTACAACTTGTCTTGCTAATAATATTTCCTGGTTCTATACACCAAAACCATGAGTTGTCTCCTGCCTCTTGTGAGGAACCCCTGAGGGTCAGGGAAGAAGGGATCTGGGAGAGGAGCAAGATAGGAAGGTTTCATACCTGGGATTCCAACTACAAGTACCAGGATCCTAGGGGCTGGGAAGCCATGCCCTCATGGAGGCATACGTTTCCCAAGAGCCAGAGAAGGGAGGAGGACTACAGTTCACAAGAACCCCTGCAAAGCCCTGGGGGCAAGCAGAGGGAGCAGCAAGGGAATTACAAGTCTAGGATCCCGAAGCAGAGGAGTGGGATTGGCTGAGGAGGAATAATCAGGAGGGAGAGGACCAGCTAGGGACCATAAAGGGAGTGGAACCCATGGAATGGGAGATGGAGAAAGAGGTCGGAGAGGAGATCCAAGCCCAAGCTGACTGGGGAAGTGAGCCCATGGAGATTGCTGCTCTAGCTCAGGTACAAGGGAAGAAGTTGAAAGGCTTCATAACAAACCTTCTTCAAGGATGGGGAAAGCTTGGAGGAAAAGTTAAGCAGCTGTTCCACTCAAGGGGGAGAGAGGTGCCATGCTGGGGAAGCAGTGAGTGATTTGAACTGTGTCCAGAAATCATGCCATGCTGGGGAAGCAGTGAGTGATTTGAACTGTGTCCAGAAGTCATGCCATGCTAGGAAGCAATGAGTAATTTAAACTGTGTCTAGAAGTGGTGCCATGCTGGGGAAACAGTGAGTGATTTAAAGCTGTGTCCAGGAATCAGGCCATGCTGGGGAAGCAGTGAATGATTTAAACTGTATCCAGAAACTGTGGCTGATGGGGGGGTGGGGGAGGAACAAGGGGTGATATGTGCTTTAACTAAGGACTGTGTCTGGAAGAGGAAATGTCTTGGCCTTGCTGATGGAATAAAGTGGTTTCAGGTATATTTTTGGAGTTTGCTTCTGGGAGTGCTGTGTCCAGGAAAGGGCCCTTCCAGGGTCAGCCGAGTTCATACCTGCAGGAAGGCCTGAAGGTGGTGGCCTGCTGACACTCTACAGTAGAAGCTGGATTTCCATTAATTTGCTTTCATTGCGCAGGTGCTGGCATGGAATGGGGAGAAGGTTAAAATAATACATCTGGGGAGAAAGGAGGCCAGGGGAGAAGGAGGCCTGACAAAAAGATACTGCCAGAATTTAGGAGGTCTGGAGGATGCCTGCGAATGAGCAAAATCAAGCAAGAAAAAATTAGAGAAAAGGCCAGGAAGAAAGAAATGAAAGGCTAAACTGAAAATGAGAAGCAGAACAGAAGAAGGAATCAGCCAGGCGCATAGTACAGTCTGGAGTTAAGCAGGGGCGTAGCTACGGGTGGGCCCAGGCCCACCCACTCTCGACTCAGGCCCACCTAGTTTGTTTGATCTTCCAATCAGTTCCGGACTTCTAGGTTCCAATTAGGCTGTACAGTGCAACACAGTCTTTCAGTTCAGCCGCACGTCAGTCATGTTCTCTGCACTGTTTGCAGCTTTCCGAAGTTCAACCCATTAGCCGCCTGCCTAATTTTTGTTCCTGCAGTGCTCGGGTCCGGGACCGGGAAGTCAAGAGTGCAAGAGACAGGACGGGAGGAGCAGGACCTGCGCCGAGATTACCAACATCCTCGCATTACCGCTGCTTTCTAGTTCTGCTGCTAACGTAGTGCTCTGATCTGGCGGGTCTGGCGCTCGCTGCCCTGCCCCCCAGTTCCCCTGCAACATGCATGCCACAGCACAACAGAAAAATCTGACATCCTCGCGCAGCTTGACCAGTCCTGGTCTCCTCCACTGTGCCTGTGAGTTTGAGCTCCCCCTAGGACCCAGTCTCTTTGCTGGAGTCTGGACTCAGCTAGTTGTGCCCTTGGTGATCAGCCTTCAGTTCAGCCCCAGGCCTCGGCACTCCATGGCGACCACAAATAGGCACAGCAGCCAGCACAGTCTGCAATGCTCTGCACCATATAGTGTGCATAACTGCAGTCTTTTGGGAAACTTAAGCCCAGGTAAAACAAATGTTTTATTTTTAATTAAGTAATGTTGGTGGGCTTCTAGGTTGGGGTAGGCTCTTTACTGCTTAGGGGGGAAAACAAGTATATTTAATGTAATGTGGTTGGGTTTCTGGGTGGGGGTGGGGAGGGCTCAGTGCCCAGGTTAAAATTTTAAAAAATATTGTTTTTAATGTTGGTGGATTTCTAGGCGGGGATGGGCTCAGTGCCAGGTTATGTATTTAATGTTGGTGGGGTTTTGGGTAGGGATGGCCTCTGCAGTACCAAGGTTTAAAAAAAAGTTTTATATTTAATGTAGGTGGTTTTATGGGTGGGGGTGGGCTCTGCAGTGACCAGGACATTAAAAAACCCCCAAAAGGTTTTATATTTAATTCTGGTGTGGTATTTTTGGGAGGGGGAGGATAAAAGGCTGGGAGAATAGGTAGGGGGTAGGAAAGGGCTGATTCTAGGCTACAGGGAGGGGGCAGGGTAGGGATGATGCCTAGCTATGGGATGGATGGTGGGGAAGGGAAGGACTGATGTCAGGCTATAGGAATGGAAGGGAAGGGCTGATGCCAGATAGGGGAGTACGGAAGTGAAGGGCTGATGCCAGGCTACAGTCATTATTTTGTAGTATCCCAAGAAAGATTACATACTTATATACGTATTACCCACCCATATTAGCTCTGGGCCCACCCAAAATGTGAGGTCTGGCTACGCCACTGGTCAGTTAAGTGGTGTGGTAGCTGTGTTAATGCACTTTTAAAGGTAATAAATAGAAATAAATCAAAACATAGAAAATAAAATGAAACCTTTTTTAGGGCCCTGTTACACTAGTATTCTTTAGCACTCGCTAAAAATTAGTGTGCGCTGTGTAGACGCCCATAGGAATATTCCTGCTAATGATCCTTCCAACTCTTATATTTCCAAGTTACTCGCTTTAACGTCGTCCTTTAATCTCCAACTATGCTCCACCTCCCCCACTCATCAAAATGGTCACTGTCTTGATCTCATCTTCTCCTCCAACTGTTCACCTTCTAGTTTCCTTGCCTCTGATCATCCCTCCTCTGATCACCATCTTATAACTTTCACACTTAAATCTCCTCCCTCCCAGTCCCGTCCTATCCTATCTAATTTATTTAGGAATCTTCACGATATTGACCCTTCATCTCTATCCTCCCATGTTTCAAACCTCCTCTCTACTGTGGCACCATCCACGTCTGTCAACGAGGCTGTTTCTTCTTACAACAATACTCTATCCTCTGCCTTAGACACTCTTGCACCTTTGATGACCCGCCCTGTAAGGCGTACAAAACCCCAACCTTGGCTGACTTCTAATATCCGCTACCTACGTTCCTGTACCCGCTCCGCCAAATGCCTCTGGCGGAAATCTCGGGCCCTTGCTGATTTCTTACACTTTAAGTTCATGCTGACCTCCTTCCAATCTGCTCTTTTACGTGCCAAACAGGATTATTATATCCAACTGACCAACTCTCTTGGCTCTAATCCTCAACTTCTCTTCACCACATTGAACTCTCTCCTCAAGGTGCCCCCTCCCCCAACTCCCCCTTCATTATCTTCTCAGACCCTTGCTGAATTCTTTCACAACAAGGTTCAAAAGATAAACCTTGCTTTCTCTACCTCACCAGCTCTCCCTCCACTAGTCCGTTCCTCTCTCTCTCCTTCCCCTCATTCCCTTTCCTCCTTTCCTGAAGTTACTATTGAGGAAACTACAGTTCTCCTTTCTTCCTCAAAATGTACCACCTGTTCCTCTGATCCCATTCCCACCCACCTTCTTAATGCCATCTCTCCTACTCTTATTCCTTTTATCTGTCACATTCTCAACCTCTCACTTTCCACTGCGACTGTCCCTCCTGCCTTTAAACATGCTGTGGTCACACCTCTCCTTAAGAAGCCTTCACTCGACCCTACTTGTCCCTCTAATTACCGACCCATCTCCCTCCTTCATTTTCTCTCCAAATTACTTGAGCGTGCTGTTCACCGCCGCTGCCTTGATTTTCTCTCCTCACATGCTATTCTTGACCCACTACAATCTGGTTTTTGCCCTCTCCACTCAACCGAAACTGCACTTACTAAAGTCTCCAATGACCTATTACTGGCTAAATCCAGAGGTCAATATTCCATCCTCATTCTTCTTGATCTTTCCGCTGCTTTTGACACTGTCGATCACAGCATACTTCTTGATACCCTGTCCTCACTTGGATTCCAGGGCTCTGTCCTTTCCTGGTTCTCTTCCTACCTCTCCCTCCGCACCTTTAGTGTTCACTCTGGTGGATCCTCTTCTACTTCTATCCTTTGCCTGTCGGCGTACCTCAGGGTTCTGTTCTTGGTCCTCTCCTCTTTTCTATCTACACTTCTTCCCTTGGTTCATTAATCTCATCCCATGGCTTTTCCTACCATCTCTATGCTAATGACTCCCAAATCTACCTTTCTACCCCTGATATCTCACCTTGCATCCAAACCAAAGTTTCAGCGTGCTTGTCTGACATTGCTGTCTGGATGTCTCAACGCCACCTGAAATTAAATATGACCAAAACCGAGCTTCTCATTTTCCCCCCCAAACCCACCTCCCCGCTCCCCCCGTTTTCTATTTCTGTTGATGGCTCTCTCATTCTCCCTGTCTCCTCAGCTCGAAACCTTGGGGTCATCTTTGGCTCTTCTCTCTCCTTCTCTGCTCATATCCAGCAGATTGCCAAGACCTGTCGTTTCTTTCTTTACAACATCCTTAAAATCCGCTCCTTTCTTTCCGAGCACTCTACCAAAACCCTCATCCACACCCTTGTCACCTCTCGTTTAGACTACTGCAATCTGCTTCTTGCTGGCCTCCCACTTAGTCACCTCTCCCCTCTCCAGTCGGTTCAAAACTCTGCTGCCCGTCTCATCTTCCGCCAGGGTCGCTTTACTCATACTACCCCTCTCCTCAAGACCCTTCACTGGCTCCCTATCCATTTTCGCATCCTGTTCAAACTTCTTCTACTAACCTATAAATGTATTCACTCTGCTGCTCCCCAGTATCTCTCCACACTCGTCCTTCCCTACACCCCTTCCCGTGCACTCCGCTCCATGGATAAATCCTTCTTATCTGTTCCCTTCTCCACTACTGCCAACTCCAGACTTCGTGCCTTCTGTCTCGCTGCACCCTACGCCTGGAATAAACTTCCTGAGCCCCTACGTCTTGCCCCACCCTTGGCCACCTTTAAATCTAGACTGAAAGCCCACTTCTTTAACATTGCTTTTGACTCGTAACCACTTGTAACCACTCGCCTCCACCTACCCTCCTCTCTTCCTTCCCGTTCACATTAATTGATTTGATTTGCTTACTTTATTTATTTTTTGTCTATTAGATTGTAAGCTCTTTGAGCAGGGACTGTCTTCTATGTTTGTGCAGCACTGCGTATGCCTTGTAGCGCTATAGAAATGCTAAATAGTAGTAGTAGTAGTAGTAATATTGTGGGTGTCTACACCGCTCACGCTAATTTTTAGCACACCTTTGTAAACAGGGCCTTTATTGGACTAATAATATATATTTTGATTATCTTTTCAGATAGGAAATAAACCTATTTCCGATCTGAAGAACGGTTACCTTCAAAAGCTAATCAAAAATGTATTAAGTTAGCCCAATAAAAAAGGTATCATCTTATTATTTTTTTCTATGTTTTGATTTATTTCTATTTATTACCTTACAAAATCTGGGAAACTACATCTTTTTTTTTTTCTTCGTTTTGAAGGATTCAAGAATTCTAAATGCACTTGGCTGACATGGGTCACCTTATTCTCCTCTGAAAGGGTGACTGGGATCAGACTGAGCTGCTGTAACAGCATAGGTAGTAGACCATGGGTGGTAAAAGTGTAGGGGGAAAATATTCAGAACAATTTAACCAGCAGGAGGGGATCCTGCTTGAATAAAATGTGGTGAGCAGACCATCCCCTGATTTTAGTGGCAGCTAAACGCACAGTGCCCCTGAAAACCTGGTATGCTGGAAATGGCGCATGGAGGGGGCAGCCACTACCGCTGGGCATTGTAAAAGGGTCCCTATGGTAGACTGGTCTACACATGCACAGCTTTAAAAAGCTATTTTAGAGGGTCACGTGTTGCCGTGATGCGGAGCAGACGCTGAAAAGCTAAGCTCCGTGCACATCGCCCTAAAAACAGCAAATTTATCGCCCTAAAAGCAGTTTACGGACTGAATAAAGGAGATTAAACATATTTGGAATTACTCACTTGGCAAGACAGAAAGGGATCGCCATCGACAATCTGGAATGGCGACGAAACTGGTCCGAAAAGATCGAGAGCGGCTGAGGTCGACGACAAACAAAATGGCCGACTCACTGAGTCCAGAGGAGCCTACAGCGGGATCAGCATGGGTAGCTGAAATTACAGCCGAGATCAAGGCGGCGGTAGAAGCGGCATTCGATAACAAGTTGCAGCAAATATATGATCGCACGGAAGAAGCCCATGAGAGACTGGACTCTATTAGCCTGGAATTAGATGCAGGCCTACAGCGCACCTCAGAATTAGAAAACCAAGCGCTGGCGATCCGAGTAGATCATAAGGCCCTAGCACAACAAGTGGCAGATATGGCAGCTAAGATCGACGACTTAGAAAACCGCAGCCGCAGAAATAATTTGCGGTTAGTAGGTCTACCAGAGGGAATCCTGGATAAGGACTTAACAACATTTCTGGAGACCTGGCTGCCGAAAGAATTACAAATCGATTCGCACTTGATGCACTTCTGCATAGAGAGGGCCCATCAGATAGGACCGAAACGACCGGCAATGACCCGACCCAGAGTGGTTATATTTAAAAGCATGAATTTTTGCCACAAACAACAGATAATGGCGGCAATGTGAAATGGCCGACAATTACAATATCAAGCTTTCAAGACTACTCCCCGCAGGTACAGCAGATGTGGAAAGCATTTTCGCCGTTATGTACGGAACTATACCAGAAAAAGATACGATTCGCATTACTCTACCCCGCTAAATTAAGAATTATGGATAATGGAACAACTAGGATTTTTGAGACAGTAGCGGAAGCCAAAGAATATCTACAAGGGAGAGATGCAGCCGAAGTGAGGGAGGACAAAGAGTCGACCAATTGAGCTGACAAGAAGACAGAGACTGATTAATGAATCGAAGTGAGATTGATAAATTGGCAGCTGAGGGGAGGCTGCCACACAGAATACGATGTGAGTAAGGACTTAAGATACAAAGAATGACTGTTTAAGAACAAAGGGTAGACAAGATCACTTGATATATGGGCACATTGCATAGAGGGGACAAACAGACAATTAAAGGAAGTATAAATTGGAATAAGCTATGCGATATAATGATAATCGATATTGGGAGATGTGGGTGACAAAGAGTGCCTCACTAACCGAAGGAATGGGTTGGGGATATGGGAAAGTGGAGGATGGGGGGGGGGAGGGGAGAGGGAGGGGGAACAGGAGAGGGGAGGGAGACAGAAAGGGAAGGTAGAGAGGTGGGGGGGGGCAAGAGGGGATGTCTAACAGACACTGACAAACTAAAAGACACTCATACTGCTGTGCAGACAGGACAGAAAAGATATATACACATGATAACACAAAATGGAGGCATATACGAAAATGCGGGAAGACTGAAGCTGGGACAGCTGACCGCAATATACTGGATGACTAGGCTGCTAATGAGATATATGAAAGAAGGGCTAACATGAAAGGTATGACATTGTACTCCTGGAATGTGGGAGGCATTGGGTCACCCATTAAGCGAAATAAAATACTGGGGGCGCTGAAAAAGAAAGAGACAGCAATAGCAATGTTGCAGGAAATACACCTATCATCAGAAGAACATGCAAAACTTAAGACCTGGTGGGTGGGTACATTGATAGAAGCTCCAGCAGTAAAGAAAAAAGCGGGGGTGGTGATATTATTCCATAAAACATTGCAGGTGGACCAACACTATATATATAGGGACCCCGCAGGTAGATTCATAATAGCGAAGGTGACGGTTAATGGCATAAGGATGCTGTTGGTAAATGTATATGCCCCTAACGTATATAGCAAAAAATTCGTTGGGACATTAATAGCAAAAATTCAAAATATCAAAATACAAGACCAGCATATTAGAACTATAATAGGGGGAGACTTTAATATAGTGGCAGACCCCAATATGGATAGAACATATAATTCAGGGGGCAAGTTGGGAGACCAAACAAAAGGAATCCCGCTGATATGCGATTCACTAGAAGTAGTAGATGTGTGGCGAATCTTACACCCAGATATTAGAGATTATACCCACTACTCTCGGGCACATCAAACACAATCCCGAATTGACTATCTATTGGTCAATGAAGGAGAAGTTACAGACATACAAGAGGCAGGAATAGATCCTACTATAATATCGGATCATGCGCCGATATTTCTAATATTTAGCAAAAAAGGAGCAACAAAACAACAATCTAAATGGGTGTTTCCCCTAGAGCTTTACTATGATAGTGCTTTTTTGCGATATATTAGAGAAAAATGGATGAACTATAAACAAAATAATGAGATACATGCGTCAGAGCCTATATTGTACTGGGAGGCGGCTAAGGCTGTGCTCCGAGGAGAAATAATTGCGTACTATAGCCACAAGAAAAAAAGTAGAGAGAAAGAAATAATTAGGTTGGGGAAACAATTGATTCAACAAAGACGAAGCTATGGAGATAAAAGCCAGAGTAAAGTACGAGAACAATTATTAGCCACACAAGCTAAGCTTAATATGCTAATTCATCAAAGAGCACATAAATCAGCTATATATTATCGTTACCAGTTATATAAATATGGAAATAAACAGGGCAAATTTTTAGCAAGGCTGATCAAGAAAGGAACAGGATCACAGAAAATTCTCTCTCTGCAACATTCATCGGGCAAGGTGATGCATACAGATGATGCAATTAAACAAATATTCCAGGCCTACTATACAAAGCTCTATAGATCTACAACAGAGGACCAATTAGATCCAGCAATGTTCCTATGGAACATAACATTGCCCCAAGTAACAGAAGACCAAAAGGCGAGATTAAATAAACCTATTGATTTAGATGAACTTACTAGTGCAATTAAAAATAGTATGCTACATAAAGCCCCAGGACCAGACGGATATTGGGCGGAGTTTTATAAATTATTAGAGGCAGATATAGGTGAACCGATTTTGCAATCATTTAATCGGGCGGTGGAATTAGAGGAATTCCCAGTGACATTGAGAATGGCGGACATAGTGGTATTTCCTAAACCAGGGAAAGACCCAGTTAAGCCAGAGTCGTACAGACCGATATCTCTAATTAACTATGAAGCTAAACTATTCGCAGGGATTTATGCCAACCGGCTGGCAAGGATACTGCCAGATTTTATAGCATCGCCGCAGGGAGGGTTTATTAAGGGCAGACAAATAGTAAACATCATTAGGGAAATTTTAGCATCGCTAGAATGGGTAAGAAAGAAGAAGGAGGATTCACTACTTATAAGCTTCAACGCCGAAAAGCCGTTCGATAGAGTAGACTGGGGATTTATGTTTAGCGTAATGGCTGGAAGGAATGTTTGTGAAAGCCATCGCCACATTATATAAAGATCCAAAGGCACGACTTATAGTAAATGGAGAACATACGACACCGTTAGAGATATGCAGAGGAACACGACAGGGGTGTCCGCTGTCTCCCCTACTATTTGCTTTGACACTAGATCCATTAATTCGGACAATTATAGAAGATCCAGAGATTACTGGGGTTAGCATGGGAGAACATGAATTCAAGATCTCGGCCTTTGCCGATGATCTATTAGTGCACTTGACTAAGCCCAGTATAGCATTACCAGTACTACTGGAGAGATTTAAAGAATATGGTTCGTTCTCAGGATTTAAACTAAATATGCAGAAATCCGAAAGTATGCCCACTAATGATAAGATGCAGGGGAGATGGGAAGGAGACTTTCCCTTGCGCTGGACAATAGGAGAATTTAAATACCTAGGAATCATATTGACGGCAGATCCCCAAAAGCTGTATAGGCGGAATGTGCACAATCTCCTACAGCATACGAGACAAAAGTTAGCTCAATGGCAGAATCTACCGTTAACATTAAGTGGAAGAATCAGTATGTTTAGTATGGTCCTTTTCCCTAGGTGGCTCTATGTCCTTAGACAACTACCAATATTCATACAAAACAAAGAACTAAAACAACTAAGAAAGATGATTTCTCACTATTGCTGGAGGGGGAAAAAACCAAAAATAAAACTAGAGAAACTGTTTGGTGGGTTGCGAATGGGAGGGATGGGGCTGCCGGATTTAAGAAGATATAATTGGGCATGTTTAATGAGGCACCTAGCAGACTGGATATTAGGGACAGACGATTATACGCCGTGGGAGATGGAAAGAACTCTGTTTAGGCCATACCACCCGTATTATCTACTGCATGCAGTTGGTAAAAGGATTCCTGCACAGTGGAAGAAACATGTCTTACTAGAGTCGATGAGAAGAACATGGCAGTATGTGGTGAAGCTTATGGGGGAAAACCCTAGATCTACTGATATGATTCCACTAATTGGGAATGCTGAATTTGAGCCCGGACTTATGCCAACTAGATATGAGAAATGGGCACAAGAAGGGATAGTAGTAGTGGCGGACACACTTCAAGACACAGGAAGGATTAGGACTAAAGAAGATATAGGGATGATAGTGGAGGATAACAACATAGATTGGTACTCGTACTTACAGGTGAGCACCTATGTAACTAGAGTGTTAAGGTCGGGATGCTCCATGGGGCTATTCTAGATCCTAGAAACTTTTTTTCTACCCCCGGGATATCAGCGGGTGATGCTATCAGGGCTATATGGAGCAATAATGAAGGCCACACCACCTAAAAAATACGATGGGATAGCACAAAGATGGGCAACTGAATTGGGAACGGAGATCAGGGACGAAGATATTCTAGCATACATAAAAGAAATTAAAGATAACATACACAGTGCTAGACATAGAGAAACCCAATATAGAATAATCACAAGAGCATATTTTATGCCTAAACAGGCATTTTATGCGGGGCGGATACCGATAAGTAAATGCCCTAAATGCGAAAATACAGAGCCGACTTTGATACATATGTTATGGGACTGCACGCATGTGAGGAAATTTTGGACTAGAATTCAAAGATATTGTGAACATATATTGAATAAACCAGTTTATTTGACACCTCTGCACTGCTTACTAGGTAATAGAGGAAGCAGGAGTAATCTTAGACGACAGGAACGCCAATTTATGTATAAAGCATGTATAATAGGGAAACAATGTATAATGCAACATTGGATACAAACAGAAGGGCCAACATATTGGCATTGGCGCAACAGTTTACATTTATTAGTAACATGGGAAGCTAAAGAAGCTAGAGGAACTTTAAACCGGAAAAAAGAATTCTGGGCAATATGAGAATCTTATGTCCAAGCCTTAAGTAGTAGGGCGCGAAGTTTAGTAATGAACACCTTACAAGAGTAGTACAATATTATCATGGAAGTCTTGAGAATGAACAGATGTATAGCAGTGTGAAGGGAGAGTGAGCTTTAGAATATTAAAGAGACGAGGGGGAGGGGGAAGGAGGGGGTAGAGAAAAGGCAATGAACAATTCTAAGGTATGCAGATATATGATAAACTAGATTGTGTAACGTATATAATCTGAATATGTTGACATTTCATGTACCACTGCTGATAACACTGGAGAGCTTATTGGAGGGAGGGGGGGCGGAAAGGATAAGGGTTAATTAATGACGAACTATAACTCCTAATTAGTCAAGTGGTCATGACACTTTTTTCTTTTCTGAAGTGTCATCAATAAAATGTTGGAACTAATAGGCGAAGGGGGGAGGGGTTAAAAGTGAAAATTTGATGACTATTAATAAGGATGTGAGTCAGTGGAGTTCATGTTAAACAAAACTTTAATGTGTTGTAGCAAAGTTGTATTTTCGGAGTTGACACCAATAAAAAACTGTTGGAACTAGCGAAGGGCTATCAGACACAAGGCCCATTGCTGGTAGCAAAGCTATACGCTGAATTGTAGAATGACTCCTGTAATGGACTATCATTTGGACTGTCGAAACACCTACCTTACATACCCTGTTTCCATGAAAGTAAGACATCCCCCGAAAATAAGACCTAGTAGAGGTTTTCCTGAATTGGTAGATATAAGACCTCCCCCGAAAGTAAGACCTAGCAAATTTTTGTTTGAAAGCAGGGCTGCCAAGAGCCGGACAAGGCCGCCCCCGGGCCGCCCCCCCCCACCCGAGGTCACCGGGCCCACCCTCCGTCGCTCCCGGAACTAACCTTAAACGCCTCCTTTCACCTTCGCAGCAAGCAGGGCAGACCTCTCCTTCCTTCCATGCCCCCCTCACGGACGTTACATCAGGCGAGGGCGGGACACGGAAGGAAGGAGTGGCCTGCCCTGCTGCTGCTTGCTGCGAAGGTGAAAGGAGGTGTTTAAAGTTAGTTCCGGGAGCGACGGAGGGCGGGCGGGCCAACCCCGATCCAACCCTGATGTTTCCCCGAAAAATAAGACAGCCCCTGAAAATAAGACCTAGCGCATTTTGGGGGGCAAAAATTAATATAAGACAGTGTCTTATTTTCGGGGAAACACGGTAATGATCAACTTATTGTATAGAATTAACTGCAAAACAGGGAATAAACAAAGAGGAAAAGGGGGGGGGGGGTGATTAAAATCAACAGCTTGCCGAATGTCAGCAATGTTATACACCTGTTTATTTCTGCTAAGTTCCAGTTCTGGAATATTAAGATTGTTTTGAAATTGTTATGCAAAAGTGAAATTGTAATGTAGGATTTGTCATCAATAAAAATGTTGAAACTTAAAAAAAAAAAAAAGCTATTTTAGAGTTAACATTTTTAACTAGTTTAGAAACTGAAAAATTTTAATTAGAATAATAAAAAGTATTTAAACATCTTATATTGGTCATCTTTTATTCAGTATATACAAATTTAAGTTATATCTTAAATATACACATATATATACATATAAATACATACATATATATATATATATATATATATATATATATATATATATATATATATATATATATACAGTGGTGGAAATAAGTATTTGATCCCTTGCTGATTTTGTAAGTTTGCCCACTGACAAAGACATGAGCAGCCCATAATTGAAGGGTAGGTTATTGGTAACAGTGAGAGATAGCACATCACAAATTAAATCCGGAAAATCACATTGTGGAAAGTATATGAATTTATTTGCATTCTGCAGAGGGAAATAAGTATTTGATCCCCCACCAACCAGTAAGAGATCTGGCCCCTACAGACCAGGTAGATGCTCCAAATCAACTCGTTACCTGCATGACAGACAGCTGTCGGCAATGGTCACCTGTATGAAAGACACCTGTCCACAGACTCAGTGAATCAGTCAGACTCTAACCTCTACAAAATGGCCAAGAGCAAGGAGCTGTCTAAGGATGTCAGGGACAAGATCATACACCTGCACAAGGCTGGAATGGGCTACAAAACCATCAGTAAGACGCTGGGCGAGAAGGAGACAACTGTTGGTGCCATAGTAAGAAAATGGAAGAAGTACAAAATGACTGTCAATCGACAAAGATCTGGGGCTCCACGCAAAATCTCACCTCGTGGGGTATCCTTGATCATGAGGAAGGTTAGAAATCAGCCTACAACTACAAGGGGGGAACTTGTCAATGATCTCAAGGCAGCTGGGACCACTGTCACCACGAAAACCATTGGTAACACATTACGACATAACGGATTGCAATCCTGCAGTGCCCGCAAGGTCCCCCTGCTCCGGAAGGCACATGTGACGGCCCGTCTGAAGTTTGCCAGTGAACACCTGGATGATGCCGAGAGTGATTGGGAGAAGGTGCTGTGGTCAGATGAGACAAAAATTGAGCTCTTTGGCATGAACTCAACTCGCCGTGTTTGGAGGAAGAGAAATGCTGCCTATGACCCAAAGAACACCGTCCCCACTGTCAAGCATGGAGGTGGTTTTGGGGGTGTTTCTCTGCTAAGGGCACAGGACTACTTCACCGCATCAATGGGAGAATGGATGGGGCCATGTACCGTACAATTCTGAGTGACAACCTCCTTCCCTCCGCCAGGGCCTTAAAAATGGGTCGTGGCTGGGTCTTCCAGCACGACAATGACCCAAAACATACAGCCAAGGCAACAAAGGAGTGGCTCAGGAAGAAGCACATTAGGGTCATGGAGTGGCCTAGCCAGTCACCAGACCTTAATCCCATTGAAAACTTATGGAGGGAGCTGAAGCTGCGAGTTGCCAAGCGACAGCCCAGAACTCTTAATGATTTAGAGATGATCTGCAAAGAGGAGTGGACCAAAATTCCTCCTGACATGTGTGCAAACCTCATCATCAACTACAGAAGACGTCTGACCGCTGTGCTTGCCAACAAGGGTTTTGCCACCAAGTATTAGGTCTTGTTTGCCAGAGGGATTAAATACTTATTTCCCTCTGCAGAATGCAAATAAATTCATATACTTTCCACAATGTGATTTTCCGGATTTAATTTGTGATGTGCTATCTCTCACTGTTACCAATAACCTACCCTTCAATTATGGGCTGCTCATGTCTTTGTCAGTGGGCAAACTTACAAAATCAGCAAGGGATCAAATACTTATTTCCACCACTGTATATATATATACATACATACATACTAGTATGATCTTTTCTCTTTGAGATAATAATTCATCTTAGTTTTTAACATTTTATTGATGACATAACATAGTAACACATAACCAACCATAAAACAGAATACTCACAATAAATATCAATGTATATACAAAACGAGTGAACAGAGCTAAGGAGAAAAAATATCATCAAAGAGTTTTCCCAATAGGAGACCTCCCTCCCCTAGCCTGTTCTCCCCCAACAGCATGCCACTTGGACCCTAGTATGAAAGAGAGTCAGTCAACCAAAGAATAAACTAAAAACAACTAAGAAAACAAGACAAAAAAACCCCCTCAAAGCAGTTACCCAGATAAGTGCCGTAGGCCATAGGCCCTGGACTTCCAACAGATAAAGGAAAAAAGGCAGAAATGGGCAAAAGGCTTGTGTTCTTATAGACCTTCCCCCAAAATAAAATTAAAGGTAAAGTTCAAATAATAAAAATTATAAAAATAAGCCATCCTAGAGAAACCCCGCCAACCTCCAGCCCCTCTAAAGGGAGTTCACTACAAAGCTACGAGCTCGCAGAGCCAATGATAGTATATAAGGCCCTCAGATAGAAGGAAAGTGTTTTCTACACCTGGGAGAAGTACGTGCACTCAGACTCAACAAGGGACCTCTACCATTCAAAACATCCTCTAACCTCTTACTGCCCAAGCAAGCCCATCTTTGGAAAGTCTCATTATCATTACCTGGAGAAAAGATTAAATTACCACAGACAGACAAAAGATCCGATGTGCCCGGGTCTACTCCCCAGTACTAGCCAGGCCTCTCCACACCTCCCTCAATGGACGTAACAAAGGCTACTCCAAAAAGATATACGTAAGTACATAAGCACCGCCATACTGGGAAAAGACCAAGGGTCCATCAAGCCCAGCATCCTGTCTCTGACAGTGGCCAATCCAGGCTTCAAGAACCTGGCAAACCCCCTCCCCCCCAAAAAAAACTTAATTCTTAATAATGTTCATTGGACTTTTCCCTCAGGAATCTGTCCAAACCCCCTTTAAATTCTGTAAGGCCAGCTGCTGTCACTACATTTTCCAGCAACAAGTTCCAGAGTCCAACTACACGCTGATTAAAGAAAAACTTTCTCCTATTTGTTTTAAATCTACCATTTTCTAGCTTCATCTTGTGTCCCCTTGTTTTGTTGTTGTTTGAATGTGTAAACAAATGCTTCACTTCTGTCTGTTCTACTCCGCTCATTATCTTGGAGACTTCTATCATATCACCCCTCAGCCGCCTTTTCTCCAAGCTGAAGAGCCCTAACCTTCTCAGGCTTTCCTCATACGGAAGTCGTTCCATTCCCTTTATCATTTTCGTCGCCCTTCTCTGCACCTTCTCTAATTCCTTTATATCTTTTTTGAGATGTGGCGACCAGAACTGGACACAATATTCGAGGTGTGGTTGCACCATGGAGCGATACAATGGCATTATAACATCCTCGTGTTTGTTTTCCATCCCTTTCCTAATAATACACAACATTCTATGCGCTCTCTTAGCTGCAGCAGCACACTGAGCAGAAGTTTTTAAAGTCTTATCAACGATGACTCCCAGATCCCTTTCTAGGCCTGTGACTCCTAACGTGGAACCTTGCATGACATAGCTGTATTTCGGGTTCCTTTTACCCACATGCATCACTTTGAACTTGTCAACATTGAACTTCATCTGCCACTTGCACGCCCAATCTCCCAGTCTCGCGAGGTCCTCCTGTAATCTTTCGCACTCCTCCTACGACTTGACGACCCCGAATAATTTTGTGTCATTACTACAACTACTATTTAGCATTTCTATAGTGCTACAAGGCGTACGCAGCGCTGCACAAACATAGAAGAAAGACAGTCTCTGCTCAAAGAGCTTACAATCTAATAGACAAAAAATAAAGTAAGCAAATTAAATCAATTAATGTGTACAGGAAGGAGGAGAGGAGGGTAGGTGGAGGCGAGTGGTTACGAGACAAAAGCAATGTTAAAGAGGTGGGCTTTGTAGGGTGAAAATAAGTAATTAGGGCAATAATTATTCCCTGATAAAACTTATTACAAGGTTTCTGCTCAGTCTAGGGGATATTATAAAGAAACCTTGTGCTGGCACCCTGCCAGTGTTTTGTTCTTCGCCAAAAAAACCCAAAGCCACGTCACAGATGATAATTGTGATTATTTATTACAGGTAGAAAAATAGACACTCTGCAATAGCTTATATGAAATATAATATCTCTTACTGATAGGCACACTAACAAAATATATTGTCTAACTACACTCTGATTATCCTGAGACTACGTACAGTAATGATTAGAACAGTACAAATGATATCCTAATGATCCTTATGAAAACTTATCACATCTTATGCAAAATACACATTAGCAGCTGTCACTGACCAAGAGCTGACATAAACCAGTCGTACTTAGATAAAACCACTGCCTAACCCCAGACCAGGAAATATATCACTGTGATCTTACCACGCTGTCCTGATGACGGCTTCAGATAAGACCAGAGCAGAATCTCCCCAGACGCTATCTCAGCTGTCTGTGTCTTATGTAGTGCAGGTCTTTCTCAGCAAACACACAGGTTCCAGTCTCTCCTTTGGTTCTCAGAGCCAATATCTCTGCCACAGGTATTTGCACCAGTTATGCAGATCACAAGGTTGGTATCATACAGTCTCTAGCTCACCCCGAGCCTTGCTGGATTTCTCAGTTCCTTCACAGGTACCCCTCCGAGGGTATCTGACTAACTTACTTCTCTCACTCTCCCCACGTTCTTCCGACCTCTCTCTGTGATAGCCTGGACCAATTCTCCCTCATATAGTACAGTGCATGGGTAAGAAGAGTTCTTTGTTTTGTGACCTTGGAGATGGTAACTTCTGGTGCCATGAATATGACTCCCTTCCCAGCGTCTCAGAGATAGAAGGGGGATGGTTGGAACACAGAATGTCCTTGGCTTCAGCAAGCCTGTCGGTGATTTTCCACAAGCTGAAGTTGGATCTTGCTGACACAGAGATGTTGCAGCAGCCATCTTATTATACCAAGATGTCATAGGCTTGTATAGGCCAAGACCAGCTTAGGCTAGATCACAGGGAAATACCCCTACAGATTCCCCCCCCCTTGGAGATGGAATTTACTACAAAGGAGTAAAAGCCTTCTCCAACCTAACTAGCAAAACAACTAGACGGGTTGACATCAAGACTCATGGTCAGGACCAAATAAAACAAGAACTGTAAAGGTCAGTAACTCCATACTAACACTCTATTAATGCACTTCATGAATTGCACTTCATGAATCATGGCTTTATGTTCACACGTAAATTCAAATGCTAAAACAGCAGATCATTAATACAGGAAATCATAGGGTGTTAGCAGTTATGTCCTAACGCATGAAAGTATAATCAAAAATCAATTATCATACTATAAATTGCATGGCAAAAGCATTAGCAAATTGGTCCTTAATATGATAGTAGACTAAAACTGTTGCATCGTGGAGAATTACTCATGGTTGACCTCCACAAAGTCTAACAAGGTCAATAATATGAGAGTCTTTAGACTGTAAAATGACATAATGTCCAAACCAAAGTCAATAGGGTGGACCGTGATGAATGATGAGGTGTAAATGGACAACTTCTCACATCAAGAAGACATCAAACAGGAACAAAATGGTCCACGTAATGGTGATGATGAAGAAAGTCTTCAAACATAAGCATTGGACACAGTTCAAATAGAAAGTCAATGAAATGTCCCAAAAACAAACAAACACATCCAAAACTTCACTTTCAGGAACACTGGATCAGTTGAAATAAAAATAAAACCAAACAAATTCCCCCCCAACAAGAAGAATGATTCTTGGGAAAAGAAAATCCAACAGTCATGACTAAACAATGGAAATCATGAGGAACAAGGGGAAGGAATGTTGAAAACCACCAATAGATTAGGAAGCAGGGCGTCAGGAACATCTTGAAGAACGACATCAGGAACGGAAACAGGATCACTCTGTTGGCAACTGCACCGAATCTTCAAGATTTTGTGTTTTCTTTGTAGCTGAAAAACAAAAGAAGACGAAGCTATTCTGCTTCATGGTTAGTTTGTGTCATTTCAACAATGCATGTATCTAGAACCAAATGACTGGGATGACATGGTCTCAGCTGATTGATGTGGACCCACTTAAGGTTATCTTCACCTTGAGAATTTTTTCTGAGGCGAATTTGGTAAGCCACAGGTGAAGCTTTTTCCACTATAGGGAAAGGACCATGCCAACTGGGCAGAAACTTCTTTTCTTTTACCTTGTTTCTGGCAAAATTGAAATAGAATACCTTGTCGCCAATTTGGTATTCTTTGGAGGTAGTCCCTTGATCACAGTAGGCTTTTCTACCTCTAGCACTACTTTCCAAGTTCTTTAGGGCAAAGGCAAAGTCACTTTGCAAATGCTGCCGCAAATGGGTGACATACTCATGAGAGGAAGTAGCACTGGACAAGTTCACATCATTAGTCTTGTAAAGCAAATGAATTGGTAACATCATTTCCCTACCTGTCATCATCTCAAAGGGTGACACGCCTGTAGACCGATGAGGTGTGGCACGGATGGCCATGAGGACCAATGGTAACTTCATGTCCCAATCCTTACCTGATGAGGATACATACTTCTTCAGAATGGTGACGATGGTACGATTAGCTCTTTCCACTTGTCCTGAGGACTGAGGTCGGTAGGCAATGTGTAGTTTACTCTTCACGCCTAGCATCTTCCACATGTTTTGGATCACTTCTGTGGTAAACTGAGATCCTTGGTCTGAATCCACTCGCATGGGCAAACCTCACCGGCTGAACACATGATTCAGTAGTAAGGTAGCCGTAGTCTCGGTGGTGCAATTGGGTGCAGGTAGGCACTCCACCCACTTGGTGAACATGCAGGTGACAGTAAGCATGTACTTGTTGCCTCGGGTGGATCGAACCACAGGTCCAACCCAATCAATCTGGATATCTGACCATGGCATAGCAATATCCTTCTTCTTGAGTGGTGCTCGATGGGATGGAGAAGATGGCTGGAACCGACAACAGGTCAGACAACCTCGAGTATACAGCTTCACATCATGACGCATATGGGGCCAATAAGCCACTTGCTTCAAGGTCTCATAGGTGATGCCGTCCCCTCTATGTCCTGCACATGGTTCATCATGAGCATGTTGCAACATGATGCCACAATATGTCTGGGGCACAACCCATTGCTCAATGCCATGCTTACTCGTCCGCATAAGCAGGTCCTGTCGGATCTTGAACTTCTCCCTGGATATATAGAGTATCCTCAGTTCTTCAGATTGACACTCCTCTTCTGTCCATGGATGTTCTTGCGGATTCTGGATATACTCATAAAATCGTCCAACCACTGGATCCGATTTCTGAGCCGTTACAAGATCAAATGATGGGACTTCACTGCACCACTGGAACACAGGAGTCTCATTTGACTGTTTTGTTTGCCGTCGAGTGACAGCATGAACTGCCAATGTCTTAGACTCTGAGAACTGCCATGGCTCTCCGGTGAGTGCACCTTCCTTGGCGAGTTGGTCTGCTAAGTCGTTCCCTATCTTGTCAGGACTATCAACCTTGGCATGACCCTTAACCTTCTTCCAATAGATGGTCATGTCATGGTCCCAAACCAGGCGATCTAAGGCCAGAATCAAACTTCCATGATGTACCGGTTTTCCTTTCGAGTTTAGCATGTTGTTCTGCTTCCAGTTGGGTAGATGTGAGACAAAGTTCTGTCTCACATAATCGGAGTCTGTACAGATGATTAGTTCCCTAATTCCTCTCTGAACTGCAGACTGTACCGCCACCAAAGCTGCAGCAATCTCAGCGTACTGATTTGTCTGTGAACCCAAGCTGTGCTTCAAAGTCTCTTCAGGAACAGTTGGATTCCATACCACTCCCACACCTGCAGCCAACTCATGGTCTGTGTCACGGCGGTAGGCACAACCATCCACATAGACTTTGGGCATGGTAGTACAAATCTTCTCATCATACAGGTGGTGTCGATGAGGTTCTACCTCTGGTGGTGGGATATCTGTTTCAGGATTACCTGCAAAGGAATCATGTCCTGCACAGTCATGCAGGTCAGCCATACCTTGGGCTACTACATTGCAATGTTTTTGAGCATACCTTACCTCTAGAGGCCATCCTTGAAGAGCCAGTGTCCAGGAGACTATCCTGCTGTTGGACACCCGACCAGATTTGATTCGGTCGCTACCCAGGAAACTAACGATTTGATGACAAGTTTCCACGATTAGCTTCTCCCCTTGGATGTAACTCCGGAAATGTTGCAGAGCCCACACTGTGGTCAATAAGGATTTCTCACAGTCTGAATACTTCGTTTCCACTTCAGATAGGCCTTTACTGGCATAGGCCACAACCCACTTATCAGAATCATATTTCTGATACAAGACAGCACTCATAGAGTGATTGGAGTATCCCAGGTCAACGTAGAACTCACGACCCCCCTCAGGGTACGCGAAGCATGGAAAGCGGCTGAGCTGCTCCTTCAGCTTCTGCATAGCAGACTCCTGCTCTGGACCCCAAGTCCATGGTACATCCTTCTTCAATAACTTGACCAACGGTCGGGTGATCTCCGCATACTCATTTATGAACTGTCTGGAATAATTGCATATTCCCAGAAAGGAACGAAGTTCTGTGAGATTGGTGGGTCGTTTCAGCTGTTGTAAGGCCTGAACTCACTTCTTCTGAGGTCGCAGACCCTCAGCAGAAATTTCATACCCTAGGTAATTCAGAGATTTCTTGCACCATTGTCCTTTGGCCAATGTCAATTTAGCTCTAGCATTTCTCAACTGTCTGAAAACGTGCTCAATCTCTGACAAATGTTCTTGAAAGGTAGGGCTTTTGATCAGAATATCATCCACATAGACTACAGTTCCTCGAGCTTCAGCATCTGGAAGTGCTTTGTGTAGAAAGATGTTGAATTCAGCCGGTGAATTGAGAAAACCAAAGGGAGTTCTGTTCCACGTGTACTGTTTCTTCCCAAAGGTGAAAGCCAGTTTATACTGATCATGTGGATGTACAGGTACGGTCCAAAACCCTGATGCCAAGTCTAAGCTGGTGAAATACTTAGCCCCCTTGATAGTAGCAAGACTCTGATCCAGTGGAGCCATCGACCACCTGGACAACGGTACTCGCTTATTCAGCTGACGGTAGTCCAGAGCAATTATCCAGCTGTTGTTCTTTTTCAAGATGGGCCACAGAGGGGAGTTGTATGTGCTGTTGCATTGCCTAATGATGCCCCTGGCCTCCAAGGTATTGAGAATCTCTTGCACAGATTCATAGGAAGCCAATGGAATCTTATACTGGCGCACAAAGACAGCCTTACTATTTGGTTCTGTAGGCACTCTGGTGACATGCAGGTCTGTAAGGCCACAGTCATATGAGTCTACAGCAAAAAGTTCCTTGTATTTGTACAGCAACTCAGTCAACTGCATCTTCTCTGTGTCAGTAGTACAAGCATCAGCTTGTTCCACTTGATCTTTCACCATAGCATCAAACTCTGAGAAAGGTTGGTTGGATGGAATTTCCACTTGATCTTCAATGTCCGCCTGCAGAGATGAGGTTTCAACAGAATTCACCCCTCTAGACCTCTGGGGTAGAGACATCCTTCTGGACAAAATCAAGAAGTCGTCTTCCAACTGCACCTGTGAATCCATTGCATCATATGGCCACATGAACTCCAGAGATATGAGGCCTCTGGGAGAGGTAAACAGACTCTCAGTCTCCCCCACCCTGGCAGGTGTTCCAAGAGGAAGGCAGCCTGCCAATAATAGGCAAACTTACCTCGACATCAGGATAAGACTCTCCCACCAGAAATTAAAAAAGGTCTCCTTTAGACACAACAACTTCATCTGATTGCGGATTGGTGACCAACAAGTGGAAAGGAGCATCAGATACCTCCAAACATGGCAGAACACCAATGGACAACCCTAGATCACGAAAATGAGCATGAGGGTTGAAGTACACCACTTTGTCCAACAGACGCTGTCCCTGAGCAAGACGGAGCTTGATGGAAAAATCCCTCACTCTTGCCGGAATGATCACATCTTTATCACAGACTACTTCACAGACCTCGGGTATGGTCTGCTCAGACTTCAGGCTAACAGGCGTTACCTCGGATTCCACAGGGCTGCCAGCAAGTCTACTCCACAAGACAAGGTTCACCAGATCCACATAAACTCCCAGTCGCACAAGGCAATCGGAGCCCAGGCATAAGGGCTGTTGTAGGCCTTTCACAATTGAGAAGTGGTGGGTGAACGTCTTCTGTCCCACGGTCAAAGGGAGACTGCACATTCCCACGAGCGTCTTGGCACCTTGTCCAGGTACCTGCACCGAAGTGGAAGAACACTTACTGAAGTGAAGTTGCACAGACTTGCGCAGATGGGAGAACAGAGTGTCACTGATGAAGGAGACATCGCTAGGCAACAGCAAAGTGGACTGAAGTGTTTGGATGTCAGCTATCTGAACAGGAATGGTGAAAGCATCATCCTTTTGCTGGATGTCAGTCAACCGGCGAGGATGTGGTGTCTCATGACTGGAAGAGGATGCCGTGATCTCTTGAGGTATGTCTGTAGCATCATCTGGAGTGTCATGCGTGGTAGGCGGGTTATTCAGAACAATCTCCAACTTGTCATCATGGATGACGATGTCAGCTATCCGATCTGTCTGGACTTGGATTACTTCAGCATTCTGGACTTCCCCCCCTGGTGCACCACTCAACTGGATCTCCCAGGTGAGAGGGTCTTCTGTAGTCTGGAAATTAATACGACATGGAGAATCCCTAAGCCCCACAGAGCTGGAACCACTGACTCTGCTCATATGCCATACCTTCCTATATGGAAGGGGACCTGTGACTTGAGCCCAGATGACTTCATGGTGATAATCCAAATCAGGCCGCAATCTTTTTAACAGATCATTGCCAATTAAGAATTCTTCGCCAGCACTGGCGGTAATGATGACAGGGTGTTTGATACTCATCTCACCGAGCTGTAAAGAAAGTCAAACCTGTCCCACAGTACCGATGCTCTGGTTGCCATAGGCCATTAGAGATAAATCGCATGGAGTGACACTCAGCACATCCTGCCCCCCCCCCCCCCCCTAGAGATGCCTCAAGTTTCTGAAACAGGCCTTGGGTAATCAAAGTCACCTCTGAGGCTGTATCCAGCAGACCCTGACAGGAAAATGTCTGTTGAATCAACAGCTCCACGGTATATCTGTAACCTAAACCCTATTGCAGAAGTAATAAGGCACGCACTGTAGTATTATGGAATCCAGAAATGAAATTTAACTGCGCCATTTGGGGTTTGAGAACAAAAAATGCTGGAATTCTATACAATAATATATCTTAAAACTATAAATCTTTAAGAGGCAGGGAAGGAAGTTTGAAAGTAGTAGATAAGACGTGAAAAGGAAAATTAAAACAGTTAGTTCATTCTTACGGAGCACATCCCCAATAGAGAGCCAGGAAGTGAACATCAGCACTAGTTATTTTAAACAACGTCACAAATAAACAGTGTTTTAGATGGCATATAACATTTCATAGTGAATATCTGGAATAATTATGCAATTTTCAAAGAACACATACACGGAAACACACCTATAAAATTAAAACTGTAAGTGGATCTCTTTAACTAAGAAGTCTGTCATATGATAGCTGAATAAGAATGACAAGTATGTCCAGTATATCTATCTTATCTAGATTTAGAATCCGGATGTCAGTACCGGAGCTAACAAAGATAAATTATCGAAAACCCTTAATCTATTTATAGCTACTTTAACTAAAAAGTGCTCGGATTTCTAGTGAAAGCAATTTACCGGGAGTAAATAACAACAATCTATTTAATATCATGTCACAAATTAAACAAACATTGCTTAAATGAAATAATACAATCCTGGAAAAAAAAGGAAAAAAAACAAACACTCCTTTGAGATTTACTACCACTGCAGTTGATAGGCAATCTTGCGGGGTAACCTTAGAGCACTAATTTAAAACTAAAGAAATGATTCCCAAAAATAAATATTCCAGTATCCAATCATGAGTCACAGCACACAGACAGAATAGAAAAGGAAAACCACACTCATACACATACACAGTAATTGTCCCACATACAGAGGTGTCTCAGTGTATTGAGGACAAGATCTTAATTCTAAATTTGGTAAAATAAAACATTTAAATTAGAGCTAATCCAACAGGCCATGAAAGTATACAACGGCAAGCTTAATAGTAACACATACAGTAAATAAAAATATACTCACGATTCGTACAATGTACTCTCCAGCGCAGAAAGTCAATTGAGAAAGAGGACAGTTGGCGGGATCACTACGTCCTTCCGAACACTCGGTGGCGTAGGGGGGTCAACCGCAAAATAGAAAGGTCTGTTTCGGAAAGTCCTTACCAGAGATCTGAATAGATGTCAGATCACCAGTATCTGGTGTTGGGGGCGGAGAGGAAGATATGATATAATGGGTAGTGAACAACATCACCCAATATGTATAATAACGGGACCTAGTGAGCAAGTGGTCTACAAATAAGCTCCAGACCTGTAACATGCTATAGAACAATGATCTAGAGTAGTAATATATATATTGACCAGACCTAGAACCTGGTACAAGGTAAGTGGTTCAAAAGGCAGTTTCAGGGATAGCAGGGAGACCTAGAAATGAGAATGTGCTAACAGTTCACAAAAACATGCAATTATTATCCTGATAGTAGAACATGCAGAGACATAACACAATCATACTCACGCATCTGCTAATGTGCCCCAACGTAGGGACCCAAAATAAAAATTACCAATTGGCGGAAAGCTCCACGCTTTGACCGCAGGTGACATTAACAGAGAAACAAAAAGTACAACACAGAGATGTGTACTCGAGAAATCAGTGAGAAAACTTTCAGTGTCAGCTAGTATATGTATCCTACTCTATCGATTCAATAAATATTACTCCCCAGAGTATGCTTCTAAAGACAGGAACGTGCACCTGTTTCTACTGTCTGCCAAGAGCCGTCCCGGTTACTATTGGCCATGGGCCCCAATGGTCCCATGATAGAGCCCCCAAAAAGGGACAGTGCCACTACTCCCAAAAGAACCAAAAAAAACCAGCGAATAAGGTCTCATGAGTCGAAGAGCAGTGGCCCAATGGGTTTCCGCTGATTAGGAAGCCGCCTCGCTTACAACTAACCACCCCAATGGGCCTCCAGTGGTTAGGAAGTGTCTCCGCTTACAACAAACCACTCGAAAATTTATGGTTAGGAAGCCGACACGCATTACAACTAACCGTCCTAAAATATTGAAAGGCCCTAGTCAACTAGTCCAAAATGGCAACTTTAAGGCATTAGACGTCTCTGTATATCCCAGCGCGCATCTGTACTAGGTAACTCCTATGTGGGCAATAATCCAGAATAGTGGAAGCAGGCCATTCCGAAAATGGAATGGAATTTCTGCTCAAAATCTAGTAATTGAGATATCATCATCCAACGAAGGGTCACTGACCCTTTGATGGGTGTAAGCCCCAGGAATCGATATCAAAGCCAATGGTTATAGCATGACACTGGTACAAAAGAAAATAATAAAGGTATAGCATATCCCAGGGAAGAGCCCCTGAAACATACTTCAGAGGTGGTAAAATAAAAGAGGATAAAAAGGAAATAAATATTTTAAAGCAAAACAAAACACATGTAAGCTCATGTGGGAAAGTACAACCATAAAGGAGCCATTAGTTGGAACACATTAGCCAGAACAAAAAATGTGAAAAATTCCACATTCATCATTCACTAGACAATATATTTTTCACTCAACAAACCACGAGAGGGAAACTCAAAAGCATTAGAACGGAACAGCTGACAGTAAGGAAGCCTGCAATGCAAGGGCAAACACTACTAATAAATTCATTCATGCAGTTATACCTATAGTAAAAGAAGAAAACTATTTAGGATAAATAAGGAAGGAAAAAAGTTTTGCAGCTTGGCAACAAATCTAAATACAAAAGTGAGTACTGCTATTCTAGCATTGAAGTCTCAAAGAGAAATGACATATTGTAGAAGAGGAAGTGGGCGGGATATAAAAGTAGACAGACAACCATCAAGGAAGGGAGGGGCAGTGCCGGAGGAGAGAAAGTAAGAGAAGAAAGTTTTAATATGAAGGACGGCTTATCAGGACTTATTTGAAGAGTCATTTTAGCTAGAGCCCATAGCGGAAAGAGAAAGGAGCTTGAGGTAAATCTCGTGACTGAAACACTATAATATATCCGGGCTAGCCACCTGCTGGAAAAAAACTGCTAAAACAATCACCAGCTAAGGGTTAAATGTTAAAAGCAATCATCAAATTGTTTATGCAATCCCAAACATGCAGAAACCATAAAATACATGCAGCAATGGCAGGGGCTCTACCCACTTGAAAAATAGAATGTAAGGGATGTAGGAGAAAGCCCCAGGTGAAAACAAATTGAAATCTCTAATCCTAAGAAACAACTTCAGAAGTTCAGGCTGACAGCCTGCCTATAGATTCAGTGAAACAGGAAACAAGTAACGGAAACTGTTGCCAAGCAATAATGAGCATCTTAGAAACAGTTTCTACAGGAGTGCAACAAAAAAAGTTTAGAAATTAAGTTAGGCAACATAGGGCTGCAGAAAAGCTTCCCAGACTAGCAGCAATGACAGGCTCACTGAAAAAGTCACGGAGATGCCTACTAGATATGGGGAGGGAAACGCCCAAGCTAGAAAAGGGGAAGTGAGAAAATATGTCGCAGCTACCAGCAAGTTTAATATACCCAAATAGTGTTTAGACAGAAAGGAAACATAACTGGCAGTACGGGAAAGTACAATAAATGAATGTTGGAGGCAGCTTTGTAAAAAAAAAAAAAAACTTTAAAAGTAAAGTTAGTACTGAAAACAGAGAAACTTACAGTCTTCAACAGGAGGGGAGGGGGTATAAAGGGTGGAGGGAGAGAAAAATTCATATATGTGGCAACAGAGGAAGTGTTCTCAGGAAGTATTTAAAAAAGGGACTACGCAGGAGAAATAGAGATAAGATTTAGTATTGAGAACTGTTAAGGGAAATGAAGCAAACTTTTAAAACTTTATAACCACATTGTGGAACACGATAAGATCTACCAGGCTGTTCCTTGCAGCATAAGAAAATCTGTTTCTCAATTTTAATGCAAACCGGGCAACAGAGTAGATTGCCAAATATAGCATCTAAATTCTGAAAGTCTCAGAAACAGTTTCAGAAAGAGACCAGAAAGCAAAAGTAAAACAATAGTTTATAAATTCAGCCAAAAATCATGTTAGTAAGGGCAACATTCAATTGGAAGATAAAAACAACAACAGAATTTTAGTCAAGATCTATAATCAACCCCCACTTTGACAAAAATTCTGGTGGCATGTTTAAATCGAACGCGGTGTCACCAATGTTTTAATTTTAGGGTTCAGAGACTCCCAAGAAGGCTGGAGTGACCTTAAATCTGACTCCATCTCTAAATAGCACTAGTACTGGGGTAATCAAGGAGTTGTGAAGTTCTAAAAGGAATTGCCACTGAGAGAGACGTTAGGTCTAAGGAAAAGATACCAGTCTTATGACAAACTGGATTTATGTCACAGGTTATACAATGCAGCGAAAGATAGCCTGATACAGCAAAAGCATTTATACTTACAGCCTCTGATCATAAAGTGAAGTCCACAGAACATCATTTGGATGAGGAGTTTATTTGTCAAGATACAAGTCAAATCAGTGATTGACAACAGGCATGTACAATCAATTAATTATAGGAATATAATAATCCAGCTGCAAACAGGTGTTAATTAGTTCCTAATCTTTTATAATTTCTCTTACCAATTAAAGGTTTTACAAGGGAAAGCAATTAGGTAATTTGTCAATTCTGCTGGACACATTGGTTTCCCTTGGAGAGAGAGAGTGCCAACCCTTCTCTCTAGCTTAAACCAGGAAATACTCTGATTTTTATAGGTGCCCTCAGGATATGGATAATATGACAGTAGATATACCTGATTGGATCTATGCTAATGTCATGGTTACCACTGATTGGCTCATGCTAATGAGTAGCTTCAATCTTGCTAACATGGTTTTGTCTTTAGCTCGCTTGACCACAAATCTTAAGCAAGACCCTGCATCAAGCTACACCTTTCCTTTCTCACACCATGGCTGACCACAATCCTGCTCACAGGAAAGTCTCCCTCCCCTCTTGGACAGCTAGTTCCCTATTTTCTTTGCACCTGGCATGACTCACTCATTTCTCAACTTGTTTTTCTAACTTACATTAGAGAAAATTCCACTTTGTAACAGATACGGCTTCCATTTTGTGCTGAAATCCTCCATTTTGTTTCCATATCTATTGACCTAACTTTTCCTAATTTAGCTTATTTAGGCCTCAATCCGGGCTACAAACTAGGCCATACTTTTCCAGTAAGCTCCAGTTATGTCCAGGGGCGTAGCTACGGGTGGGCCTGGGTGGGCCTAGGCCCACCCAATCTCAGCTCAGGCCCACCCAGTTTGCCCTGACAGGCGCCAGACTGCATTGGGAGTGGACACTGGACAGCCTTTAGTTCTGCCGTAGTTCGCAGAAAAGCAGCAGCTCTCCTGTCCTCGCTCGTGTTTATTTTTTTGTGTGTGGGTTGGGTCCACTCCAGGGAAGTCGGTCGCTCTAGCGTCACATCGCTGGCACTGCTGCTCCCACTCCGACGTCGGCCTCACTAGCGTCACACATCGCTGCTGCTCTCACTCCGACGTCGGCCTCACTGTCAGGGCCCTGCCTTGCTTTGCCGCAAGCGCTCTTGCGGCGTGCACACCAGTGCCACAGGAAAAAAATCTGCCATCGGTGCACTTGCGTGGCACTCCTCACTGTCAGTCGCCCTTACTCTCAGGGTTCTGCCTTGCTTTGTCCAGCTCTCGTGGCGCGCACGCCAGTGCCGCAGGAAAAAATCTAACATCGGTGCATGGCTCTTTCTCACGGTCCATCACCCTTGCCTTTCTTTGCTTGCCCCCCAGTGTCCCGGTGTTGCGCACACTAGCGCCACAGGAAAAATCAGCCAGAAGTTTTGCGGCTTTCTTGAGGATAGTGTTCTCTGGCGAGTCTGCTGCTGCTAAACGTGCACACTGCACACAAATTTGGAAAACTGAAGCCCAGCTCCTCAGGTAAAATACCTATTTTTTTTTTAACATGTAAAGTGTAGTGGTGGTGGTGGGCTCTTCACTGCTTAGGGGAAAGAAAAGGTATACCTTTTGTTTCCCTAGGCAGTGAAGAGCTCACCCCCACCCAGAAACCCACCAACAATGAATTTTAATGTTAGTTGGTTTCTGGGTGGGGGTGGGCTCAGTTCCCAGGTTAAAATAAAAAAAGGTACAGAAGGGAAGGGCTGATGCTGGCTATGGGGATGGCCTTATGTCTGGTCAAGTTTGATATGGCATAAAGTAACTATATTCAAAAATACTGTTTTTTTTTTCATTAAGTGTGTAAGTGGTTTATATTGATACAGGGCAGTTGTTGGGCAGACTACTTAGAAATCCATCATCAAGTGTATTCTAAGGCATTTTTTGTAGTATCCCAAGAAACACTACTCATACCTATTTACATAGTGCCCACCCATATTAGCTCTGGGCCCACCCAAAATGTCAAGTCTGGCTACGCCACTGGTTATGTCAGTCATCAGATTTCTGACTCAGCCAAGGTCTGTAATGGCCTGAGCTCTATGACTGGGCCCGCCACCATTCCAGTGGGGGGGTCTCTGGCTGTACCATAATTATACAAGTCCCATTTCCCTTTCCCTCTGTAGTTCAATAAGCAGTCTTAAACATGCCTCAGGCTAGCAAGACCCGAACACAGTCTGTGGCTGGTAGGGCGATCCCACCTAAAACATAGCCTGTGAGTCTTTCTTGGTTCTTCTCCAAGTAAGGTCTGGCTCCAGCCAGACTTCGGAGCAAAGCTTGTCAGTAGCAAACAAGATGCAAAAGTGGCTTACCTCAGCCAGGTCACAATTCTTAATCATAGGTGGTGGCATACAGTGGGGCTTTGATTCCTTTCTCTCTGGACCTCCTTAAACTCAGTCAGGCTTTGTCTTATATACTTCCTGGTTTTGGCTCCATCCCTCATTCTGGCTCACTTCCTCTCTATGGGACTATTCACATCATAGGCGCCGACTCCATGGGTGCTGTGGGTGCTCGAGCACCCCCAATATTTTGAAACCTGCCCTCCTTGCTTTCCTGCAGCTCAGCCAGCACTTAAAACTGATTGTTATCTGTCTGCTGTACTCCAACCCCACTCGTGAGCCCTTGAGCCCAGACCCCTCCCCCAACAGTAAGGAAGTCAAAGGGAGCCCAGGGTAGACTGAACCACAGTAGCAAGAGCCTGCCTTCAGTGTACTCACCAAGGACACCAGCTTCGAGGACAGGAACAGGCTTTCTCACAGGTAGAGGACACAGGAACCAGCCGGCAGCAACCGGCACTCCCCACGGAACAGCAGGCACAGAGAAACTGGGGCAGCTAACCGTCTTCACCTGCACTTAGCTAACATTCAGTAAGAGTTGAGCCCTTACCTGCAGTCAGCCGGCAGGGCTTAGGGACTCCCGATCCAGCAGCAGCACTAGGAGAAGCTGAACCCCACTAAGAATCAGATCTGGGCAGACAGTACCCAGAACTAAACCAAGAAATACAAGCCAGAGGCAAGCTACTGGCTACAGCACACAAACACACTCAGAACCAGAGACCAAAGGGTTAACACACACACCAGCTACAGGAAAAGGGGAGGGGCCACAGCAGGGAAGTGAAGAGAAAATACCCAGGAAGACAAACGCTGCTCAGAAACCCAAAACTACACTCAGCTGCTCCCTCCCGTGGAAAACAACCAGAGAAGGGAAACGAAGAGAAACTAAACCCAGCACAGACACACAGCAAGGGAACACAGAACAGAGAGAGAAAGGGCAATACAGAATACCCCTCCTCTACAGCACAAGCTCTCAAACACAGATATCTAACAGGCTAAAGGCAAGCACATAGCTCAAACGCCAAAGCACCGTACCCTGGGTTAACAGGTAACAAATAGACCTTGGATACTGACGTCAGCCAGGGTTGCCAGCTGGGAAAAATTTTCCCAGACCCAAACGAGCCGTAAACCCGCCCAAAAACCGCCCGTAGCCAATCCCCGTCTCTCGCGTCACCGAATCCCGCCCCTGAATCACCAACCCCGCCCCTGCATCACCTAACCCCGCCCCGTTTCACTAACCCCACCTCCCACGTCACTAACCCCGCCTCCCATGGCACTAGCCCCACCCCCTACGTCATCCCTGACGTCAACCCCGCCCCTGAAAGGCTTCTATTGGTCCAATTGGTATAGTGAGGTTCAAGGGTGACAGGGAGGAATATGTAGAAACTGATAAGAATAAAGCTGAACTGCTTAACAATTATTTCTGTTCTGTGTAGGGGGTAGGACTGCAGAAAACAATGGGGATGGATGTTTGGTAGACCAGAATCAATTCTCAGAAGACTGTGTTCGGGAGGAGCTAGCTAAACTAAAAATAGACAAAGTGATGGTGCATGATGGAATACATCTGAGAGTACTCAAGGAACTCATGGAAGTTCTGGCAGCTCTGTTGTCTGACCTCTTCAATGCTTCCTTAGAGTCTGGAGTGGCCCCAGAGGACTGAAGAAGGGTGGATGTGGTCCCTCTGCACAAGGGTGGAAATAAGAAGGAGGCTGGGAATTTTAGACCTTTTAGTTGGAACTCAGTGGTTAGTTAACTAATGGAAAAACTTCTAAAGCAGAGAATTGTGAAGTTTCTAGAATCAAATGGACTGCAGGACCCGAGGCAATATGATTTCACTAGAGGCAGGTCTTGTTAGACAAACCTGATTGATTTCTTTGACTGTTATACCTGGTTGGAAGTCTCGGTTATATTCTTTACTATTGCAGACTGGGTTTAACCATAAGAAATATTTCCTCATTCATACCTTTAAATCTCTATAAATGACGTTTAACAGAAGAATGTCTATAATTTTTTCGATCTGCTGGTCATTAACTTCATGGCATGTCCTCTTGTTTTTTGGTTGTTAGAAAAGTTATACAATCATCCCCTATTTAACTGTTCATGATAAGCATAAGAACATAAGCATTGCCATACTGGGTCAGACCAAAAGTCCATTATACCCAGCATCCTGTTTCCAATGGGATCTCAAGTACCTGGCAAGATCCCAAAAGAGAAAAAACAGATTTTGTACTGCTTATCCCAGGATAATAACGGCTTATGGACTTTTCTTGTAGGAAAGTGTCCAAACTTTTAAAAAACTCTGCTAAGCAGGGCTGGCTTTACCATTGGACCAGGTGAATATCTAGCCCAGGGCACCAGTGTTTAAGAGCACCAAAATGTCCAGCCTCTGTGTTGGCTACTGAGCTTTATTGTGTTAAGAACTAATTTTGTGCTGATACTAAATATGTGATGTAGTTTGTAAAACTAATAAACATTTAAATACAAAAAACAAAGGGGATGATATTCAGACTGCGGGAGTTAGCCTTGCTAGCTCCTGAGGTCAGTGGTGATGCCGGATACTCATGGCCGGGCCATTTCCAGTGACTGGCAATGAATATCTTGTTTATTTTTGCCAGTTTGAACTTAACCAGCCAAGCCGATATTCAGCACGCTTGTTAAATTCAAACCAGCGAAAGATATTCCAGGTATTCACGTGACCAACATGGCCATCAAACCCACGCTGAAAATTGGCAAATAGCCAGTTATATCGAGTAATATAACCGGTTAGTCTCCAACCGCTAACTGGTGATATTCAGCGGGAGACAGCCAGCTATCTCCTGCTGAATATCACCAAATAGCTGGCTAAGTACTATCTAACCAGCCAGGCACCATTCCTGTCCAGTTAAATGATTTTGAATATCGGGGGGGGGGGGGGGGGGGGGAAGGAAGGGGGAAGTGTGCATTTGGAGGAGGGGGCTTCTGGAAGCTACTAGACATCTGTCCAACACATTGCTTATTTTGTCAGTGTATGTTACATGTTGTCACGCTCAGCCGCCAGATCCGCGCCACTCTTTCTCAGTCTCTTCCTTTCTTTACCAAGCACGCCCTTCACTCACGAGTCGACAGTCTGCAATCAGGGTCTCCGGACAACAGGCAAATCACCAGAAGTGCTTTATTAGCTCCTGAGTACATTTACTCTGCTTTAAGGCTTCACAGGCCTTTCTCTCTCCTCAGTGTAGCTCCACTTTTAAACCCAGTTCATTGGAGCCCTGCTTGCAATATAGTTCAGCGTGGGCCTGCTTTCCACACAGTTCACTTTGGCCCTGCTTTCAATATGGTTTCCCCCCCAGCACTGCTTCTAATCCAGTACTTAGTTGCACTGCTCTTTCCCACAGTTACTGAGCACTGCTCACAATTCAGTTCAGTTAGCAATGTTTTCCTCCTCAATTCAGTTTAGCACTGCTTTCAAACACAGTTTAGTTTAGCATTGCCTTCACACACAGTTCATCTTAGAAATGAAATTAAACAGTTCAATTCAATGGCAATATGGTCTAAGTCACTTTCTCACTCTTAGACCTAATGACCCACCTCCCTCATTTGTCAGCACAAAACCACCTGCCATCCACCCACCGGGTCAATTCACCAAGGCTTCATTCACTCTCTCCAGTTCAGTTCATAACTCACTTTAAGAGCCCTCCACCAGCACTTCCATTTCCTCCTCATTCTCCCCTCCTTTCCCCTCCTCCAGCTCCATTCTCTCCTCCCCTTCCTCCCGGTCTAGGGGCTCCTCCCTTCCCCCATCTGATTCCATCTCCCAATCACACCCCGGCTCCTCCCTCCCTTGCATAGATTCTTCTCCCTTCACCTGATCTGTCTGCTGGTGCTGCACTGCCTTCTGGGGCTTATAGTTTCTTAGCTCCTGGCTTCTCTGACGTTGCCCTGCCTTCTGGGCTTTGTAGTTCCTTGGTTCTGAATCTCTCTGGTGCTGCACTGCCTTCTGGGGCTTGTAGTTTCTTTGCTCTTCACATACCCCCCCAGTCAAACGATTGCTAGTCCGTTTGTTTTTTCCTTCCTTTACTACCGGACTAGCAATCCTAGACAGAACATCAACATGCTGCATTAATTTCCCTGCTTGATGTTCCACCTGAAACTGAAATGGTTGCAACGCCAAATACCACCTCATCAATCTAGCATTATGGTTCTTCATCTGACCCAGCCACTTTAAGGGGGCATGATCCGTGACCAGCTTAAAGGGACGCCCCTCAAGATAGAACTCACAGGCTTGTATCGCCCACTTAACTGCCAGGCATTCCCTTTCAATCGTGGCATATCTAGTTTCATGAGGGAGAAGCTTCCTGCTCAAGTACATAATCGGGTGCTCCTCTCCCTCATGCACTTGTGATAACACCGCACCTAATCCTACCCCAGATGCATCAGTATGCAATATAAAAGGTTTCTCAAAGTCCACTGCTTTAAGTAGAGGCTCCTGGCATAATGCTGACCGCATCCCCGCAAATACCCTTTCCGAGTCCTCCTGCCACTGGAGCTGATTCGGTCTACTACCCTTCAACATATCTGTCAAGGGGGCGGCTCGAGAGGCGAAGTGAGGTATAAATCTTCTGTAATAACCTATCAATCCCAAAAAACTTCTTAGCGCTTTCTTATTTGTAGGAAGGGGAAACTCCTGAATACTTTTCACCTTATCACACAATGGCTTAACCTGACCATTTCCTACCCGATAGCCCAAGTATTTTACCTCTCGCTGGGCAAAATGGCATTTTTGAGGGTTAAGGGTGAGACCTGCTTCCCGAAAAGATTGCAATACCCCCCTAACCTGGACTACATGGGTCTCCCAATCTGGACTATGAATGATAACATCATCCAAATATGCAGCAGCATATTCCTGGTGTGATCTCAATACTCTGTCCAGCAGGCGTTGGCAAGAAGCCGCAGCTGAATTTAAGCCAAATGGCATTCGCTTGAATTGAAACAACCCAAGCGGGGTGCAAAAAGCGGTCTTAGGCCGGGCCTTCCTCGATAAGGGAATTTGCCAGTACCCCTTAGTTAAGTCAAGAGTAGACAAGAACTGTGCCGAACCCAGCCTATCTATCAAATCCTCAATACGAGGCATAGGATAAGCGTCTGGCACAGACAGCGCATTAACTCGCCGAAAATCAATACAAAAACGCCAGGATCCATCCCTCTTAGGCACTAGCACCACCGGACTCGCCCACGGACTAAAGGATTCCTCGATCACCCCAAAGTCCAGCATTTCCTTCACTTGTTTAACTACCTCCTGCTTTTTACCTGGGGATAACCTATAAGGTCGCTGACGAACCACCCTCCCTTTCTCCGTCTCAATTTCATGTACTATTAAGTGTGTCTCCCCAGGACACGCTGTGAGAACATCCTGAAACTCCAGCAACAGAGCTTGCATCTGTTCCTTCTGGGGACCCTCTAAGCTGTCTCCCACTGTCACTTCCCTAGGAATAAAGATCTCCGATATCTGCGGTCCTAAGTCCTCCTCCAATTCCTCCTCCCCTTTTGCCCAATAGGCTTTCCTTTCCTGCCAAGGCTGGAGTAAGTTCGCATGATAGGTCTGAGGCTTCCCTCGCTCATTCAATACCTCATAAGTGACCGGGCCCAACCGTTTCCTCACCGTACAGGGTCCCTTCCATTTACTTAAAAATTTATGTGGATTATCCGGGACCCTAACCACCACCTTATCCCCTTCCTGAAATACTCTGACCTGCGCTCCCTGATCATAATGCGTCTTCTGATAACTTTGGGTTTTCTCTAGATTACCCCGGGAATAAGTGCCTAACCTCCATAACCGCCCTTTCAAATCATGAAGATATTCTACTACCGTCTTATCCTCCCGTTCCGGCGGTACCCACTGCTCCCGGAGAATATCCAACACTCCCCTTGGAGCCCTCCCATATAATAATTCAAAGGGGGATACCCCTAGGGAAGCCTGCACACATTCCCTAGATACATACAATGCAAAAGGCAAAAGTTGATCCCAGTTCTCATAGTGTGATCCTAACCCCTTCCTTAACAACATCTTCAAAGTTTTGTTGAACCTCTCCACTAGGCCGTTGGTTTGAGGGTGATAGGCTGAAGTACAAATGTGTTTAATACCAAAAGCCTCCCAAACCTGTACCAGGGAGCGAGAAAGAAAATTGGTGCCTCTATCAGTTAACACCTCCCTAGGAAAGCCAACCTCACAAAAGAGCCGAATCAGCTCCGCAGCAATCACCTTTGCCGAGATATTTCGCAAGGGTATGGCCCAGGGGAAACGGGTAGCCATATCAACAATCACCAGAATATAAGAAAACCCTCTCCTGGATTTAAGTAGGGGACCGATAATATCCATTGCCAACCTCCCACACGGATTCTCAATTCGGGGAAGAGGGTGCAATGGAGCAGGCCTTGGCCCTTTCTCTGTCAGCTTCTGACATACCACACAGGATTTACAGTATTCCTCTACCTCTTTATATACCCCAGGCCAGTAAAACCGCCCTAGTAACTGTTTCACTGTATTCTGGATCCCTTTATGTCCTCCCAGAGGATGGTCATGCGCTAACTGTAACACCAACTTCCGGAATCCCCTAGGTACAATAAGTTGTTTAATCTCCTCCTCACTGCCCTCAGCTGGCATCACCCGAAACAGTAAACCCTTCTCTATCACAAACTTGGGTCCCTGTGTCCCCCCCACCGGCTCCCTCGCCCGTTCCCAGGCATATTTCAATGTGAGATCTGACTCCTGTTCCCTGCTAAAATAAGGGAACCTGCTCAACAACTCCTCAGGATCCTCCGGAAACTCCCCTCCCTGCTCAATCCCTTTCATTGTCTGAGTCCTGTGCCTCTGCGTTAATTTTTTTACTTGCCCTGACTCCCGCGTCTTCCCAGGTGCCCCTAGTACCTCCAAATGAAAGGGAAAAATATGTGACAAGTTCTGCTCTACTCCTTCTTGCTCTTTCCTCTGCCCCCGAGTAACGACCAACCCTTCTTTTTCTCTTAAACAGTGCACAAATGGGGGCCAATCCCTCCCCAAAATTAGTTCCTGAGGTAGCCGGGGTAATATTGCCACCCATACCCAGTGTGACCCTGAAGGACCTTTTATACCAACTCGCTTAAGGGGATATGTAGTGGTAGCCCCGTGAACACACTGAATGCTAACCTCCCGGCCCCTATTATCATTACATACTCCTCTCTTTCCCTTTATTCTTTCCCACAGGGCCCGAGACAGCATGGTCTGATCCGCCCCTGAATCTAGCAGAGCATTGACCCAGACCCCACATATCTCCACTGCTTGCCTCAATTGTTTCACCACTGGCCCTTGGGAGTACGAGGTGAACCCTAGTTTAGCAAAACAGTCCCTCCTCAGATGTCCTTTCCTTCCACACCGGTAACACATTCTCTCCTCATTCACTGAAGGTCTGGCCCCTGTTACTCTTACCACTTTCTCCCCCATTCGTCCCCCTCCCCCTTCACACCGCTGGGCCTCCAGGAAGCATTCCATGCTTTTAATGGCCTCCTCAAGTGACATACACCCCTTCTTTATCAAATCCACCCGAAACTTTTCAGGTAGTGCCTCCAAAAATTGTTCCAGCACAAGCTCTTGCATTACCTGATTCATAGTTCTCTTTTCAGGCTCTAACCACTTTCCTGCTAAATCCAAAAGCTTTTGAGCCAACGCCCGGGGTGTTTCACTCTCCACCCAGCGTAATTCTCTGAATCGCCTTCTATATGTGTGGCGGCTCACTCCATACCTGTCCAGAATAGCTTCTTTCAATTTGGTATAGTCCGCCACCTCCAGTGTAGGCAAAGCCCTAAAGGCGGCCAAGGCCTCACCAGACAGCGCAGGGGCTAATCGAATTGTCCATTGTTCCCGGGGCCACCCTGCAGCCACCGCCACCCTTTCAAATGCCCCTAAGTAATCTTCAATATTGTCCGACTCAGTCAGCTTACCCCACGGCAGCCAGTTCACTCCGGGAAGTCCTCCTACTCCCACCGCTCCTTCTGCTCGCTCCACTCTTCCATCCGGCCCCCTGTCAGACAACCGTCCTCCACCTCGAAGCAACTCCTGAAATAAGTCCAAGAGAGGTTGCTGCTGTGCCCGGGAAGCCGCCAACGACTCCTCCAACAGCTGATGAGCCATCTCTTGCTGTTTCTGAAATTGATGCGTCATAAACGCAAACAGCTCTTTGGGATCCATATCCTTCACCGGATTCCCCGCACCTGCAAAAAGACAAAAAAAACAACCACCCAAGTGCGGTATCTCACAAACTCTTTTCCACTGCACAGAAACTGTGCTTCTCCAATTACTGTATCCTCCCTCGCCTCCTCCCTAGGTACCCTTTACCTGGGTAGGCGAGTAATACGCCTTTGTCAGCGTTGGCCCACACGACGGGCTTCCGAAACCTCCAGGACTCCTGCACCTCGCTCCGACTGCTCGACTGGTCTGGTCCGGAACCCACTCCACTCCTTCCAGGACACTACTCCTTCCCGTGGAGGTTCACTGCGATCCCACCACTGCCACCATAATATGTCACGCTCAGCCGCCAGATCCGCGCCACTCTTTCTCAGTCTCTTCCTTTCTTTACCAAGCACGCCCTTCACTCACGAGTCGACAGTCTGCAATCAGGGTCTCCGGACAACAGGCAAATCACCAGAAGTGCTTTATTAGCTCCTGAGTACATTTACTCTGCTTTAAGGCTTCACAGGCCTTTCTCTCTCCTCAGTGTAGCTCCACTTTTAAACCCAGTTCATTGGAGCCCTGCTTGCAATATAGTTCAGCGTGGGCCTGCTTTCCACACAGTTCACTTTGGCCCTGCTTTCAATATGGTTTCCCCCCCAGCACTGCTTCTAATCCAGTACTTAGTTGCACTGCTCTTTCCCACAGTTACTGAGCACTGCTCACAATTCAGTTCAGTTAGCAATGTTTTCCTCCTCAATTCAGTTTAGCACTGCTTTCAAACACAGTTTAGTTTAGCATTGCCTTCACACACAGTTCATCTTAGAAATGAAATTAAACAGTTCAATTCAATGGCAATATGGTCTAAGTCACTTTCTCACTCTTAGACCTAATGACCCACCTCCCTCATTTGTCAGCACAAAACCACCTGCCATCCACCCACCGGGTCAATTCACCAAGGCTTCATTCACTCTCTCCAGTTCAGTTCATAACTCACTTTAAGAGCCCTCCACCAGCACTTCCATTTCCTCCTCATTCTCCCCTCCTTTCTCCTCCTCCAGTTCCATTCTCTCCTCCCCTTCCTCCCGGTCTAGGGGCTCCTCCCTTCCCCCATCTGATTCCATCTCCCAATCACACCCCGGCTCCTCCCTCCCTTGCATAGATTCTTCTCCCTTCACCTGATCTGTCTGCTGGTGCTGCACTGCCTTCTGGGGCTTATAGTTTCTTAGCTCCTGGCTTCTCTGACGTTGCCCTGCCTTCTGGGCTTTGTAGTTCCTTGGTTCTGAATCTCTCTGGTGCTGCACTGCCTTCTGGGGCTTGTAGTTTCTTTGCTCTTCACAATGTGAGATCACATGCAGATCAAGACACTGTCCTAAGAAGCTTAAAATTGACCATAATTTACTGTGTGACCCTCAGAAAAGGAGGATCAGTGCCAGTACATGATTGCGAACTGAGCTTAAAGTGATTGGCTAAAGGTCATGACTGAGATTTAAGCTAGAGAGTCCCTTTCTCCTTACTGCTGGCACACACACATCATCTTGAGACAATGAGGTAGGTGTTTCTGTCCTAAGGAAGAGGTTTTGTAACTCCTGAACCCACCCTGCACCCCTGTAAAATTATCAGCTTCAGAAACTGGAGTGGAAATGTCTTTCTTCTCCCCATTTGAAATTCATTTTTTCGTGTTCTGTCTGCAGGTGACTCTGAACCTCTGCATGCCATCCCCAACCTTGACTACTGGAAGAGGCAAATGAAAGTGAGTAACCAGAACACCTTGTTAGACTGAAGTAGGGTAAGGGTTGCCCAGATTTGGTTCTGGGGACCTGCAACCAAATCCTCTCTTCAGGATAGTACAAATTAACCTGCTTCTGGTAATATCAGAACTCAGGAATCTTTACTGTTGATCTGGGCCGTGCAAACCCGGTAAGCGGGGTAAGCATGGCAGGAGGGCGCCAGCCTTCAAGGGCGCCGCGCCGGCCGCGCACTGCCAGTCGAGTGTTTATTTTTTTTAAAAAACCCTTACTACCGCGTTGGTGCGTTGGCGCCTATGCGCATGCACTGCTGCCTTCCCACGCGCAGCGTTCGTCTCTGACTTTGGCACCACCCACTGCCAGCTCTTGTTGCACGCCGTCGAGTATTGGACCGCAGGAAGATCGGGTGAGTGTTGCCGTGGTGGAGTAGAGGAGAGCCACTTATTCCATAGCTTACCTGGAGGTAAGATGGAAGTTTGAAGAGGAACTAGAGGTTTGCTTTCTGCTTGGGCTTCCAGTTGCTGCCTGAGTAGGAAGAAGTCTAGCAGTGCATATGAATATGGCACAGAGACAGACGCAATGCTCTGGCACTCAGATCTAATCTAATTGTGGTTTGGGTCACACTTTTCTATGGCTATAGTCCACACTTAAAGCATCTAGCAATTTATAGTGCTGAATTTTGCACCAGTTATCCACCATTAAAGTAAAGGGGGGGGGCTACTAGGATGTGAGGGGTTTCCCATTGTGTGTGTGTGTGGATGGTGGTGGTGGTGGTGGTGGTGGGGGCGGGGTGTCAGGAAGGGGTAGGGTCATGCTGTTAGATGGATTTATATGGTTGGGGGAATTCCAGGAGGGAGACCAGAAGATGGGGGGGGGGGGGCAGGACATGTTGGAGAGGGGCTTGTATTGTTACAAGGGAGACAGGGTCTGCAAAGGAGGGGAGAACATTCATTGCCACAGAGGCCAGTACTTAGAAGCTATGTGGGTGCTGGGTTATACTCAGTGCCTGAAAACCTGGGGTGTCTCCAGCTTTAGTAAAAGGGACCCCAAGTAAAATAACCTGTAAGTTATAAGTATGTTTCTTTGTACCCTGCCTAGAATTCTGGATAGAGCAAGTAAAAAAATATTTTAAATACAAGTCTAACTGAAACATATCTCGGCCCTTTTCACTGCTGTTAATGGTGTAAAACTGTGGTACCAGGTGCTGCCTTTTTAACATACCCAGAATTCTCATATTTTTAGTTGCTATCCTTTCCCCATTCCATCTAGTAGTAGTTGTAGGTACTTGTGATCTGGACTGGCAACTGTTGGAAACAGGATACTGGGCTCGGTGGACTTTTGTTCTATCCCAGTATGGAATTTCTTATGCTCTTAAGCAGGCACACATCAGATCTCCTCCGTAATGGGCTGAAAAAGGGGGCAGGGTGGGAGAAGAGGGAGAAGAGAGAAAGGAGATGCCACACGGGGGTGGGGGGGGGGCACCAACTGATAGTCTGCAGGGGGGCACCAGAGACCCTAGGCACGGCCCTGCTGTTGATATCCTGACTACATGACCTGGTTGCAGGATCCACAAACTGGAGTCTGAAAAATCCTAGCCTGGTGGATCTTGTAGGAGAATGAATACAGGGCAGTGTTTGCAGCAGTACTAGAGGTACTTCTTTAAGAAGGGTAACTCCTATTTGGCAAAATAATCACCATTTTGTACATGGTTCCTCCTAAACTTTCCTTGACTTCAAGGTGTGTCAGTGGAAGAGTAGTGATGCCAAGCCACCTGCAGTCCATAGTGTACATAGAACAGCATGGTGGTTATATTTATAACATGCCTTTTCAAGTGAGTTACCTAAAGCATAACATACTATCATATACAATAAAGCCTGTTAAAAAGTTCAAAGATGCACCTATCTTGTAAAGGCAACATAAGTGTGCATGTGAGTAATAAAATAGGCTCCCAGAGCCAACTCCATTAGTGGAACAATTTATACCTGCTAAGAGGAAGGTTCCAATTCTATAAGTGGTCACCTCCGTTTAGGCATCCTGATGTTGTATGTTGAGAGTCTGTTGTATAACACAGTGTTTCTCAAAGCTGGTCCTGGAGTACCCTTGCCAGTCAGGTTTTCAGGATATCCATAATGGATATGCATGAACTTGATTTGCATACATTGCCTCTATTATATACAAATTCTTTCATGCATATTCATTGTGGATATCCTGAAAGCCTGACTGGCAAGGGGTACTCCAGGACCGGACTGTGTGATGATGTATAAACAGTGACTAAACAATGATATCACAGAAGATATTTGTATTGGTGAATTAAAAGTAGAAGAAAAGTGAAGCAAATGAGTAAAAATTGAATTAAACAAATAAACTTGGGAGGTTTTGAGCCAATGATTAGTCTGAGTCATAAGGAGCCTTGGTGTTTAACGAAATTGAGTGGGTTATGCCCTGCCAGTGGCTCTTAGCTTTGACTGCTGTGTCTTTTTCTCCTTTTTTAATTTAAAATTAAAAATTAAAATTTCAAAATTTGTTTTTCAACAGAGAATTGTCTGTTTGAGGAATATTGTTTGGTCACCGCACATTATTATTATCAGTACTGGGATGTGAAAGGTTTCCACAATTTTTTTTTTTTTTTAGTTTTACTAAATTTGGTGGAACAGTTCAATTTTGTGTGGACAATTTTAAATTAGCCATTTTCCATATATAAAGCATATGTTGCACACAGAAAATAGTTTATGAAATTATTTCAAACACAACTAAATAATAACATTAAGACATAATGATAAATGATTGAAAAAAAACACAAAAGTCAACAAGTTATAATGATAAAACATGCAATTATTCAGCAATTCCTTTTATAAAGAACTAATAAAAATAAAGTGTATGATATTCATCTGTTCTTGTATATTACTACAACACTATGTACCTAGTCAGAAGACCAGACATCCAGTATATGACATATATTAAACCAATGAACTCTGATTTACAGGGCAAGGTAGAAGACTCAGGCCCAGATGCATCAACCAAACGTTAAAAAATAAGAATCGTAAAAGTGCTTAACGATTTTAAAAAAACGAGGCATGCACTACAAAAACACTCCAGAAATGTTGGGATCGGTATTGCAAAGTAGGATGTATCACAGAATCGTTAAACCCATCGTTAATCAGCGCCTAAAGCATGCGCAGAGCAGCCCAAGCGTTATGCTGGCTGCTCTGCGCATGCCACAAAGGCCCAGCTGTCAAAACAAACAAAAAAAAACCCACAAACACGTGTGTTTCGGGAGGGGGCAAAGGCACTCATCATGAGCGTCCTGTATGGATGCCTTGCCCCCCCCCCCCCCGCTGCTCCCCGCTTCCCCCCCAAAAGAAAAATCTCCAATTTTAGCAGCCCAGGGCCGGCCCTCCTCCCTTCCTGTATTCTCCCACACTAGCTCCACCTCCTGCCATGCTCCAGTCCCGTGCCCCGCCCCCGCCGCCCCCCTTTGGTCGTGGCTGCCGCTCCCCCGTCCAACGACCCCCCCCCCCCTTTGCCTTACCGGCCCATGCAGTGCCTCTCACCTCTGCTGCACGGGCAAGAACAGCTGATCGGTGAGTCAGAAGGCCTCCTCAGACGTCCCTTCTTTCTTCCTGGGCCCGCCCTCCTCTGACGTAGGTAAACTATTTTGGGAGGTTTAGATAGGAATTTCCCTCGCTTATCTTTTTATTTAAATTTAGTTAGTCCACAAAGCTCTTTGCCAAAGAAACTGACCGAGTCTAGGGGGCACACACACCGAGTTCAGGGAGTCAGGGTTTTCCTTTTTTCAGTCCTTTTGACTCAGGATAGTAGATACCCTGGGGTTCCTGAGTAAGTGAGCTGACCCCGCCAACCGAGGAGACGTGGATGCGGAGATGACTTGGGTACCCGACAAAAGACAGCAGCGATGCTAGTGAAGAACATATATACCAGTAACATCAGATCATTGTGTGTACACAAATTGATCCCAAAAAGAAAAACAAATCTCAGATCTGAGTACATCTGCAAATGAGGTGAAGGATTCTGCTGGTATGTGGTGTCTGTGTAGGAATCTGTAACAGCCTGTCCTGCTTCAGTTTCCCAGTGGCGGGTATATTGGTGCTCTAATGTATTTTAGTGGCATAATTAAATGAAATAACTACTTCTGAGGGTTACAGGTATGGGTGGGGATGAAGGAGATTACTTGCAGGGATGGAATGGATCTTAGCGGGGACGGGCAGGTATGGGTTAGATTCCAGTGGTGTGCCTTGACAATTTTTGCACCTTGTAAGTGTGCTGTGAGATGAAAAAAAGATGAAACTCACTGCTCTAGGATATACATATTCACATCTTAAGTCTCTTCTAATATGTCTTTTGGCACAAGCTCCATATCATTTTTGTCAACTTCCTCTTAACCACCTCAAGTTTTTTGATGTCTTTAGCGAGATATATATGTGCTTATGTGAAATTCAACCTTCTGTCTACTTTACTTCAAACCCTACTTATCCAAAGCCTTACTCCTATGTTACAAATCAACAGACAAATTGAAAGTGCTAGAAAATTCTGCTGTTCAGTTATTAGTAGGTTGTTATTAGATTACAAGGATATTTTGTTATTCATGAAACAGCTTCGCTGTTACCTGTAATATCTTGAGCCACGATTAAAAGTTTGATGTTGGCACACACAGTTTTGCTCGGTCAGAGCCCAGCTTGTATACAAGATTCCATGACAGGGAATCACACACATGAGCACTGGGGAAGTAGTTTTGCAAGAGGGAACCTATGTGAAAAATCCAAGAAAGTCCTATTCTATAACTATTTTAGAAAAGCAACATAGGTGCCTCTGGCTTTATAAAATAGGCTAATAATCCACTCACTCCACAAGTCTCTGGCACATAATAACTCAGTCCAGGCCAGAACATATGTTCTGATCCAAAAGGTTTACTTAAAACTAGGAGTTGGCAGGCAACAGGGGGAAAAAGCTATATACAATCGGAATTGGTTCAAAAATTGTTCTTTATCATGCTTATAGTTTTTATCTGGTTACAGAGTCCAGGTCTGTTGGCTCACTCTCAAGAGGGAACACTGATATAATTAGGGGAAACAGTAAAACTAGAGGACAGAAATTGAGGTTGCAAGGAGGTAAAATTAAGAGTAACATCAGGAAATAATTTTTCATTGACAAAACTCTGCTGCCCGTCTCGTCTTCCGCCAGGGTCGCTTTACTCATACTACCCCCTCTCCTCAAGTCGCTTCACTGGCTCCCTATCCGTTTTCGCATCCTGTTCAAACTTCTACTAACCTATAAATGTACTCACTCTGCTGCTCCCCAGTATCTCTCCACAGTCGTCCTTCCCTACACCCATTCCCGTGCACTCCGCTCCATGGATAAATCCTTCTTATCTGTTCCCTTCTCCACTACTGCCAACTCCAGACTTCGCGCCTTCTGTCTCGCTGCACCCTACACCTGGAATAAAGTTCCTGAGCCCCTACATCTTGCCCCATCCTTGGCCACCTTTAAATCTAGACTGAAAGCCCACCTCTTTAACATTGCTTTTGACTCGTAACCACTTGTAACCACTCGCCTCCACCTACCCTCCTCTCCTCCTTCCTGTACACATTAATTGATTTGATTTGCTTACTTTATTTTTTGTCTATTAGATTGTAAGCTCTTTGAGCAGGGACTGTCTTTCTTCTATGTTTGTGCAGCGCTTCGTACGCCTTGTAGCGCTATAGAAATGCTAAATAGTAGTAGTAGTAGTGGATGGTTGAATGCCTGATTGGTGGAGTGGAAGAGACAAAAACAGTGACACATACTGGTCTTTATTTGCTGTAATTTTCCATGAGCTCTGTGGTAAAGGGGGCCCTGCGCTAGCAGTGGAGGCCATTTTTGCCATGTGCCAGGGTCCCTTTTACTACAGTGGGTGAAAATAGCCAAAGACAAAATGACCATGCAGTAAGTTCACATTTTGCATACGGCCATTTCGAAGATGGGAGCACTTACTGCCACCCATTGAGATGGCAGTAAGAGCTCTCATGCTAACCTGGTGGTAAACCCCTGTGGAAATATTTTTTCAATATTTCCTCTAGAGCTGGAAATGGCACATGGGGGTGAAACTACCGCCAACGCCCGCATTGGGCTGGTGGCAGTTCTTTAGTAAAAGGGCCCCTATGTTACTAAGCTATCTTGGTAGATCTTCAGGGCTATCCTCTGGTCCCCTCCTGTTCCTCCAGACTTTATCTTCCAGTAATTCTCCCCTTCTTCTCCTTGGAGAATATAATGCTAGGCTGGTTCCCCTTTCCAACTACCTCTGAGTCAAATGCAGCAGCTTAATGAGCTCTGGTACTGCTCTTCATTTCTTCACTCTACAGGTGCACTGGCTGAGCTAGCCAGTAACCCTCTTACCCTTACTTACTACTACTACTACTTATCATTTCTATAGCGCTACCGGACGTACGCAGCGCTTCACACTTGAACATGGAGAGACAGTCCCTGCTCGATAGAGCTTACAATCTAATTATGACAGACAGACAGGACAAGTAAGGGATAAGGGTTAAGACAGACAGGACCTATCAGGGATAGGGGACAGTTGAAGGGTTAGGTTTAGGAGTTAAAAGCATGGTTCAATGGCCAGGAAAGCAGGAAACAAAGACAAAGAAATTCAAACTGGGCTTGGCATTTATACCAGTACAGTATCCCTCCAAGAGGAGTCTCCTGCCACCACTGTCAGTCACTGGGCAGGAGAGCCAGCCCCTTATTTCAGAAGCTATGGGGATATGAATGGCACCATCCATTTCTCTAGTAGAGTCACTAGAGGTCTCTACAACCCTTATGGGAGCAGAACTCTAAGAGTCTCTACACAGCCTTGCCTTGACTTGTGCTTGTCATGGTCCTATCATGATCCTGGGACTGTTGTTGTCGGCAGACACCATGTGCCAGGAGACTTGCCCTCTTCAACAATCTCAGGAGACCTGCAAGGTCCGCATGGGTGCGCTTCTGACGTCACGCCGCCCCAGCGATTCACATGCACGACTCCAGGGCTGATGTCACCTCAGCGGGACATTTAATCACCCCGAGCTGGAGCTTCTGTGTCTTTGTGTCTGCTATCACTGCCTTGTTCCAGAGACACTGTGAGACGATGCCTTGTTCCTGATTAGCTATCCTGTTCCTGAGGCGTTGCTTTGTTCAGAGATGCTGCGAGATGCTGCCTTGTTTCTGACAAACTATTCTGTCCCTGAGGCGCTGCCTTGTTCCAGAGAAGCTGTGAGGTGCTGCCTTGTTCCTGACTAGCTATCCTGTTCCTGAGGCGCTGCCTTTTTTCCAGAGATGCTGTGAGACACTGCCTTGTTCTTGACAAGCTATCCTATTCCTGTGTCGCAGCCTTGTTCCTGAGATGCTGATCAGTTCCTGACTCGCTGTCCTGTTCCTGGGCCACTCCGAGGTTGTTCCTCTATACCTTTGGGATTCGTTCCCCTGTCATCCGGAGACTCATCTACCGCAGTTTCCTCTATTGTGGACTAAGGGTTCACTACCCCGATCATAAACAGTGCTGTTATGATTAAACCTTTTCTTTCATTCCTTTGTGCCTCGTGGATTGGTTAAACACTTTACTGGAGTTGTTCCTGTGGACCCCCTCTGTTTAATTTATATTTAGTGTAAACCCCCTAGTGGTGAAGCAGGTAATTACAACAAATAAATGATGTTAAATACTTTGCAATAAATTACAAAGGCAATAAGATGTTCAAATTTACAATAAAAATTACCAAGACCCCAATCCAACTCTTGCGATAACACAAGACATCCCAAACAGTATCACAAACTTGGTTCACTTCACCCTTCCACTACCTCTGCTACTAAAACTTGGTCACTCTACAATAAATACTTCAAGGATAAATATTCACAATTACTCTGAAATAAGCATCAGACAAATATGCCCAGCTACTCCTTTCCCCTTAATGTAACTTTAACTCTGTTTCCCAGGATCTAGACTCTTTGTCCCCAAGTCTAAATTTTCTTTTACAAGTTTTCACAGATTTGCATACACCTAGGCTTCCCTCAGTTAAGTGTGTTACAGTGAGTGTGTAATGACAGTTAGTGTACTCAGATCTGAGATTTTTTTTTCTTTTGGGGATCAATTTGTGTGCACACAATGATGTTACTGGTATATCAGTTCTTCACTACCATCGCTGCTGTCTTTTGTTGAGTACCCAAGTCATCTCCGCATCCACACCTCCTCAGTTGGTGGGGTCAGCTCACTGACTCAGGAACTCCAGGGTATCTACTTCCTGAGTCAAAAGATCTCAAAAAAGGAAAACCCTGACTCCCTGAACTCAGTCACTTTCTTTGGCAACGAGCCTTGTGGACTAACTAAATTTAAATAAAAAGATAAGCGAGGGAAATTCCTATCTAAACCTCCCAAAATACACCCCTTTTTCTTTTATTGTTTCCATTTTCACCCGTTTACATCCACTACTTGAACTGACGGACCATTAAACTAAACCCCCTAAAAGCAGGCCCCTAACTGCAGGCACTCACAGGGCTCAAGGTTTAGGCTGAGCAGCTCCTTCCCCAGGGCAGGGTCTCTTAAGTGCAGACACTTGAATAGGCATACTTTTACACTGGATCCTCCTCCTCCCCCTCCCCCCCATAAAAAAATGGTCATCCTACCATAGTCACAACTGAAAATGCTAACATGCTGCTGAGGAATGAGTGTTCCCTGCCAACACATCTTATAGTGTATTCCTTTTTCAGACCAGCTTCCAGGGGTCCCTGTCATGTCATCTCATGCATCTCACACCCCATGTGTCTAGCCCAGGGCTCACCACTGACCCCACCTTTCCCCATTTCTGCCTTATGCCAGCCAGCCAGCTCCTGCACTATGCAAGCCATGTTGAATGTGCTGATCTCAAGGACAATCCTTTTACATACACAGGGTGCCAGCAGCAGGAGGAAGATGAGGCAGCAGCAACAAGCCAAGCGGCAGACCCCTGGCATGACATGTCTCCCCTTGAGGGGGATGAGGGCCCAACACGCCCTCTCCGCCCTATCCCCAGCCGCAGCCCCAGCACTGTGACTCCTGCAGCAACTGGTGAATAGCCAAGACCAGTTGCTGCAGGAGGTGTCAGCAATGAAGCTGTAGATGGTGGCAATGCGGCAGGCTAACAAGCAGCACTTCAGGGTGCAGATGCTGCTCCTGGTGCAGCTCATTAGCCTGCTGCAGAGGGCCATTCAGGGGGGAGGACAACACCTCCCTTGAGACACCACGTCCCCTAAAATATATTGTACATAGTTCTATTTTTTGTGTTGTTAAATATGTTTGATATTTTTGATATAACAGGGGGGGTGTCTCTACTTTGTGCATGGTAAGCACAGAAGAAAGCAGACCTCCACAATGGAGAAACCAAGAGTAGAACACAGCGAAGGCGACAAGACAGATGATGCCAAACAAAACTTCTACTGGACTCAGAAAAAGTTCACAGCAAGAATTTATTCTGAAAAACTGGACTCAACATGAGTCGTGTTTCAGCCAATTCTGGCCTGCCTCAGGAGTCCCTAAAATAATATATAATTATCTGAACTCAGAGTAAATAATAAAATAAAACAATAATAATGAAAATAATAATAAACATAACAAATAATAACAACAGACATAAACTATATGTCTATATATAACTTAAGGAATTATACATAATATTACAAACTCAAATAAACAATCATGAATGCATCATTGAGAGGATGACAAATAAATGTCACTAACATAATAAAATATTTTTACAAAACACAATAAAATGTCCAAAAACAGACAGTAAAACTGTAGGTTATCAGAGACGTCTCTTACATTCAGTAAAGAACTTATGAAAATAAAAATATTACAAATATGTGGATAAAACCATGGATATAACATTCAAAACCAGACACAAAACATGTTTGCTTGATCCTAATGATGCGAATACTTGGTAAAGACCATACAGAAATCATGTATGTTCAATTCAAAAATGTTATAAACACTTGGTAAAAACCAAGTGTATCGCATCAAGATATTTCAGGAAATGCAAAAATGTTGACAAAAAGTAAACTAAAAAACAGTCTTTAGAATTGTACACATATGTATGCGACATGCAAAAACAATGATCTCGTTTCAATTTAAAAAATAAAATCTAAAAGTTAGACAGCAAAACACATCTTTATGCCATTAAAAACAAATGTAAATCATGCATAATGAACTTAATGTCTCTGTTTTAATTGAATCCCATTGTATGTTTAGATATTATGTATTGTCAGAAAACCAATTTGGAAAGCAATCTTTTGTATGTAGGAAACCACCCTAAATGGTTCATCTTATAGCGAGTACCTGTATGGCAAAGTGCTGTTGGTTCTCTAGGAAAAGTCTTGTCCGAATATTGGAATTTACTAACAAGACCTGGGAAGGGAATAAAAGATGGTTGTAAAATCAGACCAAAAATTAGAAAAAAATTGAGTCAATAAATGTCAAATATAAGAAAAGGGCCTGAAAAAAACTTTAAGTGCCAATTTAAACAACTGTAAGAACCAATTCAAAAAATGTAAGTCCCTGAGAATGGCGGGAAAATTGCAAATGCCACCCATTAACAAACTGGGACAGGTCTAGTTTAAACAACGTTAAAGACAAAAATCTCAAACCTGTTAAAGGTTGCACCGAAAAATCCTCTGCTAGCACTTTTCCTATAGAAGCCTAAGACCCTGTGCAAGATATAATGGGTCCCGAAAATTGACGGGAAAATCGCAACTGTCAAACAATAACAATCCAGAATGACTCTTACAAAGGCACCGTAACACACACTAATCTAAAACCTGATGGAGGTTGAATCAAAGGATCCCTGCTTAAAAAGCTTGCCACCTTATACAAGTTCATCGTCATCATTAAACTAAGTGTAACAAGACCAAGAAATACAGATCTTAAAAGGTTAAAAAAGAAAAAGAAAAGGAAAAAAAATGAAAAAAGGGGAAGAATAGAAAATGATGAATCATAACAGTCTGCTAAGAATGTGTAGTTAAGTTCCAAAAACTAGGGCAAACAGTATATGTGAATGAAAATGGTATTTTCCAAAACAATTCTTATGATAAAAATGATAATAAAATATCATATTTAAAAATATTCTGATATGTTTCCAAAAAAACAAATGGAGATTGTGCAATGAGGAGGGGGGGGAGGGGGAGGAGAGGGAAGGGGAAAGGAGGAAGGGAAAGGGGAAAGCTGGAAAAGGGGAATGACCATTACATCAATTGACATTATATACATAGCTTTATGGGACTACATTATGCTATTACTGCTTTCATTATTTGCTAAACTGTCAGTGCATGAACATGCTTATAAAACTCATTCCTCTACCAGATGGTCACAGGAATACTGTTAAATCTAGATCTGTGTTTAGCCCTTTGGGGTGTCCAGTACCTAATTCAAAGATCAAACGTTGTTCTTCTTGTAACAGGAGACTGTCAATGTCACCCCCTCTCCATTTGGGGATTATTTGTTTGAAAACTAAAAACTGTAGGTCTCCTAATGCATGGTGCAAAGTGTTCCAGTGAGTTACTAGGGGAGCTGTCTCGATATTCCTATTTGTACAGCTTCTGTGTTCTATTATCCTAGTCTTTATCATCCGTTTGGTCTTGCTTATGTACAAGAGATCACAGGGACATCTAATCAGGGCCGTGCCTAGGGTCTCTGGTGCCCCCCTGCAGACTATCGGTTGGTGCCCCCCCCCCCCCCCCCCCCCCGTCCAGCAGAGCAGGAACAGAAGGGAGCAGGCAAGTAAGCCGGACCTCAGGAAAAAATAGCACTGTATGTATCCCTCATTGATAAGTCTCTGACTCTACAGTTTAGCAATTTCATTAAAGCAAAATGTATTTTCACATATCACATCCTATCCAAGGAGAATGTTTTATATATGTCACCCGTCTGTGGTAAAACTTCACACAGTATCAAAATACCTCTAATATGTAGTCGTGCCAGCCGAGGAAACTAACTGTGCTCAGCTCACAAGAGACAGAGTGAACATAAAATAAAACTTCAACCTTAAAAGATAATATCGGATGAATGCATGAAGGTGAATATGAATTCCTGTGAATGGAATCAATTTGATTTACAATAAATTCAGATACTACTCCCTCATATATATAACAAAAAATTATTTAAGTGGAATGGAATTATTTGACTGTACTGGTAAACAGAAAGAAATACTCTATTGCATTCTAATCTCCTTTGCACCAAAGGATATAATTCAGATCAAACATTTATCTCTGATCAACTATCTCAGATCAAATATTTATTTCAGATCAAATATTAAGGTTTCCTTGCTTACAGTCACTTAAATCTACCTAGCCTTTATATAGCTTATAGGATTTAAAAACTCTTAAACTGAAATTCACCCTTTTCTATTCTTCATAAACTTCAAGTAATCCTGAAATATTCAGATCCTTTTCTCACTAGAGAAACTTCAATCGCCACCAATCTCTTTTCACTTATATTTTCTCATTTACCACAATCAGGCACTCTTTTATAACTTCAGTCAACAAACACAGGAAGTCACAGCTGGATGTCTCTCTTGGCAAAGGACAGCTCTCACTCTGTTCACTTCCCGGGCAGATTTCTTAACAGAAACTGATCATCCAATCAGAGAGCTCTATTTGAATGCAGATTAACATACAGACACTCATGGGAATGTTTAGTGAAAAACACCGGACTAATTTGCATATGATTTAAACAAATCTGAGCATATGACAACCAAGTACAGACTCCCAGCACCTGAATTCTGCAATTAGATTTAAGGCAAATACTTTTAAAACTTATTTTTAGCACTTTTAAAATTTCAGGTTCTCTTTAATTTGAATGCTGTTTCAAGCTCTGAAACTCACCCTGACTGAGGAGCTAGCCCCAAACCGAAGCATAAATAGCAATCTGGTTGTATTCTCACGTAACTTGAAGAGTGTGCCTGCCTCAATTAATACTGCTCCTTTGCATGAAAAGGGGAGGGCAGCGGAGATAGGAGAATCACAAGTTCAGGTGAAAGATTTTGCAAGTGAGCAGATGGACGGCAGGGCAGTGGCTGCCGCCCCTCGAAGGCAAGCGCCCCCCTGCGGCGCATACCTTGCTTACTGCATCAGCACGGCCCTGCATCTAATGATGTAAATTACCCCTATTGAATTACAGTCAGTGCAACCCCTTAAGTGATATCTTATTTTGGTGGTGGGATGCATAAAGATATCTGTAACAATTGCGTGGGTGCAGACCGAACATCTGCTGCATGTTCTATGTTCTGTTATTATAGGTTCTATTATATCCCTGTCCGGAAGGATTGACGGGACTAACTTGTCTTTCAAATTTTTACTTCTTGAAAATGCTATTGTGGGTTTTATGTTCTTGAAGCAGGGATGGGTCTCTAGAATATGCTAATTTCTATAAATGACCTTTTGAAATTCTCTGGCATATTGGGAGTACCGTAAAGTACAAATTAGACCCGGTGTTTTCCTCACACCCTGATTGGACAGTAAAGTGTCTCTGTTTTGCATACTGGCTTTTGCAAAACATCTCTTGATACACTTGCTCGGATAACCCCTTTGTAGGAAACGTTGTGAAAGAGTATTAGCTTGTAACTTGTAATCCTCAAAATCAGTGCATATTCTTTTAAGTCTTAAAAACTGGGAGTATGGTATATTAAAAGCAGGAAGCCGGCAAAAGAATCGGTTGGGCCGCTGGATGACCGAGGGGTAAAAGGGGCTATCAAGGAAGACAAAGACGTAGCGGAGAGATTGAATGAATTCTTTGCTTCGGTCTTCACCGAGGAAAATTTGGGTGGGATACTGGTGTCGGAAATGGTATTCCAAGCAGATGAGTCAGAGAAACTTACTGACTTCACGGTAAACCTGGAGGACATAATGGGGCAGTTCAGCAAACTGAAGAGTAGCAAATCTCCTGGACTGATAGAACTGAAAAATGAGCTTGCGGAGCTACTGTTAGTGATATGCAATTTATCCTTAAAATCGAGCATGGTACCGGAAGATTGGAGGGTGGCCAATGTAACGCCAATTTTTAAAAAAGGTTCCAGGGGAGATACGGGAAATTTTAGACCGGTGAGTCTGACATTGGTGCCGGGGAAAATGGTAGCGGCTATTATTAAAAATAAAATTACAGAACACATCCAAGGACATGGGGTACTGAGACCAAGCCAGCACGGCTTTTGTGTGGGGAAACCTTGCCTGACCAATTTACTTCAATTCTTTGAAGGAGTGAACAAACATGTGGACAAAGGGGAGCCGGTTGATATTGTGTATCTGGATTTTCAAAAGGCGTTTGACAAGGTACCTCATGAAAGGCTAAAGAGGAAATTGGAGGGTCATGGGATAGGAAGAAATGTCTTATTGTGGATTAAAAACTGGTTGAAGGATAGGATAGGAAACAGAGAGTGGAGTTAAATGGGCAGTATTCACAATGGAGAAGGGTAGTCAGTGGGGTTCCTCAGGGGTCTGTGCTAGGACCGCTGCTTTTTAATATATTTATAAATGATTTAGAGATGGGAGTAACTAGCGAGGTAATTAAATTTGCTGATGACACAAAGTTATTCAAAGTCGTTAACTTGCGACAGGATTGTGAAAAATTACGAGACTGGGAGACTGGGCAGCTAAATGGCAGATGACGTTTAATGTGAGCAAGTGCAAGGTGATGCATGTGGGAAAAAAGAACCCGAATTATAGCTACGTCATGCAAGGTTCCATGTTAGGAGTTACTGACCAAGAAAGGGATCTGGGTGTCGTCGTCGATAATACACTGAAACCTTCTGCTCAGTGTGCTGCTGCGGCTAGGAAAGAGAATAGAATGTTGGGTATTATTAGGAAAGGTATGGAAAACAGGTGTGAGGATGTTATAATGCCGTTGTATCGCTCCATGGTGCGACCGCACCTTGAGTATTGTGTTCAATTCTGGTTGCCGCATCTCAAGAAAGATATAGTAGAATTGGAAAAGGTGCAGCGAAGGGCAACTAAAATGATAGCGGGGATGGGATGACTTCCCTATGAAGAAAGACTAAGGAGGCTAGGGCTTTTCAGCTTGGAGAAGAGAAGGCTGAGGGGAGACATGATAGAGGTATATAAAATAATGAGTGGAATGGAACAGGTGGATGTGAAGCGTCTCTTCATGCTTTCCAAAAATACTAGGACTAGGGGGCATGCGATGAAACTACAGGGTAGTAAATTTAAAACAAATCAGAGAAAATATTTCTTCACCCAACACGTAATTAAACTCTGGAATTCGTTGCCGGAGAACGTGGTGAAGGCGGTTAGCTTAGCAGAGTTTAAAAAGGGGTTAGACAGTTTCCTAAAGGACAAGTCCATAAACCAGTACTAAATGGACTTGTGAAAAATCCACAATTTCAGGAATAACATGTATAGAATGTTTGTACATTTGGGAAGCTTGCTAGGTGCTCTTGGCCTGGATTGGCCGCTGTCGTGGACAGGATGCTGGGCTCGATGGACCCTCGGTCTTTTCCCAGTGTGGCATTACTTATGTAATGTGGGTCTCATTTTCAAAGCACTTAGCCTTACAAAGTTCCATAGATTATAATGTAACTTTGTAAGTCTATGTACTTATGTGTCTAGAATGACTTGGCTCAGGTCCCCTGGCACTTCTTCTAGACAATTAATAACATCGGCAGAGTCTCTGACGTATGATGGTATTTGAGGAATAAAAGGACGCAGAAAAAAATCAAAAACTTGGATAGGGGTTCAAGCACAGAATTGTTACCAGACACAATAGGATGGCCTGGGGGGTTGGTTAATGATTTATGAATCTTCGGCAGGACATAAAAGGTAGGAATGACCGGATGTTCGATAAGAAGAAAATCTTTTTCCTTCGTTGTGAAGAAGCCTGCATCGTGAGAGAGAAGAACTAATTCCTTAATATCTTCCTGCAATTTTGGTGTGGGATCTTACTCCAGATGGATATAGTATTCTGTATCCAAAACTTGTCTGAGTACTTTATTAACGTAATCGTCTCTATTTTGAATAACGACGACTCCTCCCTTATCGGCTGGTTTTATCACGATGTCCTTATTTCTTGCTAGGGTGAGCATCCCTTCATGTTCACGTCTAGTCAAATTATGGAAGCTCTTCTTAGGTCTCTTGGTCTCAATAGTTTCTGTCCTTAAGGATGCATCTGTCAAAGGTAGTAATCACCGGATCTGGTGGGCCTGGGGGTGTCCATTTAGAGCTTCTCTTGATGGCAGAGTCATCTGGGGCTGCTATGTTATCTGAAAAGAAGTGTTGGATCTGCAGTTTCCTATTGAACGAAATAAGTCTATTCGTGTCTGAAGAGGGTCATATTTCGGGGTCGGTATGAAAGTAAGTCCTTTCTGAAGTACGGCTATCTGGGTGTTGGATAATGTCATATTAGAAATATTGAAAATAGGGATTTCCTCTGGTATTGTATTATCCGGAGTTACCAGGGTCTTGGTCTGTCGTTGTATCCTGTTTGATAATTGCTCCTTCCTCTTCCTCTCCAGCTTCCTCTCTGCCAGGCATTTGAAGGTGTAGATGGTTTTGATCTTCTTGGTAATGCGGTTCTCTCCAACGTGGGAAGTGGTTGTCTCGGGAAGCATGTCTTCTTCTGTCGATGGGTTATGGCAAAATCCTGTCTAAAAAAGCCCTGGTTTGCGGGCTCTTTGGTGAAGGTACGGGACTAGTCACAGGTGATTGGAAATGATCGCTAGAGTTGCTTCTAAATCTTTTACGACTTCTATTGTCCGATGTATCTTCTGATTCTTTTGTGGTCTGATTGATTTGCCTATTGGTCACTTGAATTGTTATTCGGTCTTTTATTTCTCAAAAGGGATCATATTGATTTCCTAATTGGAAAAGTTTTTTGTTTGGCCCACAGATAAATTGAGCCTTTCTTATAATCATTTTCGTCTCTGTTAAGTTTGTTTATCGTAACTTTTTTAATATCAATCTTAAAGTTATTGAAATGTTTATTCACATTGGTAATGACCTTATCAAAGTTTGTCTTTCTGTTTAAGTAGTTCAAGTTTTTCTTCAACCAATGGTTTGATGCTCTCATTCTTTTTTTTTGGAAGTTTCAACTATAAGGATCATAAGATCCAATGCACATTTATTAAGAATTGAGCACCATTGGTGGAGGAAAAGAGCATCATCTCGAAAGAGACGAGGCTCCTTAAATATTGCAAAATAGTAACATAATGTAATTCGTTTTGTATAAAGTTCTTATTTACATGTATCATCTCTGTCCATATGTCTTCCAGACTAGCTGCATCAGTCCCAAAGACTTCTTCCTCTGGAACAGGTTCCTGTAACATTATTATTGTTTTATTTTATTATTTACTCTGAGTTAAGATAATTTATTATATATTATTTTAGGGACTCCTGAGGCAGGCTAGCATTGGCTGAAACATGACTCATGTCGAGTCCAGTTTTTAAGAATAAACTCTTGCTGTGAACTTTTTCTGAGTCCAGTAGAAGTTTTGTTTGGCATCATCTGTCTTGTCGCCTTCGCTGTGTTCTACTCTACTTTGTACACTACATATGTGTTGATGCCCCTGTATAAGTCGTTGGTGAGGCCCCACCTGGAGTATTGTGTTCAGTTTTGGAGGCCGTATCTTGTTAAGGATGTAAAAAAAATTGAAGCGGTGCAAAGAAAAGCTACGAGAATGGTATGGGATTTGCGTTACAAGACGTATGAGGAGAGGCTTGCTGAACTAAACATGTATACTCTGGAGGAAAGAAGAAACAGGGGTGATATGATACAGACGTTCAAATATTTCAAAGGTATTAATCCGCAAACGAACCTTTTCCGGAGATGGCAAGGTGGTAGAACGAGAGGACATGAAATGAGATTGAAGGGGGGCAGACTCAAGAAAAATGTCAGGAAGTATTTTTTCACGTAGAGAGTAGTGGATGCTTGGAATGCCCTCCCGCAGGAGGTGGTGGAAATGAAAACGGTAACGGAATTCAAACATGCGTGGGATAAGCATAAAGGAATCCTGTGCCGAAGGAATGGATCCTCAGGAGCTTAGTCAAGATCGGGAGGCGGGGCTGGTGGTTGGGAGGCGGGGATAGTGCTGGGCAGACTTATACGGTCTGTGCCAGAGCCGGTGGTGGGCAGCGGGACTGGTGGTTGGAAGGCGGGGATAGTGCTGGACAGACTTGTACGGTCTGTGCCAGAGCCGGTGGTTGGGAGGCAGGGCTGGTGGTTGGGAGGTGAGGATAGTGCTGGGCAGACTTATACGGTCTGTGCCAGAGCCGGTGGTTGGGAGGAGGGGCTGGTGGTGGGGAGGCGGGGATAGTGCTGGGCAGACTTATACGGTCTGTGCCCTGAAGAGCACAGGTACAAATCAAAGTAGGGTATACACAAAAAGCAGCAAATATGAGTTATCTTGTTGGGCAGACTGGATGGACCGTGCAGGTCTTTTTCTGCCGTCATCATCTACTATGTTACTATATTATCAAATGCTGGGGTTGATTTGAGAGGAGGCAGCAATCTGGGTTGCGTGACAGGTGAACTGTGACAGAGAAACTTTGGTACATATGTGTGATAAGTGTGACCATACAGAAGGTCACCTGTTCCCTCCAAACTGCATGGCTGTATGGTAAGGGTGGGAGGCTGGGTGGGCATTTCTGTTGAGGAACACAAATGCCCATCCAGCCTCTCCCCCCCTTACCATAGCACTGAGTTGTGTAAATAGGTATGTTGTCTAGCGCTAGTGATCTGCCAAGTAGAAACTTGGAGATAACCAAAGGTAGCGCCATAGGCGGTCGGTGGCCCAACTGTTTGGGGAGGCTAAAGGGTGTGGGGTTAGGGGTGGGGCTTACATCCATAATTGTCTGACAACACACAGAAAAAAAGTAAAAATAAAATAATCACAATTAATACCTTTTATTAAATTTAGTTATTAGATATGTATCATATGTCAAAGAATAGAGTGGTTGCTCAAAGCATATACTAACCACAATTGCTCAACTGCAAAACACTATGCACAACTTTGTGCAAAAACACACTCAGAACCTTACTGTACCATAAATATTACACTGGGCAGACCCTAATACACCAGCGCTGCGTACGTCTGGTAGCGCTTTAGAAATGATAAGTAGTAGTAGTAGTAGCAATATACTACCATACGGAAAATGCAGACCATCAACAATATGAAATTTGACTTTTTGGCCCACCATTAATAGAAATCAAAATCAAAAGCATATCATAACAAACCAGGGATGATGAGGAAAAGGAGAAAGAACAACAGTCGCACAGTTGCTAAGAATGTGATATGAGGAAAGTACTATGTGGCAGTGCATGGAGACAGTGGTGGATACGTTGAGCTGTCACCTATTGGAGGTAGTAGAGATATATGTATTCAGCAAACAAAGAACATCATTAGTGGTGGGGAAGCAAGGATTAAGCTAGAGACCATGAGTCTCAGATGTGTACCCTGTGTCTAGAGAGAGAGGAAAATTCTGGAGTCCCTACTTCTAAGTTAGATCCAGCTTGAAAGGTGATATAATGGAGACTGTACTTGTCTGTCACTCACAAGGCAGGTAGAATCCTCTTTTGACGGTTGCAACGACGCCGATGTCAATGAAGAAAAAGGCACTACAGGCTCATCTCCAGCTTCTCCCTTCTCGCTTCACACAATGCCCCGCCCTCACGATGATGCATTTCCTGTTTCCGCGAGGGTGGGACACTGTGTGAAGACAGAAAGGAGAAGCTGGAGCCGGAGACGAGCCTGTAGTGCCTTTTTCTTCATTGACGTCGGTGTCGCTGCAACGGAACGTTAAAGGTTAAAACACGGGGGGAGGGCTGTGCCGGTCGGGGAGCCGAGAGCGGGAAGGAAGGAGGGAGAGCTGTCTGGCAAAAGTGCTGCGTTTGTGAGGGCAGCAGCAGCAGCAGCAGCCAACGGAAGTCCACGATTGGGCTGGGGAGGCTTAGCCTCCCCAAGCCTCTTATATGGGGCGCCTATGGGTAGCGCATAGACGATGTTTGCTCTCTGATCACCAGACACCCTTACCCACAACCAAACCACATTGGTGAGTGCCAGGAAGGAGCTACAAACAGCTGGGTCATCTTTTCACATTTAAGGTATTAGCAATGGTATATAGATGGATGTTTACTTCATCACAATTGCAATATAATACATCAGGTACAGAAGGGCACAGGCTAGGGGAATTATATAGGCACCAGGCTGTAGCCACCTGCATGTAATTTAGAATAGGAACTGTAACCAGAACCCCTCTCCCTCACCATGACTTAAGGGCTCAAGGCCGTGGTAGGCAGGCACCTGTGGCCACCTTGAAAATAGTTTGCAGGATAGAATTTAGAAATGCTGTAGGACTGTGTTGAATAATGTGGAAAAGACATTCAGTGCATATATGCTTTCCTCCCTCCCCACCCCCCAACAACCTTCAGAATGGGTGGGCACCTCATAAAAGGGGACTGGGGTTTTCCACATAAAGAAGGATGGAGCCTACCGGGGAGCGGTACAGCAGCTCCAACAGCTGGACCATAGTATCGAGGGCCTACGGAATGACCTGAAAGCACACAGTGCAGCACTGATGCAGCAACAAGTGGCGTCTCCTTCCACCACTGCACAGCAACCACCTGCAAACCAGTTGAAAATAGAGGTAAGATTTGAATGCAGAGAACATAGAGAGAATGGGGAATCCTTGATCATGAGGGATGCACACATCCATTCTCAGGGCCTCTCCCCCTCCCCCACCCCACAGGCAGCCACAACTAAGTTGTCCAATAGAGAACAAGACATCTGTACAATGAATTGGGTAGAAACAATCATGGCTCTCAGAGTGCAGTGTATTACTTGACCAGCTGTCCTGCAAGATGCAAGAAGTGTTTGTTTAGCACCTACACAGCAGAAAGGGAAGAGGTGGCTGAGAGGTATGAGCTTACCTTGAACTTGTGGTACAATGGCACCAAAGCAACCACCCACCCACAAGGGTAATTTCAGCAACCCTGAAATTGAACTGCTGGTTCAGGAAATGCAGAGGAGGCACACGCATCTCTTTGCTCCCACGGGCCAGAGGCTAGCTGCTACAATGAAGCAGAGATAAAGGGAGGCAATAAGGGACCGGCTCAACTGGTCTTCCACTGTTGCAGGGATATGGAAGACTGCAAACGGAAGTGGCGGTGATGTCAGGAGGAAGGCTGGCGCCAACCCCCAGCAGATGACACCACCAACCCCCCCCCCCCCAAAAAACAAACAGGTGTACAAAAGCATACAGTGTCAAAAACAAGATTTACTATAACTGAAGCTAACACGCTTGGAAATACCACCCCGTAAAAAAAAAAAAACCTCTAAGGTGCAAGCACAGAGAAAGCCGTTTTAAAGAGGTGCCAATAAAGGGAATGCAAACTTCCAAATAGGAAGAGCAGCTGCGGACGTTTATCATTATCCCCCTTAATCGAAATGAGGATACCCAAAACACAGAGCAGCTGGGGATGCCCATAGTTCCTTACCTATAATCGAAATTAGGACGCCCAAATCACCGAAGCAGCGGGGGACGATTAGGGATTTTGTCGCCAGGGCCGGTCTTAGGCCGAGGCGGCCGCATAGGGCCCCGCGCTTAGGGGGGCCCTGCGCGGCGCGCCTCTGTCAGCCTGTTCCCAGGGCTGGTCCGACACGGACGGTAAACAAGATAAGCATGGCACGGCACCGCCGTGCCATGCTTACCGCCACCCTGCCCGCCCTGGCGTCCTCTTCTTCTCCCCCCAACCAAGGAAGGATCATTTTTCTTTTAAATTTACCCTCCGTCGCTGGAATCCAGCACAGCAGCGTCACTGAAAGCACTCCTCCCCTCCCGAGTCCCCCCGACGTCTCTAGCAGAATGCAGAAGCTTTTCCTGATTCGTTCATTCTCATTGTCCCGCCCTCGAGGGCGTCGGGGGGGGACTCGGGAGGGGAGGAGCGCTTTCAGTGACGCTGCTGTGCTGGATTCCAGCAACGGAGGGTAAATTTAAAAGAAAAATTATCCTTCCTTGGTTGGGGGGAGAAGAGGATGGCAGGGGAGGGCAGGGGGGACAGGAGGGTCGCTGGACATGGGTGGATGGCAGGGGAGGGGGGGTTTCTGGACATAGGTGGATGGCAGGGGCGGGCAGGGAGGACAGGAGGGTCGCTGGACATGGGTGGATGGCAGGGGAGGGGGTTTCTGGACATAGGTGGATGGCAGGGGAGGGCAGCGGGGACAAGGGGGGGTTCTGCACATAGGTGGATGGCAGGAGAGGGCAGGGGGACAGGAGGGTCGCTGGACATGGGTGGATGGCAGGGGAGGGGGGTTTCTGGACATAGGTGGATGGCAGGGGTGGGCAGGGAGGACAGGAGGGTCACTGGACATGGGTGGATGGCAGGGGAGGGGGGTTTCTGGACATAGGTGGATGGCAGGGGAGGGCAGGGAAGACAGGAGGGTCGCTGGACATGGGTGGATGGCAGGGGAGGGGGGTTTCTGGACATGGGTGGATGGCAGGGGAGAGGAGTTTCCACCCATGGCGCCTATATATTGCAGCACTCAGGAATCTTCCGCAGATTTGAGAGAGGAGAGATCACCGGCGGATGGCTCCTAGGTAAGTGCAGCATGGATCTGCCCAAACTATACCTCCTCCAACAGGCAGCCCTCAGCACTGACTCCAGTGGGGGGCTGGAGCCGGCTCACACCAGCTCACAAGAGCCGGTTGTTAAATTTTCTTCCGGCTTGCGAGCCGGCTCTGGCTCTCCTCCCTCCCTCCCTCCGGATCCGGTCCCTCACCGCCTCACCGACTGCTTGTTCTTCGAATTCTTCGGGGCAGGCAGTCTTGCCTGCCCGCTTCCAGCGCTGACTGTCCCCCGCTGCCGGTTCATGCTTTAAAAATGGCCACCGAGACTTCCAGAGGCGGCCTCGCGAGACTTCTGCTGAAGTCTCGGCGGCCATTTTGAAGCACGAATCAGCAGCGAGGGCAGTCAGCCTGCCTGCCCCGAAGAATTCGAAGAACAAGCGGTCGATGAGGGACCAGATCGGAAGGGAGGGAGGAGAATTCGCCAAACAACTCGGGAGGGGGTGGCAGGGGGGAAAAGGGAGTCTCTGCTGGGCATGGGTGGATGGAGGGGGTCGCTGGGTATGGGTGCATGCAGGGAAGGGGAGAGGAGGGTCACTGCTGGACATGGGTGCATGCAGGGCAGGGGAGAGAAGGGTCACTGCTGGACATGGGTGGATGGAGCACAGGGGAAAGGAGGATCACTGCTGGACATGGGTGCATGCAGGGCAGGGGAAAGGAGGGTCACTGCTGGACATGAGTGGATGGAGGACTGGGGAAAGGAGGGTCACTGCTGGACATGGGTGCATGCAGGGCAGGGGAGTGGAGGGTCACTGCTGGACATGGGTGGATGGAGCACAGGGGAAAGGAGGGTCACTGCTGGACATGGGTGCATGCAAGGCAGGGGAGAGGAGGGTCACTGCTGGACATGAGTGGATGGAGGGCAGGGGAGATGAGGGTTGCTGGACATGGGTGCATGGAGGGGAGAGAAGGGTTGCTGGACATGGGTGCATGGAGGGCAGGGGAGAGGAGGGTTGCTGCTGGACATGGGTGGATGGAGAGCAGGGGAGAGGAGGGTTGCTGCTGGACATGGGTGGATGGAGGGCAGGGCAGGGGGGAGAGGAGGGTTGCTGGACATGGATGGAGGAGAGGGAAGGGGGAGAGAAGAAATGCTGGACATGGATGGAGGGGAGGGAAGAGTGAGGAAGGAGATGAGAAGAGGGAAAGGAAGAGAGGAGAATAACTGCACCTGGATGGAGAAAATAGGCAGAAGCTGGATCCCCTGGACAATCAAGTCTGCGGAGGACCCAGCTTTTACCTACGGATGTAGGGCAAGAAATGAAGAAGAAAGGTGGAAAGTAAAGAAATAAATGGAAAGGAAGCCCTGGAAACGGAGTTAAGATGACAGATAGCAGCAGAATCGGATACTGGGCCAGCATGATCAGAAAAACAAAGTCACCAGACAGCAATGGTAGAAAAAATCATTTTATTTTCATTATAGTGTTTGGAATATGTCCACTTTGAGAATCAGGTGCTCAACATTAAAAATTTATTTTTATTTACTTATTTATGGCATTTTATCCCACATTAAACATGAATTAGATTGCCCCCCCCCCAGGCTCTCTCCCCCCCAGCTATAGCCAGCTCTGCAATTTGGGGGGGGGGGGGGGGGCGCAGAGTTCATCCAAATGCCATAGTGTATGTATACAATTTAAAGATGTTTTAAATTAAATTCATTAGACGGCATATGGACATTTTACATGGCTAATGTTATATTTTCTGTGGGGTTTTTTAAATTTTATTTATGAAGTCTGAGATTCATATCAACAGTTAACACTTTTTCATTATTTTTTATCTTTCCCTTTAACATATTTCGTATTATTCCCCATAACAATTGCTTCCTCTCCTCAGCTTTCCCCCTCCCCTTCCCCCCGCCCCCCATATCCCCCCTCTCCTCTGCAGTATGGTATGGTTATCCCAACTGTAACACCTCCCCCATCATGAGAAAACAAAGATAGAAAGAGTCTTTTAATGACCTTATTCATATAGGTGGTATCACCAGTTGGGGGCATCTAGCTCCACCCCCACCTGGCCCCTCCATTCTTTATATTTGTCCCATATTTTGAAGAAGTGCATTATTTGTTCATTTTTGATCGCTGTCATTTTTTACATCTGATATAAATAATCCATTTTATGTATCACCTTTATCACTGGGGGAGCAAATTGTGTCTTCCATGCTGATGCCAGTGTTATTTTGCTCGTCACCAAAAAAGTGGAGGCTAGTCGGTGCGTTGTTGGTGACATTCCGTGTGGTCGAAAATGTAGCAGGCAGTGGTCAGCTGTCATCGGGTAATTTCTCCCTAATATTTGCTCAAGTAATTTAAGCAGCCCCTCCCAATACGTTTTTATCTTTGGACAAGACCACCATATATGTAACATATCTCCCACCACGAGCAGCCTCTCCAGCATTGATTTGAAACCCCTACAAACATTCTAGCTATATGGTCCTGTATATAATACCAGCGATACAAGATCTTGTATCCATTTTCTATCATTGCACTGCTGACAGATACCCTGACTAAGGAGCCTATCACTCGCTCCCAGCTCTGTATGTCATGTTTCACCCCTGTATCTTGCTCCCATTTCTGTGTGTATTTCAAAACTGGGGTTTTAAGTGTCATTAGGGTTGCATAGATTCGCGAAACACATCCCTTAGCACTCCCTCCTCCTAATGCCCGTTCTATCTCTGTCTCCTGTATTTGTAGCTCTGGTGTTGCCTTTCGGACAATAAAATCTCTTACACGTGCGTAGTGGAAGGAGTGCTGCGGCGGAAGGTCATATTCGTCCTGTAGCTCATCAGATGAGCGAAAGGATCCTTCTTCCCAAAATTGACTCAATTGTCTCAAGCCTTTCCGTTCCCATTGTTTATATATTTTTTCTCCTTCTTCCCATTGAAATCCTGGAGCCCCCCATATATGCATTTTATGGAAATATTGCCTACTAGTAAAAAAGGCCCGTTTCTGACACAAATGAAACGGGCGCTAGCAAGGTTTTCCTTGGAGTGTGTATGTTTGGGAGAGTGTATGTGAGAGTGACTGTTTGAGAGTCAGAGTGAAAGTGTGAGTGTGTGTGAGAGAGAGTGAGTCTGGGTGTGAGTGTGTTTGTGAGAGAGTGTGTGTGTGAGAATGAGAGTGTGTGCAAGTGTGTATGTGAGACACAGTGTGAGAGAGAGTGTGTGTATGAGACCAAGCGAGTGTGTGAGTGACTGTGTGGCACATAGAGAGTGAATGTGATACAGTGTGAGACAGAGTGTGTGAGAGTGAGAGTCAGAAAGACATTGTATATGAGAGAGAGAGTGTGAGCCGTGCCCTCCCAATCCATGGCCATCTGTCCCCTGCCCCCTCCATTCATCCTTTTCCAGCAATTCCCCTCTCTCCCTGAGCCCTGCCCTCCCAATCCATGGCCATCCATGTTTCTCTGTCACCTGCCCCCTCCATTCATTCCTATCCAGCATTTCCCCTCTCTGCCTGAGGCCTGCCCTGCAATCCATATCCATCCATGCCCATCTGTCCCCTCCATTCATCCCTATCCAGCAATTCCCCTCTCCCTGAGTCCTGCTCTTCCAATCCATGCCCATCCATGCTCCTCTGTCACCTGGCCCCTCCATTTTTCCCTATCCAGCATTTCCCCTCTCTGCCTGAGGCCTGCCCTGCAATCCATATCCATCCATGCCCATCTGTCCCCTCCATTCATCCCTATCCAGCAATTCCCCTCTCCCTGAGTCCTGCCCTTCCAATCTATGCCCATCCATGCTCCTGTCACCTGGCCCCTCCATTTTTCCCTATCCAGCATTTCCCCTCTCGGCCTGAGGCCTGCCCTGCAATCCATATCCATCCATGCCCATCTGTTCCCTCCATTCATCCCTATCCAGCAATTTCCCTCTCCCTGAGTCCTGCCCTTCCAATCCATGCTCATCTGTCACCTGGCCCCTCCATTTTTCCCTATCCAGCAATTGCCCTCTCTACCTGAGGCCTGCCCTGCAATCCATATCCATCCATGCCCATCTGTTCCCTCTATTCATCCCTTTCCAGCAAATTCCCTCTCTCCCTTAGTCCTGCCCTCCCAATCCATGCCCATCCATGCTCCTCTGTCCCCTCCATTCATCCATTTCCAGTAATTCCCCTCTCTCCCTGAGCCCTGCCCTCCCAATCCATGCCCATCCATGCTCCTCTGTCCCCTGCCGCCTCCATTCATCCTTTTCCAGCAAGTCCCCTCCCTCCCTTCCATGACCCCCCCCCTCGCATCCATGCTCCTCTCTCTCCCATGTCCCAGCCTGGCCCGCCCTCTTCTCCCCCCCCCCCTTCGCATCCATGCCCCCCCTTCGCATCCATGCATCCCCCCCCTTCGCATCCATGCCCCCCCCCCGTTCGCATCCATGCATCCTTTTTTTTTTTTCTTCTTCGTTTTAACTTTACCTCCGTGGCGGTTCGTGCAGCGAAGCGTCAGGGAAGGAGGCGGCGCTCCCGACGTCTAGCTTTCCCTTCGCTGTGTTCCGCCTTCTTTTGAAGGTGGAACACAGCGAAGGGAAGGCTAGACGTCGGGAGCGCCGCCTCCTTCCCTGACGCTTCGCTTCCGGATTTGTTTGGTTTGAGGCGAGGGCGGGGCAGAGACGGCTGGCTGGCTTGAAGGCTTCACACCACGAATCCACGAACCCTTCAGCCTGGGAGTGACGTCAGATGGCTTCAAGGCTTCAAGGCTTCAAGGCTTCAGGGCTTCAGGGCTTCACGGCTTCACAGAACGTTGTCCTCAGAACGTTGAGGGTGCGTTTTATTATATTAGAAGATTGGGACAGAATTGCTGGCGTATCTCACTCCATGTTAGTAGGGGGAACCATACCGCCAAGGGGCAGAAGCGTCGCCATGGCACATATCCGTGGCCTAGGTAGCCACAATAATGTCGCTAGTTGATTAAGTCCTACCCAATGTTTTTCTATTTGAAGCCAAGGCTTCCTTTCATCTTTAACCCATGTTACTAGTATCCTGAGCTGTGCTGCTTGAAAGTATTGAAAGAAATTCGGCACTCCCATTCCCCCTTTTTGTGGGGGGGTGGCATATATAGCATCCCGGCGTTCACTCGCGGTGGTTTATGTTTCCATATGAATGCAAATGTTTTGCATTTTAGTTGTCTAAAGAAGGTAGCAGGAATCGGCAGCAGCAGTGCCAGGAATAAGTAGAGAATCTTAGTTACCCTCTAGAGAGTTCCGGAGGTCCGTGATTGTCAGTAAAATATCATCTGCAAATAACATAACTTTATGTGTCCTTTGCCCTATACAAATTCCCTGTATGTTGACCTGCGATCTAATTACCTGGGCTAGTGGTTCCATTGTGAGGGCAAATAGTAGTGGAGATAGGGCACATCCCTGACGTGTCCCCCGTCTCAACTGAAATATTTTTGACCGTTCCCCATTAATAATTAGTGCCGCTAGTGGTTGATCATATAAGCATTGAAGCCAGGTTATATAGCGCCCTGTCAATCCCATTTTTCTCAACACCTCAAACACATAGGGCCAATGGACCCTATCGAACGCTTTTTCTGTGTCCAAGGAGAGAACTAGTGTCGGCTGTCGTGTGCTATTTGCTTCATGTATCAGGTGGATAGCTCTTCTTATGTTATCAAATGTTTGTCTGCCCTCTATAAATCCCGCTTGGTCATCATGCACTAAATTCGGTAGCAAACTCTGCACCCTCCTAGCCAAGATTTTAGTGAATATTTTGTAGTCCATATCTAGTAACGATATTGGATGATAGGACCCACATTGTCTCGGATTTTTCCCCGGTTTCAGCAAAACGCTTATATGTGCTAAGCGCCAGGATTGGGGCAATTCTGCTTGTTGCTCTATCGCGTTCAGCATTCAGGTTAATAGGGGTGCTAGTATTTTCCTAAAGCTTTTATAAAATGTATTTGTGTATCCATCAGGTCCTGGGGCTTTTCCATTAGGTAAAGTTTTAATGGTCCAATTCACCTCTTCTACCGATATGGGTGCTGAGAGTTTTTCGTTCTGATCCGGGTCGATATGGGGTAGTTCTATCTTGTCTAATTATTCCTGTATGGCCTGGACCCCTGGATGTGTATCCTCACTGTATAGCTGTTTATAAAAGTTTACAAAAGCTAAACTAATGTCCTCTGTTGTAGTTAATCGCTGCCCCATATTCTCTTCAATTTCATATATGTAGTTTTGCGAGGGCCATAAAAATAACGCAAGACCTAACTATCTTCCGAAGGCTACTGAAAACAGATCTGTTCAAGAAGGCATACCATAAACACTCATCTTAAACACCAAAAAATAAGACTTTTCACGACACAGACATAATTGAAATCCTATCACTTGGCTGATCAACCTCCTTACCACTAATGAATAAGCATAACCACTTCAATCTCTATGTCGAATATGGTCTCTCCATAGTCGATGACCTAAAGAATGATACAACCCAATTTCGTACTCAGGAACGTTCATGTATTACTATAATTTATTCTTCCAATTTCTTACTCAGGAACTTTCATATATTACCATAATTTATTCTTCCTTAACATATATATGCACATGATATATATCTATACCATGCTCTGTTCACATATGTTATGTTATATGTATGTTACCATGTATGTATGCAACTTAACACATTACCATTTGTAATTCTGTTACCCGGAAATGGCAACCGCCATTACGACAAATGTAAGCCGCATTGAGCCTGCAAATTGTTGGGAAAATGTGGGATACAAATGCTACAAATAAATAAATAAATAAATAAACATGGATGACATAATAGAAATTAAACAATTGAATTAAGCATTAAGAAATTAAACAAGCAGATATAAGAAAAAACAGTTCTGATTATAGGTAGAGTGGAGATGTGTTACATTTGCAATTGCTGATCTTTGTGGTATGCCTTGTTGAAGAGGTGGGTCTTCAGAGATTTACGAAAGTTAGTTAGTTCATAAATAGTTTTAAAGTTGAGCGGCAATGCGTTCCATAACTGTGTGCTCAGGCATGCGTTAGTTTGTATTTTATACCCTTACAGCTGGGGAAGTGAAGATTAAGGAATGTTCGGGATGATCTTTTAGCGTTCCTGGGTGGCAAGTCTACCAGGTCTGACATGAAGGCTGGGGCATCTCCATGAATGATTTTATGAACTAGAGAGCATACCTTGAACGCAATACGTTCTTTAAGTGGAAGCCAGTGTAGCTTTTCCCTTAGGGGTTTAGCACTTTTTTTCCTATTTTGTTTTTCCAAATATGAGTCTGGCTGCAGTGTTCTGGGCAGTTTGAAGTTTCTTTTTTTTTTTTTTTTTTAATTTATTTATTTGTAATTTTAATGAATTTTACAAGATACACTTGTACAGAAAAGGAGTATTACCATACCATACAAGAAAATATTTTATAAAGAAAATCTATTAAATGATAATTACTGCTAAAGTCCACAATTGTAGGCAAGGCACAATTCAAAAATTGGTTAACATAGGAAAAAATGAGTAGAACATGTTCCCACTTATCCTATCTAGATACTAATGGAGGAAGCACAAGAGAGTTTACGGCTGGTTCTTGTCTGGAGTCCAGGAATTTTGCTAACTGATCACTCTCAAAGAAAACATATTTAATTGATTGAAATTTAACAACACATTTGCAAGGAAAATTAAGCCAGAAAATTCCCCCCTGTGACAATACACAATCACGAAGTTTCAAAAAAGACTGACGTCTTTTCTGAGTTTGTCTAGCAATATCAGGAAATACTTTGACTTTGCAATTCAGAAAGACTTCATGTCTATGTTTAAAGAAAGTTTTCAAGATCCAGTCCCGATCCGGCTGTAGAACAAAGTCTATAATTAATGTAGCAGGTTGTACTCCACATAGTTCATCTTCAATTGTTTGTGATAAATTCAAATTTAGCTCCTCAAATGGGGTTTCCATAGATGGTATTATGTGCTCACTTGGTTTCTTAACATAGGGAGCCAAATAATAAATCCTTGCTACAGGTGGAAACAATTGTTCAGTAATTTTTAATACTTCAGAAAGATATCTTTTGAATGTTATTAAAGGAGCCACTGCTGGAACTTTAGGAAAATTTATAAATCTCAATGTTTTCATCCTTTGTAAATTTTCTAAAGTTTCTATTTTCCTCTGTAAGTATACATTTTCTTTTATTAAAGTTATTTGACTCTCTTTAATTTGATTTGTTTCAAGTATAATTGTTTGTTCAAAAGTTTTAGATTGTTCCAACTGTTTTTTCAAGTCTGCTATTTTAGCTTGATTTGATTGAGTAACTTCAACTATTGGAGATAGTTTCTGGGTTAAAGAATCTTCTAAACATTCCAAAGCATCCCAAATTTTTTCTAGGGTTATTTTCTCCAGTTTTTTAGGAAATAATTTCAATGTTACCTCTTCCTGAGCTCCTTTCTTAGAGCCAGTCTTGCTCTCTTGTGATTCAACTCCTGCTCCTTCGGTATTCTCAGCAGTGTTGCCAGGTGGAAAATTTTTTTCCCACCCAATCCAGCACAAAAACCACCCAAAACCCGCCCAAACTCAAACCCCGCCCCTGACACCCCCACCCCCGCGTCATCACCCCCGCCCCGCTGTCATCAACCCCGCCTCCCCCGTCACCGGCCCCGCCTCCCACGTCATCGGCCCCCACCCAAAACGTCACTAACCCCGCCCAAAACGTCACTAACCCCGCCCAAAAAGTCACTAACCCCGCCCCCCGCAGCCGAAAAAGCCGCCCAAAAAACCGCCCTGAAGCCCAAAAAGCAGCCCAAAAAACCACAACCCGCCGCGGGCAAAAATTTCCCGCGGCGGGTCGCGGAAAACCGCCCAATTGGGCGGTAAAACCGCCCACCTGGCAACCTTGATTCTCAGCAGTAACCACCAGCACTGCACTCGGCGTTCTGCTAGCAGAGTCTGCCCCTGCTCCCAGATCAGACATCTCCTCATCGGGTCTAGTCAATCCAGGGCTCTGGTCTGCCAGCATTGCCGGCATTGAAGGAGGACTCCGTTCCTCTGGGCTCAGAGTGGTCTCTCCCTCAGGCAGGTAGGTCGGTTCTCCTCTCATCGATCCCTCCTGCAGCAAGGGTTGTTGCCCAGTCAATTCTACTCTGGGAACAGTGAAACGGTCCATCGGTCCCAATTCCTGTCTTGCAGAGGGAGCAGGGTAAGCCCTCTGTTTGCCCCGTCTCTTGGGCATGGAAATGTATTTTTTAAGGAAAAAAAAAACAGCAAGAGGGAGTTGAGTGAGGAGCTGTTTCACACACGTCCTATTCAGACGCCATCTTGCTAGTTTGAAGTTTCTTAACGTATCTCTTGGGCAAATATTATATCTACTCCCTGCTGGACCGCTTCCTTAAATAAGAGTTGTCTTTTTACTGGTGAATTTAGGCCCTTCACATTAAGTGTAAAGAAGGTAATCGTAGTCATACTTGTTATCTATGTATCCCAACTCTGTATCTCTTTCTGTATCTTAGTACTAGGGACCCCCACCATACTTGCTTTCTTCTGTAGAAATTCTTTTCCAACCCCCCTCCCCTTTTCCCCTCTTACCCAAATTCCACCCTCCATACCACGGTCAGGTGTTTTAAGGGGGTCTGTAACATTCCCGTGCCCCAAAGCTCCTATATTGACTATATCTGATAACAAAACGTTTTTTTTTAATATAAGCTTCCCTGATCTCTTAACACCGCATAACAATGTGGCTTTAAACCTTATATAACACTAGAAATTCAACATTAGTTAACAATTATCAACCTCTTACCAACCATTGTTAGCTTATTTTTCCACCCTTTTCTCTGCTTTCTTGTGTTATAGTCTCTTTGGTATCCTTATAGTCCCGTGTATCTCTGACCTTTGCTTTGTGCTAGCAAGAAAGGAGGCATACTGTGCCCAGCGTTCCACGTGTAGACACCAGATGATTAAGTTGCCAAAGATTTCCCTCATCGCAAAGCTGGATCTGACTGTTGCCCTGTAATCGTCCTTTCCCAGCCGTCACTCGTTGCCACCTTGGTTTGTCCATGTGTGCCATCCCCATCTTTCATGTGGGCCCAGTTAAGTTGGTTATCTCTTTTTCTGGGAAAATCAATGCGGCGTCAGCGGCCCTTCGAATCTGATGTAATTTCCCCTCCTTATAGAAGTGCAGAGCAAATGGGTGACTCCATCTTTATTGTATGTTTTGAGCTCGCAGGTATTGTGTAAGCGGGCGAAGTTTGGCCCGCCGCCAAAGAGTGGCGCGTGCCAGATCTTGGTATATCTCAATGTGGTGTGTATCCCATTTAAAATCCGGGATTTCCCGCGCAGCATGCATTATTTTTTCCTTTAGTTTGTAGTCCGCAAAGCATGCTATCAAGTCTCTGGGCTGATTATTTCTTGGTGCTCCTAGCGATCTATGTGCTCTCTCTATATAAATCTCTGATGGTTCTTTCTCCACCTGTATCTCTTTTAAGAGAGCGCTTGCCATCTGCTGCACCACGAGCTTACAGTTTGCGTAGGAAGGGATTTCTGGAAGGCTTCAAAATCTTATATTACACCTTCTGCTCCGATTTTCGATGTCTTCCAATTTATCCCAGATTTGCTGGTAATTCTGTTTGTTCTCTATAGCTTGTTCATTTAAGGCCTGTATCATCTCCGTTTGTTCTTCTAGTCTCTCCTCCGTTTCTGTTACTCGCTGCCCCAGGGCTCCAATTTCGCCACGCAGGTCTGCTCCCAAGGTATTCAAGTCGGAGCGCATGGCTTTTAACTTCCCTGTTCAGGCACTCCCGAATCTCAACCAGTGGATCGTTTCCTGCAATTTGTGGCTCTTCTGGACTGTAGAGCAACTGGGACTCCTGTATTATTTGCAGCTGCACTGAGTCCTCTGCTGTCGATTCCCTCTCCATGCTTTTTTGCCCCATTTTGCTTTGCGAGGTTGATGTGCTTGGGCCCGGGTAGGCGAATCCTGCCAGGGACTGTTTCGGCGCGCAGGAGGTCATGCTTACTGCGATCCCGCTCTCTTCCTCTGCTTGTTATTCTCTCCGGTTTTAATTTAGCGCTGGGTTAGCTGCTCGAAGAAGCGTTTTCTGCTTTGGGGCAGCTGGAGCAAATCGCTCAAGCAGCCATCTTAGCTTGGTGACGTCACTTCCCCCTATTTTCTGTGTTTTTAAACATTAGTTTTTAAATATCAGTTTTTATTTTGTTTGAGACATTGTTTCCTGTTATGTGTTATGTGTAATATGCTTTTACTTGAGACAATATTCTCCATGTTGTGTTTAACATGATTTCAATTTTTAATTTTCAACATATATATTATTCTCATTCTATTTGTATGTTATGTTTTTAGACCCCTGATGAAGGCTTTATAGCCGAAACACGGACCGTGTAGGGTCCTAATAAAGTCTATTTCGAGTTCTCATTCCTTGAGTTCTGACTGGTTTCTTGGATTGGATTGTCTTCCACTCTGCATTTGTTTTCCTTGTTGGATTTGTGGAAGGTGTGAACCCATTCTTTTTTCTTCAGATTTATTGACTCCAACATACTAGGCCCAAGGGGTAAATTAGCTGTACCTCATCTGCATAAGCAAAAGAGCTTGCAGAGAACCTACATACTTCAGCAGAGGGGAAAGTACCATCCCTGTGAAACTCCACAGCTATGTACAAGATATTTCACAAGTTTATAAAGTTCCTTAACAAAAGAGCTTACAGTCAACGCTATTGTATGTTATTAATATATGAAGATAGCATTTTGCCATTTGGTGGCCAACATGTATATCAGTTGCTACCAGGAGTTGGAAGTGGGAGAGGATGCATGATTTATGATAGGGAGGGGAGAGATCGTGCAGTTTTATGCCAGGGCTCTGGACTCTGAGTGTGTTTGAAAGGAAGTAATGCAGTAGCTGGGAAAGAAAGCCAGCAGATCAATATCACAACAAAAAGATTTTATTGAAGATACCGTGTATGAACAAATCGCCTGACACAAGCCGTGTTTCGCCCACCTAGGGCTGCGTCAGGGGCTACAATAAACAAATATATAATAATTATCATAGATCATAATAAATAAAATACAACACACATACGAGCATAATATATCAAATATATAAATTGACAAAAAACAAATAATAAAATATGGAATATTACTAAGTATACATAGAGAGTATACTAGAATAATTACATGAATAAGCATATCGCTACGCACTGTCCAATATATATACATACACACATACACACATGTACATAAAAGAGCATATATAAGAAAATATATATATAAAAGAAGTGTATGTAATGCAACAATTGTATGACAGTGCATATAAACATATATATAAAAGCATAATAAAATCTGACATCACATAACAGCAAAGCAAGGGCACTGGTATAGGTTATGAACTTCAATACAAATATGTATAAAAAAATTTATAAATGAGATAATAAAAGGGCACATACCTAATTTGAAACCTTCGTAAAGGGGCAACTATAAAAAAGTGAACATGGACACAATCAAATAATACTGTATGTTACCAAAAATGAGAAATGGGGTAGTATGTATTGAACTAAAAAAAAGAAAAATGAATTAAAAATAAATAAGGAAAAAGAAAAATTATAACAAAATAAAAATGAAAATGAAAGATAAATAATGAAAATAAATGAAGATAAAAAATGAAGATAAATGTGAACAATAAAAATGTTACTCACATATGGTGCATAAAAGTCAAGAAAAAACCAGCTCTAACGGGAATCCCTATAATCATAAATCAAAAAGAATTAATAAAAAACAAAAAATAAAATTAGAGCGTATCAAGACTAATAATATGACATTAGTTTAGGTATCATAGGGTGTATTGACACTACATTGTGTATTGACATGACTAGTGCGATGTGTTTATAAAAAATACTATATACAAAACGTCTTGCAATCAAAACAACATCATGGCACAGCAATGTCACATATATAAACACAGAGTGTGATATAATGATAAAATATCTAAAATGTTACAAGTGCCGTGTTATAAAATGATGCACATTGTTATGTATGACAAACAATTATCAGTGCCCCTAAAGGCTGACAGAAGCGCAATTAAATATTAATGCAGCATCAGAGGAGAATTAAACCACCATGTTGCCAGTAAACTTCCTGCTATACTACTTCGAGTGATTATATATAAAAACAGGGACGATTACAGCATTAAAGCAGGGACCACAAAAAGTGTGGATATCAACGTCTCTAAAAAGCAAATGCTGTAGTCTGAAGATTAAAAACAAAAGTGCAATACTGCTTCGAGTGAGTATGTATGAAAACAAGTAAATGCCAATAGTGCAATGATGCGCATACATAAAATGTGTCTCAAAACAAAAATATACTTACAGTGGTCTCTAACATACACAAATGGACAAACCATTATTGAAGCTGGAAAAACTATTGCAAGTGTCCTGTGATGTGTATATGCATCATTTCCAGATCAAAGTTCAAAAAAGTGGCAAATTAAAGAACGCCAGAGACTAAAAAAAGGGGAAATAGCTATAAATCAAATCAAATTTATATGCAATGATTGATTAATAAATGCGGTGAAGAAAATACTGAATGAAAAACAACAATGAATGTGATCTGATGTAACACAGGATATGTAAATTATATTGATGATGGGACTATGTTCGGTAAAGAATAAAAATTAAAAAAAAATGAAAATGAATTGAATGAAAATTTAAAAATATAAACTTATACACCTCTTCTGCTGGGAGACCGTTTGATTTGTATAGAAACTGCTGAAAACAAAAATATAAAAAAATATGTATGTGAACACCCTAAGTAAAAAAAGAGCATGTCATTCTATATAGAATGCACAACAATAAAAATATAAGTACAAATTAGAAACAAAAATATATATATTGTAAATAAAAGAATAAAAAGTAAGAACAATATTATTTCACAGGAATATTGATAGGTCAGTTTCCATGTACAGACCCTGAAGATGTAATGTTTGTAACTCAAAAATGAATTGTTGTTCCTTTCTTAGGAAGAGGGTGTCTACTGGTCCACCTCTCCAGTTCTTTTTGTGCACAAATAAAATGCAAAAACGCAGTTCTTCAAAAAGATGTCCTAAGGTTTTTGAATGTTCCACCAGTGGTTTCTCAAGCGCATTCCTTTTTATAGCACTTTTATGCTAGATTATTCTGGTGTTAAATTGTCTCTTGTTTTTATCTATATAAGCTAAACCACACAGACAGATAACCACATAAATAACGTTTTTAGTCTTGCAATTAGAGAATCCTTTCAGATGGATCTTTTTATGGGAAGATGGAATATGAATGACTGTGGTTCTCTTGTTCACATTACAAACAGAGCATGATCCACATGGGTAATGTCCAACTGGTAAATTCCTCAATGTTTTGGGTTCAGTGTGTAATGCTGATGGCACTAATAGATCTTTTAAGTTTTTTTCACGTTTATATGCTACTAGTAGCTCTTTGTTATCAAAAGCAGGGATGCCTTGTATTAGATGCCAATGTTTCCTAATAATCTTAACAATAGGATTGGACATATGATTAAATAGAAGTGTACATACAATGTTGTCATTACTTTTCTTCTTAGCTGGTTGTAACAATGCAGATCCTGACACCCCAGAGGCTGTTACAAACCCTTTATTAATGTGTTTCAATGGGTAACCTCTCTCGTGAAAACGACTTATCATATCTTGGGACCTAAAATAATAGGTGCGGGGATCAGAACATAATCTTCGTAACCGCAAGAAATGACTATAAGGTAGATTCTTCTTCAGGGTTGAACTGTGACAGCTGTTATATATTAAAAATTTATTGACATCTGTCGGTTTGCGGTAGATGTCAGTGATAAATTTGTTGTCTCTGATGCTGATTTTAATATCTAAAAAAGGAATACTTTTATCATTATAATTCATTTGAAACTTCAAATTTGGGTGAAGGTTATTTAACCAGGTGAAAAAATCTTGCAAGTCACAAATGGTCCCATTCCAAATTAGAAAAATATCGTCTATATAACGCTTCCACAATAAAATATTGGTTTTGAACCTATTTTCAGTTAAAACTTCTCTTCAAAATTACTAACATATAAATTCGCAGTATTGCACTTTTGTTTTTAATCTTCAGACTGCAGCAGTTTTGCTTTTTAGAGACGTTGATATCCACACTTTTTGTGGTCCCTGCTTTAATGCTGTAATCGTCCCTGTTTTTATATATAATCACTCGAAGTAGTATAGCAGGAAGTTTACTGGCAACATGGTGGTTTAATTCTCCTCCGATGCTGTATTAATATTTCATTGTGCTTCTGTCAGCCTTTAAGGGCACTGATAATTGTTTGTCATACATTACATCATTTTATAACACGGCACTTGTAACATTTTAGATATTTTATCATTATATCACACTCTGTGTTTATATATGTGACATTGCTGTGCCATGACGTTGTTTTGATTGCAAGACATTTTGTATATAGTATTTTTTATAAACACATCGCACTAGTCATGTCAATACACAATATAGTGTCAATACACCCTATGATACCTAAACTAATGTCATATTATTAGTCTTGATACACTCTAATTTTATTTTTTGTTTTTTATTAATTCTTTTTGATTTATGATTATAGGGATTCCCATTTGAGCTGGTTTTTTCTTGACTTTTATGCACCATATGTGAGTAACATTTTTATTGTTCACATTTATCTTCATTTTTTATCTTCATTTATTTTTATTTTCATTATTTATCTTTCATTTTCATTTTTATTTTGTTATAATTTTTCTTTTTCCTTATTTATTTTTAATTCATTTTCCTTTTTTTTAGTTCAATACATACTACCCCATTTCTCATTTTTGGTAACATAGAGTATTATTTGATTGTGTCCATGTTCACTTTTTTATAGTTGCCCTTTTACGAAGGTTTCAAATTAAGTATGTGCCCTTTTATTATCTCATTTTTAAATTTTTTTTATACATATTTGTATTGAAGGTCGTAACCTATACCAGTGCCCTTGCTTTGCTGTTATGTGATGTCAGATTTTATTATGCTTTTATATATATGTTTATATGCACTGTCATACAATTGTTGCATTACATACACTTCTTTTATATATATTTTTTCTTATATATGCTCTTTTATGTACATGTGTGTATATATATATATATATATATATATATATATATTGTGAGAAGGAAGAGGCTGTCCTACCCTGGTTTAGGCCCCTAGAGGGCGCTGTTCCCCTAAAATGTCCAGGGAGAAGGGCTGGGTGAGTCACTAAAGGGAGCCAGTAAGGGGTGTATAGCAGGAGGTCGTTAGGACCGAGGAGAGTCCTGGGGATAGAAACAGGTGCAGCAGGTTATGGGCTGGGGCCTGTTTGGTCATTAACCCCTTAATACCCCACCTGAGTGTGAGGGAGGAGGAGAGCTAGCAGCTGAAGAAGAGAGCTGGTAACTGAAGCAGGAGGATCCCCATGAGAAGTACTGGCTGAGCCCTTTGGACTGGTGGTGAACTGTGTGCAAAGCAAGGAAGCTGGCTGGGGTAAGAAGGCCCTAGAGTGTCAGGTATAAGAACTGTGTGTTACAAGGAAGGACTGTGTGTCCAGGTTACAAGGAAGGACTGAGTGTCCAGGTGCTTAAGCTGGAAGATTGAACTGAGTAGGAAGAAATGTTTAAGCTGGAAGGACTGTTTAAGCTTGTAAAAGTGTTTTAAGCTGGAAGAAGTGTGCCCCAGGAAGGGGGAATAAAAGATTTGTATGAGAAATATCCTATTGGTGAGACCGGACTGTGTTTGCCTTTTGAGAAGCAGGTCACCCTGAGCAGAAAGGGGTAGTAGACTAATTTGCATAAAATCTGCATACTGAGAACCAGCTCACCCTGAGTGAAAGAGGGACCTGGGATCCTGAGGTGGGAGCTTCATCTTCACAATATGTAAATATATATATATATAATTTATATTGGACAGTGTGTAGAGATATGCTTATTCATGTAATTATTCTAGTATACTCTCTATGTATACTTGTAATATTCCATATTTTATTATTTGTTTTTTTGTCAATTTATATATTTGATATATTATGCTTGTATGTGTGTTGTATTTTATTTATTATGATCTATGATAATTATTATATATTTGTTAATTGTAGCCCCTGATGCAGCCCTAGGTGGGCGAAACACCTGTGTCAGGCGATTTGTTCATACACGGTATCTTCAATAAAATCTTTTTGTTGTGATATTGATCTGCTGGCTTTCTTTCCCATATTGGATTTTGCAGATTGTTTGCCTAGTAATGCAGTAGCTGTCAGCAGGTAAAGGCCTCTTGGCCACCTGGCAATGGCATAGCCAAGACTGATTTTTTTGTGGGGCCCAAGGTTAACATGGATGGGCAGTAGGCCATATGAATATTAACACCACCCCCAGTTCTCTTGTTATTGGCTTGGGCTGCTGCTGTTGACTAAGAGGGCCTAGCTCCAAAGTGGCTATGCCCCTACCACCTGAATTGCCCCCTGAAATTCCATCATCTCTCTTCCTTGTCCTTATTTCTGCTTTCTGTGTCTGCCTCTAAGCATGTTTCAGTTCTGTTGTGTATTGAGAACACGGGGGAGGTGGGGGAGGCTGAAGGTCACTGATGCTCCATGCCCTTTTGCAGGTGGTGAAATCGGAGCTCTTGAATCACATGCACCGGCAGCTGAATGATGCACTGGATAGAGTCATGGAAGAGGGTATGCAGGCCTATGCTCAGAACCTGAAGGGTCACGGCACAGCCGAATCGGAGAAGCAGAAGCAGAACCAGTAAGAACAAAGCCAGCAGCACATGCCATCTTGAACACTACCTCAAAAGAGTAGGAAGACTGAAGTTCCAGGGATTCCCTATCAACTAAGAGGTTGATATTCAGTGCGATTTAACTGGAAAGGAGAAGCTCCTACCTGGTTAAATCATGCTGGGTGGCCCAGGAGCCGATATTCAGTGACACTTAACTGGACAGTGCTACTGAATATGACTGTGACTGGAATGGCACTCTTTGGTTAGTGCGGGGACAGTGCAAAGGCAGAGTCAGGGAGGAGCCTGGAGTTATGCAGGCACTAGTAATATTCAGTGCCAATACCCACATACTGTAGCTCATGAGGCATGTAGGACCACAAAAAAGGCAATCCTAACTTTGCCCAGTTAACTATGTGGATACGACACGGACTATTGGCTGTACCCACATAACTTCCTGGTGCCGCTGAAGACCCAACTATTCAGTGCCAGCACATAATATCTGAGTCTAATTTAGGCACTGGCTGAATCTTGACCTATCTGCTTTTCTGAGTTTCCCTGTTAGCAGAGCGGGGACAGGACTGGGCAGACTGCTACAGTCTGTGCCCTGATGGCAACTTCAGAAGCTGGAAGACAGGGCCAGTGCCAGGCAGATTTCTATAGTCTATGCTCTGAAATTGGTAAGGACAAATCAAGATCAAGTATACATATGTAATATCACATCATACCTTATGCTATGAGTTAATCTTGTTGGGCAGACTAGATGGTAAGTACAGGTCTTTAACTGTTATCAACTACTGTTACTGTGTGATGTCAACATTCAAGGGAACTTATACATTTACTGGCTGCCACTAAACTATAAGTCCCTAGTCATGAATGTTTAGGTGCACCATTTGGATTGTGCTATGAAATTGCCTCTGCATGTTCTGACACTAGCTGGATAATGCTGGAGTGAAGCAAGGATATAAGCTGGCAAAAAAAAACATTCCTAAATTAAACTGCTCAGCTCTCTATATATAGTGGCTGACTATCATCACTATCGCTCGGATTTTATATAGCGCAGCTTAAGTTGTGTGCACAAATCCAGTTGCATTCTGGATTTCTGCGTGCAAGTTGATTAGTCAACAAGCTAATCAGTGCCGATAATTGCCACTTAAACAATTAACTACCTAAGTATTGCCATACTGGGAAAGACCAAAGGTCCATCAAGCCCAGCAACCTGTTTCCAACAGTGGCCAATCCAGGTCACAAATACCTGGCAAGATCCCAAAAAAGTACAAAACATTCTATACTGATTATCCCAGAAATAGTGGATTTTCCCTATGTCCATTTAATAATGGTCTATGGACTTTTCCTTTAGGAAGCTGTCCAAACCTTTTTTAAACTCCACTAAGCTAACCGCCTTTACCACATTCTCTGGCAACGAATTCCAGAGTTTAATTACACGTTGAGTGAAGAAACGTTTTCTCTGATTCGTTTTAAATTTACTACATTGTAGCTTCATCGCATGCCCCCTAGTCCTAGTATTGTTGGAAAACGTAAACAGACGCTTCACATCTACCTGTTCAACTCCACTCATTATTTTATAGACCTCTATCATACCTCCTCTCAGCCGCCTTTTCTCCAAGCTGAAGAGCCCTAGCCGCTTTAGCCTTTCCTCATAGGGAAGTCATCCCATCCCCTTTATCATTTTCGTCGCCCTTCTCTGTACCTTTTCTAATTCCACTATATCTTTTTTGAGATGTGGCGACCAGAATTGAACACAACATTTGAGGTGTGGTCACACCATGGTGCGATACAAAGGCATTATAACATCCTCATTTTTGTTTTCCATTCCTTTCCTAATAATACCTTATATTCTATTTGCTTTCTTAGCCGCCGCAGCACACTGAGCAGAAGGTTTCAACGTATCATCAACAACGACACCTAGATCCCTTTCTTGGTCTGTGACTCCTAATGTGGAACCTGGCATGATGTAGCTATAATTTGGGTTCCTCTTTCCCACATGCTGCACTTGCTCACATTAAACGTCATCTGCCATTTAGACGCCCAGTCTCGTAAGGTCCTCTTGTAATTTTTCACAATCCTCCCGTGAATTAACGACTTTGAATAACTTTGTGTCATCAGCAAATTTAATTACCTCACTACTAACTCCCATCTGTAGGTCATTTATAAATATGTTAAAAAGCAGCGGTCCCAGCACAGGCCCCTGGGGAACCCCACTAACTACTTGAGAATACTGACCATTTAACCCTACTCTCTGTTTTCTATCTTTTAACCAGTTTTTAATCCACAATAGAACACTACCTCCTATCCCATGACTCCCCAATTTCCTCTGGAGTCTTTCATGAGGTACTTTGTCAAACGCCTTCTGAAAATCCAGATACACAATATCAACCGGCTCACCTTTATCCACATGTTTGTTCATCCCTTCAAAGAAATTTAGTAGATTGGTGAGGCAAGATTTCCCTTCACTAAATCCATGTTGACATTAATTGGCGTTAATTAGAATTTACACGCACAATTGTCATAAGTGTATTCTGTAAAGTGATGAACGTAAATTCTAAGTCGCATAGTTGAAAAGGGGGCATGGCCATGGACAGGTCATGGGCATTTCTCAAATCTATGCTCATTGTTATGGAATACACCCGGTTTGTGCCTAATTTAGGCATCAGCATTTGCACCAAGTTTTACTTGGCTTAAGTGCCCGAAACCAAATTTAGTCGTGTGGATGGACTCTCAGCGTATTCTATAATCAGCACGGAAATGTAGGCCTATTCTATAAAGTACACATAAATTTAGGCTCCATGTACAGAATCTAGTCCTATATTTATTGCCAGTACGTAAGAACATAAGCATTGCCATATTGGTGCAGACCAAGATATCATACCCAGTATTCTGTCTCCAACAGTGGCCAATCCAGGTCACAAGTACCTGGCAAGATCTAGAACAGCAAAACAGATTTTATGCTGCTTATCCTAGAACATGCACTGGATTTTCCCAAGTCCATTTTAATAATGGTTTATGACATTTCTTTTAGGAAATTATCCAAACCTTTTTTAAACCTTACTAGGCTAACTGCTTGTACCACATTCTCTGGCAACAAATTCCAGAGTTTAATTACTCATTGAGTGAAGAAATAGTTTCTCTGATTTTGTTTTAAATTTACTACTTAGTAGCTTCTTTGCATGTCCCCTAGTCCTAGTATTTTTGGAAAGAGTAAACAAGCAATTCACATCTACCTTTTCCACTCCACTCAGTATTTTATAAACCTCTATCTTATCTCCCCTCAGCCTTCTCTTCTCCAAGCTGAAGAGCCCTAGCCACTTTAGCCTTTCCTCATAGGGAAGTCATCCCATCCACTTTATCATTTTCGTTGCCCTTCTCTTCAGTGGTGACTGTATTCAGTGTTGCTGTCTATCTACATAGCACTGTTGAATAAATGCAGTGTTTTCAACTCCATGGCCAATATAAAAAATAAATAAATAAATAAATAACTGCTGGATTAAGATACTGACCCAAGAATTGTCCACTCTCTCTCTCTCTTTAGAAGGCAAACTATAATGAACCCATGCTAACTCCAAGTGACGAAAAAGTCCACTTATCTACTCCAAGCAGCCTGCAGTCTATGTTGGGATGGGAATTAGAAAACCTAAGAAATGCCACTGTTTCCAAGCCAGCAGCACTGTCTTCAATTAATCCTATTTTGTCTATCTGTTTTTTTAATTCTTCCTATTTACTTTTCCTTTACCAGATTAGGTGTAAGTGGGGAGTCCCAATGTATTCCCAGATAGCAATGGGAACCCCTACATAAACAATATTTATTTGATTGAGACTAGGGCCAGAACTGATCATCACCAGGAGACCATAAGCAACTACTCACGTGTGTTTTTTCTCCTGTTTCACAATGTCTCAACCATCGCCACTGCTATTGTTTTGAACCAATTCTTCTGTTCCCCCACCAAAGTCCAATCCAGCTTCTGCACCCCTTCCCCCTAAGTGCTATTCAACTCTCCTCCTCCCCCTACGAGTTCTGTTTACCAGGTACTTCTTAGCCAAGATCAGGTGACCCTCAGGGGGAGGAATGCTGGCTTCGGCCTAACCCCTGGTAAGCCTTTTCTTGGTTGAGAGGTGCCCAGCTTTCCTTCTAATAAGTTCTGGGAGAAGAGGATATTTCTCTGGTAAGTGAACAAATTTTGCTTGTGCTTTCGGAACTTGAAGATTGGGGTTTAAAGGAGGAACTGTAAGTTAGTGATAGGCTGATATCCTTAATACTTTAGCAAGTTTTAAATTACGGAAAAACTCAAAAAACACTAAGATGGAGTCAGCAGTCCAGCAGCGAGAGGGGTGCTATCCAGTCTTTTGCATTGAGTGTCACATGTATGATTATCTCCCAATTGGTGAGGTGTCATATGTGTGTGCCCGATGCAAAGAGCTCCTAGCTCTCAGAGAACGTGTCCGTTCTCTTGAGGCTAGAGTAGCAGACTTGATGGAGCTGAGGGAGACAGAGAGGTACATAGAGGAGACCTACAGGGATGTTGTAGAGAAGTCCCACCTCCAGTCAGGTAGCCCCTGTGCTACCTTGGAGGAGGGAGGTCTCCTAGAAGGAGAGCATCACCCTGGTGAAGTAGGAAGTACTCCTGTAGCCAGGACCTGCCCACCAGGGGATGTACTATCCTTTCGCACCGAGGATATATCTCCAAATATTGCCCGGGAGGGAAAGGTTAGGACAGCTGTTGTACTTGGTGATTCGATCATTAGGCATATAGATAGCTGGGTGGCTGGTGGACGTGAGGATCGCCTGGTGACTTGCCTGCCTGGTGCGAAGGTGGCGGACCTCACGCGTCACCTAGATAGGATTTTATATAGTGCTGGGGAGGAGACGGCTGTCTTGGTACATGTGGGTACTAATGACATAGGAAAATGTGGGAGAGAGGTTCTGGAAGCAAAATTTAGGCTCTTAGGTAGAAAGCTGAAATCCAGATCCTCCAGGGTAGCATTTTCTGAAATGCTACCTGTGCCACGCGCAGGGCCCAAGAGACAGGCAGAGCTCCAGAGTCTCAATGCGTGGATGAGACGATGGTGCAGGGAGGAGGGCTTTAGATTTGTTAGGAACTGGGCAACATTCTGGGGAAGGGGGAGCCTATTCCGAAAGGATGGCCTCCATCTTAACCAGAGTGGGACCAGGCTGCTGGCATCGGCGTTTAAGAAGGAGATAGAGCAGCTTTTAAACTAGAAATGGGGGGAAGGCCGACAGTTGCTCAAAAGAGCATGGTTCGGGATAAGGTATCTTTCAAAGATATCACCATAACAGGGAAGATAGAGTATCCTGATAGTGAGGTTGCAAAAGAGATTGTAGTAGATCGGGTATCCTTAAATAACAATAAAAATCAGACAAAAGATTGCCAATTAATACTGTCAAGTACTAAGCATGATGTACTTAGGAACAACAAACATAGTTTGAAATGTCTATATGCGAATGCCAGGAGCCTAAGAAATAAGATGGGGGAGTTAGAATATATTGCACTAAATGAAAAATTAGATATAATAGGCATCTCTGAGACCTGGTGGAAGGAGGATAACCAGTGGGACACTGTCATACCGGGGTACAAATTATATCGTAGTGATAGGGTGAATCGGATTGGTGGAGGGGTAGCATTGTATATTAACGAGAGCCTTGAATCAAATAGATTGAAAATTCTGCAGGAAACAAAACACTCCTTGGAATCACTGTGGATTGAAATTCCATGTGCAAAGGGGAAAAGGATAGTGATAGGAGTGATAGGAGTGTACCGTCCGCCTGGCCAGGACGAACAGACGGATGCGGAAATGTTAAAGGAAATCAGGGACGCAAACAAACTGGGCAACACAATAATAATGGGGGATTTCAATTACCCGCATATAGACTGGGTTAATGTAACATCTGTACACGCAAGGGACATAAGATTTCTTGATGAAATCAAGGACAGCTTCATGGAACAGCTAGTTCAGGAGCCGACAAGAGAAGGAAAAATACTAGACTTAGTCCTTAGTGGTGCTCATGATCTAGTGCAGGGGGTAACGGTACGAGGGCCGCTTGATAACAGTGATCATAATATGATCGGTTTTGATATTGGCATTGAAGGAAGTGAAACTAGGAAATCAAGTACGCTAGCGTTTAACTATAGAAAAGGTGATTACGACAAAATGAGAAAAATGGTGAAAAAAAGACTGAAAGGAGCAGCTCGCAGAGTAAAAAACTTGCGTCAGGCGTGGATGCTGTTTAAAAACACCATCCTGGAGGTTCAGGACAAATATATTCCACGTATTAGAAAAAAGGGAAAAAAGACTAAACGTCAGCCGGCGTGGCTAAACAGTAAGATAAAGGAAGTCATTAGAGCCAAAAAACAATCCTTCAGAAAGTGGAGAAGAGAACCAACTGAAAGTAACAGGATAGATCATAAGGAATGCCAAGCCAAATGCAAAGCGGAGATAAGGAGGGCAAAAAAGGACTTTGAGAAGAAATTAGCGTTGGAAGCAAAAATACATAGTAAAAATTTTTTTAGATACATTAAAAGCAGGAAACCGGCCAAAGAGTCGGTTGGGCCGCTGGACGAAAATGGTGTTAAAGGGGCGATCAGGGAGGACAAAGCCGTAGCGGAGAAATTAAATGAATTCTTTGCTTCGGTCTTCACCGAGGAGGATTTGGGGGGGACACCGGTGCCGGAAAGAATATTTGAAGCGGGGGAGTCGGAGAAACTAAACGAATTCTCTGTAACCTTGGAGGATGTAATGGGTCAGTTCAGCAGGCTGAAGAGTAGTAAATCACCGAGACCTGATGGTATTCATCCCAGAGTATTAATAGAACTAAAAAATGAACTTGCGGAGCTACTGTTAGAAATATGCAATCTGTCCCTAAAATCGAGTGTAGTACCGGAAGACTGGAGGGTAGCCAATGTTACTCCGATTTTTAAGAAGGGTTCCAGAGGAGATCCGGGAAATTATAGACCGGTGAGTCTGACGTCGGTGCCGGGCAAGATGGTGGAGGCTATTATTAAGAATAAAATTGCAGAGCATATACAAAAACATGGACTGATGAGACAAAGTCAGCACGGATTTAGTGAAGGGAAGTCTTGCCTCACCAATCTAATGCATTTTTTTGAGGGGGTAAGCAAACATGTGGACAATGCGGAGCCGGTTGATATTGTATATCTGGATTTTCAGAAGGCGTTTGACAAAGTGCCGCACGAAAGACTCCTGAAAAAATTGCAGAGTCATGGAATCGGAGGTAGGGTATTATTATGGATTAAGAACTGGTTGAAAGATAGGAAGCAGAGAGTAGGATTGCGTGGCCAGTATTCTCAGTGGAGGAGGGTAGTTAGTGGGGTCCCGCAGGGGTCTGTGCTGGGTCCGTTGCTTTTTAATGTATTTATAAATGACCTAGAGATGGGAATAACTAGTGAGGTAATTAAATTCGCCGATGACACAAAATTATTCAGGGTCGTCAAGTCGCAGGAGGAATGTGAACGATTACAGGAGGACCTTGCGAGACTGGGAGATTGGGCGTGCAAGTGGCAGATGAAGTTCAATGTTGACAAGTGCAAAGTGATGCATGTGGGTAAGAGGAACCCGAATTATAGCTACGTCTTGCAAGGTTCCGCGTTAGGAGTTACGGATCAAGAAAGGGATCTGGGTGTCGTCGTCGATGATACGCTGAAACCTTCTGCTCAGTGTGCTGCTGCGGCTAGGAAAGCGAATAGAATGTTGGGTGTTATTAGGAAGGGTATGGAGTCCAGGTGTGCGGATGTTATAATGCCGTTGTATCGCTCCATGGTGCGACCGCACCTGGAGTATTGTGTTCAGTACTGGTCTCCGTATCTCAAAAAAGATATAGTAGAATTGGAAAAGGTACAGCGAAGGGCGATGAAAATGATAGTGGGGATGGGACGACTTTCCTATGAAGAGAGGCTGAGAAGGCTAGGGCTTTTCAGCTTGGAGAAGAGACGGCTGAGGGGAGATATGATAGAAGTGTATAAAATAATGAGTGGAATGGATCGGGTGGATGTGAAGCGACTGTTCACGCTATCCAAAAATACTAGGACTAGAGGGCATGAGTTGAAGCTACAGTGTGGTAAATTTAAAACGAATCGGAAAAAATTTTTCTTCACCCAACGTGTAATTAGACTCTGGAATTCGTTGCCGGAGAACGTGGTACAGGCGGTTAGCTTGACGGAGTTTAAAAAGGGGTTAGATAGATTCCTAAAGGACAAGTCCATAGACCGCTATTAAATGGACTTGGAAAAATTCCGCATTTTTAGGTATAACTTGTCTGGAATGTTTTTACGTTTGGGGAGCGTGCCAGGTGCCCTTGACCTGGATTGGCCACTGTCGGTGACAGGATGCTGGGCTAGATGGACCTTTGGTCTTTCCCAGTATGGCACTACTTATGTACTTATGTACTTATGTACTTCTTTCCCCATTACTCTTACCAAAGTCTCAGAGCAGCTTCTTCTATCCTATAAGAGCAAGAAAACAACAAGGCAAGCAGTCCACCAAATTCAACGTGAAAGATAAAACAAGGAGGGAGACCTTGTGGAAAACACAGGCCCCGATATTGAGACTGCGGGAGATAGCCGAGCTGTTTCCCGCAGTCCTCGTTGAACTTGGATATTCAATGCCAGGCTATTTCTGGTGACCAGCATTGAACATCCGGGTATATTTTTGGCCAGTTTGAAGATAACCGGCTATGTTGATATTCAGACATAGCCGGTTACCTTTAAATGGCAAAAGGTATACCAGGTTTTGACGTGGTAAAATATGACTGCCAAACCTGGTTTAAAAATTGGTGGATCGCATGATATAACCGGTTATCCCGCGCTGAATATCGGTTAAGTTCTATTTAACCAGTCAGCATCCGTTCTGACTGTTTAAATAGTCTTAAATATCAGGCAAACAGTCTTTATTTGTTAACTAAATGTTCCCAGGAATGCAAACATCTATGCTATTGTTTTCAATGGCATTTGCTATAGTGTTGGACGAACGAAGATGGCTACTGCTGGGGGAACAGGCTTCGACTTTTTGACTTCAAGCCATCTCCTGTCATTAAACCTCCTTGATACAGGCTTCCTGGACTCTCTGTCTCTCCAACCTCCACCTCCACCTCTTCCCTTCACTCCACCCCTTCATGATACAATATTAGACATGCCAAATCTCCCACTGAGATACTGCTACTACTGCACTGCCACTGCTGCTTCTCCCAATGAGCAGCAGTGGTGACAAAACAACAAAAACAAGCACGGAGCCGCAGTTTTCGGACATGTGTTGTCAGTTCTACTGGTCCTCTCCCTGGACAGCAAGTTGACATCATTGGGGCAGAGGACCGGAAGAGCCGACAGCGCATGCCTGAAGGCTGCAGACCTGCATTTGTTTTTGTTGTTTTGCCAAGGCTGCTACTGCTCATCGAGAGAAGAAGCAGTGACTGCAGAAAACAGAAGATACCGGGGGAAAGGGGGGCATGGAGAAAGAGTCAGGAGATGCTGAATGGAGAGAGGGGAGGAAAATATAGAAGAGTGGGGATGCTGGATATAAAATGGTGGGGGAGAGAGAGATGAGGAAAGAAAGAGGGGACACACTGGATGGAAAAGGGCTGAACAGAGAGAAGATGCTGGGTAGAAGGATGGGGAGAAAGTGAGAGACCCTGGCTGGAAGGATGGAGACAGAAAGAGGAGAGATGTTGTATAGAAGGAGGGAGACAAAGAGGGAAGACACTGGAATGATGGGGAGAGAGAGGGAATGGTAGGGAGAGAAAGAGGAGAAGGATGGAAGGGTAGGGAGAGAAATAGAGGAGATGCTGCATGGAAGGATGCAGAGAGAATGAGGGGGGGACACTGGAAGGTTGGGGAGAGAAATAAGGAACACACTGGAAGGATAGGAAGAGAAAGAGATGAGATGCTGGATGAAAGGCTACAGAGATGAAAGAGGGGGAGACACTGGAAAGATGAGGAGAGGAAGATGGAAGACACTGGATGGAAGAGTAGGGAGGGAAAGAGGGGACATGCTTCATGGAAGGGTAGCGAGAGAACGAGGGGAGAGAAAGAGAGGAGATGCAGTATGGAATGATGCAGAGAGAATGAGGGGGAGACACTAAAGATAGGGAGAGGTAGATGTGGTTTAAAAAAAGAAGTAAAAAAGATAGGAAAGGAGAGAAGTGGCAGATGGACCGGAAAACTTGTAAAGAAAGTTAAGAAAAGACAGATGAAAGCAGATCTGGAGACTGAGACAAACATGATTGAAAAAAAAAGAAAACAACAAGAGGACAAAGGGAGAAAGAATTTTATTCTTAATTCAGTAAAGGGAAAATGTCAATTTCACAGCAAATTTACATTGCTTTCTTTATAGTTTTCAGAGTGCTGTTTCTCTTTTTCTTGTGTTACACTGTTGGTAGAGTGTGGCTTCTTGGGGTTTAAGTTTAATGTTTGTCTACGTATCCATTATTATAAGTTTGTGCTCACTTATTCTGTACCTGGCAAGGGTCTATTTGTGTTCAGTGTTTGTAGCCAAGACCAGATACTCCATTTGCATGGAGCTTCTATTCATACATCTGTAATAATTCAGTTTCCCAATAGGCATATTGATGTTCTAGGTCCCACTGTAGTATTTACTGTATTGCGTTTTCCTAGGAAGGATCCTTGATGTGTTACTTCTGGAAATTAGTGGTGTTATGGTAAAGCAAATTAGCTTTATAGGTCCTGAGTGATTTTTGTAGGCTTTGTATTACAGTTACTTCACAATATGCGTAGGACTGGAGAGGGACTATGGTTTTTTTTTACTGAGATTACACCAAAATCAACTTTTTTTGTGTGGTGATTTTCTTTTTCTGCTTTGCATCTGTTCTTAGAGGAGGATCTTTGGGGGGTTTCTGTGGATGCAAAAAATATGTTTATATTAATAGCTTAATAGTCCAGTGTGCAGTGTTAGGGGCCAATATTTTTTATATTAGATTTCTTAGGCTACATATTTAAACTGCTTTTTCAAAGGTATTTACCTGTTTTATTAATACAGCTTATTGTGGTGTTTATATTTGTTATAAAGCAAGTTGAAGGATATGTACCATTGTAGAAATTATTTTGCAGGATACTGTGATGTGTTGAGATGTTAACCAGACTTAAATCTACTGTAATGGCAGAGTTTAAGTTATGGGATAATGTGACTATATTTTAAAATGTCTGTGTTTCCTAAGATTCCATAAGTATGTAGGGGGTTTATGTTGATTCAGGACAGCTGTTGGCCAGAACGTTTACTTAGAAATCCATCATCAAGTGCACTCTAAGGCATTATTTAAGAATATACCAAGCACTATTCACACCTATAGCCTAGTGCCCTCCCCCTATTAAGTCTGGGCCCCCTCAAAATGTCAGGTCCTAGTTATTCCACTGCCATACATTAACTTCTGAGATCAAGTCTTCTTCCTTATAACTCCTCATCTTCATCACACTCTATCAGTTTTAACTTCCTGACTGCCGCCCCACCACCATGGCCCCACCTTCTTCTCCCTCTCCCTTATCCCCTTCTCACCTTCCTATCCAACTGGCCTGATATCCCTTGCCAAACTTGGACATTCCACCAATATGAAACTTTAATCTCACCAGTTCTACTGCCAATATTTATGCTACTACTTTTTATATCCAATGTGTGTAATGGAAGCCCTAAGTCATTTCCCACTGTACCTTTAACTCACTGTAATCTGGACCTGTTGCATATAGGACTTTACAAAATAAGGAAAATGACATACGTCTTGGGGAATTGACTTAAAAAAAGGCTTGTTGCTTTATCCATTTCCTCTTTTCAAAGTAACCCACAGTATATGATTGGAGAAGGAAAGCACAAGTCTCTGTATCTCAATCTGCTCTTGCAGCAAGCTCTAAGAAGGGTAGGGGTTAACAGCCAATTATTAGTTTAAGATGTTGTTAATTGGCACCAGTTGGCAGTTGTGCACACAACTGATCTTAGCCACTATTCTAGAAGCTGTGCGCTCATTTTCTAGGAGGCGTGACTATGGGAGGGGCATGAGCAGGTCAGGGGTGTGCCTTGGAGTTATGCATATATGTTATAGAATACTAGAGATTACGCACCTGAAGCCATCCTCTTCCATCACATCCATGACATCTATGGACTGGTCTTTCTAATTTCCTGAATAAAAGAAAGTCAATATATGCCACACCACAGAATGAAACCATCCTGTCGCGGTTGACCCATGTCCAGTGACTACTCTGATTGTAAAGCTAGCTGATAGCTCTGATAGGGAACGGGGTAACCTCCTTTTATTATTTTTATAATTCTAATCTTTTTTTCTAGGCAGCATGCAACATCTGGGGACAAAGTGAAAGTCTTTGTGGAGCGACAGTCCATTTTGGAGTGAGTACATGTAGCTGTGGTCTAGTAGTGCTCCAGGGTCTCCTCCTTTCTTTCCCTCACTCAATTGGTCCCCTGTATTCTTCTGAGGATATAATATACTCGCCCCCTACTCTAGACATCTTCCTCCCCTCCTCTCAGCTGCTGGTGATATTTTGTCCTCTTTCTATTCCCTAGTGAACTGATGGAGGTGCAGCACTTCCGCACCATTTACCACATATTTATTGCCATTTTCTGTGTGTTTATCATTGCCACTGTGGCTGTGGACATCTTCGATGAAGGAAGGTAAAAGAGTCTCGAGCACAACTTAAGTCTGTGTGTGTGTGTGTTGGCACATGCGTGACGCAAGGATGTGTATGTGTATTCAATGTTCTGTGTATGTAATATAAAGTAGAAACTTGATGGCATGCTTGAGCAGTTAGAGCCTATTCTACTGGCGAAGTACATGCCATCAAAACATAGTGCATACCTTCCTGCTACTTGGTATTCTATACGAAGCTAATTATGCATGTAAATGACTAGAATACTGCCATCCATGTGCCTTCCTGCTGCCTAAAAGTAGTAGCTAGCCCCTAGTATGAAGTCTGATACAATAAAACATATCCCTCCCCCTGATATTCAAAGCGATTTAAGTGGGTAGGAGAGGCTCCTGGCTGCTTAAATCTCCTGTGGCTGCCTATATGCCAATATTCAGCAGCACTAAAGCGGGCAATGCCAGTGATTATCACCTCTAAATGCTGCCAGAAAAAGGGGCAGGTTAGGGGCAGTACAGGAGGCTGCGTTAGGGAGGAGACCAGGGTTATAAAGTTACCGGTAATATTCAATGCCAGCATCTGCATAGCTAAGTGACCAAATTTAGGATACCTCAACAGCTGTCCTAACTTTGGCCGGCCTAGTTATATGGGTCCCAGCACTAAAAATCAGCCAGGACCTGCATAACTTTTCTTTTAAAGGCTTCCCCCTCACGAACCCCCCCCCCCCCCAAAAGCATGCCACCACTTCCTTCCCCCTCCCCCCAGGCAGCCATCAGTCTCATCCCTCCATCTGCTGTCATCTAAGTGCCTGGTGGTCCTTGGCAGCAGGAGTGAAGGCCACTCGTTCCTGCCTTTTGTGGCTGCTAAAGGATAATGGCTGCTGTGACCTCTCACGGCAGCCTCATGAAGTACCACAAGCCAGCAGCGTAGCCAGACCTGCCATTTTGGGCGGGCCCCGCATTAACCTGGGTGGGCTGTTCCCAACCCCACCCCTACACAGTAATTTTAAAATATTCCCCCCCCCCCCGGCATTTTCTTCTGTCTCCCTCGGCCTACCTTGGCAGCGCTTTCTCCCTTCGCCATCCCCTCCCTCTCTTCTGATGGCTCTCCCCGTCCGCGTGGTCTGTTTATTTTTAGTCCTTAAAGCGCCGTTCTCCCTCCAGCACCGCACCGGCGATTCCGATAGCCTTTTGCCAGTGTGAGACGTCGGGGACGGGGCCTCTCAGGCGCGTCCTGAGGTGGGATGCACCTAAGGAGAAGCCCCGCCCCCGACGATGCACGCTGGCAGAAGGCTATCGGAATCGCCGGTGCGGTCCTGGAGGGAGAACGGCGCTTCAAGGACTAAAATTAAACAGACCACGCGGATGGGGAGAGCCAGCAGAAGAGGCAGGAAAAGATGGCTTGGGTTGGGGCTTGTTAGGGTGGGCGCTGGGCGGGCCTGAAGGAAAAGTGGCTGGGCCTGGGCCCGTCCAGGCCCACCCGTGGCTACGCCCCTGCCACAAGCTGTCACGAGAGGTCATGGCAGCCATTTTCCTTTGGTGGTCACAAGGGGCAGGAGAAAGTGGCCTCTGCTGATGGCCCCAACGACATACGCAGACCACTAGGGACTCCAGGTGGGCCCCGGGTGGCCTACCTATTCTGGATGATGGCAGGGATGGGATTTGTGAGTGGTGACGGTCTTGGGGTTGGGGGGAGGCGATGGCCTGCTTTCAGTGGTGGCGGTCTGGGGGGAAGGAAGTGGTGGCCTGCTTTTAGGGGAGGCTCGTGGGGTGGGGTGGGGGGGGGGGGTGGGGAGAGAAGGGAGGATTTAAAAAAATAAGTTACGTAGGTCCCGGCCGATGTTCAGCTGGGGCCTAGCTAAATGTCTTATGTGGGCCCTGGCTGAATATCAGCCAGGGACCACATAAGCTTCAGTGGCCAGGACAGAAAAATTAACCCCCTACATTCAGTGCTGCTGCTTGGACATGACCCGGCACTGAATACTGGGGGCTAGATACATGTAGTTGACATACTGCTTGCAAAATAGTTATCTACAATCATTAATAAGATTGTACAGGAAATCATTTCTTAGCTTTCAGGTACTTTTAAAATCAGCCTAAACAAATGAACTCAATTTACTCCTTCCATCACCTTATTTTCTTTATACCCTCCTGCCCCTCCCTCCCCCTCTCCCCAATGCTCACACAACACTCGTGCATACTTAGACTAGAAGACCGCACTTTCAAAAAGTTATAAACAGGATGGAGTCTTTACAGAGAGCAGCTACTAAAATGGTCAATGGTCTTTGCCATAAAGTGTATGAGGACAGACTTAAAGATCTCAATATGCATATTTTGTAAGAAAAGCGGGCGAGGGGAGATATGATAGAGATATTTAAATACCTATCCAGCTTATTTTTGAAAGAGATCGCCAGCCATCTTCCGACACAAATCGGGAGATGGCCTGCCATCTCCTAAAAGCAGCCAAATCGATATAATCGAAAGCCGATTTTTGGACACACTCGCCGGCATTCCGTCGCGGAGGCGGCCAAACTTCAAGGGGGCGTGTCGGCAGGGTAGCAAAGGCGGGACGTGGGCGTGCTTATGAGCTTCAGCTGATAATGGAAAAAAGAAAACCGGCAATGACGAGCATTTGGCCGGTTTTACTTGGTCTATTTATTTTCACGACCAAGTCTCAAAAAGGTGCCCAAACTGACCAGATGACTACTGGAAGGAATCGGGGATGACCTCCCCATACTCCTCCAGTGGTCACCAACCCCCTCCCACCCAAAAAAACAACAAAAAACAAACAAAAAAAACCTTTAAAACATTTTTTTGACAGCCTCTATGCCAGCCAGCTCCATGACAGCAGTATGCAGGTCCCTGGAGCAGATTTAAAGCTAGGTGCACTAAACTGCACGGAAGAGTCCTTCCTACTACTACTACTACTATTTAGCATTTCTATAGCGCTACAAGGCATACGCAGCGCTGCACAAACATAGAAGAAAGACAGTCCCTGCTCAAAGAGCTTACAATCTAATAGACAAAAAATAAAGTAAGCAAATCAAATCAATTAATGTGAACGGGAAGGAAGAGAGGAGGGTAGGTGGAGGCGAGTGGTTACAAGTGGTTACGAGTCAAAAGCAATGTTAAAGAGGTGGGCTTTCAGTCTAGATTTAAAGGTGGCCAAGGATGGGGCAAGACGTAGGGGCTCAGGAAGTTTATTCCAGGCATAGGGTGCAGCGAGACAGAAGGCGCGAAGTCTGGAGTTGGCAGTAGTGGAGAAGGGAACAGATAAGAAGGATTTATCCATGGAGCGGAGTGCATGGGAAGGGGTGTAGGGAAGGACGAGTGTGGAGAGATACTGGGGAGCAGCAGAGTGAGTACATTTATAGGTTAGTAGAAGAAGTTTGAACAGGATGCGAAAACGGATAGGGAGCCAGTGAAGGGTCTTGAGGAGAGGGGTAGTATGAGTAAAGCGACCCTGGCGGAAGATGAGACGGGCAGCAGAGTTTTGAACCGACTGGAGAGGGGAGAGGTGACTAAGTGGGAGGCCAGCAAGAAGCAGATTGCAGTAGTCTAAACGAGAGGTGACAAGGGTGACAAGGGATCCCTTAGCGAATCGGTAAGGGAAGGGCATGCATGAAGGAAATCGCATGCAAATGAGCTGCTCATTTGCACGCGAATTTCCTTCCCTAGGAGGGGAAGCCAGTCGGCCAGCTCGTAAAAAAAAAAAGGATCTTGCTGATCAGTTATGTTATGACTTACTTGTTCTGGAGTGCTGTATTTTGTGATACTGTTTTGAGAAATGTTCAATAAAGACTTCATACAAATTTAAAAAGTCTCTGACGTGCATTTTCCCTTGATGGCCGTCCCATGCACTTTCCCTTAATGGCCGTCTTTCTCCCCAAACGGGGAAATCACTTAACCCTCCATTGCCTCAGGACAAACTTAGATTGTGAGCACTCCTGGGACAGAGAAATATCCAGAGCAGGGGCGTATCTGCGTGGGGCCTCAGGGGCCTGGGCCCCCGCAGATTTCGCCCTGGACCCCCCTACCGCTGCCAACCCTCCCCCTCCGTTGCTCGCCTACCTTCGCTGGCGGGGGACCCCAACCCCCGCCAGCCGAGGTCCGCGTCCTCCTGCCGCTGCCGGCTGCCTTTGGTCCTTTAATTCTTCCATTGAAGCTGGCGCCGACGAAAGTTTCTTTTGAGTCTGACGTCGCTGCACGTTGTACGTGCAGGACGTCAGACTCAGAAATTGTTTCTGAGTCTGACGTCCTGCACGTACAACGTGCAACGTGCAGCGACGTCAGACTCAAAAGAAACTTTCGTCGGCGCCAGCTTCAATGGAAGAATTAAAGGACCAAAGGCAGCCGGCAGCGGCAGGAGGACGCGGACCTCGGCTGGCGGGGGTTGGGGTCCCCCGCCAGCGAAGGTAGGCGAGCAACGGAGGGGGAGGGTTAGCAATGGCAGCGGCTGGGGGGAGGGGGATCGGCAATGGCGGCGGGGGGGGGGGGGGCTATAATGTGCCCCCCCTCTCTGGCCCTGGCCCCCCCTACCGCCGCAGTTCAGATACGCCCCTGATCCAGAGTACCTGAATGTAACTCACCTTGAGCTACTACTGAAAAAGGTGTGAGCAAAATCTAAATAAATAATAATTTAGCTGGAGACAGTCAGCATTTAAAAAAATGCAGACCATCACCTGCTCAATATTGGGGGGAGCATGAATAAAATCCACCCACCCACTTATTCCTTCCCAATCCTACCAATGTATTCATAACAATCCTACTATATAAATGAAGAGTGACCGACGTGTCGCAGATCTCTTCAGACGTTTGAAGTGTACCTGGGAGTCTTATGGGCTCTTCGCGATACCGATTTCTACAGGGGGAGGGGGGCGGAAACCGACCCTCAGACTCACCAGACGTGCGGTGGCTCGGACAAGTGATACAATCGGCTGCTAAGGGAAAGGAGGGAGACCGTGTTCAGAGCTACCCAGAGGCCCCCACCGCACCAAGTCCTCATTCCGTTATCCCGCCATACCGCCTCTTCTCCGGCCCCGCCATCATGGTTCCGCCCTCTGTGCCTCACGTCATTAGCATGGTGCTCCTCGAGCCCCTTCGAACGGCCCGGCGCCGCCATCTTCAGAATGGTGGGGCAACCAATCAGCGCGAAGCAGCGAGGGGGGGGGGGGGGAAGCCTGACACGCGTGCTTTTTAATCTGGAATTGGCGGGTGAATGTACTGCAACGGGATGCCTGATGGGAAATGGGGTCTGCAGGTCTACTTTTATGTTAAGGGTCTCCGAGGCAAAGGAAGACCAAAAACTATTTTCCCCAGAATGCAAAGGAGCCACAGCCTTAGCTGCAAAATCTACACTTTGGGTCCAATCACTGCAAACTTGAGGCTAGGCAAAATAATCCTACTATATAAATGAAACGTGACCAGATCTACCCTGCCGGTCAAATCAACAGCCAGCACACCGACGATCCTGCTCTCCCCTCCCTCCACCCACAGAACCTTAATGTCTCGCTTCTAAGAAGTAATCACTGGATCCGGTGCAAGACTGCAGAGGCTGTAGGCAGCAGCAGTGGTTCTCTCTCCTTATACTTGCTCCTGTCAGCCCTACGATTTTTGCCTTTCGCTCTGCAGCTATGAAGGCATGCTGTTCCTTTCAGGTGCTCGAAGCCTTTCTAGCCTCCTGCCTCTTCTGACAGAACTTTCTGTTTCCGGCAAGGACGCTACAGTGGTTTTGGGCGATTGAAAGGAGAAGCATGCCTGCAGCACTAAAGACGAAGTCGGAGGGCTGAGAAGAGCAGGTATAACAAGAGAGAGAACATGGACTGGGTGGGGGGAGGAGTGAGGGTTCAGGAGTGAACAGAGAGAGAGAAAGGGGACCACGGGGAGGAGTAGGGATTCAGGAGAGCATGAAAAATTGCTGGTAGAAGGAGGGCAGAGACAGAGATGTTTGAGAGGGTCAGATGCTGGAAATAGGGGATGAAAAACACAAGGGAGACTGTGGTCATGGAGTGGAAGGGAGAAATGGTGATCATGGAGGGCAGGGGACAGCTAATGCCCATGGAGGGGAAGTAAAGGGAAAAGAGGAGAAAACAGGAGGAGACTGTGATCGGGAAGGGGAGAAATGTGCCCATGGAGGGGAAGGGACATGGAGAGAAGAAAGCCAGGAGGAGATGGTCATACACACTCACACTCTCTCTGAACTCACTCTCACGCTCTCTCTTTCAGACAGGTGCACACACACACTTTCTCTCTCTCTCTCTCACACGCTCACAAAATATTACCTCCTGTACTTTTACAAGACAAACAGAAGCACTTTTACAAGACAAACAGAAGCAGGGAGAAATTTATCTTCTCCTTCCTTGACTCTCTCTCTTTCAGACAGACGCAAACACACCCACTTTCTCTCTCACACACACACACACATACTCACTCTCTCTCTCTCTGAACTCTCACACACTCTGTTTCAGACAGGCGCACACACACTTTCTCACACACTCAATCTGTCTCTCACACACACACAAACAAAATATTACCTCCTGTACTTTTACAACACAAACAAAAGCAGGGAGAAATTTATCTTCTTCCTCTTCTCTCTCTCTCTATTTCAGACAGACGCACACACACACACACACACACACTTTCTCTGTCTCTCTCACACTCTCTCTCTGAACTCACTCTCACACTCTCTCTTTCACACAGGCGCACACACACACTTTTCTCTCTCTCTCACACACTTACTGTGTGTGTGTGTCTCTCTCTCACACACACACAAAATATTACAACAATAAGGGAATTACATTTCACAAATAAAAAATGTTGCCCCTTTTTAATGGGCTTAACGGCTTGCATTAACAAATAAGAATTGATTGTAACTCATCTTGAAGATTTGCAAAAAATCTTGCCCGTTTTAATGGGCTTAATAGCTTGTCAATATATAAATCATAAAATATTATAAAATACAATATCATGAAATATAAAATACAATAAAAGACCCTGATCCACATCTTAGAGCCCTCCCCTTTCCTCTCCCCCCCCCCTGATAAGTACAATTGATGCATGTACCAATACAGCAGATATATGAGTGTAAATGTATAGGGAGGGGTGTGTATAATACTACAGTTATCCAGGTAAATTGCCTTGTTACAAAGTCAAGAGAATCTGAATCTGTCCTATTAATCACTCTCTTCAGGTTTAGGTTGTGCTGGCGTTTGAACTCCTGTTTTACAGCCTTGGGAAGTTCCAGATAATGCTGGGCGTCTGGCTCTGTATGTTCTCCTACAGCCTTCTGGTGCCCTTTAAGGCTCTACATCTATGGGGCAGCTGCTACCACCCCTCCCACTTCCCCCGCCTTCTGTCTGCTACCATGGCTGTTCTTCTCATCACCTGTCAGATCTGTGTGCTTGGATTATACCCTGCCTATGTGGTAATCTGGCACAAGCTGCCACCAGCCTCCAGTTTAATTGTCACCCTGGAACAGGTATGCAGCTGGATGGGGAAGGGCAAAGTGTGCTGTGAATGAGATCATATGGAGGGCAATTCTATAAAGAGGCATTTATAAGGAAAGTGTTTAAACCCAAGCACATACAGCAGGTACATGCTTGCACCTAGATCTAGGAGATATGCACATAACTTTTAATTCTCTACGTTATGCGCATAAGTGTGTGCCCCTCCCCCATCATCTGCCCCGTCCACGCTACTGAAGATATGTGCACACTTAGGGGGAAATTCTATAAATGTAGCTCAAAATTCAGCACCAGAAACAATCAGCTCTAAGTGTGATTCTATAAAGGGCATGTGTCCATAGGAGCCGGCTCTGTGGGTGCTTGAGCACCCCCAATATTGAGAAAATTCCTTGTATGTGTCCAGGGAGGGGTTATTTCCACTGGGCTTAGCACCCCCAATAATTTTGTGTCCACTATAGAATCGCGTTAACTGCGGATTCCCGTGCCTAACTTTAGGTGCTAGACTTACACCTGCTAAAATCTGGTGCAAATGCTGGCACCCAAGTTAGGTGCACTGAGGCTGTATTCAACTTTTCAGAATGCACCTGACACACCCATGGCCATGCCTCCTTTTGAGTTACGTGCTAGTAGAGCTCAGCACCATGCCTTATAGAATGGCACACAGCCAGATATGCATGCAGATTTCAATGGGTGCCAATTAACTTTAATAATTGGTTGTTAGCATCCAATTATTGACATTAATTGGCTCGTTAGCCAATGAGTATGCACACGCATTTCAGGAGCATGTCCAGATTTTGGCATGCAATCCAAGCTCTGGGTGTCGTATATAGAATCTGGGGATTACAGAATAGCACATAGCCGGATTACTATTATTTAAGTGTGATGTGTTTACATATGCACATAAATGACCAGAACAACAGCATTTAAGCTTATATTTGCTGCCTAACTTCAAGTGACTCCTTATAGAATGACCTCCATGGTGTATGGAGCACTGGGTGAACACTGGATTTCTATAGTATATCACAGCCAAAGGCTCTGAAGTGTTAAGTTTTTATAGCAAGACTTATTAAAATATTCTCAAGGTCTGTCCCAGAGCAGCTTGTAGAGCTACTGTTACTAATATGCAATCTATCCCTTAAATCAAGTGTGGTACCGGAAGACTGGAGGGTAGCCAATGTTATACTGGTTTTTAAAAAAGGTTCCAGAGGAGATCCGGGAAATTATAGACCGGCGAGTCTGACGTCGGTACCAGGCAAAATGGTAGAGGCTATTATTAAGAATAAAGTTACAGAGCACATACAAAAACATGGGCTGATGAGACAAAGTCAGCATGGATTTAGTGAAGGGAAGTCTTGCCTCACCAATCTACTGCATTGTTTTGAGGGGGTGAACAAACGTGGACAATGGGGAGCCGGTGGATATTGTGTATCTGAATTTTCAAAAGGCGTTTGACAAAGTGCCTCATGAAAGATTCCAGAGGAAACTGGAGGTTCATGGGATCGAAGGTAGGTTATTACTATGGATTAAGAACTGGTTGAAAGATAGGAAGCAGAGAGTAGGACTGAATGGTCAGTATTCTCAATGGAGAAGGGTAGTTAGTGGGGTCCCGCAGGGGTCTGTGCTGGGACCGCTGCTTTTTAACATATTTATAAATGACCTAGAGATGGGAGTAACTAGTGAGGTAATTAAATTCGCAGATGACACAAAATTATTCAGGGTCATCAAGTCGCAGGAGGAGTGTGAAAGATTACAGGATGACCTTGCGAGACTGGGAGATTGGGCGTGCAAGTGGCAGATGAAGTTCAATGTTGACAAGTGCAAAGTGATGCATGTGGGTAAAAGGAACCCGAATTACAGCTGTCATGCAAGGTTCCGCGTTAGGAGTCACAGACCTAGAAAGGGATCTGGAAGTCATTGTTGATAAGACGTTAGAAACTTCTGCTCAGTGTGCTGTGGCGGCTAAGAAAGCACACAGAATGTTGAGTATTATTAGGAAAGGGATGGAAAACAAACACAAGGACGTTATAATGCCGTTGTATTGCTCCATGGTGCGACCGCACCTAGAATATTGTGTCCAATTCTGGTCGCTCCATCTCAAAAAAGATATAAAGGAATTAGAGAAGGTGCAGAGAAGGGCGATGAAAATGAAAAAGGGAATGGAACGACTTCCCTATGAGGAAAGGCTGAGAAGGTTAGGGCTCTTCAGCTTTGAGAAAAGGCGGCTGAAGGGTAATAGAAGTCTATAAGATAATGAGCGGAATAGGGCGGATAGATGTGAAGCGTTTGTTTATACTTTCAAACAACAACAAAACCAGGGGACACAAGATGAAGCTAGAATATGGTAGATTTAAAACAAATAGGAGAAAGTTTTTCTTTACTCAGCGTGTAGTTAGACTCTGGAACTCGTTGCAGCTGGCCTTACGGAATTTAAAGGGGGTTTGGACATATTCCTGAGGGAAAAGTCCATTGAACATTATTAAGAATTAAGTTTTTTTTTGAGGGGGGGGGGAGTTTGCTGGGTTCTTGAAGCCTGGATTGGCCGCTGTTGGAGACAGGATGCCGGGCTTGATGGACCCTTGGTATGGCGGTGCTTATGCTTATGTACTTAATGGACACATGCTGAGCAACATTGGAAAAAAGGAAAGTGTATTGCCCCTAAATCTGGAAAATCAACAAAGTGTATATCAATATAAAAGTTATAAAAAGTGCAGCGCAATGTCGACAGACAGCAAAGACAACATGGCTGTTATAGGCTATACTTCCGAATATCGTGCAACCGCTGATGACTATTGTAAGTACTTGGAAAGGAGCTATAGTAATACAGCAATAAAAAAGATGCAACCATCTTATAATTTTGTCACCAAGTGCTATGTGTTAACAGGTACATTGTACAAACTAAGTGCTGTGCGGATCCAGAAAGATATGCACTAAAGATTAAAAGATAAATGCAAGTGGACTATTGACGTGGCATACTCACCAAGCCGTGAAGGAGATACTTCCAACTACCATCGGAATAACCGGAATGAAGTGTCGAAAAAAAGCTTGTTGTTACGTTGGTTATTTAAATGACTGGATCGCGCCACAACACATAGGTCTTGCACATGCATATACTGATTTACCGCAATTGAGATATAAAATGTCAAAACAGGATTAAATATGAATTAAAGATATACAGATAGGGTATGATACCTCGTGTTACCATGGAACGATAGTGATCAGATGACACTGTAAGGAAACAGTTAAAGTGCATAAATAGGCATCAAAAATGTATAGTCTATCAATATAAAAAATATATATGTTAAAAATTAAAAATGATTTAAAAATATATAGCCAGTCTATATGTCAGTGAACTTTGGATAGTAAAAATATCTGGATACATACTTAAGATATTAAAACATTTTTAAAAACATAATGGAAATGCAATCAAAATGTTGTCACAATGTTCAGGAATGGAGTGAACCCTTGTGCTGATCCTAAGATCAGCAGTCAGAAATCCCCATGCTTCATCCGCGATGACCACTGTTCCCCAGTGTTTGAGCCCCTGGACTTGGACGTGGGACGGGAGCAGGATTCAGGAGATGACAGAGATAGACAACTAATCTGCAGAGGTCAGTTCCAGGCACAGACTCAGGGCAGGCAGCAATCCAGCAAATTCAGGTCTAGGCAGAGAATCAAAACCAGGTAAAACAGGAGTAATAACAGCCGAAACGCACCAGATACCAGGAAAAAGTAGCTGAGGCAAAGAGAGGAGGGAAACTCCTAGTTTTAAACTGAAGGCATCTGACGTCAGAGTAGGTGCGCCCAAAGTGTCGGCACGTCAAAAATATGGACACGTACAACCAGAGCTGAAGAGAGAAGTGTATGCTAGGGAAATCCTCTTGCCTGAACGTCTGATGTTCCAGGTATGTGACAGTATCCCCCTTTCAGGGGCCCCTCTCCGTCCCGGGCCGGACTTAGCAGGGTACTGAGAATGGAAGTCCTGGAGCAAATCAAGGGCATTTACATTGGCAGCTGGTTCCCAGGAATTGTCTTCAGGTCCATAATGTTTCCAGGATATCAGGTAATACAATCTGCCAGCCTGACGCTTGGAATCCAGGATCTCTGCTACTTCAAATTCAGGGTCAAGAGCAGAGTCAAGGGTAGCAGGTCTTACCGGGTCAGGGTGCCATCTAGAAGGTAGAAAAGGTGTTAAAAGCAATATGTGGAATGCATTATGTATCCTGGATTTGAGAGGCAGTTGCAAGCAATACGTGAGGGTGCCGATCCGAGACTGGACAGTGAAAGGTCCAATAAATTTAGGAGCGAATTTGTAAGAGGGAAGTCGAAGGCGAAGTTATTTGGTATTCAACCAAACCTTTTGTCCAGGTTGGATGACGGGAGCTGGTCGTTGGTGTCAGTCAGCAAATCTCTTATGATGAACTGATGCTTGACGAAGATGAGTCTGAACTTACCTCAAGATATTCTTGATCTCTTGAATGGTTTGATGGACTGCTGGAAGTTGCGGGGTTCCAGAAATGGGGATAGGCATGTGCGGATGGTGACCATAGACCACGTAGAAAGGAGACATTCTAGAGGATTCATGAATTCAGCCCAAGGAAGAAGGGCGGACCAATTGTCTTGTTGACTGTTAACATGCATACGCAGAAAACTTTTAAGGGTTTGATTAGTTCGCTCAACGAGTCCATTGGTCTGGGGATGATATGCCGAAGAGTAATGTGTGGTGATTCAAAAGGTGGAGCAAGGGGTCCGCCAGAGTTGGGAAGTAAATTGGGACCCCCGGTCGCTTATGATCCGTGTAGGAAAACCATGGAAACGGAAGATGTGAAGAGTGAATGCTTGAGCCAATCTGGTTGTAGAGGGAAGAGAAGACATGGGCACAAAATGATCCATTTTGGAGAGACGATCCACCACCACCCAAATCACTGTGTTACCATCGGAAACAGGCAAATCTGTGATGAAATCCATGGCGATTTCCTGCCAACGAGCATCAGGAATGGACAAGGGTTGCAGCAGACCCCAAGGTTTGGCCTGAGAGATCTTGTTTCAAGCACATTTAGGACAGGTAGTGACGAAATGTCGGATGTCCTGAATCATCCGTGGCCATCGATAATAGCGTTGAATAAGATGTAGGTTCTTACGGAAACCAGGATGCCCAGCCAAACGTGATAAATACCCCCATCGCATCAGGAACTGGAGTGAGTCCGGGAGGAGTGGGGAGGCTAGCAGAGTCGATGATACATGCAGGTTCTATCATAGGCTGTAGTTCCGCCTGGGTTTTCTCCGCTGGCTGGAATGTCAAGCAGAAATTAAAACGGACGAAGAATAAGGACCAGCGGGCTTTGTCTAGGATTTAAGTGCTTGGCATCTTGGAGATAGAGAAGATTCTTATGGTCTGTGATGACTGTAAATGGGTGCTTGGCTCCTTCAAGGAGGTATCGCCATTCCTGCAAGGCAAGTTTCAAGGCTAGAAGCTCCCGATCTCCAATACTACTACTACTACTATTTAACATTTCTAAAGCGCTACTAGGGTTACGCAGCGCTGTACAATTTAACATAGAAGGACAGTCCCTGCTCAAAGAGCTTACAATCTAAAGGACAAATATACAGTCAGTCAAGTAGGGGCAGTCAAATTGGGGCAGTCTAGATTTCCTGAAAGGTATAAAGGTTAGGTGCCAAAAGCAACATTGAAGAGGTGGGCTTTGAGCAAGGATTTGAAGATGGGTAGGGAGGGGGCTTGGCGTAAGTATAATTACGTTCAATTGGAGTAAATTTCTTGGAGAAAAGAGGCACAGATGGAGTTTTCCGTTTGCAGACGCTTGAGACAAGATGGCTCCGGCCCCTAGAGATGAGGCATCTACCTCTACAATGAAGGGTAGATAGATGTAAAACTGGCGCAGAGAGAAATGCCTGCTTCAGTTGATCAAAAGCTTGAAGGGCTTCGGAGGTCCAATTTTTAACATCCGCCCCTTCTTGGTAAGAGCAGTAAGGGGAGCAGTGATGAGGGAATACTGGTTGATAAACTGTCTATAATAGTTGGCAAAACCGCAAAAGCGTTGTAGGGCCCACAGAGTTTGCGGCTGTGGCCATTTCTGGATAGCTTGTCAGGATCCATCTGCAGACCTGTTGCGGAAATGATGTACCCCAAAAAGGGAATAGATGTCTTGTGAAAACAACACTTTTCCAGCTTGGCATTTAGCTGATTATCCCTAAGACGTTGAAGTACCCACTCTGACATAGGTAGGATGTTCTTGAAGGGATGAAGAAAAAATAAGTATTTTGTCCAAGTATACAATTACAGAGGAATACAGAAAGTCCCAGAGAATGTGGTTGAAGAAGTTTTGGAAGACTGCAGGCACGTTGCATAGTCCAAAGGGCATGACGCAATATTCGTAATGCCCATCATGAGTATTGAAGGCCGTGTTCCACTCGTCACCGCTATGTATCCGGATCAAGTTGTAAGCACCCTGGAGATCTAACTTGGTGAAAATAGTGGCACCTTGTAAATGATCAAATAACTCCAGTATCGGGGGCAGCAGGTAACGGTTCTTAATAGTGATGTCATTAAGGCCTCGATAGTCTATGCAGGGTCGGAGGGTTCCATCCTTTTTACCGACAAAGAAAAACCACGCCCCTGCTGGTGAAGTAGATGGTCAAATAAACCCCTTTTTCAGGTTTTCTTGAAAGTAATCTTTCATGGCCTGGGACTCATCCTGAGAGAGAGTGTAGAGTTGTCCTCGTGGAGGCATCTTTCCCAGGAGTCGATCAATGGCACAGTCAAATTCCCTATGAGGGGGAGTGGGGCATGATTGTACAGCGTAGGCATGGGCTGAACAGAATCCAGACAGTTATGAAAACAGTGGTGACCCCACTTGGTAATGTCACCGGTTCCCCAGTCAATGCTTGGTGAATACAGACGAAGCCAAGAGAACTCTAGCACAATAGGAGGCAAGACCAGGAGCTGGATGGACTCACAGTGTAAGGTTCCCAGTTGGAGGTGAAGAGGAACTGATATCTGAGAGTCCACTCCAGAGATAACCTCTCCCTGGATTGAGGTGACCTATAACGCTGTGTCCAGGGACTGCATAGGAATCTCATACTGGTGCAGAAGCTCAGCACTGATAAAATTGCCTGCTGCCCCAGAGTCAATGAGGGCAACAGTCTCAATGGTAATCCCAGTCCGCTGGAGGGTAACCAGAAAAGTCAACAACCAGTTGGGGAGTTTAGAAGATTGGCCCAGGAACACCTTCTCCGAGGATCCTGGGCCTAAATGTTTTCCCAACTTCTGAGGACATTTGTTGAGGAAATGACCGTTTGTCCACAGTATAAACAAAGATTATTAAGCTGCCAATGGGTCCTCTCCTGTTCTGATAGGCGATAGCGCCCCACCATCATGGGTTCATCAGATTACTCCAGTGGTGATTCCAGAGTGAGTGAAGGTAGTAGGGGTCGTTGGAAGTGGGGGGCTAGGTGAGGAGGCCACCTCTGAACGGCGCACTCTTGTGCTCTTCTTGGAAACGTACATCGATTTGGATACAGAGAGCTATCAGTTCGTCAAGGGTGGTAGGCTTATCTCATCCTGCCAGTTCATCCTTTATATGCTTGGCCAATCCCTGCCAGAAGATAGTAGTAAGGGCTTCTTGGTTCCAGCGCAATTCAGAGGCCAGAATCCAGAAGCGGATAGCATAGGCTCCCACGGAAAGGTTCCCTTGTTGGAGCCGGAGAAGGTCACTGGCAGCCGAGGAGGAGCGTCCAGGAGAAGATCACTGGCAGCCAAGGAGGGGCGTCCAGGTTCATCCTGAAGTGCTGAAGAAAAGCCCCCAGCTTCATAAGGATGGGATCCTGCTCCCACAGGGGAGAGACCGAGACCAGGGCTTGCCCAGAAAGGAGAGAAACAACGTAGACCACCTTAATGCAGTCCGTGGGAAAAGACATGGGCTGGAGCTCAAAGTGCATGAGACACTGATTAAGAAAGCCCCAACAGGCTGCAGAAGAGCAATCAAAGTGAGATGGCTCAGGAACCCAAAGCAGCATACCTGCAGAACTGAAGACAGATGCAGCTGCCTGTGAAGATGAGGCTTCTGCTCCCAATTTCCAGCAGGCCTATGGCCTCTGAACAGAACTCTAAATAGTCTCTTCTTAGCATCCTGAGCAATCCAACCGCAAGCTCCTGGGCCCCTTTTTCACTCAGGGTGAGCTGGTTCTCAGTATGCAAATTATATGCAGATTAGCCTGCTACCCTTTCACACTCAGGGTGACCTGGTTCTCCAGAGGCAAAATTAAACAGGTCTTACCAACAGCATATTCAGGCAATTCTTTATTCCAGCCCCCTGGGCACACTTCTTCTAGCTTAAATACTTTATAAATTCACATATCTTCACACTGAGCCTCCCCACACAGATACCTGGGCTCAGTGCTAACTTCATTACTTTGGGGACTTCTAACCCCAGGCTTTGCAGTCTGCTTCTCAGTACTGGGACACACAGCCCTACTTTTTCTTTGGACACACAGTCCTATTTTTCTTTGAACACACAGTTCCTCTAAGTACTGAGGCTACACAGTCCAACACCAATGCTTTAGGGACTTCTTACCCCAGCCTGTTTTTCTTCCTTGAGCACACAATCCAACACAAGTCCCTAGGGTTTAGCCAGATCTGTCCAGGGGGATTCTCTTTCTTCAGCTACCAGCTCTCTTCTTTTCCTTTTACAACTCAGGTGGGGTAGAAAGTGGTTAATAGCTAAACAGGACCCAGCCCATAACTGCCTACACCTGTGGACCTTTCCCCGGTCCTAGCGACCTCCACCTATTCTCCTAGTGCCCTCTAGTGGCCTACCCCGGACATCCTGGACATTTTATGCGGAACAGCGCCATCTAGTGGCCTGCCCCGGCTAGGACAGCCTCTTATTTATCACAGAAGGTACAGCCTTCTGCTGAGCTCGGATAGCCAAGAGCTGAGAACAGACATCTTGAAGAACTCCAGATAACTGAGGCAGCTGAGACTGTTGTTGCTGCACCATCTGTGCAAGGTCAGGAGGGTTGGGTTTATCTGAGGAGCTCATGGCCTCAACTATATGCCACAATGTCCAGGAATGGAGTGAGCCCTTGTGCTGATCCGAAGATCAGCAGTCAGAAATCCCCACGCTTCACCTGCGGCAACCATGGCTCCCCAGCGGTTGAGCCCCTGGGTTCAGATGGCCAGCAAGACTTGGAAGTGGGACGGGAACAGGACTCAGGAGATGACAGAGACAGACAACTAATCAGCAAAGGTCAGGTCTGAGCACAGAGTCAGGGCAGGCAGCAATCCAGTGAAGTAAGATCCAGGCACAGAGTCAGGGCATGCAGCAATCCAGCAAAAGTCAAGTCTAAGCACAGAGTCAGGGCAGATAGCAATCCAACAAAGTCAGGTCCAGGCATAGAGTCAGGGCAGTCAGCAATCCAGCGAAGTCAGGTCTAGGCAGAGAATCAAAAACCAAGAAAAACAGGAGTAATAACAGCAGGAATGCACCAGATACCAGGAAGACGTAGCTGAGGCAAAGAGAAGAGGGAAACTCCTAGTTTTAAACTGAAGGCATCTGACGTCAGAGTAGGCACGCCCAAAGTGTATGGATGCATACAACCGGAGCTGAAGAGAGAAGTGTATGTTAGGGGAAACCTCCTGCCTCCACGTTTGATGTTCCAGGTACGTGACAAGTGTGGGTTGATTCTTGTATATAAAGCCTGAATAAAGTGACGTAGGCACTTGGATGACGATAATGCAACAAAATCTTAAAGGTAATAATCTATCTCAGACCAAAAATAGACTAAAATGGAGTGCTAAAACTGTAGACTGAATGTATAAAATGTGTGTGAAAGTATTGTAGCGCCACAGAATAACTCTAAAGTGTTCAGAATATTTAAATGTATGCTAGTGAGAAACTGTATGAGAATGGATGAACATACAGAATAAGAATGTACTCCTACTTGTGTAAATAGATAATGAATAACCCATCTATTACGTGGTGAACTTAAAAATGTTTATATATACACAAGCATATATATATAAACATAGATAAAAAATCGTACCAAGATAAAGAGAAAAAACATCTATAATGCTTAAAAATGTATACAACTATATAAGTAAATATGAGTTAGGAGCTCAAAAACCTTGTGTGAAGCTGCAATGTGTACCATAAGGGTGATTGTGAATGCTAAATAATGAGACCCTTCAAAATCAAAGAAATGGTCTATAGTCAATGTCAGCATTTAGGCCATGGGGCTCAAGTGTTTGCAGTTGGAAAATTAATCTTTGCTTTTCACATATCAGCATATTGTCTGCTATGTTTCTACATCAATTTCCTTTCAGCATCTTGAAGACAAATAATGTAAGATCTTGTATAGAGTGTCCAACTGCCCTCCAAAGGTGCAGATTCTACGTTTCTCTTTAAACAGCTCCGAATTTCAATGATCCATGTCTTGATGGATCTCTTGGTTTTTCCAATGTAGGCTAGAGGACACAGGCACAGTACAACATAGATGATGTTCAAATACAATTCGAGTTATATTTTAGTTTGTAAATTTCTCCAGTGCTTGGATTTACAAATTGTGTGATTTCCAGAGTGTGTGGACACACACTGCAAGTCCCACACTTTGTGTGGCCTAATAGTGCACCAATTGGGTCTTCTGATGGAACTTCTGGAAGGCTGGATTTTTTTCACCGGAATAGGCAATCACTAGACGATTGTTCTTAACATTCATGTTTTTCCAAAATGTGCCAATGGTGTCTCATGGAATTTTGTATATGTCTTGCTAAGTGAGAGAATTTTAGTGTGCATACGTTGTCTGGCCCAGGTTTTTCCAGTCTTGAGGATAATAAGACATCTCTGTCTTCAGTAAGTGCCCTGGCATATCCGTTTTCTACATGCTTCCTTGGATATCCCGTGTTTTCAAATCTGTGTGCCATTATATCAAAACGATAAGTGAAGTTTTCAAAATCCATGTATATCTTCTTCAAGGGCCCTGTTTACTAAGCCTCGTTATAGGCACGTTAGCGTCTTTAATGCGCATTAACTGTGTAAGCGCCTACAATATCCCTATAGGTGCCTACATGGCTAGCACGTGCGCTAATTGTAGGCGCGTTAAAAACACTAACACGCCTTAGTAAACAGGGCCCCAAATGTAGAAACTAGCAGAGAGGTAGATTATTTTTGAGTCAGTGATGATGGTAGCTAGTAAAGTGAAGGAGTTATTCTGTGGCGCTACAATACTTTCACATACATTTTATACATTCAGTCTACAGTTTTAGCACTCCATTTTAGACAATTCTTATTTTTGGTCCAAGACAGATTATTACCTTTAAGATTTTGTTGCACTGTCCTCATCCAAGTGCCTACGTCACTTTGATTGCATTTCCACTACGTTTTTATAATGTTTTAATATCTTAAGTATGTATCCAGATATTTTTACTATCCAAAGTTCACTGACATATAGAGTGGCTATATATTTTTAAATATTTTTTAATTTTTAACTAATATATTATTTTTATATTGTTTGATGCCTATTTATGCACTTTAACTGTTTCCTTACAGTGCCATCTGATCACTATCGTTCCATGTTACTCCATTGGTATATCTTCTTTAATTCATATTTAATCCTGTTTTGACACTTTCAGGCTTATTTTCAAAAGAGAAGGGCACCCATCTTTCAACACACATCTGGAGATGGGCGTCCTTCTCCCAGGGTCGCCCAAATTGGCATAATCGAAAGCCGATTTTGGGTGTCCTCAACTGCTTTCCGTCGTGGGGATGACCAAAGTTCCCAGATTTTGAAGGCAATTCGTTCTTTGATTGGGAGCCAGTGCAGTTTTTTGCGGAGGGGTTTTGCACTTTCAAATCACGTTTTTCCGAATATAAGTCTAACTGCCGTGTTTTGAGAGGTCTGAAGTTTCTTTAATGTTTATTTATTTTATTTCTTTATTAAGATTTTCCTCACACCTTTTTCAGTAGTAGCTCAAGGTGAGTTACATTCAGGTACTCTGGATATTTCTCTGTCCCTGGAGGGCTAAGTTTGTACCTGAGGCAATGGAGGGTTAAGTGACTTGCCCAAGATCACAAGGAGCAGCAGTGGAATTTGAACCGGCCACCTCTGGATTGCAAGACCAGTGCTGTAACCACTAGGCCACTCCTCCACTTTGCATCCTGCATAAATTCCATTGCAGTAGTCTATGTGGCTTAGCACCATTGATTGTATCAGGTTGCGGAATGTATCCCTTGGGAAGAATTGTTTCAGGCGTTTGAGTTTCCACATTGAGTGGATGTTACGTCTGTGCTCACCTCGCCCTCTGGTGGCCAGAACTGGTGGCTGCTATGGACTATCACCCGTTCCAGACTTTAGCCCAGTCTAGTCCGGATCTTCCAGGCTGCTGGATTTGACTGTCTTGTTTGACCCTGCACAGCTTCCGTAGTGGCCTGGTGATTGCTGCAGCTGAGCCTCAGTTGCTGCTGGGCTTATTAGCCATTTGGAATCTTTCTGCCTTAACATCGTCTAAGGCCCTGGTATGTTGGTGCTTGTTGCACTTCAGCCTGAGTTTGTTTCCTTGTTCTAGTTTCTTGCCTGAAGTTCTCGCCTGTTTCTAGTTAGTCTATGTTTAGTTTAGGGTTTGCTTGTTTCTTAGTCTTGCTCCTTGTTTGTAGTTCTTTGTGTAGTGCTTAGGTTTCTGTGTTGTCTGTCTTCAGTGGCTGCTTGCAGCTTTTAGTTCTTTCCCTTGTTTGTCAGTGTTTGTTTCCTGTCTTTTGTGGCTCCTTGCAGCTTCCAGTTTCTGTCCCCTAGCTTGTCCTTTCCCTGCCTTCTGTTGTGTGTCTAGTCCTTGTCTGTTTGTGTCGTTAGTGGCTGTTTTTCAGCTTTTGGTCCTGCCCTTTAGCTTGCCCTTCCTTGCCCTGCTGCCCCTGTATGCTCCTTTCCCCTCTGACCCTCAGTCCTGGTTCAGCCTAGTGGGTATCCAGTCCTGCCTTGCCCAGTAAGTCCTGCCGGCCACCTGCAGCCAGGAGCTCAACTCCTGGTGAAAGGTGGCCAAGTGCAGGTGAAGTTTAAGGGTACCTGCTCTGCTTTAGTCCTGCTTGTTTGCCTCTGCTGCAACTCCAGTCCAGGGTTCAGTCCTGTTCTGCCTAGTCTCTGGTGTGGGGTGGTTTTGCCTGCCACTGCCGCTCCTCGGCAGTGATCCAAGGGCTCACAACCCAGTTTCCTGCTTTGAAAACGTGAAAGTGGAACATTTTCTTTGTTGTGGATGCCGCTTGGCTCTCTAGTGTTAAGTTGCAGTCTATTGTAACTCTGAGAATTTTCAGGCTGTCTTATATAGGAAGGGTGTAGTCTGGGATGTTGATGTTTGCGGGGTTGTCTGCACTGTGTTGGGATGAGAGGATAAGACAGTGAGTTTTTTCTTTGTTGAGTTTTAGTTGAAATGCATTTGCCCATGAGTCTATGATGTTCAGGCTGAGCTTGATTTCGTTGGTGATTCTGTCAGATTGGTATTGTAAGGAATGTGTATTATGACATCGTCTGCATATATGGAAGGGTTAAGGCCTTGGTTGGATAAGGACTTGGCTAGTGGGGTCATCATTAGGTTGAAAAGTATCGGTGATAGCGGTGATCCTTGCGGTACTCCACAGTCTGCTTTCCAGGGTGGTGATATGCTTGAGTTTGATTTTACTTAGTATGTTCTTGTGGTTAGGAAGCCCTTAATCCAGCTGAGTATGTTTCCACCAATCCCAAATTTATCCAGTAATCTTATTAATATGTTGTGGTTTACCATGTCAAATGCACTGGACATATCGAATTGGAGGAGAAGGATGTTTTTGCCTGTTGCTATTTTCTGATTGAATTTGGCTAGGAGAGTGATTAGTACTGTTTCAGTACTGTGGAGGGGGCGAAACCCTGACTGTGATTCATGTAGTATTGAGTGTTTGTTTATGTAATTTGTAAGTTGTTTGGTTACCATGCTTTCCATCAGTTTGCCAGCAGGATCGATGCTACTGGACGGTAGTTAGTGATTTCTTTTTTTTTTATTTTTTATTTTTATATTCTTTATTTATAATTTTCTAATTTTACAATCACATAACATGACTGCAAAAGCAGTAACTGAATTTTACAAAAACTGAAAAAGGGATATAAATCTAGGAGGTATAACCTCCTCTAGGTAAATACTTTCATTTATTTAGTCCACTATTTAAGTGAGGCAAAACACAAAGCAAAAATTCAAAATAAGAAATACTATAAACATAAGAGCAGGGGAATTACTAAGCCCACAATTGAATTTAACAGCATTAGCCTACAGGATTGTTCTGATTAGAACGATTCTCTTCCTCTTTAAAGGCAATAAAACTTTGCATTTTCTTTGGGTCGGTAAACATATAGTTAACAGAGTTAAGAGAAAGAAAGCATCTGCAGGGAAATTTCAATAGGAATGTTCCTTTCAGAGTAAGAGTCCTCTGCTTTAAACCCAAAAACTCACGCCTTCGCTTCAAAGTCTCTCTGTTTACGTCTGGAAACATTTGTATTCTAGAACCAAGGAATAATGCCTTCATATGCTTGAAGTATAAACGGAAGATGTTATATCTATCAGATTCAAACACAAATGAAACCAAAAGAGTGGTGCGCTCAGTAATTACTTCAAGGGAACTTTCAAGAAATTCAGTTAGATTTAATCCCTGTTGCTGTTGTGTTGAAGTTCCTTTTCCTGTAATATATTGAGCCCGGGTGATTGGAGGATATGCTTCTTTTGGAATAGCCAGAATTTCATTAAAGTATTTCTTTAACATATCAAAAGCTGATATAATCGGAGATTTTGGGAAATTAAGCAGTCTTAGGTTTAATTTTCTGGCATTGTTATCCAAGTACTCTAATTTCCTGTTAACAATCTCCCTTTCTTTCGTGGCTGCCCCAGCAAAAGTTTGTAAGGATTTTACTTCGCCTTCTAGCTTTAGAATTTTTTCCTCCTGTTTTTGAGCAGTCTCAGACAGAGATATATAAATCTTTTTCAAACCACTCATTTCTTCTGTAAAGGTTTGAGTTACCTGGAGGAGAGAGCCGGTCAGTTCTTGAATCACATCCCACAGGGTGTCCAATGTCACCACGCTCGGTTTTTCTCTTCTCTTCCAGATCACGGTAGCAAGCCCCAGGGAAGGAGACGGTATCTCCCGTCCTTCACAGGATAGTAGCTCTGGGGTAGAAGTAGCAGGGGGGCCTCCTCCAGACAAAGAAGCAATCACCACTCTGGGTTGTTCTTTGATCTGCTCCTCTGCTCGTAAAAAGCTGCTACCGGGTCTGGGAGGTGTCGTGCTCGAGGGAGAGCTCAAAGAGATCTCCTCTATGCTGCGGGCTTCCCTCTCTGAAAGAGAGAGGGAATGTCTGTTCGCAGTGGGGGTTGGAGTTCCCAGTGCCTGAGTAGCAAACATCGTCAGTGTAGTCTGGCGAAGTACGGGGTTCCCTCCAGGGGTTAAGGAGGCCTGTCCCCTGGATTTCCCTTTTCTTTTCCCCATGTAAACGGGGAAGAAAAGACCGCTTCCGCCGACAAACCACGACAGTTCAGGAGCTCAGGTACTTGCTTCTGCTCAAGACGCCATCTTGCCTCTGGTAGTTAGTGATTTCATTTGTTTTTTTTTCTTGATATCTTTTGGTATCGGCGTGAGTAGAATATTGCCATTTTCCTTAGGGAAGAGACCTTGCTGGAGCATGTAATTTAGGTGGGATGTGAGGTCTCCTATGAAGCGGTTAGGGGCGGATTTCATTAGGTAGCTAGGACAGATATCTAGTTTGCAGTGTGTGTTGGAGAACCTGCTGATCGCCTGAGTGACTATTTCGACGGTGAGGGGGGCGAAGTTTAACCAAGTCCAATCAGCTGGTTGGACCCAGCTCATTAAGGAAGTTTTCAATGTCAGTGGTGTTCTGAGGTAGCGAGTTGCGTAGGTCTACGATTTTTTTTTGTTGAAATACTTTGCAAGTTCATCTGCAGAAGGGATGTCTGTATCACATGCTGCCATTTGGCCTCACGTCAGCTCCCAGGGTATTCACCAAATGTCTTGCTTTAATAGGGTGTATGTAAGCAGGCTGGGACTGTACGTATTTCCCTACCTGGACAATTGGCTGGTCAAGAGCACATCACTGGAGGAGGCTTTAGCATCAATACGCCTAACTATTTAGGTGTTGGAGTTACTAGGGTTTGTCATAAACTACTCTCTCACTTTCCCTAATCCAGCAATTGGAATACATAGGAGCCCTGCCAGATGTTTTGCAGCCTCGAACTTGTCTTCCACAAGCAAGAACAACTTTATCATCGCTTGTCTTGCAAATCCAAAGCAGCAAGCAGTTTACGGCTTGGCAGATTCCTCCAGAGTTGACTCATGCCCTTCTCTTGTGGATAATTTGGACAAATTTGACTGTGAGACTACCATTCTAAATTTCACCTCCTCAGAAGGTGCTAACAATGGATAATGCATCTAACCTAGTATGAAGAGCTCATGTAGATGGACTTCACACCTAGAGAACTTGGTCTGCTCAGGAAACAGTTCTCCATATCAATCTTCTCAAGCTCAGAGCCATTTGGAACACTCAAAGGCTTTCAGAGATCATTCTAAATTTCACCTCCTCAGAAGGTGCTAACAATGGATAATGCATCTAACCTAGTATGAAGAGCTCATGTAGATGGACTTCACACCTAGAGAACTTGGTCTGCTCAGGAAACAGTTCTCTATATCAATCTTCTCAAGCTCAGAGCCATTTGGAACACTCAAAGGCTTTCAGAGATCAACTGAAAAACCAAATTATTCCCATCCAAATGGACAACCAGGTTACAATGTTTTATGTAAATAAGCATGGGGGTATGGGATCCTACCCCTTGTGTCAGGAAGCAGTGGGGATGTGGTAGTGGACCCTCCTTCATGGGATGGACCTCCAAGCCACAAATCTCCCAGGAAAGCACAACTGCCTGGTGGACAGACTTGAGTAGGGTTCTGCAACCACATGAGTGGTCTCTCAATGTGGGCATAGCCCACAAGATCTTCCGAGAGTGGGGCACTCCGTTGGTGGATCTTTTTGCCATTTGTCTCAACAACAAGGTCCTCCAGATCTGCTCCAGGCTTAGATTACATTACAGACTAGCATCAGATGCCTTTCTCCTACATTGGGGGGAAGATTTTCTATATGTGTATCCTCCAATACTTCTCATAGAGAAGACTTTGCTGAAACATAAGCAAGACCAGGGAACTATGATCCTAATCGCATCTTACTGTCAGTTCTGTTTATTTCTTCTTTTGGAGTTATCTTCCAAAGATCCATGGAGCCTGAACTGTTTTCCCACCCTCATCATGCAGAATGAGGGGTCTTTTTTACATCCCAACCTCCTGTCACTAGCCTCACAGCTTGGATGTTGAGAACATAGAATTTGAAACCTTAGATTTGCCAGAGGGTGTCTCTCGTATCTTGCTGGCTTCCAGGAAAGACTCCACTAAGAAGAGGAGGTTTGCTGTCTGGTGTGAGAGCAAGGCCTTAGATCCCCTCACTTGTCCTACACAAAAACTGCTTGAATACCTCCTGTACTTCTCTGAGTCTGGTTTGAAAACCAACTCTGTAAGGGTTCATATCAGTGCAATTAGTGCTTATCATCTCCATGTGGGAGGTAAGCCCATCTCTGCACAGCTCCTAGTTGTCCACTTCATGCGAAGTTTGTTATTGACAAACCTCCCTATCAAACCTCCAACTGTGTCATGGGATCTCCACGTTGTCCTCATCCAGTTGATGAGAGTTCCATTTGAGATGCTTGATTCCTGACATCGGAAGGATTTGATCTGGAAAGTTGTGCTTCTGGTGGCGTTCACTTCAGCTCACAGGTTCAGTGAGCTTTATCCCTAATAACTGACCCACCTTACACTAAGTTTCACCACAGTAGAGTAACATAGTAACATAGTAGATGACGGCAGAAAAAGACCTGCACGGTCCATCCAGTCTGCCCAACATGATAAACTCATATGTGCTACTTTTTGTGTATACCTTACCTTGATTTGTACCTGTCCTTTTCAGGGCACAGACCCTATAAGTCTGCCCAGCACTATCCCCGCCTCCCAATCACCAGCCCCGTCTCCCACCACCGGTTCTGGCACAGACCGTATAAGTCTGCCCAGCACCATCCCCACCTCCAAACCACCAGTCCCGCCTCCCACCACCGGCTCTGGCACAGACCGTATAAGTCTGCCCAGCACCATCCCCGCCTCCCGCCACTGACTCTGCCACCCAATCTCGGCTAAGCTCCTTAGGATCCATTCCTTCTGAACAGGATTCCTTTATGTTTATCCCACGCATGTTTGAATTCTGTTACCGTTTTCATTTCCACCACCTCCCGCGGGAGGGCATTCCAAGCATCCACTACTCTCTCTGTGAAAAAATACTTCGTGACATTCTTCTTGAGTCTGCCCCCCTTCAATCTCATTTCATGTCCTCTCGTTCTACCACCTTCGCATCTCCGGAAAAGGTTTGTTTGCGGATTAATACCTTTCAAATATTTGAACGTCTGTATCATATCACCCCCGTTTCTCCTTTCCTCCAGAGTATACATGTTCAGGTCAGCAAGTCTCTCCACACGTGCCCTAAGTTCCTTCCTAAGGTAATGTCAGAGTTCCATCTTAATCAGTCAATCATTCTACCAACATTTATCCCCAAACCTCATGTACATCCTTGTGAGAGTGTACTGCACACCTTGGATTGCAAGTGAGCCTTGGCCTTCTATCTGGAGCAGACTGAAAGCCATTAGACAGTCCACCCAACTTTTTTTTTTAACTTTAGATTTTTATTGAATATTTTTAACATTTGGAACAGTCAAACCAGTCTGTATACAGCAGCTTATGTTTCCATCTCTTTGCATTGTCTCAACATACTGACTTTCCAACTAACTGATATTACAAAACATCTGCACAACCTGTTAATTTCAAACTGTTCCCTTAAAACAATGCCCTCCAACCATATTCCCCCCTGTGTTATCCCCAGCTTAGCTACTCGCTTGCCTAACATAGGTGGTGGGATCAACATTGCCCCCAATGCCCCCCTTCCCCCCGCTCTACATATACCCTTAGTCCCTAAATACTCCCCTCCCCCTTCCCCCCTACCCATCCCCCCTCCCTGGAATATGTCCCAAATCCCTCTAAAGTCTCTCAATCATTTGTTGAAGTCTTGTCCATCCCCTTTTACGTCGGAGGTCACCCTATATACCATTAAACGCTTCATATGCCACAAAAGTCTCACTTTAACCTTCCAATCCCCTAAATTTGGGGAATCCGCTGATTTCCAGCAGCGTGCAATAAGGCACTTAGCTACTGCTAATCCCCACCACATCAGTTTACTCTCCTCCCACACCTCTCGCTCATTATACATTCCCAGTAAGCACTCCCGTGGACCATACACCAGTGAAACTACCATGGTTCGGGCCAGCGCTTTCAATACTGCCCGCCAAAATACTACCACCCTGGGCATGTCCACCAACATGAAGAAATGTGCCTTTCTGTGCTTTACATCTCCAGCACTCATCTAATGCTCCTGAATACATCTTCTTCAACCTCTCTGGTGTGTAATACCACCGCGTTAGCAGTTTATACGCATTTTCCTGTATTAACACACAAACCGAGGCTTTCTGTACTTCCCTACATATATCTTCCCATTCCTGCTCAGTAAATTGGCACTGCAAATCCCTTTCCCATGCTTCCTGAAATGAATATTTTTTATCCTCGTCCCCTTGAAAGAACCGGTATACCACCGATATAGGTTTTGGGACTCTCCCTATCAAAATCCACAAATTTTCGAAACTTTCCCTTTCCCGTGGGTATCCTCTCATCCACCCCTCTTTGTCTATAAAGTGTTTTAATTGCATGTATGCGAATCCCTCACCCACAGGAATCCTGTGCCGGGTACACACCTCCTCAAAACTCCACATCCCGCTCCCATGTGTAATGTATTTCCCAGGAGAGGTGAGCCCTTGTACTCGATGAAGGAAATCCCTCACAGGGCTGTCGGCCAAAACCCTGAGTCCTCCCTGTGCCTCCCACCGTTCCCCAGGAGTTGAGCTCCTGAGTGCGAGTAGCCAGCAGCAGAGAGAACAAAGTCCAGCACAAAGTCCACAGGGTTAGACCAAGCAGCAGATACAGCAAAACCAGGGCTAGGCAAAGGTCAGTACCAGGTAGCGGTAAAGAGCAGGTCCAGGAACAGGCAGCGGTCAGTACCAGGCAGCGGTCAATAGCAGGTCCAGGAACAGGCAGCGGTCAGTACCAGGCAGTGATCAATAGCAGGTCCGGGAACAGGCAGAAGTCAGTACCAGGCAGCAGTCAATAGCAGGTCCAGGAACAGGCAGTGGTCAGTACCAGGCAGCGGCCAATAGCAGGTCCAGGAACAGGCAGCGGTCAGTACCAGGCAGCGGTCAATAGCAGGTCCAGGAACAGGCAGCGGTCAGTACCAGGCAGTACTTCTAACTTCCAGGTGCTGGGACTACTGAACCAAGCTCCTGCAAAAAGGACAGGTTTATTCTGACCCCTAAATCCCTTACTTCTCAAATTGACTGGCTTAGGTGAGAAACTACCTGATATTTTGTCCTAAATTTTTAAGGCTTGTTGCTTAATCAATTTAATTAGCACTGGGAAACCTCTCTTTCTGTCTTTCTTGCTTTCTTTCTTTCTTTCTGTTCCTGCCAAGCTCTGATAAAGGGGAGGGGCATTTTTACATAGCTGAAACTGCTAGAATTATTGGCAATATCTAGATTTATTCAAAAAGGAAAGTTATTAATATCTAGGGTAGTTTTAAAAGTTTAATAAACTGTAAGGTCCTTGAACAGACACTACCATTTGGGTCCATTAAGCTAGAGAATTCCCTTGATAGCAGCACTTAGCTGACACTTTGGGACTTATAATCCCACCCACCCCAGGGTTTTCCACACATTTATAGACAAACCAAACCTCATTAACTTTACTCCTCAGTCATACACAGGCAGTCTTGCAGGCTGATACTCCAACATAGTACACCTGTTCATACCCATTTCAACCAATCAGGATGACTTTTATTCTCTGCAATAATTGTGCTGCTTTAGTTTCAAGGCAAATCATCTGGAAACTTAAAGCTTGTCCTATCTGTCTTCAGCTATCTACTTTAAAACAAGAGCTCTATAAAGTAATGCAAGAATTAGATACAATTAAACCAACTTATAGGACTGTGCAGAATCATAACTTCTCACCACTGCCTCAGAGAATAAAACCACAAAGGAACAGATGGCTCACAGTAGGCTCAGGCAGAATTCGTCATGTGACACAGAAGCATCCGCCCGCACAAGTGTTGCCACTACAAAATTCTTTTGCTCCACTACAGCACTGTGATGTTCCTGAAACTAAAATTGAAGCAGAAAAAAAAGAAAAAGCAAGGAAGAGGGAACAAAAAGAGGAGAAGGTACCCAAAGAGAAAAGACACTCACAAATCACTACACCCAAAACACATACTAGGAAATGTAGTTGGAAAGCAATGACCACAAATGCTCACAGTCTAAGCAATAAAATTCATGACCTTCAAGCCCTGATGTTGGAGACTGACTTGGACATAGTTGCAGTCACAGAGACATGGCTCCATGGTTCCCATGAATGGGATGTAAACATAGCAGGCTATAATCTTTTTAGGAAGGATAGAGAGGGACGTAAAGGTGGAGGAGTAGCTCTGTATGTGAGAGATGATATCGCAGCAACTGAAATGACAGGGAAGTGGGGAAAGGAAGAAGCAATATGGATCACCTTAAAAAGAGAGGATAGAACCTTGGTCCACGTGGGTGTTGTCTATAGACACAATTGGAAGAACTAGATAAAGATCTGATCGCTGATATTCAAAAGTTGGGGAAGAAAAGAGAGGTGCTGTTGTTGGGAGATTTTAATCTGCCGGATGTAGATTGGAAGGTTCCGTCTGCAAAATCGGAAAGAAGTAGAGAGATTGTGGATGCTTTCCAAAGTGCTCTGCTCAGACAAATGATGAACGAACCCACGAGGGAGGGAGCCACGTTGGATCTGTTGCTCACGAATGGGGATAGTGTGTCAAATGTCCAAGTGGCTGCACACCTGGGAAACAGTGACCATCAAACGGTTTGTTTTGATGTAACGGCTCATGTGGATGGCGGCCACTCTAAACTCAAAGTCCTGGATTTCAAGCGAGCTGACTTTAACAAAATGGAAGAATACCTGAGGAAGGAGCTGATGGGCTGGGAGGACATACGAGAAGTGGAAGGACAGTGGTCCAGGCTAAAAGAAGTAATAAACAGGGCCACAGACCTTTATGTAAAGAGGGTAAATAAAAGCAAGAGAAAAAGGAAACCGATATGGTTTTCAAAGCAAGTGGCTGAGAAAATAAAGGCTAAAGAGTTAGCGTTCCAGAAATACAAAAAATCTCAAGTAGAGGAACACGGGGTGGAATACCGGATGAAACTGAAAGAAGCCAAGAGAGAGGTACGTCTGGCGAAGGCGCAAGCGGAAGAATAAATGGCTAGAAATGTACGGAGGGGAGACAAAAACTTCTTCAGGTATATTAGTGAAAGGAGAAAGACTAAAAAGGGGATTGTGAGACTAAAAGATACAGCAAAACGCTATGTAGAAAATGATGAAGAAAAAGCCAATTTGCTAAATAGATACTTTTGTTCTGTTTTTACTGAAGAAAATCCTGGGGAAGGACCGAGAGGGACTGGCAAAAGTACACCTGAAAACGAAGTGGATAGAGCACCGTTCACGGAAGAGAGTGTATATGAACAACTTGGAAAGCTAAAGGTGGACAAAGCCATGGGGCCGGACGGGATCCACCCCAAAATACTGAGGGAACTCAGAGAGGTTCTGGCGGGTCCTCTTAAAGATTTGTTTAATAAATCCTTGGAGACGGGAGAGGTTCCGAGGGATTGGAGAACGGCGGAGGTGGTCCCTCTTCACAAAAGTGGGGATAGGGAAGAAGCTGGAAACTACAGGCTGGTAAGCCTCACTTCGGTTATTGGAAAAGTAATGGAAGCCATGCTGAAGGAAAGGATAGTGAATTTCCTGGAAGCCAATAAGTTGCAAGATCCGAGACAACATGGTTTCACCAAAGGGAAGTCGTGCCAAACGAATCTCATTGAATTCTTTGACTGGGTGACAGGAGAATTAAATCAAGGACATGCTATGGACGTCATCTACTTAGATTTCAGCAAGGCTTTTGACACGGTTCCCCACAGGAGGCTCTTGAATAAACTAGAAGGGCTGAAGATAGGACCCGAAGTGGTGAACTGGATTAGGAACTGGTTGACAGGCAGACGCCAGAGGGTGGTAGTGAATGGAGTTCGCTCGGAGGAGGGAAAGGTGAGTAGTGGAGTGCCTCAGGGATCGGTGCTGGGGCCCATTCTGTTCAATATATTTGTGAGTGACATTGCCGAAGGGTTACAAGGTAAAGTTTGCCTTTTTGCGGATGACACCAAGATTTGCAACAGAGTGGACACCCCGAAGGGAGTGGAAAACATGAAAAAAGATCTGAAGAAGCTGGAAAAATGGTCTAACGTTTGGCAATTAAAATTCAATGCGAAGAAATGCAAAGTGATGCACTTAGGGAGTAGAAATCCAAGGGAGGCGTATGTGTTAGGTGGGGAGAGCCTGATAGACACGGACGGGGAGAGGGATCTTGGGGTGATAGTATCTGAGGACCTGAAGGCGATGAAACAGTGCGACAAGGCGGTGGCCGTAGCAAGAAGGTTGCTAGGCTGTATAGAGAGAGGTGTGACCAGCAGAAAAAAGGTTTTAATGCCCCTGTATAAGACATTGGTGAGGCCCCACCTGGAGTATTGTGTTCAGTTTTGGAGGCCGTACCTTGCGAAGGATGTTAAAAAAATGGAAGCGGTACAAAGAAAAGCTACGAGGATGGTATGGGAGTTGCGTTCCAAGACGTATGAAGAGAGACCCGGGGAAATACAGGGGGTTATTAAAAAACTTCCTAACGGTAAGAGAGACTTGCTGACCTGAACATGTATACTCTGGAGGAAAGGAGGAACAGGGGCGATATGATACAGACGTTCAAATATTTGAAAGGTATTAATCTGCAAACGAATCTTTTCCGGAGATGGGAAGGCGGTAGAACGAGAGGACATGAAATGAGATTGAAGGGGGGCAGACTCAGGAAAGATGTCAGGAAGTATTTCTTCACGGAGAGGGTGGTGAACGCTTGGAATGCCCTCCCACGGGAGGTGGTGGAGATGAAAACGGTAACTGAATTCAAGCATGCGTGGGACAGGCATAAAGGAATCCTGTGCAGAAGGAATGGATCCACAGAAGCTTAGCTGAAATTGGGTGGCGGGGGGGAAGAGGGGTTGGTGGTTGAGAGGCTAGGATGGGGGAGGACAGACTTATACGGGGTCTGTGCCGGAGCCGTTGATGGGAGGCGGGACTGGTGGTTGGGAGGCGGGAAATACTGCTGCACAGACTTATACGGTCTGTGCCCTGAAAAAGACAGGTACAAATCAAGGTAAGGTATACACATATGAGTTTATCGTGGGCAGACTAGATGGACCGTGCAGGTCTTTTTCTGTCGTCATCTACTATGTTACTATGTAGTACCAGGCAGTGATCAATAGCAGGTCCAGGAACAGGCAGAGGTCAGTACCAGGTAGCGGTCAATAGCAGGTCCAGGAACAGGCAGCGGTCAGTACCAGGCAGCGGTCAGAAGTAGATCCAGAAGCACTGCAACTATCCAGCGAACTGAGTAGAAGCCAAAGTAAAGATGTACTGAGGGCAGAGCCTTAAATAGAGAAGGAATTAGGCTCAACCAAGCACAGCTGAAAACAAGATGGCAGCCTCCATCGGAAACACCCTATGACCAAATAAGGTCTTCCTTCCTGAAGCTGCCACACTCCAAGATGGCTGCCCTGGCCTAATAGGCCCTCTTCTAAGATGGCCGCCAAAACCTGGAATATGCCCAAATCCAAGATGGCCATCTGATCCTCCAATGCCCATACTCTGCAAAGACAGGGAACATGACACCATGAAGCACATCCCGAAATTTCACCACTCCCTTCTGCTCCCATCTTACAAAGGTAGCATTTTCCCTACCCGCCCTAAACTTAGGTTCCCACCGGAGGGAGGCCATTGATGATACTCCATCCTTCCGCCCCCAGCGTTTCCTCATGTCCCCCCATAATTCCAATAAATGCCTAAGGTATGGACTATATTTCCCCTGTAGCCCTTTCCTTATTATCTCTGACGTCCACAACAAGGATCTCAAGCTCCTTTGTGGCCAATATAACTGTTCCACCTGAACCGCGGGTTTCTCTGTTCCCCTCTCCCAGTCTAAAATCATTTTCAATTGGGCTCCCCAATAATACCACTCCAAATTTGGGACCGCTCTCCCCCCCCCCCCCCCCCCCCCCCACCTCTCCCCACAATACTCTTTGTGCCAATCGCGGTTTCTTATTTCCCCGTATAAAGTTCATTATAGAACTCTGTAATCTCTTAATAAACAGTTTTGGAACCGCAACAGGCAATGTCTGAAATAACAATAGTATATGCGGCAGCACATTCATTTTGATCACCGCCATTCTCCCACACCAGGACAGCCACTTGTTTTTCCATCTCAACATGTCATTTCTAATCTGCTCCTGTAAACGGCCATAATTAAGTTGAAATACCTTATCTAGGTCCCCAGGTACCTGTATCCCTAGATAACGAATTTTTTGGGGCGTCCATTTAAACTCATACCTGTCCCTCACTTCTGACTCCTCCTCTTTGTGTAACGATATTCCCATTATCTCACTTTTATCCATATTTATCTTGAGCCCTGCATATGTCCCATACTCCTCAAAGATCCCTTGAATCACCGACAGCGTGCCGCCCGGGTCTTTCACATAGAGTTACATATCATCCGCAAATAACGCTATGCGGTGTTCTCGCTCTCCTATCCTCATCCCCTTCACCTCTGGATGCTCCCGGATCATCTCTGCCAATGGTTCTATATATAGGGCGAACAGAAGTGGGGACAGCGGGCAACCCTGTCTGGTCCCTCTACCTATCGAGAAGAAGGGGGAGTAACTCCAATTAATATTTAAACAGGCTCTCGGGCTTCTATACAGAGCTTCAACCCATAGGCTAAAATTCCCTCCTAGTCCCATTCTACCCAACACCTCCCGCAGGAACCCCCAATTTACCCTATCGAATGTCTTTTCCGCATCCATCGAGAGTATGGCTATTCCCAAATCTGTTTTTTGAGCCTCCCATAGCAGATGTAGCGTTCTTCTAATATTATCCCCCACTTGTCTCCCTGGTATAAATCCCGATTGGTCTGTGTAGATCAATTTAGGCAACAGTCTACCCAATCGGTTTGCTAACACTTTGGCTATAATTTTCGCATCCACATTCAATAGAGATATGGGTCTATAGGACCCGCACCTAGTCGGATCTTTTCCAGGTTTAGGCAAAACCGTCACCCCCGCTTCCATCATAGATCTCGGGAGCTCCCCTCCTTCTAGGACTCCATTTCCCACCCTCAGCAACATAGGGCTGACTGAGCTCTCAAAATATTTATAGAACCGGGCCGTGAATCCATCCATCCCTGGGGGCTTACCGTTAGGAAGTTTTTTAATAACCCCCTGTATTTCCCCGGGTCCTATTGGTTCCCCCATCCTTTGGCTCTCCTCCTCACTCAATCTATGCAGGGGGATCTGGTCCAGATATCGAGCTATATTCTCCGGCTGCTCCCCTTCCGGTGCTGTATATAATTCTTTATAATACTTTAGAAATCCCTTTTCTATATCCTGATCTGTATACACCCATCCCCCCTTCTCATCTCTTATTTTCTGTATCATCGACTTACCCCTCTTAGGTCTCAGACATCTGGCCAGCATGGTGCTTGATTTGTTGGCAAATTCAAAATACTGTTGATGGAGGCGCGTTCTCATATATTCGACTTTAGCCATCTGCGCCTGATCCAGCTCCCCCATAATCTTTTTGAGTTCTGCTCATACCCGTGAAGATGGATTTCTCTTGTGGATCCTTTCCAGCTTGTTCCTTCTCAGCCGCAAAGCCATCACTGTCCCTTCTCTCTTTTCTTCCTGGCTCCCCATTTAATCAGTACTCCCCTCACCACTGCCTTCATCGCATCCCACAAGATCCCATCCCCCACTTCCCCCGTGTTATTAATTCTCCAATACTCCTGTATGGTGGCCTGTACCTCCTCCCTCACCTGTTCCTCCCCCAAGAGAGACTCATTAAGTTTCCAAGTGGTGTTCCTCTTCATGTGTCCCCACCCCTGTAATCTAATCCACACAGGTGCGTTGTCAGAAATTTGAATAGGTTCTATTTCTGCCGCCTCTACCATCTGCGCATAATTGCGATGTACCCAAAACCCATCTATCCCTGTATAGGAGCTCGCTGCATGGGAGTAAAATGTATATCCCCATTGCATACCATGTACCATCCTCCAGCTATCCACCAATTCCATCTGTCTCAAAAATTTATGAAGTGCCTTTCTCCCCGAACTCGACTGATATCCCCCTCCTCCCGAGTGATCTAAATGAGCATCTGGGACTATATTGAGATCTCCTCCCACAATCACCTGTCCCCCTATAAACTCTTGAATCTCCTCCCATAATGTATGAAAGAATCCCCCCTGTCTCGTGTTAGGGGCATAGATGTTAATCAGTGTTACCTCCTTCCCCTGTATCAGTCCCCGCAAGGCCACGCATCTCCCTGTTGTGTCCTTGAATTCGTTTTTAATGATCATCCCACATGTCTGTCTTATCAGTATGGCCAATCCTCCCACTCTCCTCCTCCCTGTGCCTTGGTGTGTCACCACCTCTTTGTACATTTTACCGCGTAACAAATGTCCATCCCTGGGCCTCAAGTGTGTCTCTTGCAGGAATATCACCTCCCACCTCAACCTATTTAACTCGTTCATTACCCTTGTTCGTTTCCCGGGGTTATTGAGCCCATTGACATTCCAGGAACCCATCTTCAATCCCTCCCCCTTCCCCTTCCCCCTCCTTCAGTTCTCCCCTTCCGTCCCTGCCCTAACTCCCCCCTTCCCCTCTATCTATATCCCCCCTCCCTCCTCCCTTTCCTCCCCTCATACCGGACATGACTTAGTCCCTTGGTCAGAAAGGAGACTCCGCCCTTGCCCCCAAGGCCCCCATTCCCCCCGAGTCTCCACCCCCCTGCACTTCCCCCGCTCTCCCTTCCCTTTTAATCTGTTTAGTGGGTATCCTGCGTCCCCTCCTAACCCCCCTCCCCCAAAACACCCCCCGCACTTGGTCAGCTCACCACCAAACATCAAAATTGAACATTGTTCATGACAGTTCGTCAAACATCACTGCTCCCTCTCGCTTAGGTCATCAGGAGGCGCTTCTGTCATTCCTCTTCCCTCTGGTAGTCACCATCTGCAATGCCGAGTCTGTTCTTGGCTCCACCTCCTCTGGTGGTTGTTGCTCCCGGTCTGGGAGTCCCTCACATCCCAACAGTCTCGGCGCCTCCCATGCTTCTGCAGGTGTCTTCATCTTCCATGACTTTCCCGGCACCGTGAGCCATATTGCAAAGGGGGAAAGCCACCTATATCGAATCCCTTTAGCCCTCATGAAGCTTGTTACTTCTCCCATTGCTCTTCGTTTTTGCAGCGTGGTTCCCGCCAAATCCTGGTAGATTCCAATCTTATAATTTTTCCATTGTATCACCTTCTGTTGTCTTGCCTTTGCCAATATCAGTTGTTTGGTAGGGAAATCCAGAAAACAGGCTATGATATCTCTCGGTGCGGATTCCCGTTGGGGACCCGCGCTTCGATGTACTCGTTGCAGGCTAATGTCTCATTGCACATCTTCACCCTCCGGTCTTGAGATATATTGACACAGTTCTTTGATCACCACCTCGCAATTGTTGAAAATGTCCACCCGCTGGCCTCCGCTGCACCCACCTCAGCTCTCCCGGGTCTCAGTTCATGGGGGGGCGCCGCCAGATTTCTCTTCGCTGCCCTCTAACGACACCAGTTTCGGGTCCCACACCTCGAGGTTCAGCGCGCTCCGTCTCTGGCCACCATCTTGGATCGCGGTCTGTTCTCAGCACTCCCATGGCTCTCCCCACTCCTGCTGGGTGTTCTTTTGGTTTTCCGCCCATGCCCCTGCACTCCCACCTGCCCCAGGTAGCTGTAAGTTCTTCTGGGAGGGAGTCCAGAGCCCGCAGGTTTGGGGGCCTCATTCGGGGTACGGCGGAGCTCACTTCTTGGCGGCCATCTTGCTGCACGGATCCACCGGAAGACTTTTTTTTTTAACCCAAACAGGATGGGGGTAGCCATTGGCAGATGCACAAATGCACAATTTCCAATTGGCTAGCAGATTGCATCTCCTTTACTTATGCCCAGGCTGGACTGACTCTGGAGGGACATGGCAAAACTCATAATGTCAGAGCCATTGCCATGTTGCTAGCCTACTTAACGTCAGCCTCCATAGAGGAGATTTGCAAAGCTGTGACATGGTCATCAATCCACACGTTCACATCTCATTTCTGCCTTCAGCAAGATCCCCGACGAGACAGCCAGTTCACTCAAGCAGTCCTGCAGAATTTGTTCACTGTCTAGAATCCCTCCACCCCCACTAGGCACAGTTTTCTTCTGTTCTAGGCAGCACCTCCACAACTAGTACACAAATTGTTTCAGGTTGATTGAATAACAGGCCTCAACATTTCGAGTCCCTATTTCTCTAGCATTGTTGATTTCTGTGAGCCTGGTAGTTAGGGATTCCCAGCTGTGAGAATACATTGGCCTGCTTGTTATCAGAGAAAGCATAGTTACTCACGTGTAGCAGGCCAAGTATTTTCACATACCCACCCACCTCCCCTTGGAGTTGTCTTCTTTAGCTGAGTTTGCCAGCAATTTCTCCACTCATCTTTGTGGAAATAAATATGTATCCACCTTTCTTCAGTCTTCTTGCAAACCACTCCTGCGTCTTTTAGTACCCTTAGATACTCATTGATTTGCTCATTCTCACAGTTACTTGTTGCTTCCATTCTGCTATCTTTATTTCACTCTCTTGGCTAGTTTCTCTTCCATTTGCATCCTTGCTCTCCCAACTGGCTTCTCTTTACTTTTCTAGAAATGCTCTCCTAAGCTTCCTCTAAATAATTGCAGGTCAATATTCAGTGTGTCTTTTTTTTTTTTTTTTTTTTTAATAACTGGCTGCAGCATATAAGGGGAGAGGGAAGGGAAGGGAGCAATTGGTTATGGGGTAGAGTGAAGTTGTTATATTTGCATAATATGTGAGACTTTGAGCAGTTCAAATAAGGTTCAATAAAGATGACTATTTCATTAAATCTGTTTCATATATTCAGCACCACTATTTGGATAGCAAATGGCACTGAATATACATGGAAAGTGGTGACATCCGCTCAGAGGCGTAGCCAGGTTCTGATCTCAGGGGGAGCAAACTTTTATAAAATAGGCGCTGGTTGGTGTCAGCTAGACAGCAGTGTCTGTGTTGTTGCTCAGGTGCTATGGCGGGCAATGATTAATACAGGCTGTCTCTGTTGCGTCCTGCCTACAAGGAAACAGTAAGTTACATCAGGAGGCAGGACGCAGAAGAGGTCTCTGGACTGGCCAGAGCAGGCAATCTGAACTACAAAGTAAAAATATTCAGGAATAGCACACACATTTCTTCCACTGCTAGACACCTTGTTTAAATCAGATGGGCTTTTATTTGTGTGGTGGCTGGCAAGGGGGTACTCCAGGACTGCCCTAGAACACAAAACGTACCACACCATAACAGCCCTAACCCACCTATCAGAAGACAGTGGAGTGTGGAATGTGTGGAATGTGGAGCACCAATATACCTACTATTGGGAAACTGGAACAAACTGCACTGTTACACATCCCTACACAGACACTACATGCTAGCAGAATCCTTCACCTCAGTCACACATGCAGAACATGGACAGACCCTTATCTAGATAAACATAAGATTAGCCATACTGGGTCAGACCAATGGTCCATCTAGCCCAGTATCCTGTTTCCAACAGTGGCCAACCCAGGTCACAAGTACCTGGCAGAAACCTAAATTGTGACAACATTCCATTCTACCAATCTAATACAGAATAGGGAGCCACAAAAAAAAAAAACCAACAACAGAATTGAAATAGAGACCCCCCCCCCCACTCTCTGTCCAAGGAAGCCAGACTCTATAAACAGTGCAATACTGTTACTACTACTACTTATCAATTCTATAGCGCTACTAGACGTATGCAGCGCTGTACACTTGAACATGAAGAGACAGTCCCTGCTCGACAGAGCTTACAATCTAATTAGGACAGACAAACAAGAGATAAGGGAATATTAAGGTGAGGATGATAAAATAAGGGTTCTGAACAAGTGAATAAGGGTTAGGAGTTAAAAGCAGCATCAAAAAGGTGGGCTTTTAGCTAACATTTGAAGACGGCCAGAGATGGAGCTTGACGTACCGGCTCAGGAAGTCTATTCCAGGCATATGGTGCAGCAAGATAAAAGGAACGGAGTCTGGAGTTAGCGGTGGAGGAGAAGGGTGCAGATAAGAGAGATTTACCCAGTGAACGGAGTTCCCGGGGAGGAATGTAGGGAGAGATGAGAGTGGAGAGGTACTGAAGAGCTGCAGAGTGAATGCACTTATAGGTCAATAAGAGGAGTTTGAATTGTATGCGGAAACGGATAGGAAGCCAGTGAAGTGACTTGAGGAGAGGGCTAATATGAGCATAATGACCCTGGCGGAAAATTAGTTGTGCAGCAGAATTTTGAACAGATTGAAGAGGAGAGAGATGGCTAAGTGGGAGATCTGTGAGAAGCAAGTTGCAATAGTCTAAGCAAGCGGTGATAAGAGCGTGGATGAGGGTTCTGGTAGTGTGCTCAGAAAGGAAAGGGCGAATTTTGCTGATATTATAGAGAAAGAAACGACAGGTTTTAGCAGTCTGTTGAATATGTGCAGAGAAGGAGAGGGAGGAGTCGAAGATGACCCCAAGGTTACGAGCTGATGAGACAGGAAGGATGAGAGTGTTATCCATAGACAGAAATGCATTTTCTCCTATACATTTTACAAAGCAGGTACATCTCAGTCTTTACAAAGTATTAAATAAAAAATTCTACCTTTGTTGTCTGGGAATTTGGCTGGTCCCAGTCTTTTTTTCCATGTTCAATGAGTCAGCCTTACAAATTCTTTTCCAGGTTGGCCTTTCCATTTCTTCTCTCGCCTCTTGTCTTCTTCATTTCCTTCTCTACATCTGTTTGGCACTGATCTTACGTTTTACGCCCCCACTATCAAATAGCTGTGTATAGAGCTGCCACGTGATCCAGTTCCAGAAGGGAGATTTTTCAACCAGTCCTAGTGTGAACTCACATCCCAAATTCATATGGGATTTGCAGTCCCTGATTCTATCCATCAAAATCTGTACTGCAGTACATCCAAAATGACTTAAGAAAATGCACTCTGACCCCTCTACTGTTGTTTGAACAATTTATTTTCTCATTTGCTTTGGTCCCGCTGTCTCGGGTCTTTTGCCCATCTGACATTTCTTCTGTCTCCAAGTGCACCATCCTTATTTCTTCTGCACCACTATTTGTCCTGTCCAGCATCTCCCTTCTGTGTCCCTTGTCCCTATCCTACCCCCAAGTTCAGCTTCTGCCATTTCTGTGTCCCCATCTCCCCCCCTTTGTTAGCACAAGCTTACCTGGTCTCCTCATCTCCCCCTTTTCTAGCATCTGCCATCCAGGTGTCCCCATCTCTCCCTTTTTCTAGCATTGCCCTATGTACCCATCTTCCAGCACTACCCCTGTGTTACCATCTTCTCCCTTTTCCAGCATTACCTCTTTGTCCTCATCTTGCCCCTTTTTTACCATTGTCCCCATATCTCCATTCCCCCTTCCAGAGGTGCCCCTCTGTGTCCCTATCTCCTCCTCCCCTTTTCAGTAGTGCCCCTCTGTGTCCCTATCCCCCTCCTTTTCAGTAGATAACCTATCTTCCCCCCCCCCCCTTTTTCAGTCCCCATTTCTTCATTTTCCAGCACTGCCTCTTTGCGTTCCAATAGCCCTCTCCTCTCCCTTTCCAGTATTGACTCTGTGTCCTTCTCCCTCCCTGTCCAGCATTTACCCTTCTCTCTCCCCATGTTAACCTTCTTCCGTCTCTTTTAGCGCTCCCCATCCTCCTTGAGGCCACATATCTCCCTGGCCTGCTCCCACGGTCCATCCTCTGGCAGCTCCAAGACAGGAGACCAAGTGACATCAAAATGTTGAAACCAATTAGGCCAATCTCAATTTCCCCTTCCCCAAGCAGCTGTCATTGCTGTACTCTCAAAACAAAGCAAGCAAACCTATGAGCTGCTGCATCCACATTGTCACTCTTTATTGTTTAAAAAAAATCCTTTATCCTCCACATTTTAAGACACTGCCTATCCTGCTGGATAGTGATGCCACAAGGAAAGCAAGTTTGGTCCAGTGAAGACTAACTCAAAATAACCTGTTTCTTAGCTGGGCCTAGTATTACCATATTAAAAATGCAACCATACCATGCCTCTGTGGCTATGTTCCACTAATGATAAACAATTAATTGGATTTCTTGAAAGGATTATATAAACGTAGGATGCATGACTAGGGGCACAAACATACACTTATTTATTCAATATAACAATTCCTCATGTAGAGCCACAAAACAACTTTTTAGGGCAGATAGTGTTCCTTTTATTATCGACCAGATAGAGGTAAGAGTTTTCAGTTTTGGCACAATATAAGTCATCACAAGAACAAAATATAAGAAAACGAGTTGACTGAATTAGGGGCTTATAGCCCATTTATGTTTAAATAAAAGAGATCTGCATGAAACAAAATATTTATTTTTATTTTGACTTATAAAACTACTTGCCCCTGAAACACGTTCAACACAGAATAATCCCTTTGTGTATCTAAAACGTAAACGTCTACAAAACAGATGAAGATGTGATTCCATGTGCCCCAATGAAAGGGGAGTTTAATTCTACTTCCATTTAATTTCAGTGTATTCTGTCATCTTTATAACACCAGGCTTCTGAAGGCAGATTACAACTGCAGTTAAGATGAACCCATCAGGAAACAGGATAGCCTCACTGAAATCTGGACATTTATATATAAGAACAGTGAAGAAAAATGAGCACAAACTACTACTACTACTATTTAGCATTTTTATAGCGAGAATTGCAGTTTCTACCAGCTACAATAATTTTTGAAGCTGTTTTAGAGATATTGAATTGTTATTTCTTTTCTCCTCCACCTTTTGTTTGCTTGCTTTGTTTTGAGTGACCTTAAATGACGGCTGTGCGGGGGAAGACGGGGGGGGTGGGGGGGGGGAGTGAAGACAGATTAACCAAATGGTTTTCCTTGCTTACAGTGGACTTCGCCATCCCCCCCCTGAGGTTTTAGAAAAAATGGCACCTATGTTTCTCTTCTGCCCACTCTCCACTACTGCTTGACCTGGGATTGGTAGCATTGATAGCATGCCACTATTTGGATCCGTCAGGTACTTGTGACCTGGCTTGTCCACTGTTGGAAACAGGATACTGGGCTAGATGGACCATTAGTCTGACCCAGTATGGCTATTCTTATGTTCTTATGGTACTATCTATAGAATTTACCTTTGCTCCACCTTGGCACTATCCGGATTGTTCTGCTGAATATTGACAGCTAGGGCACTTATCCATACAGTAGCTGTCGCTATACAGAAAACTGCTTTTGAATATCCAGTCCTAGGATTTTGTCCTTACATTTTCAGCCATTTATTTTGTGATCTCTATTTTTTCTCTTGCTTTTTATACTTGAATGACGTGATTGTTTGAATTGTCCTTCGTGCCTCCACTTCACCTAACATTTGGCAAGAATGTAAAATCCTATTACATCCTCATGATTGAATATTATATCTTGTCCTGTGTAAACAAGGCTCCTACTGGCTAAGTCCGAGCAGCCTCCTCACCACCAGCCCGGAGCTCTCTGTTTTCCTCCTTTATGTGTTTCTTCTTTTTTCTTGGGCCTGTTTTTGGGATTAGCAACCCGACCCCCTTTCTTCAACAGCTCCTCGGCGGTTTTAAACACAGTCCCAGTACAGCCAGGCTTCTCTCAGCACAGTTCCATTAAGTCAGGCTGTTTTAAACACAGTCCAAGTACAGCCAGGCTTCTCTCAGCACAGTTCAATTAAGTCAGGCTGTTTTAAACTCAGTTCCAATACAGCCAGGCTTCTCTTAGCACAGTTCAATTAAGTCAGCCTGTTTTAAACACAGTCCAAGTACAGCCAGGCTTCTCTCAGCACAGTTCAATTAAGTCAGGCTGTTTTAAACACAGTCCAAGTACAGCCAGGCTTCTCTCAGCACAGTTCCATTAAGTCAGGCTGTTTTAAACACAGTCCAAGTACAGCCAGGCTTCTCTCAGCACAGTTCAATAAAGTCAGGCTTTGCGCGGGCTCAAAGCCTTGGGGTCCCACCCTCTAGGTCAGTCTCTATTCTCCTGACCTCCTCCCGCTTGACCCAGGACTTCCACCCTATACCTTGAGTGCTGGCTGAGCCATAGCCAAGAGCTCCATGGGTTCGTCTAAGATCAGCTCTGCCTCCTCTTGCTCCATTGCCTCTGGTTCATTCTCCTCCTCTCCTTCAGGAGCCCAGTCCATTTTCTCCTCTCCCCACCCCTTTTCCAGCTGATTACACTTTTCTTCATTAACTCTGATAGGCTGCTTTTCCTTCTCCTGCCACCGGTTCAGCCACCTCCTCCACCAGGGTGGTGACTCAGCTTTTCCCCTTTTTTGGTAGCCCCCTTCTGGAGCTTCTTGGGTCTGCACCCTATTTCTCCTTACCCTGGGTTCTCCTGGGGCTTTCTGGGAGTTGTAGTTTCTTATTGGTATGTCCCTCTTGGGCAAAAGCTGAGCAACCTTAGGGTCTTCCCTCTTACCCTCCGGCTCTCTTTTCTCCGGTGGGTAGCTGGGGTCCCTCTTCCTTTCGGCATATTCCTTACACCTGATATCATTATGTTATGTTTATCTATCAATCCACTTCCAATCCTACATGATTTACTTATGCACTCTTATTTGTAACAATTGTAAAATTATTATTCCATTAATATGATTGCTATAATATTCTTATGCACCTCTCTGTATCTATATTCTTAAATTCTTATTCTATAATGTGTATATGTCGTTGTAACATTTTGTAAGCCACATTGAGCCTGCAAATAGGTGGGAAAATGTGGGATACAAGTGCAGCAAATAAATAAATAAATATGCAAGATGATGTTTCAATCCTGATAGATGTCACTTATAACCAAATAGGAATTTATGACAGAGCCAGGATTACAGGCATATCGACAGGGCCGTGCCAAGGGTCTCTGGTGCCCCCCTGCAGACTATCAGTTGGCGCCCCTCTCCCCCCCTACCCCGGTTTGGCACAAGATGCAAAGGAAATAGGAGCTGAAAGATGGAGTGCATCTTTGTGGGATTGCTGAATAATAAAGAGTTTACAACCACTTAGCTTTATGTTTCACTTTGCACTTGCCAACATTAAATCTCATCTGCTATTAGGATTCCCAGTCTTCCAACTTCCTAAGGTCTTCCTGCAATTTTTTACAATCCGCATGCATTTTAACAGATCTGAATTGTTTTGTGTCATCTGCAAATTTAATTTCCTCACTCATCATTCCCATTTGCAGATCAGTACAATATAGCACCGGTCCCTTTACAGATCTAGAATAACACAGCTTTAGAATTTCAACATGACATTTAAATGAACTTTAGTTGGTGCCAGTCAAGTTAGTATTAAGGTGTAAAAGTACCTACATTCAATCTACATATAATAAATATAAAGAGCCTGATTATAACAGGGTGCCTATGTGGAAAGTTAAAAAAAAAAAGGCTCATATTTTATTTCAATTTTCTAAAAGCCAGTTTCTTATACATCTGCACACAGCTACTGAAAACAGATCTTTTCAAGAAGGCATACCATAATCATCCATCTTAAACACTAAATAATAACACTACACTGGATCTATCCCTCCCCATCTTCAAATACTTGCTTAAAGCCCACCTCTTCAATGTTGCTTTCGGCACCTAACCATTGGACTAACCAGGAAACCCAGATTGCCCCAATTTGATTGACTGCATTCTTGTCCTTTAGATTGTAAGCTCCTTTGAGCAGGGACTGTCCTTCTTTGTTAACTTGTACAGTGCTGCGTAACCCTAGTAGCACTTTAGAAATGTTAAATAGTAGTAGTAGTAGTACTATACAAAACTGAAAGCCTATCAACATGATTGATTACCCTCCTTGCTACCCCAACACACAGAAATTTCCTTGCCTTGTTTTTCCTATCTTCCTCTTTGCCTTTCTGTTCCATCAGCTCTTATTTTCCTTTCCTGCCCTTACTCTCCCCTCCTTCGTTCCTCCCTGATTCTAGCTTGTTCTCTCCCCCCCCCCCCCCCCCCCCCCCAGAAATGTCCTCCTTGCCATGTCTTTCTTTTCTTCCCCAGCTGGCCTGGTTGGTTCCAGTTCCCCCAACCTGCAGCCTCAAATGTAACTTTCTTTATTCCCCCCCCCCCCCCCAACACACAGAAATTTCCTTGCTTTGTTTTTCCTATCTTCCTCTTTGCCTTTCTGTTCCATCAGCTCTTATTTTCCTTTCCTGCCCTCCCTGATTCTAGCTAGCTTGTTCTCCCCCCCCCCCCCACCCCACACACACACAGAAATTTCCTCCTTGGCTTGTCTTTTTTTTCTTCCCCAGCTGGCCTGGTTGGTTCCAGTTCCCCCAACCTGCAGCCTCAAATGTAACTTTTTCTTTATCGATAAGTGTAGGCCAGCCAGCCAGCCAGCCATAATGAAAAGTTAACAAGGCGAAACCGTCCTTACCAATACCAATGATGTCCTTGTCCACCAGTCTGACTCTCTCTCAAAAAACAAAATTAATGCGGACTTGCGGAGCACTGCGGGAGCGGGCAGCAGCAGCAGCTGATCATCCAATGATCCAAGCAGTGGCGCCGGCTCTCCTCTCCCCTCTCACAGTCATAGCACTACTCAAAGTTCCAACGCGTCGTCGGCAACACCCGTCCTTCGGAGTCGGACTGCCTGCGAGGCTCCAGGCGTGATGATGTCACGCCGTGCGTCACGCTGGGGCGGTGCTAACTAAGCCTAAACAGATGAACGAGCGCAGCGCACGGGAAGGCAGCAGCCAGAACCAGCAGCGCATGCGCATATAGGCGCCAACACGAGAGAGGTTTGTTTTTATTTTTTAATTTTTAGAACACTGGCGTCTGACAGTGCCCTTAAAGGTGAGGCGCCCCCCTGCCGTGCTTACCCCGCTTACCGGGTTAGCACAACCCTGCATATCGATATAAAGGGGCCTTTTTTCAAAATGCAGTAAAAGGTAGCCTTAGTACATCCTTATGTAGGTAATTCTTGCGTGCTAAGACCATTTTTACTGCTGAGGTAAAACAGCCGATTTTTCAATTAGCACAGAGCATGTGCACTCTTTGTCCCCAAACTCTCTCCCAGCACTAAAATCTAAATGTTTAGTTCCCAAAATTACTGTGGGACACCTGAGCCTGTCCCACAGTAAGGCAATTTTAGCTGCAGTAAGCACACATTAGTGCTTACCACAGATTAGTATAAGACCCTGAAATGACAAGCTCCAGCTTCCTTGTCATCAGCAGCAGATGAATCCATTACAAATGGGTTGTGTCCACCTACCAGCAGGGGGAGATAGAGAAAACTGAAAACCATAGTGCCTCTAGGATGGCTAGCTCCATCTGCCTCTTAGTATTTCTCTATCTCCCAGCAGGGTAGGATGCAGCTTGTTAAGCTCCTTGAAAATTTCTGCCTGAACTTCTACTGCTAAAATTCTGTACAGCTAGCTACACTTTTCATGTACTACTGTACTACTGTACTACTGTGCCCCTTCCACTACAGCAGTGGGGTGGGACCACATATATCAATCCCTTGCAGATGCCACAATTAGGTTTTCAAATCTTATAATACTAGGTGATTTTAATGTCCATATAGATGACCAATCTAATCCACGCTCAGTAAAATTTTTAAATTTTTTACGGGATATTAATCTTATACAACATGTGGATGGATCAACCCATACTGCTGGACATACACTAGATTTGATAATAACACATAAACTGGATGAAATCAGATGTTCAAAAATTGTATTAACTCCGGTATCATGGTCTGATCATTATCTTCTTCAATTTTATTTATCTGTACCACAGTTGTTATATAATACCAATTCCACCTATATTAAAACAAGGAGTCTACAAAAAATTGACACGTCATCTTTATCTTCTCTAGCGGATAAGTTCCCATTGAATTTTGATACACTTCCTATAGAGGATCAAATTGGAACATGGAATCAAGTTTTATCTGTAGCTCTTGAAGATATTACACCAGAAAGAATAATTACTAAAAGTACAAAACGGTTTCAACCATGGTACCATCCAGGATTAAAACTATGTAAACAACAGATACGTAGAGCTGAGCGCCAATGGCGGAAGCACAGAACTATAGAACTTAAACAGAAATGTAAGCAGTGCCAAAAATATTACTTAACACAACTAAAAGCTGCTAAAACTACCTACTTCTCCAAAGAAATAAAGGAAGCCGCTAGTTCACAGAAAAAATTATTCCATATTATGAAACGCTTGACAACTACGACTAGTGAAAATAGAGAATCTCCTGGTCTTGATTCCGAAACTCTGGCAAAGTTTTTCAGCACTAAAATTGAGAATCTAAGAGCCCAATTCTCAAGGGTATCAGGGATCAGTCATATTGACAACTCCCCAAACTCACAACTAACTGTGCCCTGGCAAGACTTTGAACTCCCATCTGAGGAATCATTGCACACTTTAGTTGCAGGTCTTTCACCCACTTACAGTTCCTTGGATCCTATACCATCAGCGTGGTTGAAAAACCACATGCTAGAAATCCAACAGTTTATGTATTTAATTATCGTATGGAGTCTTTCTGAAGGGGTAGTCCCTGCTACTCTAAAAAAGGCGCTAATAAAGCCTATTCTGAAGAAGCCCTCATTAGATCCTATAACACCCAACAATTATAGGCTAGTTTCTAATCTTCCGTTCCTATCCAAAGTGATAGAGACAATAGTGTTCAGACAATTGCAAACTTATGTGGATTCCAAAAATTTGCTACATCCTAGACAATCGGGCTTTAGGAAAGGCCATAGCACAGAGACTATCCTGACTTCGCTGTTAAGTGAGATTCATGCAAAACTAGAGCATGGCTATATTGCCTTGGTTGTTTCACTTGATCTATCTGCAGCTTTTGATTTAATTAATCATAAACTACTTCTTGACAGATTAGGTGAGATTGGTCTTTCAGGGACAATTATGAAATGGTTTATATCTTTTCTTACCGAACGTTCATTTAAAGTAGTTCAGCAGCAATCGTCCTCTACAATATACAATCTACCATGTGGGGTTCCACAGGGATCGGTCCTGTCCCCATTACTGTTTAATCTATATGTCAGTCCCTTGGCACTTCTCTTTCAAACAATGGGTATTAGTTTTTATTCTTATGCGGACGATTTTCTTCTTATTCATTATGTTAAACCATCTAATATGGATCTTACACCGCTACAAATCTGTCTGGATAAAGTGGCAGATTGGCTCACAACATATCAATTAATATTAAATCCAGATAAGACTATAACATCTTGGATAGTAGGACAGGGCACATGTCCAGCAGTGGTACCTATGCTATTTGGCCAGAACATCCCTACAGTTAAATCCTTTAGATACCTTGGGGTTATAATCGATTCTGCTCTGACTTTTGAGGAACAAATATCCGACGTAGTGAAAAAATCTTTTTTCCATCTTAGGAGACTTCGGTCAGTTAGGAATTCAATTAGTAAGGATTCCCTTAAAACGTTGACATCTGCCTATATTACCTCACGCTTAGATTATTGTAATATCATATATGCAGGGATCACTCAAGCTAGCTTGAAACGACTACAAAGAATACAGAATACTGCAGCACGTATGATTTGTAGGGCCCGGAGGGATGACAGAGCAACACCTTTACTACATCAACTGCATTGGCTTCCGGTTGAAGCAAGAGTTAAGTTTAAAGCCTTAGTTTTGACCCATAAGGCTTTTTATACACTAAATCCTGACTATCTGTCAAATCTAACTATTCCTTACACTGCCACACAAACTCTTAGATCCCTGACAGACAACAGGTTAGTGATTCCTCCTCTCGCTAGGGCTAGATGGGAATCTACACGGAATTCGGCTTTTTTCTATTTGTCTCCCTCTCTTTGGAATGGCCTTCCAAAAGAGATCAGACTTGAGAAATCTTACTTTCATTTTCGGAAACTTTTGAAAACCTTCTACTTTATCAATTATGTAGAACAGAATCTAGAATAATGGAAGAAAGGTCATAAATGGGCATCTGTAATATATATTAAATCAAAACTGTATTGGTTGTCTGTGTAGATTATATTATGTATTTAATTTTGTATTTGCGGTGTTCTCCTGTATACTAAATTATGAGTTATACTGTTTTTCATCTTATGTAGCTAGTTTGTGGGTTTGCTGTGCTTTCCTGTAATGATTGGAGTTCTAATGTTTGTCCAACCTGTACATATTGTATTGCTTCTTTTTTATAAATTGTAAACCGTTCTGTCTTGTAGTAGCAATAAGATACGGTATATAAATTGACGTAAATAAATAAATAAAAAATATGCTTGGCCAGTTGAGCTGGGGTGCTGTGGCTGGTGGTGCCCACTTTAAAGGCATAAAGGTTCACCCTTTCCCTGCCTTACCCATTGTGGATGCAGGCACATAGGTTCGCCCTTTCCCTGCCTTTCCCACTTCCCGCTTGTGGATGTAGGCATATAGGTTTGCCCTGTCCCTGCCTTTCCCACACTCTACTGCCTCCGGAGTACCTCTGTAGCTGTTTGCCTCCAACTTTCCTCACAGCGTTAAAAAAAAACGTGCTTTTTATGCGCTGCTATTCTGAGGCTTTTATTGATGTGCAGTGTGACCGGAGCTCGGTGGACTTGGTCCTTTGAAGTAAGAGCGGTACTCAGCTCCTCCGGGGAGGGCCCGTGGACGGCGTTCTGATTGGGATGATTTTGGTGCAAAGCCGCCATTTTGTATTTTATTCTGCCGTTTTTCGGCGATGGCTGCTGAGGGAGTTAAGCGCTGTTCCTGTTGTGGCAAGCACATATCAGCAGCGGGGCTCTGTAAAACGTGCTTTATAGATGGTAGAACCAGTACGAGTATGGCGAGCGATGAGTCTTCCCACTCAATGGAGCTGACAGCGGCCGCCATCTTGGAAGCGCCGCATGGCTCGACCCCCGCGGTTGCGGAGGAGTCTGTGAGCAGAGGGGCACCTCGGGCCGAGGCTTCCAGAGGAGTTCCGTTCCCCGTAGCTCCTAATTCGGAGATGGGAGGTCAGGCTGAGTTTTTCTCCCCTGAGTTTGTGCTTATTTTACATAAAGCCTTCATGCTGAAAAGAGCTCTGCCGCAGGTGTCTGACACTGCGTTGCTACCTGGTCTCCCTCCGACTGATGATGGACCGGGGCAGATGTCAGAAGTGGATGCCCCTGAGCGTTGGATGCATGCTAAACATAGATGGGTAAATTCCCTGTCGGAGAGTGGCGCACCTCCCTTTCCCCCCCCCCCCCGGTGGTCGAGCTGTGAGGACTCTGAGGGATCTGGCAGGCCTTTGTGGTCTGAGGAGCCAGAGGAAGGTGCCGGTTTGCCACTGGATCTGGATGATCCCACTGCGGTTCGGATTTTCCACCGCGATGAGCTGACAGCGCTTATCTCTGATGCCTTACAGGCCCTCTCTATTGATGGTCCTGTTCAAGGCTGCCTCCTCTGGTAATCCGAGGATGGCGAGTACTAAGAAGCCTGCTCGAGCCTTTCCTTTGCATGACTCCATCCAAGAGCTTATTTCTGCTCAATGGGCTGACCTAGAGGGGCCCTTGAAAGTGGCCAGGGCGATGGGGCATCTTTACCCTCTGAGTGAGGAGCACTTGGCCCCTGTTGGGATGCCTAAAGTGGATGCCTTAGTCACGGATGTGACAAAAAAGACCACCCTCCCAGTAGAGGGAGGGGTAGCCCTGAAGGACATTCAAGACCGGCGCCTGGAATCAGCACTAAAACGGTCCTTTGAGATTTTGGGCCTAGCCTTAAGGGCATCTGTTTGCAGTTCTTATGCTGGTCTAGCCTGCCTTTCTTGGTTACAACAAGCAGTGGAACAGCCCGTGGATGGTGCGGAGTCCCTCACTGAGGTTGCACCGCGCATGGAGTCGGCCTTGTCATTTTTAGCTGACGCCCTCTATGATCTGGTCAGAGCTTCGGCTAAACAGATATCTGTGGCGGTGTCTGCCTGCCGCCATCTATGGCTACAGCATTGGGTGGCTGACATGGCCTCTAAGCAAAGGCTGGTGAAGTTGCCCTTTCGGGGACTTCTGTTATTTGGAGAGGAGTTGGAGAGGATTGTTAAAGACCTGGGGAATGCTAAACCCCAGTGGTTACCTGAGGATAGGCCTCAGCCTTCTTCCAAGGATCAGCTGGTTCTCTCCTCCTCTAGACCTCGCTTCCGTGAAGATAGAAGGTATCGCCCGGGGTACTCTGCTGGGTTTACTCAACGTGCCCATTTTCAGCAGAGGAACTCCTTTCGCTCGGACAAGCAATCCGCAGCGGTCGGTGCTAGGCCTGGAGTTCAAGGGCGACCCTCTCAATGATGGTGCGTCGGTCCACTCCTCCTTTACAGCTGTAGGGGGAATGCCTTTCCCTCTTTCTAGAGGAGTGGACCAAGATTACCTCGGATCAGTGGGTCCTGGACTTGATCAGAGAAGGTTACCGATTGGAATTCAATGCCCCGGTGAGAGATGTGTTTTTGGAGTCCCGATGCGGTACTGCCGTCAAATGGGCGGCAGTAGAGGAGACCCTACAAGTCTTGTTGCACCTTGGGGCAGTGATCCCTGTGCCTCCCGCCAAACACGGCTGCGATCGTTACTCCATTTACTTTGTGGTGCCGCGAAAAGGCGGGTCTTTTCGGCCCATTCTCAACTTGAAGGAAGTCAACAAGTCTCTGAGAGTGCGGCATTTTCACATGGAAACCCTGCGCTCCGTCATTGCGGCGGTACAGCCAGGAGAGTTCCTCACGTCTCTGGACCTAAAAGAAGCTTACTTGCACATACCTATTTGGCCCCCGCACCAACGGCTCCTCCGATTTGCGGTGTTGGGAAGACATTTCCAGTTTCGGGCCTTGCCTTTTGGCCTCGCTACTGCTCCCCGAACCTTTTCAAAGGTAATGGTGGTAGTAGATGCCTTTCTCAGGCGAGAGAGTATCCGAGTTCACCCATACCTAGACGACTGGCCCATTAGAGTGGACTCAGCAAAAGAGAGTCATCATGTCAAAGCCAGAGTTGTCTCAGTACTGCAATCTCTGGCCTGGGTCGTCAATAAACCCAAAAGTCACCTGACCCCCTCTCAATCTCTAGGGGTCTGGTTCGACACGGCCTCGGGTTTGTTTATCTACCCGACCAAAGGCGGTGCAAGCTTCAGAATCAGGTCCATCTGCTCCTGAGGATGCCTCGCCCGCGAGCTTGGGACATTGTCCAGCTGTTGGGGTCAATGATGGCCACCTTAGAAGTGGTGCCATGGGCGAGAGCGCATATGAGACCTCTGCAGATTGCCCTGCTTCAACGATGGTCTCCGATGTCCCAGGATTATCAATGCAGACTCACGTGGCTCCCTGCGGCCCGACTCAGTATGGAGTGGTGGCTCTCAGACAGCATGCTGCGGCGAGGAATGCCGCTAGTGCTTCCCAATTGGTGCCTGGTGGTAACGGATGCCAGCCTGAAGGGCTGGGGAGCACATTGCCAGGGAAGCTATGCCCAGGGTCTATGGACACCCGAGGAAACGGGGTGGTCCATCAATCGCTTAGAACTGAGAGCGATATTTCAGGCGCTTCTGGCCTTTCACAAAACCCTGGAGGGACTGGCTGTCAGAGTTCTGTCGGACAACACGACAGCAGTGGCCTACATAAATTGTCAAGGCGGCACTCAGTGCAGAGCACTGGCTGCGGAGGCCGCTCTAATTTGCCACTGGGCCAAGCTACATCTGCAGCTTCTGTCAGCAGCTCACATAGCAGGTCAGAGCAACGTGCAAGCCGATTTTCTAAGCAGGTATCAAATCGACTCAGCGGAGTGGGAACTGGCAGACGAAGTGTTCCTTCAGATCTGTGCCAAATGGGGAAAGCCCATAATGGATCTTATGGCGTCAAGCACAAATGCCAAAGTCCCGTCCTTTTTCAGCAGACGGAGAGATCCTCGCTCGGCAGGGTTGGATGCCTTGGTTGAACCCTGGCCTCTGGGCCTCCTGTATGTGTTCCCTCCTTGGCCCTTAATAGGGCGGCTCCTCCTGTGAATTCGTCTACATCAAGGAGTGGTGATCCTCATTGCCCCAGATTGGCCCAGGCAGCCGTGGTATGCGGACCTCCGGCGGATGCTGGTGGAAGCTCCTCTTCCTTTGTCTCTGGTTCCGAACCTGTTGACGCAGGGCCCTGTAACCATGGAGGATCCATGCCGCTTTGGTCTTACGGCATGGCTATTGAGAGGGCGCAATTGAGAAACAAGGGCTATTCTAACAAGGTCATCTCCACTCTCTTGCAGGCCCACAAGTGTTCCACTTCCTTTGCCTATGCTCGGATCTGGCGCCAGTTTGAGGCTTGGTCTGCTTCTAAAGCTATCACACCCATGCGGGCTTCTGTCTCGCCAATACTTGACTTTCTGCAGGACGGTTTACAAAAAGGCTTGGCCTATAATTCCCTGCGTGTTCAAGTGGCAGCATTGTCATGCTTTCGGGGGAAGGTCGCTGGCCTCTCCCTGGCTTCACATCCGGACATTGCACGGTTTCTGAGAGGGGTGCTTCGGCTCTAGCTTCCCGTGCGGGCCCCTTGCCCGGCCTGGAACCTGGGGCTAGTATTAAAGGCTCTTCAGTGTTCGCCCTTCGAGCTGCTGAAGCGAGCTTCGGAGAAGGATGTGACTCTAAAGATGGTCTTTTTGGTGACCATTGCATTGGCGAGACGGGTATCTGAGCTCCAGGCGCTGTCCTGTCAAGACCCTTTTCTACAATTCTCAGAGTCCGGAGTAACTGTATGTACTGTGCCTTCCTTCATGCCTAAGGTGGTTTCAGCGTTTCACCTAAACCAGCCTATCTATTTGCCCTCCTTTACTAAGGAGGAGTTTCCAGAATCCTTTCAGCAGTTGCACCTCCTGGATGTGCGCCAGGCTCTGTTGCAGTATCTGCAGATGTCAAATGCTTTCAGGACCTCTGATCACCTTTTAGTATTTTTGTCAGGTCCTCGCAGAGGGTCTCCAGTGTCTAAAGCCACTATAGCCCATTGGCTTAAGGAAGCCATTTTTTCTGCATATCTGCTGTTTGGCTGGCCTCTGCCTGATGCCTTTAAGGCTCATTCCACAAGAGCGATTTCCTCCTCTTGGGCTGAAACTGGAGCACTCTCTTTTCAAGAGATATGTAGTGCAGCAACTTGGGCTTCTAAGCTTTCTTTTGCCCGACATTATAGGCTGGATGTGGCTGCCAGGAGGGACACGCTTTTTGGAGCACAAGTGCTGGCACGTGGTGTGGCTTGTTCCCGCCCTATCTAGGGATTGCTTTGATATATTCCATTTGTAATGGATTCATCTGCTGCTGATGACAAGGAAGGGAAAATTAGGTTCTTACCTTGGTAATTTTCTTTCCTTTAGTCACAGCAGATGAATCCATGATCCCTCCCTGATTGACTCTGTTTTGTGTTCAGTTTTTCCTGCAGACATGTTCCCTCATTGGGAGAAGTTGGAAAACAGTCTTCAGGATTTCTGTTCTTCTACAGGAGGTTGAGTTCGTCCCTGCTTTGTGTTATTGCTCCTGTTCTGGGGCGTTCATTCGCTGTGAGGAAAGTTCATGTTATGCTACTTTGTGGTTTAACACTGCTTTGGAAGCTTCAAAATACTGAGAGGCAGATGGAGCTAGCCGTCCTAGAGGCACTATGGTTTTCAGTGTTCTCTATCTCCCCCTGCTGGTAGGTGGACACAACCCATTCGTAATGGATTCATCTGCTGTGACTAAAGGAAAGAAAATTACCAAGGTAAGAACCTAATTTTCCCATTTCACAGAGAATGAATGGCTGAGCTAGAATTAGAGCTGAGGCAGAAGGAGATAAAGTGATTTGTACAGAGTTGCACACAGTGGCTGAGCTTGTGAATCATAAAACTCATTTCAATGATAGTCTAATGGAGAATACTGATGGATATGTAAGCCGCATTGAGCCTGCGATGAGCGGGAAAGAACGGGGTACAAATGTAATAAATAAATAAATAAATAAATGGTGACTGGTGCAACATGGCTGCCATTCTGTTCCATGATCTCTTGGGAAGTACAGGTCTTTGATCAGTCTTTTCTATAATTTCTGGTGCCTAAGATATCTCCTAACTCTTTGTCCTTCCTCCTAGTTTCGATTTATGTTGAAGATCCACTCATTCCTACGGGAAACCATCCCCCAAATTATCCGGACGAATCTGAATAAGGGTGAGTCTGCTTTGTCAGTGTGTATGTATCAGGGATAAAGCAGTGTGAGTGTCCTGCTAGAACAAATGAATGTACAGGATACAAACTTAACAGATCAAAACACAAATAACATAAAGATAATATCTTCTTTCAGTGAATCATAAAACTCATTTCAATGATAGTCTAATGGAGAATACTGATGGATGATCAGAAGGTGACAGGTGGTTGAATTTTATGGTTCATGTTGTATTAGAAAGCCAGAAACGTTTTTCAGTCTTTTCTTACCAAATCCAAAGTGCTTTAGCATTTTAATCTCATGTTCCTGAATTGTTTTTCACTTGAACATTCTGATCATGAGGTCAGTGATGCAGTGCTCTAGTCCTGAATAGCCCCCAGCACTTGTGGATGTGGTGCCTTGGTCTGCTTGGTCAAAACTAAAAATACTGAACCAGGGTTTTTTGGGGGAGTGCTGGGTAAATGAGGGAACAAATATATTTAAATAAATAAACCATCAATGAACCACAATAATGAATTTTTATTGGAGTAATCTCAGAGGAAATGACTCACCCAAACGAGGAAACGCCGAAGCGATTTAAACCTCTAAGGGTGGATAAGCTTCTCAATCATTGAAATACTCTGTGATTTTTAAATCAAAAGTGATATAAAGTGAACAAACTTCCAGTGCTCTAATACCTTCGACACTGAAAAAACTATTCCCTCATAGACCCACACTGACGCACTCACACTAGCACCAAAAATAATAGTACTGTGGAGATGCTATAATTTAGTTTAAATTAAAACATCTTTATCTCCCAATCCCCCCATAGTCAATATATGACACTTGTACTGTTTGCTAGAGGGGGGGAAAAACATAGGAGAAAAACAGTCTCACGGCTCTTATCTCTTGTGAAGGTGGCCCACTGTCATATCATTCTCAATCCATACTTCATATGGTGAGAGCAATAATGGTTCACACCAGTCCCTCTTTAGAGCTAATAGCTACCGCTAGGGAGATCACGATACTTCCAAAGGCTCCCTCCCGTAGCTCTAGCATTTAATGTCCATGAAATTTCCAATAAGTATATAATTGTAATTGTAATCCACCTCCAACCTCTGCGAGTTCGACTCTGCAGGGTTTCGATATCTCTTCATCAGGAACTCCAGAGATATGACGGTAGAACTGGAGACAACGTACCTCTCCAGAGGTACGTTGTCTCCAGTTCTACTGTCATATCTCTGGAGTTCCTGATGAAGAGATATCGAAACCCTGCAGAGTCGAACTCGGAGGTTGGAGGTGGATTACAATTACAATTATATGTATACCTAGGCATGTTTTCTGACGCACACCTATATGTTATAGAATAGGCTTAAATTTCTACATGGCATATAGAATATGCTGAGCGCCTCTCCATGCAACCGTTTATGCCATGTTTTGCTTGGCGTAAATCCTGATGCCTAAATTAGGCACAGATTGTGTGTGTTCTATAACAAAGTGCATAGATTTTAGAAAAGCCCCCACTTCCATGACCACACCCCTTTTCAACTACACGACTTAGAATTTAAGTGCACCATGTTACAGAATACACTTAACGAGTTGTGCACGTAAATCTTAATGCCAATTAGTGCTGATAATTGCTTGTTAACATCCAATTGACAGTGCTGATTAGCTAGTTAACCAATTAAGGTATGCACACTGTTATAAAATACGCTTTGATTTCCACACGAAAGTTAAGGCTCGATATATAGAATCCCGGAGATAATGTGTACAACTGACAGTATTCATTAAGTTGTGCATGTCATTAGGCGGAACACCCATCACACATCCATACGCTACCCACACATTTGTCCCTTTTGCAGTTGTGTGCTAAGTAACTTTAGCACATTTATTATAGAATAGCATTGAGCACTCATGCAGGTAATTCTCAGTTAGTGGCATCAATCCTTTGCATATGAGCTATTCTATAACTTGGACACACTATTGGTGGCCAAATTTAGAATTGCTTTTTTTTTTTTTACATTTATTCCCAATTTCAGAAGAGGAATGTATTTTTATGTCCAAAAAGATCAACTTCAGGATTTACATCTGCTATCCAGGACTTCTAGGTTTCAGAAAAGTGCTCATACTGAGCAGTGTTCCACTGGAGGGATTAGGGGGTGAGTGTATCCCTGAAAGCTCTTACAATAGTCAGAATTTTCCAGTGCAAATAAATAAAGGGTCCAGGTAGAATGGGGAAAGCAAAACCTCAAGGATTAAGATGAAGTGAAAAATCATTCAAACTCTCCCTACAAGATACTTAGGACACCAAAGGTATCTTTAAATAATGCATCTTAGTGATCCTGTGATAGCATGAATGAAGCTCGAGTGCTTATCTTTCCTAGAACAGTCGGACCAGGTATGGAATTTAAACAGAAATTCTTTATTTAGGCTACTGAGACAAAGTCAGCACGGTTTTAGTGAAGGGAAGTCTTGCCTCACAAATCTACTGCATTTTTTCGAGGGGGTAAACAAACATGTGGACAAAGGGGAGCCGGTGGATATTGTATATCTAGATTTTCAGAAGGCGTTTGACAAAGTGCCACATGAAAGACTCCAAAGGAAACTGGAGAGTCATGGGATCGGAGGCAGTGTATTATTATGGATTAAGAGCTGGTTAAAGGATAGGAAGCAGAGAGTAGGGTTAAATGGCCATTATTCTCGATGGAGAAGGGTGGTTAGTGGGGTCCCTCAGGGGTCTGTGCTGGGACCGCTGCTTTTTAACATATTTATAAATGACCTCGAGATGGGAGTAGCTAGTGAGGTAATTAAATTCGCAGATGACACAAAATTATCCAGGGTCGTCTCGTCGCGGGAGGAGTGTGAAAAATTACAAGAAGACCTCGTGAGACTGGGGGATTGGGCGTCCAAATGGCAGATGAAGTACAACGTTGACAAGTGCAAAGTGATGCATGTGGGAAGGAGGAACCCGAATTACAGCTATGTTACGCAAGGTTCCGCGTTAGGAGTTACGGACCAAGAAAGGGATCTGGGAGTCATCGTGGATAGGAAGTTGAAATCTTCAGCTCAATGTGCTGCGGCGGCTAAGAAGGCGAACAGAATGTTGAGTATTATTAGAAAAGGGGTGGAAACCAAGCATGAGGATGTTATAATACCGTTATAGCGCTCCATGGTGCAACCGCACCTGGAGTATTGTGTTCCGTTCTGGTCGCCTCATCTCAAAAAAGATATAAAGGAATTGGAGAAGGTGCAGAGAAGGGTGACAAAAATGATAAAAGGGATGGGACGACTACCCTATGAGGAGAGGATAAGACGGCTAGGACTCTTTAGCCTGGAGAGAAGGCGGCTGAGAGGTGATATGATAGAGGTTTACAAAATAATGAGCGGGTAGAGCGGACAGATGTGAAGCATTTGTTTACGCTTTCTAACAATAATAGAACCAGGGGACACAAGATGAAATTAGAATGTGGTAGGTTTAAAACAAATCGGAGAACGTTTTTCTTTACTCAGCGCGTAGTTAGACTCTGGAACCCATTGCCGGAGAAGGTAGTGACGGCAGCTGGCCTTGCTGAGTTTAAAGGGGGTCTGGACAGATTTCTGAAGGAAAAGTCCATTGATTGTTATTAAATTTTGGTTTTTTTGCCAGGTTCTTGGGGCCTGGATTGGCCGCTGTTGGAGACAGAGTGCTGGGCTTGATGGACCTTTGGTCTTTTCCCAGCGTGGCAGTGCTTACTGAGGTGTTACAGTCCTTGCAAAAGTACTGTCAGAAAAACACTAAGCTTGACTGTCAGTTAAACCAGAATATCATTATTATTATTTATTGCATTTGTATCCCACATTATCCCACCTATTTGCAGGCTCAATGTGGCTTACATAGTTTTGTAAACATTGTCATTACAAGATAGCAGATACATTTAGTGTTGTGTAGAAATTAAGTGAGGGAAGAGAGAAGAAGGAAGGGGGTGAGTAGGGTAATTTTAGGAGGTGGGTTATCTTAACTGAGTGGGTTGGTGAGGTGGACTCGTGTGGCTATCGGTTCTCATTGTAGGCCTTGTTGAAGAGATAAGTCTTCAGAGATTTGCGGAAAACAGTTGTTTCGTCAATTGTTCTCAGGTCTGTAGGCAATGCATTCCACAATTGCGTGCTTATGTAAGAGAAGGTGGAGGCGTGCATCTGCTTGTATTTTAGTCCTTTACAGCTGGGGAAGTGTAGGTTGAGAAATTTGCGGGATGATCTTGTGGCGTTTCTTGGAGGTAGGTCCACGAGGTTTATCATGTAGATTGGGGCGTCCGCATGAATGATTTTGTGTACAATCGTGCAGATCTTGAACGCAATGCGCTCCCTAAGTGGGAGCCAGTGAAGCTTCTCTCTTAAGGGTTTTGCGCTTTCATATTTAGTTTTTCCAAATATGAGTCTGGCAGCAGTGTTCTGAGCGGTCTGGAGTTTTTTGATAGTCTGCTCTTTGCAACCCGCGTATAGTGCGTTGCAGTAGTCCAGATGACTTATTACCATTGACTGTACCAGGGTGCGGAAGATGTATCATCATGGTGTAGGCTCAGAAATCTTGAACCAAAATCTTATTTAATGCAAAATGAAACAAAAGAAATGACTTACAATTCTGAAGTGTTGAACAAGAGTTTCTGCCCATGCAGACTGGAGTCTTTTCTCAACTGGCTCACTCTGTATACATAGAGGAGCCAGGAGATTTCAGCACTAAGCTGAGAGTAGATGTTATAAATACTTTCAAAACTGGTAAAAATTTGATGATGTTACAAAGATTTAAAAAGGTTCATGCAGCAAGGCACAGTGGTTAGATTACAGTTCATAAAGATGCATGCTGAAGACATATACCCCCTGCTTGAAGGAGAGGGGGTGCTACCTACCTAGCAAACCTAGAGAATCAAACTAGCCAATAGGAAGAGTCCCTTAAGACACAGGGAACTGGGACATGTGCTCAAGAAGAGCCTATCAAAGAAAACTACAGAATGACAGATATTTGTGGTCCTATCCTACGTAAAGGCACAGAACTGAACCTGCTATAAGCAATGCTTAACACATATACTTAAACAACAAGCAAACTGCCTCCATGCAGATGGGGACAAAACACTCCCCACCTGGTATTGGTAGATACCACTATTTAATTTCTCAAACTTCTCAGTACCACAAAGTTCAAGCAAAGTCTATAAAGCTGGATTTTGATGGTTGATAATTCTTTGCTTGACTCAAGTTGTGTCATTCAGGAGACCTCTGTCTTTCAGTCTCACAGGAACTGAAGCAAGAGACAGACAACACAAATCACAAACAACATAAAAGAGAAGAAAAAGTCTCGTGAGTCTCTGGCGTGGACAACAGTCAATGGAGTTCTCACTGGATAAGAGAAGCACCACTTCGTTGACTATTTGGATAAAGGTCTTTGCTGTCCCTTGATTCATGGTCTTGATTTCTAACTTGCAGACTTTCTCATCCTCACTTGGAAAGGTTCTAGTGATGAACCTCAAAGACTAACTACTGCACTGTACTTGGTTGTCTTTCAGCAATATAAGGTCACCTTCTTTTAGGTTAGGCTGATTATTCTGCCATTTGTTTTGATACTGCAGAGTAGGAAGGTATTCTCTCTTCCAATGATTCCTAAAGATGTCTATGAGGTGTTGAATCTGATTCCACTGATACTTGTAGATGTTGCTACCTTTGAAATCTTCTGGTGGAATAGGACTGGCATTAGTCTTTTGCATTAAAAGCATAGCTGGAGTTAAAATCAATGGTGATTCTGGGTCTGAAGCTACTGGTAGCAGTGACCTCTGCAAGAAAGTTTGTCAGAGCTTCGTGAGTTAGTCGAAGGTGATCAGTTTCCAAGAGCATGGCATCAAAGATACAATGAGCTATTCCAATCATTCACTCCCATGCTCCTCACATATGTTAAGACTGAAGAGGAATGAAGATCCAGTTACACTCTTGGTCGCATAGGTACCTTTCATTGGCAGAATGGTCTAATTTAGTAGATGTAATGTTCAACTGTCTCCAAGCACCCACTGTCGTGTAATAACTGACCAGTGTCCAAAGACATCTAGACCCATGTAGGTGAACGATGGTTTGGTACTGAGCCAGTCTACTGGCAAAACTGCCATTCTTTGTTATTGATGCTTGCCCCATCGTGTATGACATTTGATGCACTGATGAATTACAGAGGTAATGCTACATTTTGCTCCCATGAACCATAATCCTGCTACTTTGATAGCTCCTTCTATGAAATGTCATCCTTGATGTTTAACCTGCTTATGGTAATGACGCACAAGCAAAGTTGAATTATGATGCCGACCTGGGACAATCAGAGGGCTCTTATAACCTCTCTCTAGTTCTACTTGGGTGAGGCGACTACCGACTCTCAGCAGGCCTTCTTTGTCAATGAAGGGGTTCAACTTCAAGTGGGCTACTGTTTGGAAGATGCATTCCTTTGCTAATGCATATGTTTCTTGTTGTATTGTAAAGGTGGGGGGGGGGGGGGGGTCCACTTCCTCCTCTTGGGTGGAGCCAGCAAGCCTGCGGGGCTCCCAGGGTTCCAGGACAGAATGCTGCTGATACTGGGACTCAGGGCCAAAGTATTTTATTATCAAGGCAATTTCATAACAAAAATCATAATATATTCTTCAAAACAAAAGGTACAGCCCTCTTAATATAGTCTTCAAAAGAAAAAAAGGTACAGTCCAGGTCCCAAAATCCCTCAGCAAATTCTCAGCTCCTCAAGACCTCAGGTCTTCTATTAGGGCATTAGCTTTCCCTTCCCCCTCCTTCAGAAGGGTTTAGTAAGAGTTCAGCACACTTCCAATATAGCACATCAGTTCAGAACAAATCTTCATGGACAGTCTTTGCACATCAAGCCAATACCACAAATCACCTGCCTTTTCACAGCACAAAGGGAACCCTGTAAGGAGCAGGGTTGGCAGTTTCTCCCACCTCTCAGCACCATGCCTGGTGTGGCCTCCTCCACTGCCTTCAAGTGCTGGGCAGGGCAACCTTTGAATTCTCCCACTCCATGGTAGCTGGCTCCTCTCCCTTAGGCAGCTCTAGTGGCAGGCTACTTCCTTCCTCCACATACTCCATGGAATCTCTCTCTCCATTCGTCTCCCCTCTCTCCTGGTGACTAAGAGCCTCCAGGAAATCTGCTCTCCCCTTCTCAAAGCTGGGGGGAATTATATACTGATGGCGAAGCCAGGGAAACTGAGCTTCATCCTTCCCTCTCCCTTTAGTGGGGACGGAAATAACAGGCTCACCCTGCCTTGAATCATTGCTTCCCCTGCTGGGGCTAGGAATCCATTCCATTTTTTAGGACTACTCTCTTCTCTCATTCTTGCATGGACTTCTGGGACCCGTAGTTCTGGGCTCAACTGCTTCACTGGGGAATCTTTGGGGCTTGCCTTGTCACAGTATGCAACTCAGTGGCGTACCCAGACTGCCAATTTTGGGTGGGCCTGAACCCAAAGTGGGTGGGCACAAAATTTTCTCTCTATCCTCCTTCCCCAGCAAAATTTAGTCACACTAATCAGATGCATTTGTCACACAGGGTAAAGTGCTGCTTTTCAGTGCATCAGATTTCAGACAATTTATTTAATAGCCTAATCCTTTTCAGTGAGCTTTCAGAGGCCAAAACCTCCTGCCTCAGGTCAGTATAATGCTGTTACGGTATCCTCACCTGACCTAAGGAAGGAAGTATTGGTCTCTGTAACTTTATTAACACCATATTACTTTATCCTAAATTAAAAATAAAATTATTTTCTTTACCTTTGTTGTATGGCCATTTACTTTTTCTCATTGTGTCGCTCCCAGTCTCTAGATTCTGCTTTCCTTCGTTTTCACTTAACTCTTCTGACACGGTTTCCTGGCCATTTCTCATTTTTCTCTCCTTTTTCTTTGCTTTCTTCAATATTTTTCTGCCTCTCTCTCTCTCTCTGTCCTGATTTAATTCATTCTTACTATCCATTCTTTAATTTCCTTCATCTACTTATGGCTTTTCATCTTTTTCTCACCCTTGTTCTCCCCATGCCCCTCTTATTCTCCAGTCTTTCACTACTCCCCTTTTCCATCCAGCAGCTCTCCTCTTTCTCTCCCCATCCTTCCAGTCTCCCCTCTCTCGCCCCATCCTTCCAGTAGTCTCCCCTCTTTCTTTCTGCATCCTTCCGTCCAGTGTCACCTCTTTCTCCCTACCCTTCCATCCAGCGTCTTCCCTCTTTCTCTCCCCATCCTTCCATCCATCTACCCTCTCTCCTGATCCTTCCATCTAATGTCTCTCTCTCCTTCTTTCTAACCAGTGTCTCTTTATCACTCTACCCTTTTCTGTTCAGTGTCCCTTCTCTCTCCACATCCTTCCAGTCTCTCCCCTTTCTCTCTGCATCCTTCCAGTCTCTCCCCTTTCTCTCCCCATCCTTCCATCCAGAGTCTCTCTCCCCATCCATCCGTTTTCCCTCTTTCTCTCCCCATTCTTCCATCTGTTTTCCCTCTTTCTCTGCCATCCTTCCATCTATTTCCCTCTTTCTCCCCATCCTTCCATGTTTTCCCTCTTTCTCTGCCATCCTTCCATGTTTTCCCTCATTCTCTGCCATCCTTCCATCTGTTTTCCCTCTTTTCTCCCCATCCTTCCATGTTTTCCCTCTTTCTCCCCATCCTTCCATGTTTTCCCTCATTCTCTGCCATCCTTCCATCTGTTTTCCCTCTTTTTCTCCCCATCCTTCCATCTGTTTTCCCTCTTTCTCTGCCATCCTTCCATCTATTTTCCCTCTTTCTCCCCATCCTTCCATGTTTTCCCTCATTCTCTGCCATCCTTCCATGTTTTCCCTCATTCTCCCCATCCTTCCATGTTTTCCCTCTTTCTCCCCATCCTTCCATGTTTTCCCTTATTCTCTGCCATCCTTCCATCTGTTTTCCCTCTTTTTCTCCCCATCCTTCCATCTGTTTTCCCTCTTTCTCTGCCATCCTTCCATCTATTTTCCCTCTTTCTCCCCATCCTTCCATGTTTTCCCTCATTCTCTGCCATCCTTCCATCTGTTTTCCCTCTTTTCTCCCCATCCTTCCATGTTTTCCCTCTTTCTCCCCATCCTTCTATGTTTTCCCTCTTTCTCCCCATCCTTCCATCTGTTTTCCCTCTTTTTCTCCCCATCCTTCCATCTGTTTTCCCTCTTTTTCTCCCCATTCTTCCATGTTTTCCCTCTTTTCTTCGACGAGGCCCGCCCTGCATGCCAGCGCCCACCCCAGCTCCCATTGCCGGCCACTGCTGCTTTTCCTTTTGAGCAGCAGGGCCGGCGCTACAAAAAGAAGAAGCGCTAACGGCGCTAAGGAAGACGAAAAATGTTTTTAAAAAAAAGCGCGGCACCGGCAGGCACTGTCTAGGCAGCCTTGAGGCATTGGCTGCTGGCTCGCAGGCTCCTCCCCTCTCTACGTCACTGCAGTGACGTAGGAGACGGGAGGAGCCTGCGAGCCAGCAGCCAATGCCTCAAGGCTGCCTAGACAGTGCCTGCCGGTGCCGCGTTTTTTTTTTTTTTTTTTTACATTTTTCGTCTTCCTTAGCGCCGTTAGCACTTCTTCTTTTTGTAGCGCTGGCCCTGCTGCTCAACAGGAAAAGCAGCAGTGGCCGGCAATGGGTGCTGGGGCGGGCCTGGGCCGAAATTGGGTGGGCCTGGGCCCAGCCAGGCCCACCCGTAGCTACGCCCCTGATGCAACTACACTCTGCTCAAATAATCTCACTTACTGAGCAGGACCGCGATGGACTGGCAAAAGTACATGTGAGAATGGAGTGGATATAGCACCGTTCACAGAAGAGAGTGTGTATGAACAACTTAAAAACCTAAAGGTGGACAAAGCAGTGGGACCGGATGGGATCCACCCCAGGATATTGAGGGAGCTCAGAGAGGTTCTGGCGGGTCCTCTTAACGATTTGTTTAATAAATCCTTGGAGACGGGAGAGATTCCGTGGGATTGGAGAACGGCGGAGGTGGTCCCTCTTCACAAAAGTGGTGATAGGGAAGAAGCCGGAAACTACAGGCCGGTAAGCCTCACTTCGATTATTGGAAAAGTAATGGAAGTGATGCTGAAGGAAAGGATAGTGAATTTCCTAGAAGCAAATAAGTTGCAAGATCTGAGACAACATGGTTTCACCAAAGGGAAATCGTGCCAAACGAATCTCATTGAATTCTTTGACTGGATGACCGGAGAATTAAATCAAGGACGTGCTATGGACATAATCTACTTAGATTTCAGCAAAGCTTTTGACACAGTTCCCCACAGGAGGCTCTTGAATAAACTAGACAGGCTAAAGATAGGACCCGATGTGGTGAACTGGATTAGGAACTGGTTAATGGGCAGACGCGGTGGTAAATGGAGTTCGCTCAGAGGAGGGAAAGGTGAGTAGTGGAGTGCCTCAGGGATCGGTGCTGGGGCCGATTCTATTTAATATATTTATGAGTGACATTGCCGAAGGGTTACAAGGTGAAATTTGCCTTTTTGCAGATGACACCAAGATTTGCAACAGAATGGACACCCCGGAGGGAGTGGAAAACATGAAAAAAGATCTGCGGAAGCTAGAAGAATGGTCTAACGTTTGGCAATTAAAATTCAATGCGAAGAAATGCAAAGTGAAGCATTTAGGGAGTAGAAATCCAAGGGAGACGTATCTGTTAGGCGGGGAGAGTCTGATAGGTACGGCAGGGAGAGTGATCTTGGGGTGATAGTATCTGAGGACCTGAAGGTGACGAAACAGTGTGACAAGGCCGTGGCCGTAGCTAGAAGATTGCTAGGCTGTATAGAGAGAGGTATGACCAGCAGAAGAAAAGAGGTTTTAATACCCCTGTATAAGACGTTGGTAAGGCCCCACCTGGAGTATTGTGTTCAGTTTTGGAGGCCGTATCTTGCGAAGGATGTTAAAAAAATGGAAGTGGTGCAAAGAAAAGCTACGATAATGGTATGGGATTTGCGTTACAAGACGTATGAGGAGAGACTTGTTGACCTGAACATGTATACCCTGGAGGAAAGGAGAAACAGGGGTGATATGATACAGACGTTCAAATATTTGAAAGGTATTAATCCGCAAACAAACCTTTTCCGGAGAGGGGAAGGCGGTAGAATGAGAAGACATGAAATGAGATTGAAGGGGGGCAGACTCAAGAAAAATGTCAGGAAGTATTTCTTCACGGAGAGAGTGGTGAATGCTTGGAATGCCCTCCCACGGGAGGTGGTGGAAATGAAAACAGTAACGGAATTCAAACATGCGTGGGATAAACATAAAGGAATCCTGTTCAGAAGGAATGGATCCTCAGGAGCTTAGCCGAGATTGGGTGGCAGAGCCGGTGGTGGGAGGCGGGGCTGATGGTTGGGAGGCGGGGAAAATGCTGGGCAGACTTATACGGTCTGTGCCAGAGCTGGTGGTGGGAGGCGGGGCTGGTGGTTGGGAGGCGGGGATAGTGCTGGGCAGACTTGTACGGTCTGTGCCCTGAAGAGGACAGGTACAAATCAAGGTAGAGTATACACAAAAAGTAGCACATATGAGTTTATCTTGTTGGGCAGACTGGATGGACCGTGCAGATCTTTTTTTGCCGTCATCTACTATGTTACTATGAGAGAGGCTTTGTACATATATGCCAGAGGTGACAAGTGCTGGGTTTTTCATCAGTTGACTGATGAGATGAAGATGCAATATGAATAAGGTGTACTATAGTTCTTCTGAGCATTTACCCAACCTGAGAAATGAGAGAAACAGTAAGCTTCTAAGTTGTTTCCAGGCACAATGTTAGTAGAATGGTCACCTCTGGACAGGTCTCTGCATCAGAGTCAGGGTCTACAAGTTCAAATGAGTTCTCCATCACTGGAGATGTGTGGTCAGGTTTTAGAAGAAAATCTGGTCCTGACAACCTTGTGGTTTCCATTAGATGAGATGCTGATATAGCTCTAGTAGCACAATCTGCTGGATTTTGGTTAGTTGGCACGTATTGCCACTGTTCTGGTCATGTTGACTTTTGTATACGTGCAAGTCTTTTGCTGACATACACATAAAATCTTTTGGTTTGGTTGTAGATGTAGCCCAGGACGACTTCACAGTCAGTGTAAAAATTGCTGTATCTATTTGAATGTCCAGTTTATTGAGTATCTGCTTGAGTTTTAAGAAAGTTTCCAGAGGAGATCATGGAAATTATAGACCGGTATGTCTGATTTCGGTGCCAGGCAAAATGGTAGAGACTATTATTAAGAACAAAATTACAGAGCATATTCAAAAGCATGGATTAATTAGACAAAGTCAACATGGATTTAGTGAAGGGAAATCTTGCCTCACCAATCTACTACATTTCTTTGAAGGGGTGAACATCCATGTGGATAAAGGCGAGCCGGTTGATATTGTGTATCTGGATTTTCAGAAGGCGTTTGACAAAGTACCTCATGAGACTCCAGAGGAAATTGGAGAGTCATGGGATAGGAGGTAGTGTTCTATTGTGGATTAAAAACTGTTTAAAGGATAGAAAACAGAGAGTGGGGTTAAATGGTCATTATTCTCAATGGAGAAGGGTAGTTAGTGGGGTTCCCCAGGGATCTGTGCTGGGACCCCTGCTTTTTAACATATTTATAAATGACCTAGAGATGGGGGTAACTAGTGAGGTAATTAAATTTGCTGACGACACAAAGTTATTTAGATTGTGAGCTCTTTGAGCAAGGACTGTCTTTTCATGTATGGTGTACAGCGCTGCGTATGCCTTGTAGCGCTATAGAAGTGATAGTAGTAGTAGTTTCTGCTATCTCTACTGCTAGCACTACTCCACACAGTTCTAAGCATGGAATGGTATGATTAGGTTGTGGTGCTAACTTGACTTTGGCAAAGATGAATCCCACATGAGATAGCCCATCTGCATCTGTAGCTTTCAAGTAGGCCACTTCTGCTATGGCTTTTTCAGAAGATCTAGATCTCTTTGTGAGAGGCTGTATTGAGTGCTGCAGGAATGTAAGTGTGTGGGATGTGCAGTTCAAGAATCTTTAGAGAATCTTTCCATCTCTCCCATTCTTGTCACATTTCTAATCATTAGTACTTTGGGAAAGTTCCCTCAATAGGAATCTTCCTTGAATGGTGACTGGAGCTGCAAACCCCAGAGGATCGTATAGACTATTGAATGTGGTCAAGATACCTCTGTGTATATATGATTTCTCTTGGGTGGAGACTTGAAAGGTAAAAAGTCTCTGCATGTATTCTCTTTAGCAAGTCAGTGGCTTCTCCTATGGTTGGTAAGGACTTCAAACCATCATCAGCGTAAAAGTCTCTCAACAATGCGTTTGGCATCCATGCCATATTCTCTTTCACCTTCTCGGGCTGTCCTTCTAAGCCCGTAGGTTGCTACTACAGGTGATGGACTATTACCAAAGACACAAACTTTCATTCTGTCACGGTACCACAGGAATCTCAAATAGTTTCTATAGTCTTGGTATATGACAAAGCAATAAAGCATTTGCTGGATATCTGCTTTTGTGACAATGGGTTCCTTTCCGAAGTGAATCAAGACTGCTAATAGGCTGTTGATTATGTCAGGCCTAGAAGCAGCACATTGTTGAAAGAGATTCCTTGAAATTGAGCACTGAAATCAAACATAATCCTGATCTGGTCTGATTTTTGTGGGTGATACACACCAAAGATTGGTAAGTACCAACATTCTTCATTGTCTTTTAATGGCGGAGCTAGCTCTGCATGGCCATTATCTAGCATGTTCTGTACGAATGTTGTAAAGTTCTGTATTGTCTCTGGTTTCCTTTGTAGAGTCTTTTGCAATGAAGTGAGATGAGAGAGCTTGCTCTTTGTTGTTAAGGAGTCATGATCTTGACATCCTTAATGGTAGAGGAGCCACCCAGCAATTTGACTCATTTTTGTAGAATTCCATTATATATGACTCTCAAGAACTCTCTGTCTTCTACTGTTTTTTTCTACATTTGCTATCTGTTCATTTTATTTTTCCAATCATGGTAGTGCCAGTGAGTTTCTCTTTTCGGCTTTCTGTCTGTCTTCTGCTAATTATTTCTAGTGGCTACTGACCATTTGTCCTTTCTTGATCCTAATATCTTCTTCTATTCCCTCACATCCGTCTCTGATATATAGATCTTTCCCTTTTAGCTCTTTCCTCCCTTTCTTTTCTGCCTTTCTGTCTACTCAAATTTCACCTTGCTCATCACCCTACAGTTCTCCACCTTTCTTTTTTACTTTTCACCTACCTATCAACTTTCCATCTCCTACTCTGTCCTTAGCTCTCCTACTTCTACTCTCACTCCTTCCCCAGTCTCCTATTCCCTTCTGTCGCCCATTCCTTATTACCACATTTTTACCCTCTGTATTCACAATCCTCTTCTCACTCATCTTTGAAAACCCCCATGGCTTCTCCCATATAAGAATATAAGAACATAAGAGTAGCCATATTGGGTCAGACCAATGGTCCATCTAGCCCAGTATCCTGTTTTCTAAACAGTGACCAAGACAGGTCGCACGTACCTGGCAGAAATCCAATTAGCATCAACATTCCATACTACCAATCCTGGGGTAAGTAGTTGCTTCCCCATGTCTGTCTCAATAGCAGACTATGGACTTTTCCTCCAGGAATTTGTCCAATCCTTTTTTTGTTGGAATGTAATTGTATTTTGCATGCATTGACTGTCACCTATTATTTCTCTGTGATTACTCTGTGACCTCTGATGTGAATTACTTAGAGAGGTCACATAGCTATGCAACTTCCTGTGGGGGTTAGACACAGCACATGCAGCACATGGAGCACATGGAGCTCATGATCTCTCCTAACCTGAGAGGATCTATGGTGGTGTGAGCATCCATTACCATCTAAGCACATGGAAGGAGCTGATAATACAAATGTATAGTAATATGTATATATAAGCCTGTCTGATTATAATCTAACTGCAAACTGTGAGTAAACAGATGTTTTGTTACTTCAACTTTAAAGTGACTCAGCAGTGAATTATTCAGGGGTGAATGAGAGAGAGATGAAGAAAGAAATTAACATTTCTAAAGCTGAAGCTGTGTGTACTAAAATCTGCTAATTATTTACTACAAATAATCCAACAAAAGGGTTACGGGCCCAGGCTCAGGAATTGAAAAAGAAGAGAAATATTACCAGGCAGAAAAAAGGCCACATTTTTCTCTTAAGTTTTAAAGGAAAGATTCAGTCTGTCTCTCTCTCCCCCCACACAGCAGACAGAAGGCTAAGAAAATGGCTGAGGGAAGAAATTCACCATTTTTCTATTCTCTCAAGGTGCCTAAATTAACTGAGTTTAATTATCGGCAGTGGGAACTAAGATTCATATGTCTCCTTCGAGCAAAAGGATTAAATATATGCTTAGACCAAGACAGAACAGCTGAAAATATGGCTGAATGGGACAATGCAAACTATTATGTGAAGTGCATGCTTTTGGAAGCTCTCTCAGAGAAACAAGCCATATTAGTGGAGGGAAAAGATACACCAAAGGACATTTTAAATAAACTGAGAACTATGTATGCAACTACATATGCAAAGCAGCAACCAATTTGGTTAGCAGAGTTGAATGAAACTAAATTAAGGGATAAAAGTAAATGTAATGATCACATTATGCATCTTATGTCTTCATTTCAAAAGTTAGAACTTTCTGGAATTCCCATGTGTGATGCATTGAAAAGAGCATTTCTTTTTACCTCACTATCAAAGAAGTTTGATGTTTTTAGGTCTGTAAATGAGGCCATTGAAGGGCAATCTTTTGAACAGGCAACATCAAAACTAAGGCAGGAATGCATAATAAATGATTCTGAGGAGATGTGTTCTCAAAGTCAGTCAGAGAGAAATGAAACAAATTTCTTGGCAAAGAACAGAGGAAGGCGGAGCTATGGGAAAACTCCACCCAAGGGCAAGCTGATTTGCTACTCATGTGGAAAGGAGGGACATGTATCTAAATGGTGTAAGGAAACACAAAACACTCCCTCTAGCTCACCTAAGCCAATGGAACTAAAGAATTTTTCAAACCAGGAAATGTATGAAGGACAAAGATAAACACAAGGGTTTTCTAATGGCAGAAAAATCTTTGACTATGGTAAATAATAATTCAAATGAAAGTACTTGGATTTTGGATTCAGGGAGCACATGCCATTTAACCAATTGTAAGAATTTCTTTCAGGAAATGTGTCCAGAGGAAGGTATTCTTAAAACTGCAAACGCAGGGACTGCTAAGATCCAAGCAAAAGGTATTGGATTCTTAAAATGCAAAGTGTCTAATGAAGTTAAAGAAATTCCTGTAAGTGATGTCTTGTATATTCCCCAAGCAGTTTGCAATATGCTTAGTGTATCTACATTAGATAAGAAGGGATTTGCGATTCATTTTGAAAACAGTAAGTGCACAATCTCTAAAAATGATGAAGTGTATGCTGAAGCTTTTATGCATAATGATGTTTATAAACTGAGCATTTCAGGTGAAGCCTCACATATGGTGCAAGTAAGGAAGAATGATGGTAAATGTAGTCTGGAAATCTGGCACCGCCGCCTGGGACATCGTGATTTTAAGGTGATCCAGGATCTTTACAGTAAGCAACTAGCCACAGGCATTCAGATAAGTGCAGATGCTGGTAAAATGGAGAAATGCATAGACTGTGTTACTCAAAAAGGTGCGAGACCCTCATTTCCTGCATACACAGGAAATAGGAGTAATAAAGTGCTGGACTTAATACACAGTGACTTATGTGGACCGTTTAATATCCCATCATTGGGAAATAACAGATTTGTGCTAATATTCTTGGATGATTTCTCTAGATATTGTGTGGCCTATTTGCTGAAAGAGAAAAGTCAAGTCACAGACATGCTGAAGAAATACGTAGCCATGGTGAGCAATAAATTTGAAAGAAAACCAAAGGTTCTTCAGACCGACAATGGTGGTGAGTTCACTTCACAAAGCATGCGCACATTTCTAGAACAAGAAGGCATTCAGCATATCACAACAGTAGCTTATACACCAGAGCAAAATTCTGTTGCAGAGAGAAAATTTAGGTCACTTGTGGAAATGACCAGATGTATGCTGTCAGATAGCAATCTCCCTAAAAGACTATGGGGGGAAGCAATTCTCACAGCAGTGTACCTACAAAACAGAATGCCAACTAAAGGCGCTGAGCGCACACCACATGAGACATGGCATGGTAGGAAGCCAAACCTGTCACATATAAGAACATTTGGAAGTACAGCATATGCTCATATACCAAAGCAAAGAAGGCATAAGCTGGATTCCACAACAGAAAGGGGCATTTTAGTTGGCTATGCTCCAGGACACAAAGGATATAGAATTTTGAATCTGAAAACTGGCATTGTTGGCATAAGACATGTTACATATTTTGATGAAAACAAAAGGGTTGATAAAGGCTGGATTATCCCAGATGAGCCTTATCATCCAGAATATGAAACTAGAACCATAATAGACATGCCAGTGTATATAAATGCCATACCAAGGCAGATGTCTGAAAGCAACTCATCTGTACCTAACGAGGAACAGGCAGAGGAAGCAGACACAGAAAGGATCATTGAAGAAGACAGTACAGTTGGAGAAGGGGAATCAATTGGAGAAGAACTCTCAGATTTAGAGGATGCGGAAAGGTCAGACCAACCTGTTGTCAGACGCTCATCCAGGGAAAACAAAGGTGTTCCACCCCCAAGACTGTCTTACCTAACAAAGTCAGCAGAAGCTCAAGAGCCCTTAACATGGGATGAGATTGAGAAAATGCCAGCAGAAGAAGCTGCTGAATGGCATAAAGCTGCACAAGAAGAAATTGATGCATTGGATAAAAATAATACTTGGATTCTTACAAAATTACCTCCTGGCAAGAAAGCTATAGGATGCAAATGGGTATTCAAGTTAAAAAGGAATGCACAAGGAAAAGTGGAAAGGTATAAAGCCAGATTAGTGGCAAAGGGATATCTTCAAAAATATGGAGAAGATTTTGATGAAGTGTTTGCACCTGTAGTGAAACACACGACAATCAGAACACTTCTGAGCATTGCAGTCTCAAAAGGCATGCAAGTCAACCACATTGATGTGAAAACAGCGTTTCTTCACGGAGATATAACTGAAGACTTGTACATGGAACAGCCAACAGGTTTCATAAATACAAAACAAAGACAGCTAGTGTGTAAATTAAACAAAGGTCTTTATGGATTAAAGCAAAGTGCAGAATGTTGGAATGATAAATTGCATGAAATATTGACAAATTTAGGATTTAAGCAAGGTGAAGCAGATAAATGCTTGTACACTAGGTGCACAAATGGACAATATGCATACATTTTAGCTTTTGTTGATGATCTGCTCATTGCAAGCAAAAGTGAGCAAGAGTACAAGGGCATTGTAAAATATTTAAACCACAATGTTGAGATAAAAGAACTGGGTAATGTGTCATACTATCTTGGTATAGAAATTGAGAAACAAAATGATGGTTCTTATCTTCTAAGCCAGAAGCAGAAAATAAATGAGCTTATTGAAAGTTTAGGTATGCAAGATGCCCAAGTTGTAAGCACTCCCATGATCACTGATTTTCTGAAGGATGAAACAGTAAGAGAACCTTTACCAGATAACATCCAATATAGATCAGCCATAGGTAAGCTTTTATATCTAACTACCACATACAGGGCTGATATAGCAAATGCAGTAGGAATTTTGAGCAGAAGGGTCAGCTCACCTACCAAATCAGATTGGACTGCAGTTAAAAGGATGGTAAGGTATTTAAAGGGTACCATTGATTGTAAATTAAAGATTTCAGCCAATAGTAATCCAAAACTAATATGTTACTGTGATTCAGATTGGGCAGGGGATCATTCTGATTATAAATCCACAAGTGGATATGTGTTTATGTATGGAAATGTACAAATTTCATGGGCCAGTCATAAACAAAGTATTGTGAGTTTGTCTTCTACAGAAGCCGAATATGTGGCCGTATCGGAAGCGTGCAGAGAACTGATGTGGATTGAAAAACTTTTGCTGGATTTCGGAATAGCTGAAAAGAGACCAATCCAGATAATGGAAGATAATCAGAGCTGCATCCGACTGTCACAGAATGACAAGGTTCAGTCACGCACCAAGCACATCGCAACGAAATACCACAACGTGCGAGAGTTGGCGAAAGAAGGGGTCATCAGTCTACACTATTGTCACACCAGTGAGATGACAGCTGACATCATGACCAAACCGTTACCCAGAGAACATTTTGTGAATCTGCGTATAAAGCTTGGACTTTGTATGAATAAATAATTGCATGACAGTTATGCATGAGAAGGGGTTTGTTGGAATGTAATTGTATTTTGCATGCATTGACTGTCACCTATTATTTCTCTGTGATTACTCTGTGACCTCTGATGTGAATTACTTAGAGAGGTCACATAGCTATGCAACTTCCTGTGGGGGTTAGACACAGCACATGCAGCACATGGAGCACATGGAGCTCATGATCTCTCCTAACCTGAGAGGATCTATGGTGGTGTGAGCATCCATTACCATCTAAGCACATGGAAGGAGCTGATAATACAAATGTATAGTAATATGTATATATAAGCCTGTCTGATTATAATCTAACTGCAAACTGTGAGTAAACAGATGTTTTGTTACTTCAACTTTAAAGTGACTCAGCAGTGAATTATTCAGGGGTGAATGAGAGAGAGATGAAGAAAGAAATTAACATTTCTAAAGCTGAAGCTGTGTGTACTAAAATCTGCTAATTATTTACTACAAATAATCCAACATTTTTAAACTCAGATATGCAAACAGCTGTTACTATATCCTCCAACAAAGAGTTCCAGAGCTTAACTGTTCATTGAGTGAAAAAATATTTCCTCTTATTTGTTTTAAAAGCATTTCCATGTAACTTCCTCAAGTGTCCCCTAGTCTTTGTACTTTTAGAACGAGTAAAAAAGCAATTTGCTTCTACTTGTTCTACACCACTCAGGATTTTGTAGACCTCAATCATACCTCCTCTCATCTGTCTCTTTTTTCCAAGCTGAAGAGTCTTAACCTTTTTAGCCTTTCCTCATATGAGAGGAGTTCCATCCCCTTTATCATTTTGGTTGCTCTTCTTTGTTCAACATCTTGCCTCCCTCCAACTTTGTAGCTCAACATCTCCTCTTTCTTTCTCCTTTTCTCTAACCCCACCCTTATAGCTCATCTTCTCTCTATCTCTTCACCCTCCACTCTTGTAGCCAAACACCTTCCCTCTATCTCTCCTCCTTCCATTTGTATCCTAACATCTCCCTGTCCCTTCACTGCAACAATACAGCTTCTCCCCTTTCTCCAACAACGCAGATTCTCCCTCTCTCTCTCTCTCTCTCCTCCCCCCATAGTCATCCTCCCCTCCCTAACCCTATCTTCTCCTTCCTGAAGTCAGCATCTCCCCTCCCATTCTTCTCCTTCTCCCACTAGTTAGCATCTTCACTTTCATTCTACTCCTTCCTCCCATTGTCAGCATCTTCCTTCCCATTCTTCTCCTTTCCCCATAGTTAGCTTCTCCCCTCCTATTCTTCTCCTTCCCCTCATAGTCAGCATCTCCCCTTCCATTCCTCTCCTTCCCCTCATAGTCAGCATCTCCCCTTCCATTCCTCTCTTTCCCCTCATAGTCAGCATCTCCCCTTCCATTCCTCTCTTTCCCCTCATAGTCAGCATCTCCCCTCCCATACTTCTCCTTCACCTCATAGTCAGCATCTCCCACTCTTTCATACTTCACATTCAGAATCCTACTGTCTCTTCCTTCCCATTGTCTCCCATTTTCCCCTCTCCTCCGTCCAGCATTTCTTCTTCACCCCCTCAAATGGTCCAGCATGTCTCCTTCCCCCAAATAGTCAAGTGTATCTGCTCCTCTCCCCACCCCCACCACCATGATCTAGAATGTCTTCTTCTCTCTCGACCCCCACCCCCCATAGTCCAGCATATCTCCTTCTCTCCTCCCCTGCCCAAGAGATTCTTCTTTCTCTCTTTTGAATACCTCTCAGAGCTGAACTGAACTCAGACACGGTCTCAGATGCAGCTCCTTCTGGTTGCCTGGTCCTCTGTGCTCAGATCCAGGGGATATCCTCTATATTCTCTCCTAGGATCTGTGGCTCCCTGCTGCACTCTGGAATTGCTTCATTTCTTTCAGAGAAGTGCAGAGACCTAACCAATTTTTCCTTAGCGCATGCAGATGAATCCAGTAACTGGTGGGTTGTATCCATCTACCAGCAGGTGAAGCTAAAGATAACTTAAACTGAAGTGATACTGGACGACCAGCCCCTTCAGTAGCCAGTATATCTCTTATCTCTAGCAGGTGGTGGATGACTTCTCACGAGCTCCTGGATTTTCTTCTGGGGTCTTTTGCTAGGCTGCTGACCAGCTAAGAGTTGGAGGTGTTTGACCACTTTTGGTTCTCTTTGGAAGCATACTTGATCAGTGGGGTCCCAGCTTCATCCCGTCTTACCCTGTAACCCAGCCTGTGGTTCCTTTGCCTTCCTCACCAACTTAAAAAAAAAAAAAAGAAGCAAACAGTGCAGTAAAAAAAAAAAGTATAAAGTATAGATGAACAGCTGCTGACAGGACTGGAATGGTCCTTGGCCCACAGAGCACCTGTGGCTGTGGGACTGTGCTGGGTGGTGCTGCCGTGCTCTAAGCCGTGTTTTCAGTGAGTACTTGAAATTTCTTTTCTTGCGCTCTTGTTGGTGGTTTGTTTCAGGCGTATCAGCGGCATGGTGGCTGAAGTAGTAAAGTGATGTTCCCACTGTGAGAAAAGGAGTGGCGTGAGCCCTTGTGCTGATCCGAAGATCAGCAGCCAGAATTCCCAACGCTTCACCTGCAACGATCACCATTCCCCAGCGGTTGAGCCCCTGGGTTCAAGTGGCCAGCAAGACTTGGAAGTGGGAGGAGAGCAGGACTCAGGAGATGACAGAGATGGTCAACAAATCAGCAGAGGTCAGGTCCAGGCACAGATTCAGGGCAGGCAGCAATCCAGTAAAAGTCAGGTCCAGGCACAGAGTCAAAACCAGGTAAAACAGGAGCAATCACAACAGGAACGCACCAGATACCAGGAAGAAGTAGCTGAGACAAAGGCAGGAGGGAAACTCCTAGTTTTAAAGTGAAGGCATCTGACGTCTGAGTAGGCACGCCCAAAGTGTAGGCACATCCAAAGTGTAGGCGCGTCAGAAATATTGGCATGTAAAACCGGAACTGAAGAGAGAAGTGTATGCTAGGGGAAATCCTTTGCCTCCACATCTGATGTTCCAGGTACATGACAGGAGGCTGGTGCTGCAATTTTGGGTTTCTTGGTTTCCCATGCTGAACGTTTGGGTGCACGTACCATTTATTTTATTTTTGCTACATTTGTACCCCACGCTTTCCCACTCATAGCAAGTTCAATGTGGCTTACATATTATATACAGGTACTTATTTGTACCTGGGGCAATAGAGGGTTAAGTGACTTGCCCAGAGTCACAAGGAGCTGCCTGTGCCTGCAGTGGGAATCGAACCCTATTCCCCAGGACCAAAGTCCACCACTGTAACCACTAGGCCACTCCTCCACTCCGCTGCTGTGGTTCCCGATAATCAGCTGATGGCAGTGTCAGATCCTTTGTGTGGTCCTGTAAATTTGGCCTCCTGCTCAACTGGTGCTCCTTTCTTTTCTTGTGCCTGCCTCTGGCCCACCTAGTGGAATTGGTGGGGTGGGGAAGGGATTTTCTCCTGAATTTATCTTGCTGTTTCATCAGGCCTACTTATTAAAGAGGGTCCTCGCTCAGTCGCAGCTCCTGACTGATTCCTACACCCTTGTGTGCTACCTATAGGATGTGGTATCTCCTTTCCAGGATCCTCTTGAGCCTGCTGCCCAGAAGAGAAGATGGGTGGATGAGTGAGACAAGGTCGGTGGCCCCTTTTACCCACCTGCCTTCTATTGCCGCCCTATCTAGGGGTTCTCTCTGCCCTTCACGTCTTGAAGAATTGGAGGAGGGCAAATTGTTCCAGGAGGAACTGGATGATCCCACTGCTGTTTGCCTTGTTTGATCACCAATGCCTTGGTGACCTTGAATGTCACTGACCCTGAGGTGGCTACGTTTGCTGCGGTCAATCCTAAAATGGCCGGCACCAGGAAGCCTATGAAGGCATTTTGTGTGCATGAAGCTATTCAGTAACTCATTACAACTCAGTGGCCAGACCCTGATGGGGGTCTCTAGGGTGCAAAGGCTATAGCCTGTCTTTACCCTGTTGTCGCTGACCAGACCAAGAGGTTTGGTCATTATTACCGTGGACGCGCTTGTGATGGCGTTTACCAAGAAGAATACTCTCCCTGTGGAGGGTGGTGTAGCTCTCAAGGATATGCAGGACAAGAGCCTGGGGGCTTCCTTGAAACGAACTATTGAGGTCTCTGCTTTGGCCCTCCAGGCCTCTATTTGCAGTTCATACACAGCCATGGCATGCCTTAGCTGGTTCCAGCAGACTTTGGAGCAGGATGTGGCTTTGGCCCTGAACTCCGTAGGATTTCATTTGGAATCAGGGTTGGCCTATTTGGCTGATTCCCTTTATGATCTGGTCCGAACTTTGGCCAAGCAGATGGCTTTGGCGGTGTTCTCTCGAAGACAGTTGTGGCTTCCGCATTGGGCGGCAGATTTGGCCTTGAAGCAGCGCCTCACTAGGTTACCCTTTATGGGCAAGCTCCTATTTGGTGAGGGCCTGGAGAAGATCTTGAAGGATTCGGGGGACTTCAAGGCACGGCTTCTGGAGGATAGATCCAGGTCCACCCATCAGGCCGGGACCTCCCGGCCTCATCTTCGGAAGGCTCACAGGTACATTCTGGGTCAACCCACAACACCCTTTAGGCACCCTAGATTTCAATAACAGTCTTCCTTTCGAGGATACCAGAAGCCAGTTGCTGCCGCAGCTCATTCAGGAGCCCCTGGACATTCTTCCTAATGATGGGGTGCTGGTTCACTCTTCGTTACAGAGAATAGGGGGTCGGTTGACCCTTTTCTACAAAGAGTGGGCCAAGCTTACTTCAGACCAGTGGGTGTTGGATATCGTCAGGGATGTACAGGTGCAAATTTTCTGCGCCCATCGGTGAGGCATTTTTGGAGTTTTAGTGTGCAACTGTCACAAAGCGGGCGGCGGTGGAAGCCACTCTGCTTTCCCTGTTGGATCTAGGGGCTGTGGTGCCAGTTCCTCCCTCAGAGGTACGCACGAGGCGTTATTCCATTTATTTAATGGTTCCCTGGAAAGGGAGATCCTTTCATCCTATTCTCGATCTTCGCAAGGTCAATCAGTCCCTATGTGTTCAACATTTTTGCATGGAAACGCTTCGCTCGGTGGTTGCAGTGGTGCAGCCTGGAGAATTTCTAATGGTGTTGGACTTCAAGGAGGCCTACCTGCATATTCCCATTTGGGATCCACATCAGCGTTTCCTGTGTTTTGCCATTCTAGGGCACCATTTTCATTTTTGCGCTCTCCCCTTTGGCTTGACCACAGCTCTGCGTACCTTTTCGAAAGTCATGGTGGTCGTGGTGGCAGCCCTCAGATGGGAGGGAATTCAAGTTCATCCCTACCTGGATGACTGGCTGATTTGGACGGACTCCCTCCAGGAGAGCTGGCAGGCCACCAATTGAGTTATAGCTCGGTTGCAGTCCTTAGGCTGGGTTATCAACCATCCCAAGAGTTATCTGGTTTCATCGGTGCCCGCTTAGACACAGAATATTTTTTGACAGAGAACAGGAAGATCAATCTACACTCTCAGATTCGCAATCTTCTCTACTTGTCGAGCCCTCGAGTTCTGGGACTACGTGCAGGTATTGTCCATGGCAGCTACTCTCAAGGTGGTGCCACGGGCTTGGGCCCATGTGCAGCCTTTACAGCTGTCGCTCCTAAGTTGATAGTCGCTGATTTCCCAGTTCTGTCAGCTGTGGCTTCCATGGCTTCCTCAGGTCTGCCGCAGTATGACCTGGTGGCTCCATGACCACAATTTAGTGAAGGGGATGTCGCTGGTATTTCCACAGTGGGTAGTTGTGATGACAGATGCCAGACTTTCTGGCTTGGGTGCTCATTGTCTGCATTGGTATGCACAGGGCACTTGGACCATGCTGGAGGTGACTTTGCTGATCAATCGGCTGGAACTGCAGGCCATGATATATGCCTTACTGGAGTCTCAGGCTTTGCTGTTGGACAAGGCAGTCCAAATTTATTGGACAACACAACGGCAGTGACTACATCAATCGCCAGGGTGGGACACAGAGTAGGGCTCTGTGGGTCGAGGTAGCCCACCTCTTGGAGTGGGCGGAAGCCCATCTGCAGTGCCTCTTGGCAGCTCACATTGCAGGGCATTGCAGTGTGCAGAGGAAATTGCGTCCTTAATACATTTTCTCAGCCAGCATCTGGATCCAGCAGAGTGGGAATTATCCAAGGAAGCTTTTCGCCTGATTTGCCAAAAGTGGGGCATTCCAGAGACAGACCTGATGGCAACCCAAGTCAATGCCAAGGTACTATCCTTTTTTCAGCAGAAGAAAAGAAAATGGGTCTGCCGGTCTGGGTGTGCTGCTTTGGCCATGGCCGGAGTCGGTCCTTCTCTACGTTTTCCCTTCATGGCCATTGATAGGTAGGGTACTGCTCAGGATAGGGTGACATTGAGGGCAGGTCATCCTGGTAGCCCCGGATTGGCCATGGCGCCCATGATATGCGGACTTGGTTCGTCTCCTCCTGGAGCTGCACACTGCGGTTTCTGTAAGTCCCGGTCTTCTGCATCAGGGTCCAACGGCATTGAAATATATTGTGTTTCTGTGAAGGTACAAAAGAAAGACCTTTGGAAAGGATTGTTAACTCAGTAACTGAAAGAATATAGAAAGAAATTAATCACAGTAGAATCTTTCATCGTTGTGATCGAGTTTGTAGATACTCTTGTTTCACATTCTGTCTCTGCAGTTCTGTCAGCACTGAATGGAGTTTAAGTAAGCAATGTTTTGTGGATGTTAACATGAAGATATTTTTGAACAAATACTGCTAATTTCTCTTCTTTCCGCAGATTTTTGACAACTGACCCTGATGCTGCCTAACAAAATGTTGGCCATTGTCGATCACGGTCCATTTCTGGTTCAGTCAGAAAAAAGAGACCATGCAGCTAAATATTTAAAGCTGACATTTTTGCTAAATTTGTGATTCAATTAAATCCATTTGGGAGGTTTTTTTTTGCCAATGATGATGAAGCCATGCTCTACCGGCCAATAGCTGGGAGCTTCTTGAGGCTTTTTCCTCCCTTTATATTATCTTCATTGCTCATTTACCAATATACAAGGAATCTTTAACGTGATGTACAAACATTAGAGAAGCTGCCAAAGGAAGCAATACAAAAAGACACAGAAGGAGTGTAAATTAAATAGAATAAATGGAAACTAATAACTATACAGAGCTCAGAATACTACAAAATGTTAAAAAAAAAAAAAAAGTGCAGGGTTTCTTGTGGGACTTGTACTTTCAGATTCTATTTCCAGAGAATACATTTCTCATTGTTAATTTTCTGTTTCAGAAAAGGAAGTGAAGCTACCCACATTTTCTAGTTACCTGTATTTTCTGTTTTGCCCAACCCTGATCTACAGAGAAAGCTATCCCAGGTAAGAGAAGCTGCAGAGTGTCAGATCAGCTATCCAGGTAAGGAGGACCAGGAAAGTACACACTGCTTAAAATGAGTGTACCCTTAAAACCTATGTAGAACAATTCAAGATTGTTTCTGGTGAAGATGCCTTTGCTTTCCAGTGACTGCAACACAGGGTAGTAAACTTCACAAGAACAATGGTAAATGAACTCAGGAGTCTAGTAAAACAAATAAGTGGAAATATTCCAAGAGTCCAGCCCAGCTGTACAATATTTAATTGGAAGAAAATGGCAAACTCTGGAGAATTTTTGAAATATGTAATGTGAGCACTCTGGAGGGCTGGTGCGAGGAAAAGGGGATAGTGGGTCTTTCAGCCGGCATCATCCCCGTTCATTCAGCCCAGCTAGGAGAACAGGGCGCCCTCTAGGGATCAAACTGCCAGGGAAAGCTGTAATGCAGGAGAAAAACTACACTTCCCAGAAGCCAGTGCAGGGTCAGCTGAACTCCCAGGAGGGGGAGGGTGGAGTGACTGATTGGGAGATGAGGTCTGATCCTGGAGATGGGGAACAGCTGGTGGAGCTTGGGGAGGAGGAGATGGAGTGGAATAAAGAGGAGGTAGAAGGAGAAGGTAAGGAGGAGTGCATGGAGGTTGGAAGGTTTGCTCAAACTTCCTCAGGAAAGGTAAAGGCTTTGGTGGCGGGAGTGTGGCCCAAGCTGTGCATACTTGGAGAGGATAAAATAATCCAGTGGGGAAGCCACTGGTGGAAGAAGCTAACCCATAAACTATCTAAGGGTAGAAGATAGTGCTGATGAGGGGAGGCTACAATTGGGAGCAAGACAAAGGTTTATATTCTGAGTTAAGATTGGACTGTGTTAATAAGCTGAATGTGGAAAAACTGAACTGACTCTTGCATTCTTGAGGAAGTAACTGCTTGAAGATTAAAGCTGTATTAAAAGATGCTGAGAGAATAAAGACCTGTGGTTTTCAAGAACTATAAGACTGCTGGAGTTTGTGTGTCCCAGTGGTGAGCTGATCCTGGGCGCAGGTCAGCTGGGCAGCAGTTAAACTAGGCCAGAAGCAGTGCAGCAAGGCGGTGGTTGCAGCTCGTACCGGGGAAAAGCTAGCCAAGCTAAGCAGGGTCGACCCCGGCTCTCACCTGGAAGGGTGACCTGGTTACAGAATGGTGGCAGTGGTGGGACTGTCTGAACAACCCGCCGGCAAAAGAAGCGTGTATTGCTCCGAGTTCTGGTAAGCATATACGGGACTCGGGTAACCAGGAGGAGGGGGATCTAGAGGGCCGGAGCTGTGTAATACCGCACTTGGAGAGTGTTCTTTGTTGTTCCCTTTCTCTCAGGTACCGGTGGCTAAGGCGACATGGAGTCGAAGGAGCTGCTGTCTTTTATGGCCCACCAGTTCCAAAAGCAGCAGGAAATGGCTCAGAGACTTCTAGAGGATTCCTTGGCTGCTTCTCGAGCACAGATACAACCGGTGCTGGAGGTGGTGCAGGAATTGTTACGGGCAGTACCCCTACCGAGGAAAGAGAGCCCCTCATTGGAGGCTATAGCCACTGGAGCTGTGCCTGGAAGCCTGGAGCCTGGACGGGTTAATTGGCTGCCTTGGGGCAAGTTAACAGAGCAGGACGACATTGAGGATTATCTGGGGACTTTTGAGCGGGTAGCATTGGCGGCTGCCTGGCCTCAAGAACAATGGACCATCAGACTGGCTCCCGCCCTGTCCGGGGAAGCCCTGGCAGCTTTTCGGAGCCTGTTGCCAGGGGACGTGGTGGATTATCAAAAGCTGAAAATGGCTATTTTGGACCGGTATGGGGTAAGCAGACAAACTTATCGCAGGCGCTTTCGGAGTTGGAGGTGGAGGGAGGGGGAGACTCCGAAGGCCTTGGCCCAGAAGCTGATGGACTTGGCTATCAAATGGTTAGAGCCTGATAAGCGGGCAGTGACTCAGTTAATGCAGGATCTGGTGCTGGAGCAGTTTTTAGAGGCTCTACCGGAGAGTATCAGGGTTAATTTGATCAGGAAGGGATGTGAGACTCTGGAAGAAGCTATCAAAGGCTTTGAATACTTTCTGGAGTCACAATACTCTGAGGGGGGAGAGGGTGTCTGGCGGGGTGGTCGGGGTAAAATGTTCAAAGGATCTGGGTGGAGGGAGGAAGGTCCTAAGGAGGATGATAGAGTGTGCTACCGATGTGGGAAGTCGGGACATCTGAGGAGGGACTGTAGGGCCAAGTTGGGGCTCATATCTCAGGTAACCCCCTCTAAGGAACCCCAGTTTACGCATTGGGTTAAGATAGGAGGGGTCTCGGTGGAAGGGACTCAGGAGCGGACCAGACAATGTGCTCCCAGAAGTTGTGGGGGCAGATTGCCCGGAAAGGGGGTCAGCAGGGTAAGAAAAGAGACCGGTCCGTGGCTATTCAGTGCATACACGGGGCCTCCTCAAGGTATCCGGTCCGGCTAGTAGACATACAGGACCAGGAGGGCCTTCAGTGGGTGTGGGTGGCTGTACTTCCTAGGCTTCCTCAGGATCTCATTTTAGGACGGGATTGGGCTCCATTCACATACTGCCTTGGGGGTAAGCAAGCCTTGGTATCTACCCGGGCCCAGGAGAGGCAGGAGAAGGAGCAGGAAATGTCCCTGGCGCAAGTATTTCCATTCCAGGGAGAGGTTATGGGGCGGCCGGGGAAGACAAGGAAAGGCTCTCAGCAAAAGAAACGAGGTCAGGAGCAAAGGCGGCAGCATTGTCAAGAGCTCCTTCATCAGGGGAGGTTCCCAGGGGATACGGAACAGGTGTTAGAGAGATTCCCTGATTTTTCCAAAGAGCAAAAAGATGACCAGACATTGCAATATGCGTGGGAGCGGGTAGATCAAGAGGGAGAAACCAGCTTCCCTCGGTTTGTTAGTGACAAGGGGTTGCTATATCGGCTGTCCTGTTTAGCAGGGGGGAAGGAACCTCAGAAACAGTTAGTAGTACCGAGGGGGTTTAGGAACCTGGTGTTACGGGTATCTCATGATCATATCTTAGGGGGTCACAAGGGGGCTCAGAATACTCTCCGGCAGGTATTAAACAGATTTTACTGGCCCGGGGTGTATAAAGAGGTGGAACAATTTTGCAGCTCCTGTAATCAGTGTCAGAGGGTATCAGAGCAAATACCGAACAGAGTGCCCCTACGACCCCTTCCCCGTATAGGGACTCCTATTACCCGTATGGCAATGGATATGATCGGGCCCATTGATAAGTCCCGAAGGGGGTATTCCTATATTCTAGTGATCATGGATATGGCCACAAGATACCCCTGGGCCGTGCCGCTTCGTACCACCTCAGCGAAAGTTATTGCGGCCCAGCTAATTCGGATCTTTTGTGAAGTGGGGTTTCCCAGGGAAATGATTACCGACCGGGGGACCAATTTCATGTCACGAACCCTGGCCCAGGTGTGGGAGGCTTTCGGAATACAGCATATTCGGACCGCAGCTTACCATCCTCAGACTAATGGCCTGGTGGAGAGATTCAATAAAACCTTGAAAATGTTGTTGAGGAAAGGGTTAGGTTCCTCCCATGAGGAATGGGATCTATTGTTACCATTTGTTTTGTATGTGTGTAGGGAGAATGTTCAGGCCTCTCTGGGCGTATCACCATTTGAATTGATGTATGGGAGATCACCCCGGGGAGTGTTGGATGTGTTAAGGGAGCAGTGGGTTCCTCCGGAAGAGGAGGATCGGGATGTAGTGAACTATCTAGTGAAGCTGAAGGAACGGTTGCATAAATTGAGCCGCGGGGCTCAGCAACACTGGGAGAGGAGTCAGGATTACCAGAAAGCCTATTATGACCGGAAAGGGGTGGAGAGGGCATTGAAGGTGGGGGACAAAGTCTTGATCATGATTTCAGACTCACCTCATAAGTTCGTGGGACGCTGGAGGGGTCCTGCGGTCATAGAAAAGAAGTTAGGTCCAGTCACCTACTTAGTAAGGAATGAGCAGGGCCGGGAGCAGACCTATCATATAAATGTACTTAAACCTTGGCAAGAGCGAAGGGGACTATTGGGTCAGGCTAGGGGGGAAGCTGAGGAAGAATTAGGACCACAGATCACGGAGATATATAAGGCAGGAGAACCGCAGATTGCAACTACATTGCCAGGGAGTCAGCAGAAAGAGGTTCAGGCACTTGTGGAGGAGTTTCGGGATGTCCTGACTCCTTGCCCAGGGGAAACTCACCTTATCATGCATGATATCATCTCGGAGCCGGGCCGGGTGGTCAGACAGAGACCTTACCGTCTCTCACCCCCAAAGAAACAAGAGGTGGTCCGTCAGGTACAGGAGATGCTGGATTTTGGGGTCATTGAGGAATCTGTCAGTCCATGGTCGAGTCCTGTGGTGTTAGTGCCCAAATCCGATGGTACGTGGCGGTTTTGCATCGACTTTAGGCAAGTTAATGCGCTCTCGGATGCCGACGCCTATCCGATGCCACGTATTGATGAGCTTCTGGATCGCTTGGGTACTGCACGATATCTGTCCACCCTGGACTTGACAAAAGGGTATTGGCAGATCCCTCTGACTCAGGAGGCCAAGCCTAAGACAGCCTTCTCTACACCCATGGGGCTCTATCAATTTAAACGCATGCCGTTTGGTCTTAATTCAGCGGCAGCTTCCTGCCAGCGGTTGTTAGATCAGGTGTTAAGACCGCATCAACAATATGCAGCGGCTTACCTGGACGATGTTATCATTCAGAGTGAGGATTGGCCCTCGCATATTATAAGGGTGAGGGCGGTATTAGAGGCTTTTCGTCAAGCAGGTTTGACTTTGAACCCGCAAAAGTGTTGTTTTGGGCAGGAGAAGGTTAAATATTTGGGATACTGGGTGGGGAATGGTCAAATAACTCCGCTCTGGGATAAGGTAGCGAGTATCCAGGACTTTCCATACCCCAAAAATAAGAAGCAGTTAAGGAGCTTTTTGGGCCTAGTGGGGTACTATAGGAGGTGCATACCCCACTTTGCCTCCATTGCTACACCCCTCACTAATAAACTTCAGAAGGGGTCCCCCAACAGTCTACGATGGGAGGAGGAAGGGCTGCGGGTGTTCAATGAGTTGAGAGTGGCCCTGTGTCAGGAACCCCTGCTGAGAGCCGTGGATTTTGATAAGCCCTTTGTACTGCAAGCTGATGCCTCGGGGGTAGGTTTGGGGGCCGTGTTGTCTCAGGTACACGAGGGGCAGGAACATCCCCTGATGTACCTGAGCCGGAAACTGCTCCCCCATGAGGTCAGGTACTCAACCATAGAGAGAGAATGTTTAGCGATAAAATGGGCAGTGCAGATGTGCCATTACTATTTAGATGGTCGGAAATTTACTCTGATTACGGATCATGCGCCTTTGAGGTGGTTGGGCCAGATGAAAAATAGTAATGGTCGTCTCACAAGGTGGTATCTGGCTTTACAGCCCTATCAATTCAAGGTGGAGCATAGATCAGGCAAATTTCTGACAAATGCAGATGTTCTTTCGCGAATTGCCAGTGCAGGCCAGGAGAAGACTGGCAATCGTTTGAGCAGGGGGGTGTGTGAGCACTCTGGAGGGCTGGTGCGAGGAAAAGGGGATAGTGGGTCTTTCAGCCGGCATCATCCCCGTTCATTCAGCCCAGCTAGGAGAACAGGGCGCCCTCTAGGGATCAAACTGCCAGGGAAAGCTGTAATGCAGGAGAAAAACTACACTTCCCAGAAGCCAGTGCAGGGTCAGCTGAACTCCCAGGAGGGGGAGGGTGGAGTGACTGATTGGGAGATGAGGTCTGATCCTGGAGATGGGGAACAGCTGGTGGAGCTTGGGGAGGAGGAGATGGAGTGGAATAAAGAGGAGGTAGAAGGAGAAGGTAAGGAGGAGTGCATGGAGGTTGGAAGGTTTGCTCAAACTTCCTCAGGAAAGGTAAAGGCTTTGGTGGCGGGAGTGTGGCCCAAGCTGTGCATACTTGGAGAGGATAAAATAATCCAGTGGGGAAGCCACTGGTGGAAGAAGCTAACCCATAAACTATCTAAGGGTAGAAGATAGTGCTGATGAGGGGAGGCTACAATTGGGAGCAAGACAAAGGTTTATATTCTGAGTTAAGATTGGACTGTGTTAATAAGCTGAATGTGGAAAAACTGAACTGACTCTTGCATTCTTGAGGAAGTAACTGCTTGAAGATTAAAGCTGTATTAAAAGATGCTGAGAGAATAAAGACCTGTGGTTTTCAAGAACTATAAGACTGCTGGAGTTTGTGTGTCCCAGTGGTGAGCTGATCCTGGGCGCAGGTCAGCTGGGCAGCAGTTAAACTAGGCCAGAAGCAGTGCAGCAAGGCGGTGGTTGCAGCTCGTACCGGGGAAAAGCTAGCCAAGCTAAGCAGGGTCGACCCCGGCTCTCACCTGGAAGGGTGACCTGGTTACAGTAACAATTGAATTGAAGTTCTGAAATTTATTTGAATCTTGAGGAACCACTGCTGAGACCCCCTTGCAGAGTTTGAAACGTTATTGTTAAACAGCAAGGGTGTATACAGGTGGGTCTGAAGTCAGGCCCAGTCAGTCAGTAGTAGTAGCATGGGCCACTGAGGGAAGAACCAGGGGCAGTTTCAATATCTTAACTGGAACCTGAAGATAACATGCAACCACTAGGCATGTTAACTTCAGGTTCAACCAAAAAATAAATCTGGCTTGTGTCACTGTTAAGAAATTATAGGGGTGGAGGAATGGTTTACACATTAGTGATCTTCTAGCTGGTACGTTTGTTGCACTCATGTAATTCTGCAAAGAGCTCTAACATCTCTATTTAATAAAGTTCAGCAAAATTTGATTGGTCATATTGGAATCTTGGAAATATCATCTTACTCTGCTATCAGGAATTAAGGTTGAAGAAAATATATTTATTCTTGTTGACTGAGTATTTCTAGATGTTGCTCAGGTGTGAAAACTGTGTTTTTTATGTTTCAACCCGGTCAGCCTCTTCACAAATATGTTTTCTTATTCTGATTTCCTCTTCTGATTGCAACGGAGCATCCCCACCCTGCTCCTCGAATCCTTAAATGGAGTTCAAAAGCAGACTCCTGGCCCTGTGCGGAAGAGACTCAATATATACGTCCCACACAGCGTGAAACAACTTTAATCTTTTAGGTATATACTTAGCATATTGACACTCTAGAAGCATCAGAGCAAGCAATCTATTTCTCCATGTCCAGAAAGATGGCGCTTCGTCTCCCACCCAGACTCCTAAGATCTCTTTCTTCCCCAAGATTCCTGCCTTCCTAACAAACAAGGTATTTGATCTATTACGTATGTGAAATGCTTCATAATTATCCAGCAGCACTGCTGCCGGGGAAAGTGGTATTTCACAACCTAACAATCTCCCCATATAACCAAACACCGCCTTTCAAAAAGCCTGGGCCATTTGGCATTCCCAAAAGGAGTGGAAAAAGGAATTCAATCCCTGTTTACATTTCTGACACACCGGGATCTCTACCACCCCTATCTTAAATAAACTATCCTGAGTAAAATATGTCCTATGTAAAATTCTAAATTGGCACTCCCTCAACGCAGCATTCACCGAGATCTCAGGGATTCTCTTTATTAATTTTAGTGGCTCTATACCTATTCGTACCTCCCCTATATCTTGATCCCACCGCATGATAAGGTCTGCAAATATCCTCCTTTGGGAGTTCAACTGTATTGCTTTATGTATTCCTGATATCGAAAGACCCCCCTCCCGAAATTTGTCAAAGAACGCCTGGATCCTCTCTCCCAAGGATGGAGTTAGGGCATTCCTTTCCAATGAAGCCACATAATGTCGTAATTGCATGTATGCCAACAGATCTCTCTGCTCTACCTTTCCAGTCTCCTGGAGAACCTCCCATGGTATCAGTTTGCCCTCTGCATCTAACACATGTTGTAGTAGTAAAAGACCTTTGGTGGCCAATCAAGTAAAACTAGCATTGTCCTTCCCCAGTAAAAAGTGCACATTGCCCCTGATCGGGAGCTGGTCTGACACATCACCCCAGCCTCCTAGCAACAATGTCAAAAATCTCCAAGTCTGACGTAACGATCTGAGTACCACACTCTTTTGCAACCATCCCGGAAGTGAGCCTGCGAGCAATGTAATAAAGAATTCACATGCCAAGGGAAAAGAATGCTGCCTCATAACCTCTGGGAGTATAGCTGTGCTCTTCCAGAACCCAATCCCCCAAATGGCGAAGCAGACAAGCATAGTTATATAGTGAGAGGTCCGGAACACCCAGCCCTCCATGCTTCCAAGATCCCAACAAGTGTTTAAACTGCATTCTCGGCTTCTGGTGCCCCCAACAAAAAAAAGAGATCATCTTCTGCAAAATCTTGAGATCTCGCTTTAAAACTCTAATTGGCAACATTTGTATAATGTATAGCCACTTTGGAAATAGTACCATATTAAATAATTGTATTCTACCATAAATCGAAAGACGGAGATGCTGCCAAGTCGTTAATATGGACTTACAATGATCTAACAAAATTGCTATATTTACTTTATAAAGCATTGCAGTACTACAGGGTAGTTGAATACCAAGATACCGGAATGCAACGGATTCCCATTTCACCAGAAAAGAGCCCACCCAGGTCTCTCTCACTGCTGATTCAGTGGGCATTGCTATGGATTTGTCTAAATTCAACCCAAACCCAGAGTAATCTCCATATTCTGCAAAACATTCCATTAACACTGGAAACGAAACCTGAGGATCTACCATGTGCACCAACAAATCATCTGCAAACGCTGAAATCTTAAATATGTGAGAGCCTATCTTTACCCCTTTGATGTCCGGGTTGCTCATGATATCTCTTATCGAGGGGTCCATAGTTAAAATAAAGAGCATGGGCAACAACGGGCAGCCCTGCGTAGTACCTCGGTGTATCTCAAACTCCATAGATATTACACCATTTACCTGGATCCTGGCTCTAGGGGATCTATATAATACCTGAAGTGCCTCCAAAATGAAGCCCGGAAATCCATATCTCCTTAGAACTGTAAAAGGAAATTCCCAGTACACTCGATCGAATGCTTTTTCAGCATCAAAACTCACCAGTAAGGAAGGCGCCTTTACCTTTTCCACATACTCCATAGAGATCAACAGTCCTTGCACATTATGTGCTACTGTGCGTCCTTCTACAAATCCTACTTGCTGATCAGAAATCAGCTCTGGAAGCACCTTAGCTAATCTATTGGCCAAAACTTATGCGAATAGTTTAGTTTCCACATTCAGTAGAGAGATTGGCCTATACGAGGATGGCTTTTCTGGATTCCTTCCTGATTTCAACAACAACACTATTTGAGCCAATTGAAGTGATTGTGGGAGTGGTCTCTCCGCTACAAACTGCGAAAAATAGGATTGCAAAGTAGGCAGAATTGAGGGGGATAACAATTTATAAAATTCAGCTCTAAAGCCATCCGGCCCTGGTGCTTTAAACAGAGCACTCTGTTGAGTTACTAGGTCTACCTCCTCTATTGTTATAGGTCTATTAAGTTTATGGGCTTCCCTCTTACTCAACTTTGGCAAGTGCAGATTCTCTAGATATACATCTCCATCCATGGGCTCTTCTGGCGGTCACCCATATAACTGTTGATAGTATTGGCGAAAGACTGTAGCTATTTCACGGTCTGTTCTCACCAACCCACCCTCTTCTTTTTCTATTTGAGCTATGATATGTGGCCCCCCTGTGTGCTTTACCAGATGCGATAGAAGCTTCCCTGCTTTGTTTCCATGTAAGAGTAGCTGGTATTGGTAATACTTTGCTGATTTCATTGCTCTTTCATGTAGCAGCTCATTTAGGGTTGTCTGAAGTGTAAGTAAGAGACTGCACCCTTGGGTTGTGGCGCTTTTCCCATATTGAACTCTTACTTTGGCCACCTGCCTCTCTAAACATAGTATTTTCCTGTCTCTAGCCTTCTTTTTATGCTAATATCTCTCCACGCAGTACAGCTTTAGCCGTCTCCCAATATAAAACCGGTTACTGTTTAAATTCTCCAATATGAAATTGATATTCTTCCCATTTTTTCAGTAGATACTCCCTAAACGAAGGATCCCTATATAATTTCTGAGGGAAACGCTACACAAATTGCTGGCTTCCTGATTCTCCATATTCCAAAGAACACCATACAAAGGCGTAGTCAGATATACCATATGGACCTATTCCCACCTCTACGACCTGTGAGAACAATCTCATAGAGAGCAGCCAGTAATCAAATCTAGATTCTGTACCATGGGCTCTTGAAAGATGAGTATAATCCCTCTCTGAAGGTTGCAATGCTCTCCACATGTCTAACATCTCTAGCCCGGAACATAGCAATGTGATACCTTTATCAGATATACTACCTCCCTTTGTGTCCTCTCTGGATCTATTCTGAGAGGAATCAATCACCTGTCACGATTGTGACTTTTTCTTGGTTTGTGCTCCTCTTGCCCTCTGGTGGCCAGAACCGGTGGCTGCCATAGACGTTCCAGACTCTCTTTTCAGTCCGGTCCAGATATTTTAGCCCTCCAGTCTTGCTTGGAAGTTTGGCAGCTAGCCTCACCCTTAGCTGCCTTGAGATTGCTGCAGCTGAGCCTCAGCTGCTGATGGGCTTATTAGCCACCTGGAAACTTTCTGCTTGGCCTTTGCAATGCGAAAGGTCTCTGGGTGAGTTGGTGTGCTCTGTTGCACTTCTGCCTAGTCTAGTTTCTTGTCTGAATTCCTTGTCTGGTTCTTGTTCAGTCTGTGTTCTTTCTTAGTGGCTGCTTGTCAGCTTTTAGTCCTTGTGCTTTAGCCTGTCTGTGTTCTTTCTTAGTGGCTGCTTGTCAGCTTTCAGTCCTTGTTCCTTAGTCTGTCTGCCTTCTGCCTAGTGTTGTATTGTTTTGTCTATGAATCCTAGCCTAGTATTCTGTCTTGCCTCTCATGGGTATTCCTTTTCCCTCTGAACCCTAACTTGGCTTCAGTCTAGCTTGTTCCTGTACTGTGTGTCCTGTGTCAGTATCCTGAAGTCCTGCAGGCCGCCTGCACCTAGGGGCTCAACCTCTGGGAAACGGCGGTCACCGCAGGTGAAGTCCAGTTGGTCCACTCCTGTCTTTCCAGTTTTGCTTGCCTATAGCGGAGTTCCATTCCTATCTCTAGTCCTCTGTGTTCTTGCCTGGTCTGTCTGCATCTGCAGCTCCTGCCCTGTCTGTTGGTGAATCCAGTTCTGGTTGGGGTTTTTGCCTGCTGTTGCCACTCTACGACAGTAGCCCAAGGGCTCACGTTTGTTCCAGGGTCCGAGAAGCCAGAAATCATGACAGCACCATATTAAAGTCTCCCCCTATAACGATAGGCAACTTCATCATACCCGTTATTTTGCTAATCAATCCCCACACTCACTTATGATCATATACATTAGGCCCATATACATTACAAAGCAATAGTGTTTTTTTTATTGAGGAGCACTTTGAGTATCATAAATCTGCCCTGGAGATCTTTCCACGTCCGCTGCATAACTAGATCTAGTCCCCTCCGCACAAGTACCAAGAGCCCCGCCCTACGCCCCAAAGCCGGCACCTCCGCAATCTACCCACCAGCGCTTAAACTTTACATGTTCAGCAGCCGAAAGGTGAGTTTCCTGCAAAAATGCAATGTTGGCCCCATGCTGATTCAAGTCCTGCATAATGTTTTGCCTCTTGATAGGTGAGGATACTCCATTGACATTCCAGGATATTAATTTAACCTTTTCATAACATTTAAACCAATATGACTTATACCAGATCCATTGTTTTTTGATCGCCAGCGAGCTGTCCCAGCAAGCAGCTCCCCGACCAATCCTTTGTATATCTAGTAACCAGGCGTGCCAGCCCCCCCCAAAGGGATTCCCCCCCCCCCCCCCCCAACTCAGGACAGTAACAGAAACCAAAAAAAGAAAAACCCCACAACAAAATAAATGAAGACTGATCTTTTTCCTATGCCCTTCCCCCTGTCTCCCCTCCTTGCTATACATGGAACCAAACACAACTGCCCAACCGTTCCCCTTCCCCCTCCCTCTACTGAATATACCTCCCTCGAACCCCTATTCCTAATTCCGTCCACTACACTTAATGGACTGAGGTCCATGTGAGATACCTACCGACTCCCGTCTCCTCCCCCTCCCTCCTAGATCCTACCCATAATGTACCCAAACGACTAATATATGCAGCCTAATTCTCATAACTCAGTGAAAGCGGAAAAAGAAAAACCCCCGGAACAGCAATGTCCCAATAACCACAACCTTTCCATAACATCCACTTGTAACATTAATTATTAGTTATCTCCCCCTTTTCAAGCCTACGTCCATACTAAGCGATGAGCCCCTCTCTTAGCCCTTCCCACCCGCTCATGAGAATCAACTTCCACCTCCCCCCTCCTTCCATTCATCCCCTTTCATACACCACTCAAACAACTCTCTCTTTAGCGCCCTAGTTTCCACCCCCCCCCCCCATCCATTCACATACATCCAATGTGCTGTAAAGGGTCAGATGATAATATTCCACTCAGATGCAGCCTCTTTAAAATGTTCTATACCTCCATTTTCCTAACCGAGCCTTCCAAAACATTATGCAATTTTCCATTCACATCCAATCCCTCCTTTCCTATCCCTCTTCTCTTTCTCACCCCCACACTCATTCAGTCCAGCAGGCTTGTGCAACTTGCCCAAGTGAAGTTTGAAAAAGGCATCATTAGTCCCTCCTGCTGATTCTGATGTTCTCTGCACCACCTCTGCGCTAGAACCCAGTTCCAGCTGGGTTGATAACCTCCTGACCAGACGTCTGCATCAAATTTCCAGCTCTCAGCTCCGCACCCGTTCTTAATCATGTCAATTCCCTTGACTTTCTCCTCCGCTGGGTCCTAATACATAAGTCCATACCTCAGTCGGCAGGGTCCATAACTTCCTCTCCATTCTACTACTACTACTACTACTAACTAGCATTTCTAAAGCGCTACTAGGGTTACGCAGCGCTGTACAATTTAGACATAGAAGGACGGTCCCTGCTCAAAGAGCTTACAATCTAAAAGACAAGAGAACAATCTAAAGACAAGTGAACAATCTAGAGGACGAGTGAACAGTTAATCTGATAGAGTGGATAGATAGGGGCATTCTGTCTATCTAGAGCGGTTAGGCGCCGAAGGCAGCATAGAAGAGGTGAGTTTTAAGCAGAGATTTGAAGATGGGTAGGGAGGGGGCATGGCGTATGGGTAAAGGAAGATTGTTCCAGGCATAGGGTGAAGCAAGGCAGAATGAGCGGAGCCTGGAGTTGGCAGTGGTGGAGAAGGGTACTGAGAGAAGGGCTTTGTCCTGTGAGCGGAGGTTACGGGCGGGAACATAGGGGGAGATGAGGGTGGAGAGGTAGTGAGGAGCCGCAGACTGAGTGCACTTGTAGGTAAGGAGGAGGAGCTTGAATTGTATGCGATATCTGATTGGAAGCCAATGAAGTGATTTGAGGAGAGGGGTGATATGAGTATATCGGTTTTGGCGGAATATAAGACGTGCAGCAGCGTACTGAACTGATTGAAGGGGGAATAGATGGCTGAGTGGGAGGCCGGTGAGGAGTAAGTTGCAGTAATCAAGGCGAGAGGTAATGAGAGCGTGGACGAGAGTTCTGGTGGTGTGCTCAGAGAGGAAAGGGCGAATTTTGCTGATGTTGAAGAGGAAGAAGCGACAGGTCTTGGCAGTCTGTTGGATATGCGCAGAGAAGGAGAGGGAGGAGTCAAAGATGACTCCGAGGTTGCGGGCAGATGGGACGGGGAGGATGAGGGTGTTATCAACAGAGATAGAGAGTGGAGGAAGAGGAGAAGTGGGTTTGGGAGGAAAGACGAGGAGCTCGGTCTTGGACATCTTTACAGGCTAGCGGAGCCAGGCAGCCCCTGCAGAAAAGCTTTGGCTGATTCTGGCGAATCAAAAAATTTAGCCTTGCCCTTTTTGAAAACTTTGAGGCGCGCTGGATAGAGTAGTGCAAACTGTATGTGGCATTGGTGTAATTCCGTGCAGACTGGCGCATATGCTTTCCGCATGCTAGAGACTCTGGCCGAGAAATCCTGGAAACATAAAATTGTTTTATTATCCTGATTTAAAAGGTCCTTTCGCTCTTATTGCTCGTAGAATTTCCAACTTGTGTGCATAGTTCAGGATTTTGCACATAACCACGCGTGGACGATCCTCTGCTGATCTTTTGGGTCCTAAGCGATGCACCCGTTCTATTCATAAAAGCCCAGTTGTCGGCTGCAGTCTTAATGCCGAAGTCAGCCACTCTTCCAGAAACTTCCGCAGCTCATCCTCTGGGATAGATTCAGACAGACCTACCAGCTGTAAATTCCCCCATCGTGAACGGTTTTCCATATCATCTGACTTATCTTCGAGACTTTTCACTTTGTCCTGTAGTGCCGCCGTCAGCATTGTTAGCTGCTGCACCCGATCTTCCAGGTCAGAGACACGCTGAGAATAGGCCGAAAATTCCCCTTTCAAAACCTCCAAATTCCCGTCCACGTTATCCAACTTAGCTGATACCATTTGCATTCTTTTGTCCAGTGAGGCATCAATAGCTTGTGTCACGCGGAGCTAACCGATGAAGGGCTGCCATTGCTGCCCGTCGCCATCTTGGAATCACACTTTGTTGGCTTCTCCTTCTCCCTGCGAGCCATTTTTGTAGTCATCTGTGCTAGTGGAGGGCTTCGCAACTTCAACAGAGCTCTCTGCTGTGGTTCCACTGCATGTCCATCGTTTTGGGCTCTTCAATTGTAGCAAAAAAGGGTAGAGTTTGGAGAACCAAGCCGGGAGCCTCTCTCACTGACGTCTGCTTTCTCAGCACGACATCACGTGACTCCCGTGAAAACTGTGTTTAAAAATGTGCATACTTTCAATGAAAGGGTTTAGTAAGGAACCTCCCCATCATGTTAAGAACTGCTATCACATTTAGGGAAGTTCCAAGTGCTAAAAAGCCCCAACATCAATTCAAGAAAACCTATCTATAGAAAAACCATTGTGCGCTATGAAACAGTTGCAGGGTTAGAGCACTCTTTCCTACTACCAGCGTGAGGCTTGCTGGCCTATAGTGTCCCTTTTTTTTTTTTAGTTCAATAAATAACAAATTATATATTCTTCTTACGACTTTGTAATTATTTATATTGTTACTATGTAAGCCGCATTGAGCCTGCCATGTGTGGGAAAACGCGGGGTATAAATGAAATAAATAAATATCAGCACAATTGCTAGAACCTTGTATTGGGCAACTGAAAATACAGCAGACTCTGTAACACTGTGGTCGTGACTCCACTTTAAGTCTTTAGAGGTGGCTCCAGTCTGTTCTTTTCTTTGCATTGTTGCCTCTGCTACCACTTCCTGTGTGTTCCAAGCCTCACTCTGGTGTTCAGTGTGTTTCTAGCCTATTTTCTGTAGTCGTGACATAATCAGTGAAGGCCCTCGTAAGATTGGTGGGGACATTCATTCAAGGCCTTTGCAAAGCCAAAGGTCTCTAGGTTTGTCGGTGTGCTTGTGTAGCACTTCTGCCCTGTTTTGTAGTCGGTGTGCTTGTGTAGCACTTCTGTCTTGTTTCCTAGTTAGTGTGCTTGTGTGGCACTTCTGCTTTAGTTCTTCTGTTTGTCTGTGTGTTAGGGTTGGCACTTCTGCCTGAGTTCTTCTGTTTGTCTGTGTGCAAGGGTTAGTACTTCTGCCTTAGTTTTCAGTTTGTCTGTATGCTAGTGTTAGCACTTCTGTTTTGGTTATTGCCTGTTTGTTCTGTTTGTTTGTGTGACAGTGTGGCCCAGCCTAGATTTCTGCCTAGTCTGCCTTGCCTAGATTTCTGCCTAGTCTGCCTTGCCTAGAGCTCTGCCTAGTCTGCCTTGTGTAGAGCTCTGCCTAGTCTCTTCTGCCTTCTACCGTTGCAGTTGGGTTCCAGTTCGGCCTTGTGGCCCTTATGAGAGGGCTCTGTTTGCATGGGTTCCAGTTTGGCCTTGCGGCCAGTTTGAGTGTTTTCTCTTCTTACTTTACTTGGTTCTATCCCTGTGTTCCTTGCCTAGTCAAGTGTTGTTTCTTAGTACTGTCTGTGTGCTCTGTGCACTTCTGGCCTGTGTGCTTATTGCACTTCCAGTCTGCTCCAGTACTGCTTGTTCAGTCCAGTCCTGGTTTGTGTCTTAGTACAGCCTGTGTGCTCTGTGCACTTCTGGTCTGTTTCTGTCTGTGTGCTTATTGCACTTCTAGTCTGCTCCAGTCCTGATTGTTCAGTCCAGTCCTGGTTGGAGGGTTTGCCTGCTGCTGCCGTTTGTTGACAGCAGCCCAAGAGCTCACATTGTCCCTGAGTCTGTGACAGTTTGCTAAGACCCTGAGACCATGACAACAAGCCTTGTGCAGAGAAAGAAACTCAAAAAGTGCAGGCAGAAGAGTTAGGGGTACAGGATAAAAACATAAATATCTAGAAGAATTTGAGAAAGCACAAGAATGAATGTGAAAATATGATATGAAGTTGGAAGGCGGGAGGGAGGCACTAAGGATATGTAAAGAAATGTTTCTTTACCGAGAGGATGGTGGATATGTAGAATTGCCCACCAACAGAGGTGGCAGTAATTAAAGCAGAGTCTGATTTCAGACATGACTATGACAGATAAAGAGCAAGGGAGGAAGTTGACCAGAGATTGAGTGGACTCTTTCTTAGCACTCTAGTCAAGAAGCATGTAGGTGGAGCCAAGAGAATTTTGTCTTCTGACAACTACTGTCACTGTATGTTCTGGCTCTTGTATTTCTGGTTCCCAACAGAAGTTTAAAAGGACAAGAATGCAGTACATGGAAGCTGGAAATCCAGTACAGAGCAGTGTCTCAGGTTGACACACATTGCCAATGCTAAATGCCCAAGTGTCTACTCACCCTTCCTGAGGTGAACTTTCCCTGGCCCCAGCTTTTTCCAAGGGCAACAACCAAACCACTTATATTGGATTATTGTTCTCTAGAGCAGTGATTCCAAACCTGGTCCTGGAGGTACCACAGCCACTCAGGTTTTCAGGATATCCACAATGAATATCCATGAGAGAGATTTGCATGCAGTAGAGGCAATGCATGCAGATTTCTCTCATGAATATTCATTGTAGATATCCTGAAAACCTGACTGGCTGAGTTGCCTCCAGGACTAGGTTTGGAAACCACTGCTCTAGAGATAAGAGAATTCCTGTGGAGGGGCATAATCGAAAGGAACGCCCAAGTTTTGTTGAGGACGTCCTCGCAAAACGTCCCGATGGAGCGGCGGGAAAACCCATATTATCGAAAAAGATGGACGTCCATCTTTCGTTTCGATAATATGGTTGGGGACGGCCAAATCTTGAAATTTTGGTCGTCCTTAGAGATGGTCATTCCTAGACTTGGTCGTTTCTGATTTTCGGCGATAATGGAAACCAAGGATGCCCATCTCAAAAACAACCAAATGCAAGCCCTTTGGTCGAGGGAGGAGCCAGCATTTCTAGTGCACTGGTCCCCCTGACATGCCAGGACACCAAGCGGGCACCCTAGGGGGCACTGCAGTGGACTTCAGAAATTGCTCCCAGGAACATAGCTCCCTTACCTTGTGTGCTTGTCAGGGACGCCCTTTTTTCTTCCATTATGGGTCGAGGACGTCCTAGTGTTAGGCACGCCCAAGTCCCGCCTTCGCTACGCCTCCAATACGCCCCCTTGAACTTTGGCCGTCCCTGCGACGGAAAGCAGTTGGGGACGCCCAAAATCGACTTTCGATTATACCGATTTGGACGACCCTGTGAGAAGGACGCCCATCTTCTGATGTGTGTCGAAAGATGGGCGTCCTTCTCTTTCAAAAATGAGCCTGATAGTGTTTCGAATTTCCAGCAAATGTCAAATGTTCTTCTCTTCATCTCCTTCTCCTTCCAGAACTCCGTTCATCAGGTGGAAATATGTAATAAAGAACTTTGCTCAGGTGAGACTTTCTGATTATGAAAACAAGTCCTTCTAACACAGGTGTGGTTTTCCTACTTAGTTCTGGGTTACAAGAGGTAAGAATGTCATGTTGGTGGGGGTGGGGAGAGATGATTTAGCAGCAGCATCCATAGTATTTGGAGAGGAATAGCATAGAGATTTGAAAAGAAAGATGTAAAGCCATAGCACATTGATATAATTAAACAAAAAAATCATTACAGCTTTTCAGGATGGAAATGTACAGCGTAGGTTAGAAAATACAGACATTATCATTAAATAAACAAAAGTGCTACTATAATCAATAGAAATCAAAGCATCACAATACATATCAACAACAATTACATGTTAGTAAAATAAGCAGTGTTGGAAACATCCGATTCCCAGCATTTGAAATCCCTCCACAATACCTAATATATTAGATTTTACTATCCTCAACGTGACAGAATTGTAAATAATCCATTATTTCTTTAGGACTTGGAGAAAATGACTCTGTAAAGCTAGCACAGCTTCAGTGAAACAGCTATGTCATCTTCTAAGAAATCAAAAACCATGTGACCCCAGAATCTCATACTTCTCTGAATGACTGGACCACAGTGTGTGTATTAAGGAAGCCCAGAAGAGAAGGTTGTCTGTAGAGGTACTAAAATACAGTGACAGATCAGTATAAATATAGAGACATAGAACATGATAGCAGATAATGAACACACAGCCTATCCATGCTCAGTTCTACAAGCCCTTCTTCTTCCTCAGAGACCCTCTGTGCTTGTCCCATGCTTTGTTGAATTCAGAGTTTATAGACTTACTAGCTGCCGAGGCAGAGTAAAGCAGTTTACAAAACTATAATCATATAGAGATATAAATGGAATGCCAATTTTAATAGTAAAGATATACATTCACACAGAGTTGGGGAAGTGGAAAGTCAGGGAAGTGATATAGTCTCATGCTGGAAATCCCATCATCCCGTGTCCCCGAAAGCCTGCTCAAAAAGGAAAGCTTTCAGGCTAGCTTTAAAGGATTTCAAAGAAAGTTTGCTGCGAAGTGAAATTGAGAGAGAGTTCCAAATAAAAGGGAAAAGGAAGAAGAAAGCACTACCTGGTGAATTCATTGTGGGCTGATTTAGGGCTAGGAAAGACAAGGTGGTGGCCATTAATGGAGCGCAGGACCCTTGTGGGAGTGTAAGGGATAGTGAGACGTTTGACATAGTTTGGCAGGCCTATTCTGAGGGCCTTTAATGTTAGAAGCACTATGGCTAAATCCAGAGGTCTCTATTCCATCCTCATTCTTCTTGATCTTTCCGCTGTTTTTGACACTGTCGATCACAGCATACTCCTCGATACCCTGTCCTCACTTGGATTCCAGGGCTCTGTCCTTTCCTGGTTCTCTTCCTACCTCTCCCTCTGCACCTTCAGTGTTCACTCTGGTGGATTCTCTTCTACTTCTATCCCTCTGCCTGTCGGTGTACCTCAGGGTTCTGTTCTTGGTCCCCTCCTCTTTTCTATCTACACTTCTTCCCTTGGTTCATTAATCTCATCCCATGGCTTTTCCTACCATCTCTATGCTGATGACTCCCAAATCTACCTTTCTACCCCTGATATCTCACCTTGCATCCAAACCAAAGTTTCAGCGTGCTTGTCTGACATTGCTGTCTGGATGTCTCAATGCCACCTGAAATTAAACATGACCAAAACCGAGCTTCTAATTTCCCCCCCGAACCCACCTCCCCACTCCCCCCGTTTTCTATTTGTGTTGATGGCTCTCTCATTCTCCCTGCCTCCTCAGCTCGAAACCTTGGGGTCATCTTTGACTCTTCTGTCTCCCAAAAACGAATAACGCGGTATAATTGAAAGCCGAACTTGGACGTTTTCAACTGCACTCCATTGCGGAAGCGTACAAAGTTGACGGGGGCGTGTCAGAGGCGTGGTGAAGGCGGGACTGGGGCGTGGTTATCACCCGAACAGACATGGGCACCTTTCGCCGATAATGGAAAAAAAGTATGCGTTTGTAGCTAGAATTTAGGGCACTTTTCCTGGACCCTGTTTTTTCACAAATAAGGCCCCAAAAAGTGCCCTAAATGACCAGATTACCCCCAGAGGGAATCGGGGATGACCTCCCCTGACTCCCCCAGTGGTCACTAACCCCCTCCCACCACAAAAAATGATGTTTCACAACTTTTTATTTTCACCCTCAAATGTCATACCCACCTCCCTGGCAGCAGTATGCAGGTCCCTGGATCAGTTGTTAGGGGGTGCAGTGGACTTCAGGCAGGTGGACCCAGGCCCATCCCCCCCATACCTGTTACAATTGTGCTGCTTAATGCTTAGCCGTCCAACCCCCCAAACCCACTGTACCCACATGTAGGTGCCCCTCTTCACCCCTTAGGGCTATAGTAATGGTGTAGACTTGTGGGCAGTAGGTTTTGAGGGGGATTTGGGGGGCTCAACACACAAGGGAAGGGTGCTATGCACCTGGGAGCTCTTTTACCTTTTTTTTGTTTTTGTAAAAGTGCCCCCTAGGGTGCCCGGTTGGTGTCCTGGCATGTGAGGGGGACCAGTGCACTACGACTCCTGGCCCCTCCCATGAACAAATGCCTTGCATTTATTCGTTTTTGAGCTGGCCGCTTTCATTTTCCATTATCACTGAAAAACAAAAACGCCCAGCTCACAAATTGTCGAATAAAACATGGACGTCTGTTTTTTTTCGAAAATACGGTTCGGTCTGCCCCTTCACGGACCCGTTCTCGGAGATAAACGCCCATGGAGATAGACGTTTTCGTTCAATCATGCCCCTCCACGTGAATAATAATAAGGAAAAAGCAAACATGCTAAACAAATACTTCTGTGTTTATGGAAGAAAATCCTGGAAAAGGATCACAATTGACTGGCAAAGGTATGTATGAGAATGGAGTGGATATAGCACCATTCATGGAAGAAACTGTTTGTGAACAACTTGAAAATTTAAAGGTGGACAAAGCCATGGGAATGGATGGGATCCATCCCAGGATATTGAAGGAGCTCAGAGAAGTTCTGGCGGGTCCTCTTAAAGATTTGTTTAATAAATCCTTGGAGACGGGGGAAGTTCTGTGGGATTGGAGAACAGCAGATGTGGTCCATCTAAAAAAATCATGACAGAGAAGAAGCTAGAAAATAGAGGCTGGTAAACCTCACTTCAATTATTGGAAAAGTAATGGAAGCAATGGTGAAGGAAAGGATAATGAATTTCCTGGAATCCAATAGACTACAAGATCGAGACAACAAAAATAAATCATGCCAAATGAATCTGATTGAATTCTTTGACTGGGTGACTAGAGAATTGGATTGAAGACGTTCGCTAGATGTAATCTACTTAGATTACAACACAGCCTTCGATACTGTTCCTCATAGGTGGCTCTTGAATAAACTTGACAGGCTGAAGTTGGGATCCAGAAAGGTGAACTGGATTAGGAACTGGTTGACAGATGCTAGAGGGTAGTGGTTAATAGAATTCACTGAGAAGAAGGAAAGGTGAGTAGTGGAGTGCCTCAGGGATCGGTGCTGGGGGCGATTTTGTTCAATATATTTGTGAGCGACATTGCCAAAGAGTTAGAAGGTAAGATTTGCTTTTTAGCAGATGACACCAAGATTTGTAGCAGAAAGAATGGAAAACATGAAAAAGGATCTGCAAAAGTTAGGAGAATGGTCTAATGTTTGGCAATTAAAATACAATGCAAAGAAGTGCAGAGTGATGCACTTAGGGAGTAGAAATCCAAGGTGTTAGGTGGTGAGAGGCTGATATGCACAGGCAGGGAAAGAGACCTTGGGGTGATAGTATCTGAGGATCTGAAGGTAACGAATCAGTGTGACAAGGCGGTGGCTGTAGCCAGAAGGATGCTAGGCAGTATAAAGAGAGGGGTAACTAGCGGAAGAAAGGAGATGTTGATGCCCCTGTACAAGTTGTTGGTGAGGCCTCACATGGAATATTGTGTTTGGTTTTGGAGGCTGTATCTTGCAAAAGATGTAAGAAGACTTGAAGAGGTCCAGAGAAAGTCAACAAAAATGATATGGGGATTGCGCCAAAAGACATGAGAAGAGACTGGAAGACCTGAATATGTATATCCTAGAGAAGAGGAGGAACAGGGGAGATATGATACAGAAGTTTAAATACTTGACAGGTATTAATTTAGAAACACGACCTGCTCATTGAGTGTGTGCCGCTGCAGCACAGGTGCTGCAAGCAGGATGGAAAAATAGTGGCAGTAGGGGAAGTGACATCACCTATGTGCGTATTGAGGGGGCCAATCAGGTCTGAGGAAACAGCTCTGGGGCATGGCAGGCATAGCAAGCTAAGCAGCACAGGCTCCTGGAAAATAGCTACAGTTCCGTGAAGAAAACATTCTGTGCATTGGACCCTCTGCTCCCTGTCTTGGTTTAACAGCTCTCTCCATCAGCTTTTACCTCTCATTTTGCCTATGATTAGCAAAAGTTAGTATATGCAAGTAAGAGACACTGAATAAAATACAATCAAAAGAATGCCACAGGCAGGGTGGAATAAATAGTGTTGGTGGGGGAAGTGATAGAAACTTGACGGCAGATAAAGGCCAAATGGCCCATCCAGTCTGCCCATCCTTCATAACCACTAACGCTTCCTTTTCTTCAGGGATCCCACGTTCTTGTCCCACGCTTTCTTAAATTCTGACACAGTCCTCCTCTCCACAACCTCCACCGGGAGGCTATTCCATGCTTCCACTACCCTTTCTATGAATGAATACTTCCTTAGATTCCTCCTAAGCCTATTTCCTGTTCATCGTAAGCCCCCTCAGTCCAGAGTTTTCATTCATTTGAAGAAGGCTCACGTCCTGAAATATTTAAGCATCTCTATCATATCTCCTCTCTCCGTCCTCTCTTCTAGTATATACGTGTTGAGGTTCATAAAACTGTCCCTATATGTTTGTTTGTTTTTCTTTTTATATTTCAACGTTTTTATTAATGACAATATAAAACATGCACATTCACATCTTGACTAGACTAAATCCAGTTAGGAAACAGTATTCACTTTGATGAAAACAATATATATCATCATCAAGCTTTACCCTTTTTTTTTGTCCCCACCCCTTCTACCATTGCAGGTTCAACTATATTATTCCTGAACGTTCCTTTAACCTAATAACAACTGACAGTGTCCTGTATGAAGAATAATGTACAATACTACCTCCCCCCCCCCCCATATCCCTCCCACCCTCTCTCTCTCTCTCAGAGTAAGTCCCATCAATCAGTGAGGCGCCCGGTAGACTAAGTCCGCCCTTCCCCTCAGAAAACATTAAGTACCAAACTCCTCCCTCTAGGCGTAAGTGTGTCAATATAAGCTCCCCAAACTTTTAAGAAGTGATTTTTCCGTTTTGGTGAACTCTTAGATTCTCTCGCCTCCCACATCATCAACTGGAGCACAAGGTTACGCCACTGCCATTACTCAGGAGCCAAATCTGGCGTCCAATAATTCAATATACACTTCCTTGCCAGTAAGCACAATTTCCGAAACAACGAGGCCCCCCTGAAAGAACCGGGCATATCTAAGAGCATTTGAACTGCTGTGCCCATTACCTCCCGAGATAACAGTCACGCTAAATAAATAGTGACTGTACTCCAAAAGCCACGTATCAAGCTGCAGCTCCAAAAAGCATGGGAGAGCGTATTATCAGCTTGCTTACACCTTTGATACAAAGATGTATTTGCGCCCCCCAAATTTTGCCAACTGGACTTGAGTTAAGTATGCCCTATGTATGACCCTAAAGGCACACTCTCTGTATTGGGCTCCACTAACCAACAACGGTATCCCTTTCAACTGCTGAAGAACATCCCATGATGCTAAACTGGAACTCAAGTCTCTCTCCCAAAGACTTTTAAGTTGCGCTAGGTCTCTAGAAACCCAGTGAGACCACAGTGCTTTATGCAGGCTTGAAATGGAGGGGTCCGCAGCTGAGACCCCCTCAAAGAAGTTTTTCATCTGAGCTCCCGGTTCCTGGTGCAACCTGTCGCCATCTAAGGACTGAATATAATGTTTTAACTGGCAGTGAGCGAATGTGTACCCCCACTGAATATCTCCCTGCCCTAGCAGTTGTTCCAATGGTTTAATTCTACCATCCTCTCCAAGAACTGCCCCCAAACATTCCAATCTGTTCTCCTCCCATTTTCCAAAAGTAGAATTTTCCATACCGGGCAGGAACAAGGGGTTTCCACGCAAGGCATTAGCTCTGTAATACCTGACCCCACCCGCAGGTTTTCCCCCAGAAATCGCCATGCTTGCCTCAGAGGCCGCAACAGCAGGCTATTCCTACAGCTGGTTGGAACCTGATCTCTCCCCAACTGCAGGAGAGACCGCAATCGGAAGGGAGCAAACAACGCCAATTCCACCTCTAGTGGCGTGTAATGGTTCGAGCCAAATAGCCAGTCCCTAACATCTGAGAAGACATGCCATATTATAGAGCTTTAGATTAGGCAGGCCGAGTCCCCCCTGCGACCAACCCCTCAGCAACAGCCAATATTTCATTTTTGCCTTCTTATTTGCCCAACAAAAACGCATCACCATCTTGTAAAATCATTCTAAATCTTTACGCAACAAACATAAGGGGAGAGTTTGCAAAACATATAACCACCGCGGAAGTATCACCATTTGAATAAGACATATTCGCCCTATCAACAGCATCTGCAGCACATTCCAACTCTCCAGTTGCTGCTTAGTCTGTGTCAGCAAAAAGCCAATATTGAGATTGTAAAGGTCCGCTACCGCCAGTGTCAACTGGATACCCAAGTACTGAAAGGAATGCGTCGCCCACCTCAACGGGAAGCGCCCCAGCCAGGCCAAACAGATGCTAGGGTCAATAGCCAAAGCTTCAGACTTCTCCAGATTCAGTCTAAAACCCGAGTAATCCCCATACTCTTTAAATACCTCCAGCAAGGCTAATAATGACTCTATCGGTTTGGTAAGCAGAACCAGGAGGTCATCTGCAAAAGCCGCCACTTTAAATTCATGTCTCCCAAGTTTGACCCCCTGTATGTCTGTAGTAGATTGTATGTCACGAATCAACGGATCCAGATATAATGCAAACAGTAATGGAGATAGGGGACAGCCCTGCCGAGTACCCCGGCCGATCTCAAAGTCCACCGAATAACAATCATTTACCATAATTCTCGCTCTTGGCTCAGTGTAAAGTGTCTTTACTGCCTCCAAAAACCAGCAGTCAAATCCATAAACCTTCAATGTTGCAAATAAAAAGTCCCACTCAACTCGGTCGAAAGCCTTTTCGGCATCGAAGCTGACCATCATGGCAGGGACTCCCCCGCTCCCTAGCCCCTGTAATGATGTCAGGATCCTCCTTAGGTTTTTCGAGATTGACCGACCTTTAACAAATCCTACCTGCGGTTCTTGTATAATTTTCGGCAACACACGAAAACTGTCCCTATATGTTTTATATCCAAGACCACTTACCAGTTTTGTAGCCGCCATCCTGTTTAGATCTTTCTGTAGGTACGGTCAGAATTGGGGCCTCACAAGAGACATATACAAGGGCACTGTCACCTCTTGATTACTGCTGGTCATCCCTCTCCTTATGCACCCAAGCTGTGCTATTTTCCAGGAGCCTGTGCTGCTTAGCTTGCTGTGCCTGCCATGCCCCAGAGCTCTTTCCTAAGACCTGATTAACCCACCTCAATCCGGCATTTAGGAGCCTGCGCTGCTTAGCTTAGGTGATGTCACCCAAGTGCAGGATTGAGATGGGCCAATCAGGTCTTGGGAAATGGCTGTGGGGCATAGCAGGCATGGCATGCATGGCAAGCTAAGCAGCACAGGCTCCTAAATGCTGGATTGAGGTGGGCCAATCAGCTCTTTGAAAACAGCTCTGGGGCATTGCAGACATGGCGAGCTAAGCAGCACAGGCTCCTGGAAAATAGCGCAGTGCAGGAGAAGTTACTATATGCAAGTCAGAGGCACTGAAACAAATCCTAGAGCACGCAACCCAAAAGAGGGTGTGGCCATGAGAGGAGCATGTGCAGGTCGTGGGTGTTCCAAAAAGTTGTGCACAGTGTTACAGAATAATGGATCTCCACGCCCAACTTGTGCACCAGGATTTACACCAGATTCAGCAGGTGTAAGTCTGGTGCCCAGAATTGGAAATCAGCACCAAGTGCTATTCTGTAAACAGTGCACACACTTATTGCATAGTGCTTAGCCTCAAACTTTTCTGGCACCCATTTTTAGGTGCCTTTTATAGAATTCCCTCCTATATGGATGGTACCAATGAAAATTGCTGTAATGCTTTGGTACCATCTATGTGACAGGCAATTCTGTAACTGGGCTCTGGCATTTATGTGTCACTTGCATGCATAATTTATAGAATATTGGAACTTTCACATACACACATAAGTGGCAGCAAAGCAACTACGTGCTGTTCTGTAAAGGTACAGGTAAGTGGTATATCGCTTAAATGCTAGGCAGGGCATTCACATGGATGAAGTATTGGAGAACAGCAACAAAAAGGAGGAGGAAGTCCAAAACTCCACAAAGAAAATAGAACAACCAGTAAAGGGTGGAGTAAAGACACATAGAAAGGTGTGCAAATAAAATCAGCCTTTCTTAAAAGGACCCGACACAGTCATTTTAAGACTGTCTGTGCCAGAACCGGTGGTGGGAAGCTAAAAAGCATCAAGAGTCAGTGCAAACTCTAGCTGATGTTATAATACAGCTTCAATATGTAAAAGTAAAACAAGCAAACACCGGAGCAAGCAATTAAAATGTCTTCACTGAAACTGGTAATATTAAACAAACAATAGTAGCGTGCCATGTAGCATTCCAACCATGGAAGAAAATGACTGAGTATGGGAGAGGTATGGGCAGAGCTGCCACTTAACTGTGCAACTTACAGAATATAGTAAGTTACCTGTGTCCCTGCTGCATTTAGGTCTCCATATTTATGCAAGGTCTATGGCACACGCCCTTTATAGAATCACACTTAGCGCCGATTACCGTGTCTACCTTTAGGCGCCAGATTTACGTCTACTGAAATCTGGTGTAAATGCTGGTGCCCAAGTTAGATATGTTTACCCAGTATTCTATAACTATATGCACAACTTTTCAGAACGCCCATGGCCATGCCTCCTTTTGAGTTACATGCTAGTAGAGTTAGGCGCACTGCTTTATAGTGTATGACCAGATGCATGTGCAGATTCTAAATGGTGCCAATTGTTGGAATGTAATTGTATTTTACATGCATTGCCTGTCACCTATTATTTCTCTGTGATTACTCTGTGACCTCTGATGTGAATTACTTAGAGAGGTCACACAGCTATGCAACTTCCTGTGGGGGTCAGACACAGCACATGCAGCACATGGAGCACATGGAGCTCATGATCTCTCCTAACCTGAGAGGATCTATGGTGGTGTGAGCATCCATTACCATCTAAGCACATGGAAGGAGCTGATAATACAAATGTATAGTAATATGTATATAAAAGCCTGTCTGATTATAATCTAACTACAAACTGTGAGTAAACAGATGTTTTGTTACTTCAACTTTAAAGTGACTCAGCAGTGAATTATTCAGGGGTGAATGAGAGAGAGATGAAGAAAGAAATTAACATTTCTAAAGCTGAAGCTGTGTGTACTAAAATCTGCTAATTATTTACTACAAAATAATCCAACAAAAGGGTTACGGGCCCAGGGCCAGGAATTGAAAAAGAAGAGAAATATTACCAGGCAGAAAAAAAGGCCACATTTTTTTCTCTTAAGTTTTAAAGGAAAGATTCAGTCTGTCTCTCTCTCCCCCCACACAGCAGACAGAAGGCTAAGAAAATGGCTGAGGGAAGAAATTCACCATTTTTCTATTCTCTCAAGGTGCCTAGATTAACTGAGTTTAATTATCAGCAGTGGGAACTAAGATTCATATGTCTCCTTCGAGCAAAAGGATTAAATATATGCTTAGACCAAGACAGAACAGCTGAAAATATGGCTGAATGGGACAATGCAGACTATTATGTGAAGTGCATGCTTTTGGAAGCTCTCTCAGAGAGACAAGCCATATTGGTGGAGGGAAAAGATACACCAAAGGACATTTTATATAAACTGAGAACTATGTATGCAACTACATATGCAAAGCAGCAACCAATTTGGCTGGCAGAGTTGAATGAAACCAAATTAAGGGATAAAAGTAAATGTAATGATCACATTATGCATCTTATGTCTTCATTTCAAAAGTTAGAACTTTCTGGAATTCCCATGTGTGATGCATTGAAAAGAGCATTTCTTTTTACCTCACTATCAAAGAAGTTTGATGTTTTTAGGTCTGTAAATGAGGCCATTGAAGGGCAATCTTTTGAACAGACAACATCAAAACTAAGGCAGGAATGCATAATAAATGATTCTGAGGAGATGTGTTCTCAAAGCAAGTCAGAGAGAAATGAAACAAATTTCTTGGCAAAGAACAGAGAAAGGCGGAGCTATGGGAAAACTCCACCCAAAGGCAAGCTGATTTGCTACTCATGTGGAAAGGAGGGACATGTATCTAAATGGTGTAAGGAAACACAAAACACTCCCTCTAGCTCACCTAAGCCAATGGAACTAAAGAATTTTCAAACCAGGAAATGTATGAAGGACAAAGATAAACACAAGGGCTTTCTAATGGCAGAAAAATCTTTGACTATGGTAAATAATAATTCAAATGAAAGTACTTGGATTTTGGATTCAGGGAGCACATGCCATTTAACCAATTGTAAGAATTTCTTTCAGGAAATGTGTCCAGAGGAAGGTATTCTTAAAACTGCAAACGCAGGGACTGCTAAGATCCAAGCAAAAGGTATTGGATTCTTAAAATGCAAAGTGTCTAATGAAGTTAAAGAAATTCCTGTAAGTGATGTCTTGTATATTCCCCAAGCAGTTTGCAATATGCTTAGTGTATCTACATTAGATAAGAAGGGATTTGTGATTCATTTTGAAAACAGTAAGTGCACAATCTCTAAAAATGATGAAGTGTATGCTGAAGCTTTTATGCATAATGATGTTTATAAGCTGAACATTTCAGGTGAAGCCTCACATCTGGCGCAAGTAAGGAAGAATGATGGTAAATGTAGTCTGGAAATCTGGCACCGCCGCCTGGGACATCGTGATTCTAAGGTGATCCAGGATCTTTACAGTAAGCAACTGGCCACCGGCATTCAGATAAGTGCAGATGCTGGTAAAATGGAGAAATGCATAGACTGTGTTACTCAAAAAGGTGTAAGACCCTCATTTCCTGCATACACAGGAAATAGGAGTAATAAAGTACTGGACTTAATACACAGTGACTTATGTGGACCGTTTAATATCCCATCATTGGGAAATAACAGATTTGTGCTAATATTCTTGGATGATTTCTCTAGATATTGTGTGGCCTATTTGCTGAAAGAGAAAAGTCAAGTCACAGACATGCTGAAGAAATACGTAGCCATGGTGAGCAATAAATTTGAAAGAAAACCAAAGGTTCTTCAGACCGACAATGGTGGTGAGTTCACTTCACAAAGCATGCGCACATTTCTAGAACAAGAAGGCATTCAGCATATCACAACAGTAGCTTATACACCAGAGCAAAATTCTGTTGCAGAGAGAAAATTTAGGTCACTTGTGGAAATGACCAGATGTATGCTGTCAGATAGCAATCTCCCTAAAAGACTATGGGGGGAAGCCATTCTCACAGCAGTGTACCTACAAAACAGAATGCCAACTAAAGGCGCTGAGCGCACACCACATGAGACATGGCATGGTAGGAAGCCAAACCTGTCACACATAAGAACATTTGGAAGTACAGCATATGCTCATGTACCAAAGCAAAGAAGGCATAAGCTGGATTCCACAACAGAAAGGGGCATTTTAGTTGGCTATGCTCCAGGACACAAAGGATATAGAATTTTGAATCTGAAAACTGGCATTGTTGGCATAAGACATGTTACATATTTTGATGAAAACAAAAGGGTTGATAAAGGCTGGATTATCCCAGATGAGCCTTATCATCCAGAATATGAAACTAGAACCATAATAGACATGCCAGTGTATATAAATGCCATACCAAGGCAGATGTCTGAAAGCAACTCATCTGTATCTAACGAGGAACAGGCAGAGGAAGCAGACACAGAAAGAATCATTGAAGAAGACAGTACAGTTGGAGAAGGGGAATCAATTGGAGAAGAACTCTCAGATTTAGAGGATGCGGAAAGGTCAGACCAACCTGTTGTCAGACGCTCATCCAGGGAAAACAAAGGTGTTCCACCCCCAAGACTGTCTTACCTAACAAAGTCAGCAGAAGCTCAAGAGCCCTTAACATGGGATGAGATTGAGAAAATGCCAGCAGAAGAAGCTGCTGAATGGCATAAAGCTGCACAGGAAGAAATTGATGCATTGGATAAAAATAATACTTGGATTCTTACAAAATTACCTCCTGGCAAGAAAGCTATAGGATGCAAATGGGTATTCAAGTTAAAAAGGAATGCACAAGGAAAAGTGGAAAGGTATAAAGCCAGATTAGCGGCAAAGGGATATCTTCAAAAATATGGAGAAGATTTTGATGAAGTGTTTGCACCTGTAGTGAAACACACGACAATAAGAACACTTCTGAGCATTGCAGTCTCAAAAGGCATGCAAGTCAAACACATTGATGTGAAAACAGCGTTTCTTCACGGAGATATAACTGAAGACTTGTACATGGAACAACCAACAGGTTTCATAAATACAAAACAAAGACAGCTAGTGTGTAAATTAAACAAAGGTCTTTATGGATTAAAGCAAAGTGCAAAATGTTGGAATGAAAAATTGCATGAAATATTGACAAATTTAGGATTTAAGCAAGGTGAAGCAGATAAATGCTTGTACACTAGGTGCACAAATGGACAATATGCATACATTTTAGCTTTTGTTGATGATCTGCTCATTGCAAGCAAAAGTGAGCAAGAGTACAAGGACATTGTAAAGTGTTTAAACCTCAATGTTGAGATAAAAGAACTGGGTAATGTGTCATACTATCTTGGTATAGAAATTGAGAAACAAAATGATGGTTCTTATCTTCTAAGCCAGAAGCAGAAAATAAATGAGCTTATTGAAAGTTTAGGTATGCAAGATGCCCAAGTTGTAAGCACTCCCATGATCACTGATTTTCTGAAGGATGAAACAGTAAGAGAACCATTACCAGATAACATCCAATATAGATCAGCCATAGGTAAGCTTTTATATCTAGCTACCACATACAGGGCTGATATAGCAAATGCAGTAGGAATTTTGAGCAGAAGGGTCAGCTCACCTACCAAATCAGATTGGACTGCAGTTAAAAGGATGGTAAGGTATTTAAAGGGTACCATTGATTGTAAATTAAAGATTTCAGCCAATAGTAATCCAAAACTAATATGTTACTGTGATTCAGATTGGGCAGGGGATCATTCTGATTATAAATCCACAAGTGGATATGTGTTTATGTATGGAAATGTACAAATTTCATGGGCCAGTCATAAACAAAGTATTGTGAGTTTGTCTTCTACAGAAGCTGAATATGTGGCCGTATCGGAAGCGTGCAGAGAACTGATGTGGATTGAAAAACTTTTGCTGGATTTTGGAATAGCTGAAAAGAGACCAATCCAGATAATGGAAGATAATCAGAGCTGCATCCGACTGTCACAGAATGACAAGGTTCAGTCACGCACCAAGCACATCGCAACGAAATACCACAACGTGCGAGAGTTGGCAAAAGAAGGGGTCATCAGTCTACACTATTGTCACACCAGTGAGATGACAGCTGACATCATGACCAAACCGTTACCCAGAGAACATTTTGTGAATCTGCGTATAAAGCTTGGACTTTGTATGAATAAATAATTGCATGACAGTTATGCATGAGAAGGGGTTTGTTGGAATGTAATTGTATTTTACATGCATTGCCTGTCACCTATTATTTCTCTGTGATTACTCTGTGACCTCTGATGTGAATTACTTAGAGAGGTCACACAGCTATGCAACTTCCTGTGGGGGTCAGACACAGCACATGCAGCACATGGAGCACATGGAGCTCATGATCTCTCCTAACCTGAGAGGATCTATGGTGGTGTGAGCATCCATTACCATCTAAGCACATGGAAGGAGCTGATAATACAAATGTATAGTAATATGTATATAAAAGCCTGTCTGATTATAATCTAACTACAAACTGTGAGTAAACAGATGTTTTGTTACTTCAACTTTAAAGTGACTCAGCAGTGAATTATTCAGGGGTGAATGAGAGAGAGATGAAGAAAGAAATTAACATTTCTAAAGCTGAAGCTGTGTGTACTAAAATCTGCTAATTATTTACTACAAAATAATCCAACACCAATAAACTTCAATAGTTGGTTGTTAGCACCCAATTATTGGTAGTTAAGGGCTCATTACTCATAGTAACATAGTAGATGACGACAGAAAAAGACCTGCATGGTCCATTCAGTCTGCCCAACAAGATAAACTCATATGTGCTACTTTTTGTGTATACCTTACCTTGATTTGTACCTGTCCTTTTCAGGGCACAGACTGTGTAAGTCTGCCCAGCACTATCCCCGCCACCCAACCACCAGCCCCGCTTCCCACCACCGGTTCTGGCACAGACCGTATAAGTCTGCCCAGCACTATCCCCGCCTCCCAACCACCAGCCCCGCTTCCCAACCACCAGTCCCGCCTCCCACCACCGGCTCTGGCACAGACCGTATAAGTCTGGCCAGCACTATCCCCGCCTCCCGCCACCGGCTCTGCCACCCAATCTCGGCTAAGCTCCATAGGATCCATTCCTTCTGAACAGGATTCCTTTATGTTTGTCCCACGCATGCTTGAATTCCATTACCGTTTTCATTTCCACCACCTCCCGCGGGAGGGCATTCCAAGCATCCACCACTCTCCCCATTAAAAAATACTTCCTGACATTTTTCTTGAGTCTGCCCCCCTTCAATCTCATTTCATGTTCTCTCATTCTACCTCCTTCGCATCTCCGGAAAAGGTTCGTTTGCGGATTAATACTTTTTCAAATATTTGAACGTCTGTATCATATCACCCCTGTTTCTCCTTTCTTCCAGAATATACATGTTCAAGTCATCAAGTCTCTCCTCATACGTCTTGGAACGCAAATCCCTTACCATTCTCGTAGCTTTTCTTTGCACCGCTTCAATTCTTTTTACATCCTTCGCAAGGTACGGCTTCCAAAACTGAACACACTACTCTAGGTGGGGCCTCACCAACGACTTATATAGGGGCATCAACACCCCCTTTCTTCTGCTGTTCACACCTCTCTCTATACAGCCTAACAACCTTCTAGCTACGGCCACCGCCTTGTCACACTGTTTCATCACCTTCAGATCCTCAGATACTATCACCCCAAGATCCCTCTCCCCGTCCATTCCTATCAGACTCTCCCCGCCTAACACATACGTCTCCCGAGGATTTCTATTCCCTAAGTGCATCACTTTGCATTTCTTCGCATTGAATTTTAATTGCCAAACCTTAGACCATTCTTCTAGCTTCCTCAGATCCTTTTTCATGTTTTCCACTCCCTCCCGGGTGTCCACTCTGTTACAGATCTTAGTATCATCCGCAAATAGGCAAACTTTACCTTCTAACCCTTCAGCAATGTCACTCACAAATATATTGAACAGAATCGGCCACAGCTCCAATCCTTGAGGCACACCACTACTCACCTTTCCCTCCTCCAAGCGAATTCCATTCACCACTACCCTCTGGCTTCTGTCTGTCAACCAGTTCCTAATCCAGTTCACCACTTCGGGTCCTATCTTCAGCCCATCCAGTTTATTTAAGAGCCTCCTGTGGGGAACCGTGTCAAAAGCTTTGCTGAAATCTAAGTAGATTATGTCTATAGCTCGTCCCTGATTCAATTCTCCTGTCACCCAATCAAAGAATTCAATGATATTCGTTTGGCACGATTTCCCTTTGGTAAAACCATGTTGTCTCAGATCTTGCAACTTATTGGCTTCCAGGAAATTCACTATCCTTTCCTTCAGCATCGCTTCCATTACTTTTCCAATAATCAAAGTGAGGCTTACCGGCCTGTAGTTTCTAGCTTCTTCCCTATCACCACTTTTGTGAAGAGGGACCACCTCTGCCGTTCTCCAATCCCTCGGAACCTCTCCCGTCTGCAAGGATATATTAAACTCAATTAAATTGCAAATCTGGGTGCCATATATAAAATACAGGGTATATGTTTAGTGACACCGAATATACATACTTTTTAACATGCTGCTCTTGGTATGTTAAAATATATGGCCCCCGATATTCAGTCACTGATCAGTTAAGTAGCATATTGGCCCCTAGGGCGCTGGTGCGCTCCTGACAGGAATGGACACTTGAAGTCACTACTCCAAGCAGTAGCCTAGTGGTTAGTGCAGTAGACTCTGATCCTGGGAAACTGGTTTCAATTCCCACTGCAGCTCCTTGTGACTCTGGGCAAGTCACTTATCCCTCCATTGACCCAGGTACAAATAAGTACCTGTATATAATATGTAAACCGCCTTGAATGTAGTTGGAAAAAACACAGAAAGGCAGTATATAAGTCCCATTCCCTTTCCCCTTTATAGAAAATTGTCCCAAGTACCAGGTTATTTTTCAAAAATTCTTTAGCATTCATTGGTGTTATATTTATAACACCTTTTTGGACATGTCTATGTCTAAACTAATCAAATCCAAGACTTCTAACTTACTACAATCTGGTTCTAAATGTAGCAAGCATGATCCGCCATCGCCGGAGAAAGCGTCTTCCGGTAAACCATCATTATCACCATCAGATCTTACTTAAAGCCATTATGAAACAACATGTGAATTGAAAGTGGAACTACAAACTCTTACTAGATCGTTATCATCATTTCAGCTTCAGATTGAAATGCTGGAAACACATGTCAATCAGACGGTCTTGTCTCTCGTGCTAAAAAACAGGACCAAACTAACAAGCACATTCGCACGCTGGAATTAGAAATCAAAAATCTTTCCAACAGGACTATATGAAACAATGTAAGGATTATTGGCCTCAAAGAGGGGGCTGTAGGCCTGATTTAGTTAGTTTTCTTACCTCTAGGATCCCTGAACTGTTAAAGATCACTACTGACCTGCCGCTACAATTTGATCAGGCACACAGATCTCCTTCGCACCTTAAGCAGGGCATGCAGCAGCCATGGCCTATTGTTGCAAAACTCCTTTGGTTCCCTCAAGCTTTGCAAATACTAACAGCAGCACCACTGTTTTGGAGTTGAAATTTGATGCACTCCCCTTTTTTTATTATTCTTAGAATGTAAACCACCTAGATGGTAATGCCGTAGAGCAGAATAAAAAGTATGTAAGGAACTTGAAATCTTTTCTGGAAATGCGAGTCCACTTAAAATCTTTAGGTGCTCGATATGGACTTCAGTACCGAGCATGTATGACAGTGACCCTGAATAACATGACTAGATCTTTTGATTCTCCGAATCTATTACAATACTTGGATCAACTTTAGTTTCATGGAATGTCCACCTGATTTCTGACTCCAGGTCTTTTCTTTTTTTTCATGACATTTTATTAGTTTCAATAAAGCATTGAGAAGACAACTTGATGAAAAGAGAAAAACAAAAAACATATCAATACATATCGAACTGTTACATAACAGGAGGAGTGTGCCAGAGGATCTAAATAGAAGAACCAAAGCCCAAGGCAATTATATATGTTCAAATACCATCGTCAAAAGAGGCTAAATAAGTAGCAAATTGGAGACCAAATTATATTTGTCTTGAGTGTTGAACCTGCAAAACTAGCTGATGCTAGTTCAAGTTTATGATATAATAAATTAGATTGCCACCAAAAATGTTCATTGAGTAGTTTTTCCATTTGGCAAGAATCATTTGTTGAGCGATTGTAGCTAAAATATCTATTGGAAGAAGAAAATGATGTTCCAAAGAACAAGATTTAAAAATAACCAGTGATGAGGAAAAAGGAATATTCGAATCAAATGTTTTACATATGGTACTCCAAATAGCTTTCCAGAAAGTTTGTATGTGAGAACATTCAAATATCATGTGCATTAATGTTCCAGGAGATGTATTCCAATGCTAGCAAACATTAGTAAGAGAAAGATGTGCAGAATGTAACTTATGTGGAGTCCAAATAGCTCTATGGTACAAAAAATACATGGATTGTAAAAAAAATTTGCAGCTGGTAAAGGTTTGATGTCATGAGAATCTTCAGGAAGAAATAGATGCAAATCATTTTCCCAAATTTGTAGAAGAGAATTGGTGTTCTTATAATGCGAAGACACTGTATATAGAAGAAGCAACATGTCCTGAGGTCAACAAAGTTTCAGAAAGCTGAAAAATAGAAGGTTTGGGACAAGAAGAGTATTTTTTCAGTTGAGAAGAATTCAAGCAGTGAAACAATTGGATCCATCTGAAAAACTGATAAGATAGCAGATGATATTTAGATTTTAAGTCTTGGAAGGGAAGTACAGTATGTGATTCACAGTTATATACATCTTGTAAGCACCATATATTACAATCTGACCAACTTTTCCAGAAAAAGGGATTATTATTAATTAGAAAATCAGAGTTTTTCCATAGTGAAGAATATGAAGATTTACAAAAAGGATATTCAAGAATACAATCCAGAAACAAAAGACATGATTTAGTATGGATAAAGAGCAGATTCTCTTTTTGAGATGATGACAAAGTAGATGTGAGAAGTGAGGGGAGGGAGGGAGAAAGGAAGAACTTGTGATTGCTCCAATAGAAGCCAGACTGGAGAATATTCAGGATCAGAATAAAACCAATGGCAACCTTGCTGGGCAATGAAAGCTTTATGATAATGTAGGAAATCGGGAAACAAGACACAGACTTTTCTATGTAGAGCTTGTCTAATGAAGCAATTTATGCCTGGTACCATCTATTTCTCAGTATGATATGAATAGTATTTTTCATGTATACTATATATATATGATATTACTCTCTACTTACTACATTATATTAAAGGCTTTTGTATTCTACATTTGCTAAAGTTATTCTTATCAAATTTACCTTCTAATGATTACAGTTTAAATGCTAATCGGTTTATTGGTAAGCATACTTGGGTTTATATACTCAAATCTTCAACTCTGTTTGGAGGGAGACTGAAAGCTGGGGCTAAAGGCAAAGCTTTTTGTATTTAGCTCCAGCTCCGCATTCCTAATTTTCTTTTTCTTGTTTGCACTACTCAGTTCTAAATGCCGTTTGTTCCTTCCCTCTTTCAGATATGCTGCCCTTTCTCTCATTATGTTTCTCTTTATTCTTTATTGCTAATAGTTATTACAGTCTCCACAAACTTTAGGTATCATTCAGGCTTATTTTTGAAAGAGATCGCTGGCCATCTTCCGACACAAATCGGGAGATGGCCGGCCATCTCCTAAAACTGGCCAAATCGGTATAATCGAAAGCCGATTTTTGGACACACTCGCCGGCATTCCGTTGCGGAGGCGGCCAAACTTCAAGAGGGCGTGTCGGCAGGGTAGCAAAGGCAGGACGTGGGCGTGCTTACGAGATGGCCGGCTTCAGCTGATAATGGAAAAAAGAAAATCGGCGATGATGAGCATTTGGCCGGTTTTACTTGGTCTATTTATATTCACGACCAAGTCTCAAAAAGGTGGCCAAACTGACCAGATGACCACCGGAAGGAATCGGGGATGACCTCCCCATACTCCCCCAGTGGTCACCAACCCCCTCCCACCCCAAAAAAAACTTTAAAACATTTCTTTTGCCAGCCTCTATGCCAGCCAGCTCCATGACAGCAGTAGGCAGGTCCCTGGAGCAGATTTAAAACTAGGTGCACTAAACTGCACGGAAGAGTCCTTCCCTTACCGATCCCTTAGCGAGAATCGGTAAGGGAAGGGCATGCATGAAAGAAATCGCATGCAAAGAGCTGCTCATTTGCACGCGAATTTCCTTCCCTAGGAGGGGAAGCCAGTCGGCCAGCTCTTAAGAAAAAAAAGGATCTTGCTGATCAGTTATGTTATGACTTACTTGTTCTGGAGTGCTGTATTTTGTGATACTGTTTTGAGAAATGTTCAATAAAGACTTCATACAAATTAAAAAAGTCTCTGACGTGCACTTAATGGGGAAATCAAAACTGTTTTTGCTCATAGCTTTTTTTAGTAGTAACAGTGGGATTTGACCCAGCCACCTCTGCATTACAAGACCAGTGCTGTTACTACTTGGCCACAGCTCCACTTATTTGGATAGTCCTCCCTTTTAATTATACCCCTTCAGGTCTCTCTCAGCCAATCACAGCGCATTTAGCTGTCTGTGAGTGGCTGAGAGAGGCCTGGAGGGGCATAATCAAAAGGGAGGGGCATCTACATAAGTGGACCTATGGCCAAGTGGTTACATCACTTGCCTTGTAATGCAGAGGTGGCCGGTTCAAATCCCACTGTTACTACTAAAAAAGCTGTGAGTAAAAACAGTTTTGATTTCTCCTAGTGCACGTCTTTATTGAACATTTCTCAAAACAGTATCACAAAATACAGCCCTCCAGAACAAGTAAATCATAGGATAACTGATCAGCAAGATCTAAACATCCAGAAGTACCAGTGCACTATGAATGCTGGCCCCTTCCACGACCAAATGCCTTGGATTTGACAGGGTTTGAGATGGCCTGTTCCAGTTTCCATTATCGCTGAAAAACAAAGTCGGCCATCTCAAACCCGGCGATCTATGGCATTTGGACAGCCCCAACCGTATTATCGAAACAAAAGATGGCTGGCCATCTTTTTCGATAATACGGTTCCGGACAGCTCTTTGTGGCGCCGCCGAAACAGATGGCCGGCCATCTATTTGGCCGGCACCGTTCGATTATGCCCCTCATTATGACACAGGCTAGTTTTGATGTTCCACTGAGAGAGATATTTTCAATATGACGTCTAAGTCAGACTTTGGAAGTTTTGCACTAAATTGCCCAAATCCAAATAGGAAATATAGACTTTTTATGAAACACCAATGAATCTATCTTTTTTTTTTTTAAGTACCACCTGTAACATGTTTTTGTGCTTTGTGCATTTATCTTTTTGGGCCATTAAAAAAAAATCCAAATGAAAACGCTCAGAATCAAGCCATTGAGATGTAGGAGGAGCCAGCATTTTTAGTGGACTGGTCACACAGACATCCCAAGACAGCAATGAGGCACTCTAGGGAGCACTGCTATGGACTTCATTTCACCGTTATCCCCTTATCTTGTCTGCTGAGCCCTTCAAAACCCACCACCCCATCTATACACCACTACAATAGCCCTTATGGGTGAAAGGGTCACCTGTATGTGGGTACAATAGGACTTTGGTCAGTTAGGAGGGCTCGCTCACTCTACCAGTGGGACAGGTAGAGTGAGATATGGGCCTGGGTCCCTGTAAGAGGGTTTATAGAATACCGTCCTTCACCCTTAAGAAAAGTCCCTCTCTAAATAGCTTGGGCCACCTTAAAAGCGTTGATCTTGCCCCAGGAGGAAGTGAGCCGGGAGTAGGGTTACCATATTTACCCTAAGAAAAAGAGGACACATGTCCTGCCCTCTGCTGCACCCCTGCCCCGCCCCCTGTCACACCCCATCCTGCTCTGTCACTTTGACCCCCCCAAAGAAAGCCAGACTCCCTCTCTCCCCCCATGTAGATCCCTTCCCCAATTTTCCAGCCTTCCTCCACCCACATGACTCAATTCACTACCTCTCCCCTCCCCTCCTTTACCTTAGTGTGGTGCCCTGGTGGTCTAGTGACCTCTTCTGGGCAGGAAGGAGCCTCTCTGTGGAAGTCTCATGAGGCCACCACTTGAACTCTCAGCAGCCATTTTCAATCGGTGCCGGGAGAAAGACATTCTGCAGATGTGCTTGGCAGGAAAAAGGGGACTCTTTCCTGCCCCGAAGAAGTCACTAACCATCGGGCACCACACTAAGGTAAAGGAGGGGAGGGGAGGATAGGACGCCTGCCTACCCGTCCACCCGCCAGCCTGCCTGTTTGTCCGCAAATCCATACAAACGGGTAGGCTGGCAAAACCCGCCTAGTTGCCCGACCGTGTCCTCAAAAAGACCAGACATATGGTAACCCTAGCCGGGAGGGGCGGAATACTTCAGTCATATTCAGCTAATGTCAACCACTGTACTTTCGCACAGCAATGAGGGAGCTGCCATCCAGTCACTAAAATGACAGAGAAAAACCTTTGACATCCTTATGGTCTCTAAAAATGGTCTTAAAAGATATAATTGCCACATAAACCTGCTTTATTGCTATAACTAAAGAAGAATAGTTCTGATAATAAAGGTGAAACTAAAACAAATCAAACAATAATTCAGCAAATCACCAAGGTGCTCTGGATCGCAAAGTGATAAATAAAATCACAAAAAAGGGCTTAATAGCAGTATGTAAGAACGATCAGCCATCTGAATCAGTCATAACAGCATAAATCACCATTTTTTCTGCCTTCCACATGTGATTGACAGTGTGACCCTGATCGAGATCACTGCGTTAAAAAACCTCGCAAAAAACATAAAAACAAATTGAAAACACTGAAGTGTTTAAAAGAGGAGAAAAGGCATTGCTCTATTAACGCCCGATACAGTGGATGTGTTGAAGTCCAACTTTCTAGACTTGCTTATGACAACTAGAACACTGCTTCTTCTCTGTTGCACCACAAAATAATGATTCAGGAGACTAGAGTACCTGAAATATTCAGATTCCACCAGGAGTTCCTGCTCTAAGTGGTCATCTTATTGAGCTACTCACTAGCACACCTCAAAAATAACTTTATAAAATTATGCTCAACAAGTCCATGTGTACTGTGGAAAAAATTATCTATGGGTGACAAACTGTACAAACTTGAAAATGTTGGGGATGTAGTTAGGTTTGGTATATATAGTGCAGAAGAGATACCTAGTTCTGAGTTCTGATTCAGATGCACTAGGATATAAATTATTCCAAACTCACTTCTATTTTCTGTAAGCCTTAGCAACATAAATGGAGTGGCATTTTAAAAGGACATGCAGAAGGAATTCCAATGTCCAAATCAGGACATGTGAAATTTCCATACTACAGTGAAACCTCGGTTTTCGTTGACTTCGGTTATCGTCGGTTTCGGTTTTCGTTGATTTTTTCAGTGAAACATTTGTCTCAGATTTCGTCAGTTGTCTCGGTTTTCGTTGGCGTGCCCACGTGACCTCGCTGCTAATTTTGCGAAAACAAAGGGTGACCCAAACGTTCTGCTCATTGTGGCATTGTTTCTCGTTGTGTGAGCATCACCCTGCGCGTCTAACGCAACGCACGAAAGATAAAATCACATGTGTTCAAATCTGATTTTCCCTGTTAAGTGTTTCCCTTGCTAATAAGTTAACCCTTTCCCTTTAGCTCCATCATAGGACTATATTTATTCTCTATAAAATGTGTTTTTGGTATGTATTTTGGAGTGTCTAGAACGAATTAATTGGATTTACATTGATTCATATGGAAATAATTGCCTCAGTTTTCGTTTGTCTTGTAAAATAGGAGCAAAGATGCACATCCAAGCCTCTCCATATTCAGAGGGAGCAGCAATTATACAAAACTGGATGTGGGGAAAACAAATGCACGTCACCCACACATATAGATGTTGGAGCAGTTTCTAAAATTGCTGCTCCCTCTGTAAAGGGTACTCATTCCAGCACTGATGTACCCCCCAGAGGTTGCCCCCATCCTGATGCAGGTCTCCTCAACTCCCCTCCCCTCACTCCCACCCATCACCTTTCCCTACCCAATGTCACATTCGTCCCTATCTGAGATTACTCTCACCTCTTCCCAACATCACTCTCATTTCTCCCCGACATAACCTGACTCTCTTTGACAGCAAAGCCACCTCTCCTCTACATCATCTGACTCTCCCTTTGGGAGGCCCCCCTCTTGTGGGTATGAGATCAACAAGTGACAGCCTCCCCCGACATTCTCTGAGGCCCAAAGCTCCCAAAATTGGCGTTGGACCACAAGCCCACCTTCCCCCACCCCCTGACCCAGTTCCCAGCCACTAGAGGTCAAGCTTCAATATATGCCCTTGTTTGTCAGCCTCTACGTTTGCTGTTTTGCTTTGACTTTCCGTGGAGGCTCCTCCTGTCTTCTTGTTTGAAAATTGCATTTAAACATGTGGGCTTCTTCAGACATTTAAATGCTGCCATTTAGACTTGGGAATGCTGCTAAAATAAGGGCTTTTATCTGCTTGTGCTCTGGGACTTAGTTGTAAACCAAGCATTTGTCTTAATCTGTCTTCTGGTCAATAAATTAAATGTATGTATTTAATTTATATATTGTAGTCTGGACATAGCTTGCACTATGGCCGTATTTAGTTATTTGTCATATGACAACTGTACCTTCCTCAGCGACCTTCCAGACCGGTCAAGACGCTTGGGTTATGCACTCCTACCAGCAGAGGGAGACTGAGAACACTAAAACTGTAACAATGTATAAGCCACCTGCCAACCCCCAAGCAGCCAGTAAGTCTCCAGCAGAGGGTAGACGTGCAGCCTGAGCAGTCTGGTCTGGTAGGCCTAGGATTTGTTTTAGGCCTTTTGTTGGTTAGCACCCTGTACTTAGAATCTGTGTGCTTCGGGGAAGTGGGTCCGGTGGGGCTCCGTTTTTCCCCTGGGGTGTCACACCCAGTGATTGGGTCCCTCCCCCTGTGCTCTCCTGAGCAGTCAGCCCTGTGCCTTGGCTCCTGTGTGATTGCAGGAACCTTGAGAGCCATAGCCCTTGTCAGCTTTTAGAAACTGGGCTGGGAGGTAAGAAGCCAGTTGAAAAAAAAAAAAAATAAAAGCTCTGCTTGTTTGTTTTGGGGCTGACTGGGAGAGCTGCAGTGCATTTGTGAGAGAGAGCGAGTCTGGGCGCTGCTGCCTGTTGAGTTGCTTACCTCCTTTCTTCCCTGAGGGATGTCGGTGTGGAAACTGTCCCGTTGCCGGTTCTGTGCGCACCGAGATGTGGATGTGCCGGGGGCACAATGCAGGCTCTGTGGGGAACAGAAACCGCCTCTTTCTTCGCCTCCAGTATTGTCCGCAGAGGTTTCCAGGGTTGGCTCGGGCTCTGTTGATACGTCCTTGTTCCCGGGTGCTGTAGCGGCGGTTCTGATTTTGGCGGGAACTGCCGCCATCTTGGATTCCTCTGGCCCTGCGGTTTTGCCTCAGACATTGCAGGATTTTCAGAGGCAGAACGTAGGCTGGTCTCCTGAGTGCTGAGGGGGCATGGGATTCCTACCTGATTGTATTTGGTCGATGTTCCAGGCGTGGAAGTCAGAATCCCAGCAGGCAGACCTTCAGAAGGGGGTAGATCCCTTAGTTGCCAAGCGTCCTCGTCTGGAGTGGTCAGAAGACCCAGAGTTTTTTTCCTTACAGCACTCAGAAGAGGAGTGCAGTGATCTTGGAGATGAAGTTCTTTTGGACACCTGTCCTGAGGAGGAGGGGTCCTTGCCATGTGAAGATCCCTCAGTAGTGAGGATCTTTCATAGAGATGAGCTGGCTGAATTGATTGATTAGGTGGTTGCTACACTTAAATTTCATTCTCCTGAGACCACGGTGGCGGAGGTAAAGCAGGTAGACCACTCGCCTCCACCTACCCTCCTCTCCTCCTTCCTGTACACATTAATTGATTTGATTTGCTTACTTTATTTCTTGTCTATTAGATTGTAAGCTCTTTGAGCAGGGACTGTCTTTCTTCTATGTTTGTGCAGCGCTGCGTATGCCTTGTAGCGCTATAGAAATGCTAAATAGTAGTAGTAGTAGGTAGACCCGTTGGTTAAGTGTATTCACCGGTCTTCCCGTTCTTTTCCCATGAATAAAGACCTCAGAGATATGGTCATGCAGGAATGGTCTTCCCTAGATTCTGCTTGTAGGGTGGCTAGAGCTATGGCGAGGCGTTATCCTCTTCCGCAAGAGGATAGGGACTCCTTAAAGTCTCCTACAGTGGTGGTGACGGCAGTCACTAAAGCTACTGCTATTCCTGTTGATGGGGGGGCTGCTCTCAGGGATCCTCAAGATAGGAAGTTGGAATCCTTTATTAGGCGTAGTTTTGATCTGTCCGCCTTGTCGCTGCAGGCCTCAGTGTGTGGAGGTTTAGTAGATCGTGCTTGCTTCCGCTGGGCTGAAAAACTCTTAGATGATCCGGCGGTGGATAGATCTTCCTGGGTGCAGGAACTAGCCAAGCTGGAGATGGGCTCTTCTTTCTTAGCGGATGCTCTTTATGATTTGCTGCGAGTGTCGGCAAAAAATGTGGCATTGGTTGTGGGAGCTCATCTTTGGCTTCGAGGTTGGGTCGCAGATGCGGCCTCTAAGTCCAAGTTGTGTTCTTTCCCCTTCAAGAGTTCTATGCTGTTTGGGGAAAAGCTGGATAAGTTGGTACGCGGTCTTGGGGATGCTAAGGTTCCGCGCCTGCCAGAGATGCGTCCCAGAATAGGTGGTCGAGGGCTATCGCCATGGTCGTCTGCGAGATGCTCGGTGGTACAGGCTGGGTAGAGCCAATGGTGCGCCTAGAGGGCAATTTTTTTCAGCATACGCAGCCCTTTCGTGGAGGCCACCCACCAGGGAGGTCAGGATGCATCTTCGGTGGGTTCCACCCCGGTGCATGCCTCGCAATGAATGTGTGTGGGCCCAGCCTCTGGTTCGCGTAGGTGCTCGTCTACGTCAGTTTTACCAGAGGTGGACCCACATCACGTCGGATCAGTGGGTGCTCGAAGTGGTTCGCAATGGGTATGCCCTAGAGTTCGATGGCCCTCTTCCCAATTTTTTTCTGGGATCTCCGTGTCGCTCTCGTCTCAAAGCCAGGGCAATTCGCCAAACCCTCCTTCAGTTCATCGATCTGGGGGCTGTGGTTCTCGTACTCACCTCAAAGAGGGGGACGGGTTGTTACTCGATTTATTTCGTGGTTCCCAAGAAGGAGGGTGCCTTCCGGCCTATTTTAGATCTGAAAAGGGTCAATGGGGCGCTGAAGGTTCCCTCCTTCTGGATGGAGACTTTGCGTTTGGTCATCGTAGCGGTTCAGTCAGGGGAGTTTCTCACTTCGTTGGATCTGTCAGAAGCCTATCTACATATTCCCATCCAGGCGGAGCATCAGCGTTTTCTTCGTTTTGCGGTCTTAGGACAGCATTTTCAATTCTGTGCTCTGCCATTTGGTCTTACAACGGCGTCTCGTACCTTTTCCAAGGTTATGGTGGTCATAGCAGCGGCATTGAGGAAGCAAGGAATCTTGGTCCATCCGTATCACGATGATTGGCTGATTCGAGTCAAGGCAGGAGAGTGTAGAGGTGACCGCGAGAGTGATGAGTTTCTTGGAGTCGCTCGGTTGGGTAGTGAACGTGGACAAGATAGTTTCATTGCAGTCCCTGGAGTATCTGGGAGTTCGTTTTGACACGTTGAAGGGGCGAGTGTTCCTACCGTCAGCTTGGATTGTCAAGATGCAGGCTCTGATTCGTCAGCTTTGCTCCAAGAGACTTCCTTCAGCTTGCTCTTATCTGCAGGTATTGGGTCTCATGGCAGCTTCAATAGAAGTAGTTCTGTGGGCCCGGGCTCACATGCGGCAGTTACAGTCGTCCCTGCTGGATTGCTGGTCTCCTCAAACTCAGGACTTGGAGGAGAGACTCTTTTTGCCGGATGCTCCCCGCCTCAGCCTTTAGTGGTGGCTTCACACGCCGAATCTGGAGAAGGGCATGCCCTTGAATCCTCCAGACTGGATTGTTCTCACCACGGATGCCAGTCTGGGAGGTTGGGGGCCCATTGCCTCGGACAGGTGGTCCAGGGCTGTTGGTCGTCGGAGGAGGCTGGATGGTCCATCAATTGTCTGGAAATGCGGGTGATCCGTTTGGCTCTCCAGGCTCTTCAGTATCTTCTAGACAGCAAGGCGGTCCGGGTTCTGTCCGACAATGCCACGGCCATCGCATATGTCAATTGTCAAGGGAGCACGAAGAGTCGGGCGGTTGCCAAGGAGACAGCGGAGCTAATGAGTTGGGCGGAAGTTCATCTGCAGTGTCTCTCAGCAGGTCACGTGGCCAGCATGGACAACGTGAGCACGGATTTTCTGATTAGACACACATTGGACCCCGGAGTGTGGTCGCTTCATCGTCCGCTGTTTCATCATCTGGTGATGGACTGGGGTCTGCCTGTGATGGACCTCATGGCGACGTCCGCCAGTGCTCAGGTGCCCCGGTTTTTCAGTCGTCGGGATCCATGGTCCGAGGGGATCGATGCCCTGGTGCTTCCATGGCCTCCTCAACAGCTGTTGTACGTGTTTCCTCCTTGGGCCCTGGTAGGTCGTGTAGTTCAGAGAATTGAGCGGCACTTAGGCACGGTGATTCTGGTAGCTCCGAATTGGCCTCGTCGGCCGTGGTACGGAGATCTAGTGCGTCTGGCAGTTCGGGGTCCGCTGTCTCTGGAGGAGTTGGTGTTGTTAGTGCAAGGTCCCATAGTGATGCCCGATCTGTCTCCGTTCTCGCTTACGGCTTGGCTCTTGAGAGGAACAGGTTGCGGAAGAAAGGGTTTTCGTCCAGAGTAATTGATACTATGTTGCAGTCCCGTAAACTATCCACCTCTGTTGCTTATGTTCGTGTGTGGCAAATTTTTGAAAATTGGTGTCAGGAGCGTTCTTATTCTCCTTGGCGCATTTCGGTTCCGGAAGTGCTAGAATTTTTGCAAGATTACTACTACTACTACTATTTAGCATTTCTATAGCGCTACAAGGCATACGCAGCGCTGCACAAACATAGAAGAAAGACAGTCCCTGCTCAAAGAGCTTACAATGGTGTGGATAGAGGTCTCGCTCTTTCCTCTTTGAAGGTACAGGTGGCGGCTTTGGCTTGTTTCCGGGGGAAGGTACAGGGTGTATCCTTGGCCTCTTTTCCGGACGTGGTTCATTTTTTGCGGGGCATGAAGTTGATTCGTCTGCCGCGGCGTAAGGTGGTTCCTCCATGGGATTTGAATCTGGTGTTGGTGGCTTCCCCCTTTGAGCCGTTGGTTTTGAGTACTTTTAAGGATCTCACTCTGAAGATGGTGTTTTTGGTGGCTATTGGTTCGGCTTGGCGGATTTTGGAGTTGCAGGCTTTGTCTTGTCGTGCTCCTTTTTTGACTTTTTTTTAAGGAAAAGGTGTCCCAGAAGCCCGTTCCATCATTTTTGCCTAAGGTGGTTTCCTCTTTTCATGTGAATCAGGACATTTCTTTGCCAGTGTTGGGTGATAGGTCGGGAGATTCGACTCAACACCGTTTAGCTAAATTGGATGTTCGTCGAGCTTTGCGTTCTTACTTGACAAGGACTCAAGTGTTTCGAGCCTCTGATAGGTTGTTTGTGTTGTATGAGGGACCTAAGAAGGGTGCTGCAGCTTCTAAAGCAACGATATCCAGATGGTTGAAAGAGGCAGTTTCTTTGGCATACTTGCTCAAGGGGCGTGAGGTGCCTTCGGTACTTAAGGCACATTCTATTCGGGGGGTGGCTTCCTCCTGGGCTGAAAGTAGTTTGATTCCTCTTCAAGATATTTGCAGAGCAGCTGTCTGGTCTTCTCTGCATTCTTTTGTGAAGCATTATAGGATTGATGTGCAGGCTAGAGAGGATGCAAGTTTTGGTGCGGCAGTTCTGACTTCTGGTTTTCGGGCTTCCCGCCCTTAGACTTTTTACTGCTTTGGTACTTCCCAAGCATCTTGACCGGTCTGGAGGGTCACTGAGGAAGGTGAAATTAGGCCTTACCTGCTACTTTTCTTTAGACCATCCAGACCGGTCAAGAACCCACCGGGTATGTTTTAGCCTAGTGTGGTCTGCAGACTGGTTTTGGTTTTGTGCCTCAGGGTTGCTATTGCTGGAAGGTCTTTAGTTCTGGACTTCTCATTTTCTGAAGTTCAGTAGTGGTAGCCTCTGCGTTGTCAGGTGCGGACCGCAGCGCTTTGGCGTTCGGTCGACAGAAGCACCTTCGTGTCTGATTTGAGTTCTGAGTACAGGGTTCCATGTATTCGTTTTATGTGTTTGATTGTTCTTTTCTGCTTTGTTACTGATTTACTGGCTGCTTGGGGGTTGGCAGGTGGCTTATACATTGTTACAGTTTTAGTGTTCTCAGTCTCCCTCTGCTGGTAGGAGTGCATAACCCAAGCGCCTTGACCGGTCTGGAGGGTCTAGAGGAAAGAAAATTAGCAGGTAAGGCCTAATTTCACCATCTTATTCATTTTATGTGCACAGTTCCTTGGCTGCCAGTTTTATATCTCTTTCGTCTTGGTGACTCTCTGCATTCCTGTCTTCACCAACATGAGCAAACAGCCTTTCAGTACCAAGACACTGGTACTGTCCATCTTTCATGTCATCCTGCCTGGTAAGAATCTGTTATGATAATCCCTTTGGATATTCAAAACTTTATATGTAGGATTCCTCTGGTAACTCTGGAACAAAGTGATTTTCAGGAGATGTATAGCATTTCAGTTTGGATAATAAGTAGGGGATTATCACATGAGATGGGCTTTGCAGACCCTGCCTTGTGTAGGGATGTGCAGCTCTGATTTTCTTGGGAAACTCAAAGGCAAATCTATTATCAGTCTTTCCTCTATGATCTGGAACCATTAAGTAAATAGCAAGAAGTATTATGTTTGCTCATTACTACAGAGGTTCTCCTGAATTACAGCTTTCTTCCATCTTAAATCTCCACCAAGAAAATCAGAAGGAAGTTGCAAGGATAGTCAGTGTTTCCAAGGGATACTTTGCAAATATCATGAGCTCTGGGTATCCGAAAAGATTTTACATTTATAGCAGTAATGTTAGAGAATTATGAGAAGACCTTTTAATCAACAAGAATAAACAGCTATCAGGCCATGGGAAATGTTAACAAATTGCCGTTGGAATTATACTTAGCATAGAATTTGTTAACTTTCTAAAGGAAACTGAAGACTCACTTTTTCCCTGTTTAGGAGATTGTGTTGGGCATCATTACAGCCCTGGTAATAAGACCAGTGCTTTTTTTTATAGAAAAAAGGTGCCGGTACTCATTGTGGGTGGAGTCACCACATATGACTCCACCCCTATTATAGCCACACCCACATTTGCCACACCCCTTATACCAGCCATAGCGCATATAAACAGACATCATTGAAAATATTATACTAGTATAGGAGAAAAAATGTGATTTTTTTTTTCATTATAATTTCTGTAAGCTGTTACAGCTCCAGTATACCCAGTGCAAAATAAGACAGCAGATGTAAATTCTCAAGTTGGACATATTCCAGACACTAAAATGAAAATAAAATTATTTTTTTCTACCTTTGTTGTCTGGTGACTTTGTTTTTCTGATCATGCTGGCTCAGTATCTGATTCTGCTGCTATCTGTCCTCTTAACTCTGTTTCCAGGGCTTCCTTTCCATTTATTTCTTTACTTTCCTCCTTTCTTCTTCATTTCTTGCCCTACATCCTTAAGTAAAAGCTGGCTCCTCCGCAGGCTTGACTGTCCAGTGGATCCAGCTTCAGCCTATTTTCTACATCCATGTGCAGTTTTTCTCCTCTCTTCCTTTTCCCTCATCTCATCTCCTTCCTCACTCTTCCCTCGCCTCCATCCATGTCCAGAATTTCTTCTCTCTCCCTTCCCTCTCCTCCATCCATGTCCAGCATTTCTTCTCTCTCCCTTCCCTTTCCTCCATCTATGTCTAGCAGCCCTCCTCTCCCCTGCCCTCCATCCACCCATGTCCAGCAACCCCCCTGTCCCCCCTGCCATCCACCCTTCCATCCACCCATGTCCAGTGATTCTTCCCCCTGCCATCCACCCATGTCCCGCGACCCCCTGCCATCCAGCCATGTCCAGCAACCCCCTGTCCCCCCTGCCATCCACCCATGTCCAGCAACCCCCTATCCCCCCTGCCATCCACCCATGTCCAATGACCCCCCTGTCCCTCCTGCCATCCACCCATGTACAGCAATTCTCTCTTCCCCTGCATCCACCCATGTCCAGCGACCCTCCTGTCCCCCTGCCCTCCCCTGCCCTCCACCTATGTCCAGCGACCCTCCTGTCCCCCCTGCCGTCCCCTGCCATCCACCCATGTCCAGCGACCCCCCCATCCCCCCTGCCATCTACCCATGTCCAGCGACCCTCCTGTCCCCCCTGCCATCCACCCATGTCCAGCGACCCTCCTGTCCCCACTGCCATCCACCCATGTCTAGCAACCCCCCTGTCCCCCCCTGCCCTCCACGATTCCACCCGCTACAACTCCAAGAGTAAACAGAGGCAGTGAAATCAACGCTGGAACCGCAGCTAACTAAGCTATTGGACCAGCTTGCAGGAGTGGAAACGCTTCTGGGGGAGACGACTCGGCAGACAGGTGAACTTGAGGTACGGGTGTCGAAAATAGAAGACTCCGAAGCCAGCAGTGTGGTGCTGATAAAAGATCTTCAACGTGAATTAAAATCACAAGCACAGCACATAGATGACCTAGAAAATAGGTCTAGGAGATCCAACCTACGACTCATAGGCATCCCAGAATCGGTTCCTGATCGCTCCCTGCCCCTGCAACTAGAGCACTGGCTGAGGGCTGAATTTGCGCTTTCAGACAGCATGGGACCATTATGTTTGGAGCGAGCCCTCAGATTGGGAAGGAGGCTCAACACGGGTAACCGACCACGAGCAGTGATTATAAAAGTACACAACTTTATTCACAAAGAAGAAATCTTGAGAGGCGCTCGCTTATGCTAATATATCCTGCACAACTAAAAGGCAATCTTTAGGATCGTGGAAGGTCTTCAAATCGCCAGCAGAAGCACAAGAACTGCTACAAGGCGAGTCTCAATCTGCCTGATGTATTTCCTGTTTGCGTGAAGGTGGAGCCATGATGTGAAGGGAAGGCCTGGAACCAAGCTAAGCCTGCTGCCTTCGCTTCAAGCCTTCAACGCCAACGCGCCTCGAGGGAAAATAAAATTTTTAAAGGTAGGGGTGCGGCGTAAGAAGGAAACGGCTATTGGGGACTCACAGAGCTGCAGAGGGCATACGGATAATGGACAACCGGGGGAGTGGGGGGGGGGGCCTGGAAGAAGGCAGATAGAGGGGAGGAGGGCAGGGGGGAGACGAGGGTTGCTGGATATGGGTGGATCATGGAGGGGATGGCAGGGGGAGAGGAGGCTGCTGGATATGGGTGGGTGGATGGAGGGCAGGGGAGAGGAGGGTTGCTGGACATGGGTGGGTGGATGGAGGGCAGGGGAGAGGAGGGTTGCTGGACATGGGTGAGTGGATGGAGGACAGGGGAGAGGATGATTGCTGGACATGGGTGGGTGGATGGAGGGCAGGGGAGAGCAGGGATGCTGGACATGGGTGGATGGATGGAGGGGAGAGGAGGGTTGCTGGACGTGGGTGGATGGAGGGCAGGGGAGAGCAGGGCTGCTGGACATGGGTGGGTGGATGGAGGGGAGAGGAGGGTTGCTGGACATGGGTGAGTGGATGGAGGGCAGGGGAGAGCAGGGCTGCTGGACGGGTGGATGGATGGAGGGCAGGGGAGAGGAGGGTTGCTGGACATGGGTGGGTGGATGGAGGGCAGGGGAGAGCAGGGCTGCTGGACATGGGTGGGTGGATGGAGGGCAGGGGAGAGGAGGGTTGCTGGACATGGGTGGAGGAGAGGGAAGGGAGAGAGAAGAAATGCTGGACATGGATGGAGGGGAGGGAAGAGTGAGGAAGGAGATGAGAAGAGGGAAAAGGAAGAGAGGAGAATAACTGCACATGGATGGAGAAAATAGGCAGAAGCTGAGGACCAGAAATGAAGAAGAAAGGAGGAAAGAAATAAGTGGAAAGGAAGCCCTGGAAATGGAGATAAGAGGACAGATAGCAGCAGAATCGGATACTGGGCCAGCATGATCAGAAAAACAGTCAACAGACAACAAAGGTAGAAAAAAACTCATTTTATTTTCATTATAGTGTTTGGAATATGTTCACTTTGAGAATCAGGTGCTCAACATTAAAAGTTTATATTTATTTACTTATTTATGGCATTTTATCCCACATTAAACATGAATTAGATTGGAACCTGGGATCATTTAATATTTTTTTCCTGGAGAGAGTAATGCATTGCCCCCCCCCCCCCCCCCCGGCTATAGCCAGCTCTGCAATTTTGGGGGGGGCGCAGAAGTGGACGGGGGGGCGCAGAGGTGGATGGGGGGGCACAGAGGTTGGCAGGGGGCGCAGTGGTGGACGGGGGGGGGGGGGTGCCCCCAGTATTGTGTGTCGAGGAGGACAGATGCTTATACTTCTTGGGCTTCCACTGATGCACAGCATCTCAGTCCTTCAGTAGCAAGGATGACGTTGAACCCGTATGTGTCCTCGGTGTCAGGTCCAATGCTGACCAGTTCCGGGGTCTACTCTTAGTGCACATTGGGCACTAAATGTCACGAGACATGGAGACCTTCTCGATGCTGCTGCACTCCTAGTGGATGCTGAAATCTTGGTAGCCATCAAGGTCAATGCTTCCGGTGCCGATGTATCCTTCGAGGAGCCAAAAATCTTTTCCTGTTGAATCTGCTGCACCCTCTGTGTTCTCAACTGATTTGCAGAGAGAACAATAGTTAGGTTCACAGTCAGGCCCAAGGCACTCATTCAGGGCTGTGCCTAGGGTCTCTGGTGCCCCCTGCAGACTATCAGTTGGTGCCCCCCCCCCCCCCCCCCCCGTGTGGCATCTCCTTTCTCTCTTCTCCCACCCTGCCCCCTTTTTCAGCCCATTACGGAGGAGATCTGATGTGTGCCTGCTTAAGAGCATAAGAAATTCCATACTGGGATAGAACAAAAGTCCACCGAGCCCAGTATCCTGTTTCCAACAGTTGCCAGTCCAGATCACAAGTACTTACAACTACTACTAGATGGAATGGGGAAAGGATAGCAACTAAAAATATGAGAATTCTGGGTATGTTAAAAAGGCAGCACCTGGTACCACAGTTTTACACCATTAACAGCAGTGAAAAGGGCTGAGATATGTTTCAGTTGGACTTGTATTTAAAATATTTTTTTTACCTGCTCTATCCAGAATTCTAGGCAGGGTACAAAGAAACATACTTATAACTTACAGGTTATTTTACTTGGGGTCCCTTTTACTAAAGCTGGAGACACCCCAGGTTTTCAGGCACTGAGTATAACCCAGCACCCACATAGCTTCTAAGTACTGGCCTCTGTGGCAATGAATGTTCTCCCCTCCTTTGCAGACCCTGTCTCCCTTGTAACAATACAAGCCCCTCTCCAACATGTCCTGCCCCCCCCCCCCCCCCCATCTTCTGGTCTCCCTCCTGGAATTCCCCCAACCATATAAATCCATCTAACAGCATGACCCTACCCCTTCCTGACACCCCCCCCCACCACCACCACCACCACCATCCACACACAAACACAATGGGAAACCCCTCACATCCTAGTAGCCCCCCCCCCCCTTTACTTTAATGGTGGATAACTGGTGCAAAATTCAGCACTATAAATTGCTAGATGCTTTAAGTGTGGACTATAGCCATAGAAAAGTGTGACCCAAACCACAATTAGATTAGATCTGAGTGCCAGAGCATTGCATCTGTCTCTGTGCCATATTCATATGCACTGCTAGACTTCTTCCTACTCAGGCAGCAACTGGAAGCCCAAGCAGAAAGCAAACCTCTAGTTCCTCTTCAAACTTCCATCTTACCTCCAGGTAAGCTGTGGAATAAGCGGCTCTCCTCTACTCCACCACGGCAACACTCACCCAATCTTCCTGCGGTCCAATACTCGATGGCGTGCAACAAGAGCTGGCAGTGGGTGGTGCCAAAGTCAGAGACGAGCGCTGCGCGCGGGAAGGCAGCAGCACATGCGCATAGGCGCCGACGCGCCAACGCGGTAGTAAGGTTTTTTGTTTTTTTTTTAATAAGTACTCGACTGGCAGCGTGCGGCCGGCGTGGTGCCCTTGAAGGCAGGCGCCCTCCTGCTGTGCTTACCCCGCTTACCAGGTTTGCACGACCCTGCACTCATTGCACCAGTTGTGCGAGTCTGTCACATAAATCACCCAATTACATTCGGCACACCTTTTGAAGCCACTGGAGGTTTTCTTGGATATCAAGAAAAGAATCGTGACCAAATTAATTTCCTCATTTTTGAACCAGAAAAAAGGGCAGTGTTCAAATTGAGGTTGGGGCTCCGGCCTAAATGGGCCTAGAAATATGCAAAAAATAAAGGAAACTTTAAGACCCCCCCCCCCCAAAAAAAAAAAAAAAAAGAAAAAGAAATTAAAGGGAAACTGAAGAAAAAGGGGAATTTAATTTAAGGAAAAATTATCTAAATGGACTGGAAAAAAAAACAGCAAGGTAAGGCACTATTAGAAAGCATGACATGCACTGTTAGGAGGTCATAATGATGCCTCCTCCCTGCTCCATGGAAAAACGAAGACTGAAGGGCCTGCATTGGGTGGGAAGGCACCAGCACATGCACAGAGGGATCCTACTAGGATATGTCTCCAAGTGCTGCCTGGGAGGGAAAGGTTAGGACAGCTGTTATAGTTGGTGATTCGATCATTAGGCATATAGATAGCTGGGTGGCTGGTGGATGTGAGGATCGCCTGGTGACTTGCCTGCCCAGTGTGAAGGTGGCAGACCTCACGTGTCACCTAGATAGGATTTTAGATAGTGCTGGGGAGGAGTCAGCTGTCTTGGTACATGTGGGTACCAATGACATAGGAGAACAGAAAGTGGGAGAGCGACCAAGGATATCAGAGACTGGAGGATGTTCTTAAAATGAAAGTTTATTGAGAGTCTTCGAAACTCTCAATAAACTTTCATTTTAAGAACATCCTCCAGTCTCTGATATCCTTGGTCGCTCTCCCACTTTCTGTTCTCTGTTGTCTTTACCGTGGGGCGTTTGAGTTCTCCGCTTGCCAGCGGATTTTCTCTCACAATTACCAATGCAGGGCCGTGCCGATGCGGTAAGCGAGGTAAGCGCCGCAGGGGGGCGCCCACCTCTGGAGGGCGCCACCGCGGTGCTTACCCTCGCCCCGCGCCACCGAGGACTTTAAATTACCTCGGTCGCAGGCTGCAGCAGCGTCGGTGAAAGCGCTGCCGACGTCTCCCTTCCCTTGCACTCATTGGTTCCCTCAGTGTCCCGCCTTCTTCTGACGTCAGAAGAAGGCGGACACTGAGGGAACCAAGAGCGTGGTGGGGGCGGTCCGCCCCGGGTGTCAGCGGGTGGGAGGTGCTCCGCTCCCGCTGCTCCCACCCTACCTTCTTTTAAAAAAGAAATCAGTAAAGCGGCGTGGCAGGCAGCGCAGCTTCGCGTCTGCCCTGCTTGTAAAACAAGTAGATCTCCTCGTCGGGCCTTCGCTCACTGGGTCCCGCCCTCCTCTGAGGTAACTTCCTATTTCCTCGAGGGCGGGACCCAGTGAGCGAAGGCCCGACGAGGAGATCTACTTGTTTTACAAGCAGGGCAGACGCGAAGCTGCGCTGCCTGCCACGCCGCTTTACTGATTTATTTTTTAAAAGAAGGTAGGGTGGGAGCAGCGGGAGCGGAGCACCCCCCCCCCCACCCGCTGTCATCTCGACAGAGCTGGTAGTCGGGTCGGATCAGGGGTGCCCAGATGGCAGATGGGGATGGGGATGGGGATGGGAAGGGGAGCCCAGATGACAGAAGGGGATGGGGGCCCAGATGACAGAAGGGGATGGGGAGGGGAGGGGAGGGGAGCCCAGATGACAGAAGGGGATGGGGAGCCCAGATGACAAATGGGGAGGGGTGCCCAGATGACAGAAGGGGATGGGGGCCCAGATGACAGAAGGGGATGGGGAGGGGAGGGGAGCCCAGATGACAGAAGGGGATGGGGAGGGGTGCCCAGATGACAGAAGGGGATGGGGGCCCAGATGACAGAAGGGGATGGGGAGGGGAGGGGAGGGGAGGGGAGCCCAGATGACAGAAGGGGATGGGGAGCCCAGATGACAGAAGGGGATGGGGAGGGGATGGGGAGGGGAGCCCAGATGACAGAAGGGGATGGGGAGCCCAGATGACAGATGGGGAGGGGTGCCCAAATAACAGAAGGGGATGGGGTGCCCAGATGACAGAAGGGGATGGGAGCCCAGATGGCAGAAGGGGATGGGGTGGGATAGGGTGGGGTGCCCAGATGACAGAAGGGGATGGGGTGGGGAGCCCAGATGGGAGAAGGGGATGGGGAGGGGAGCCCAGATGGGGTCTGGGGCTGAAAGGGGAGGCCCTAATGCAAGGCATGTGGATGAAGGGAGCTGGAACTGGGGGCTGAAAAGGAGGGTAGGTGGGATAAGGGGGCTAGTACTGGGACTGGGGGCTGAAAAGGGACAAGAGCTGAAACTGTGGGGACTGGGGGCTGAAAAGAAGACAGGGAGAAGTGGCTGGGGCTGAAGCTCGGGACTAGTGAGAGAAAAGGGCTGCGTTTGAAACTGAGGGCTGAAAAGGGGACAGGGAGAAGTGGCTGGGGGCCGAAGCTCAAGACTGGTGGGAGAAAAGGGCTAGGGCTGAAACTGGGGACTGGTGGGATAGTGGGGCTGGAACTGGGGGCTGAAAAAAAGGGGCAGAGAGAGGGGACATATCCTAGATGGAAGGGGGAGTGAGAGGGACCTTGATGGATGGGAGAGGGAGGGCAAATGGTGGATTGAGCGGACAGAGAGAAAGGGCAGACAGTGGATGGAAGCGATAGAAAGGGCAGACAGTGAATGGAAGGGGGAGAGAGAGGGCAGACAGGGGCAGATGGTGGATGGAAGGGGCAGAGATAGAGGGCAGATGTAGATGGAAGGAGCAGGGAGAGAGGGCAGACATTGGATGAAGGGGACAGCAGAGAGGGCAGACACTGGATGGCAGAGAGAGAACAAAGACAGATGCTGGATGGAAGGAAGGAAGACAGTGAAAAGAAGATGAGGAAAGCAGAAACCAGAGACAACAAACTGTAAATAAAATATTTACTTTTATTTTTTTGCTTTAGGATACAGTAGTATTGTAGCTGTGTTAATAAATGTTTATAATAGGTAATCTTTTTATTGGACTAATTTTAATACATTTTGACTAACTTTCGGAGAACAAAACCCCCTTCCCCAGGTCAGGATAGGATACTGTAACAGCACTATACTGTATTGACCTGAGGAAGGATGTTTTGGCCTCTGAAAGCTAAATGTATTAGTCCAATAAAATGGTATTATTTTATTTTCTATATTTGTTTTATTTCTATTTGTTAATTTGTAAAGTGGTGATTGGTTCTTGTTAGTTTTTTTCAAATTTACATCTGCAGTCTTTATATTTTGCACAGTACTAGGGGACATTTTCTGTTTCTGTGGTGTTGCATTGTATGCAGAGTCTGGCATCTTGGGGGTTCAGTTTAATTTTTGTCTAAATAGCGTTTGGAATATGTCCACTTTGAGAATTTACATCTGCTATCTTATTTTGCAATGTATAGCAATTTGTTTCTAAGAATATTGCTGACAATTCCTGTCAGTGTGGCAAGTGGTGAGCGATCATTTTCACCGGGGGGGGGGGGGGGGGGCGCCAACTGATAGTCTGCAGGGGGGCGCCAGAGACCCTAGGCACGGCCCTGTACCAATGACATAGGAAAATGTGTGAGAGAGGTTCTGGAAGCCACATTTAGGCTCTTAGGTAGAAAGCTGAAATCCAGATCTTCTAGGGTAGCATTTTCTGAAATGCTACCTGTTCCATGCACAGGGCCCAAGAGACAGGCAGAGCTCCGGAGTCTCAACGCGTGGATGGGCACCCCGACATAATAGACCATGACAAAAAAAACGACAAAAAAACCCAACAAAACAGAGTAAAACCAAAACAGACCATGACAAAAAAAAACCTCCCAAAAAACACCCAAGACAAAATAGACTGTACACAAAACAGGGCAGGGAAACCTCCTTAATCAAGCTGGATTATCTTGTCAAGCAGATTTATGATTCTCACTAGATACCAAGTGTGGATAGTGAAGTCAAGCCGTAGGCAGGTGCCAGGACTTTCAAGTGACAAGCCGTGGACTTTCTCAGTAAATCTTTTTCAACAGACCCTTTTGTCAGGAGTCTATTTTGTTGGGGACTTTTATGTTGGGAACTTATTTTGTTAGAACTTTTTTGTGTGGTTTCTTTTGTCTGTTTTTTTTTTACTGGTTTCTTTTGACAGGGTGCCGCGTGGATGAGACGATGGTGCAGGGAGGAGGGTTTTAGATTTGTTAGGAACTGGGCAACATTCTGGGGAAGGGGGAGCCTATTCCGAAAGGATGGGCTTCACCTTAACCAGGGTGGGACCAGGCTTCTGGCATCGGCATTTAAAAAGGAGATAGAGCAGCTTTTAAACTAGAAATGGGGGGAAAGCCGACAGTCGCTCAAAAGCGCATGGTTCGGGATAAGGTACCTTTCAAAGATATCACCAAAACAGGGAAGATAGGGTATCCTGATAGTGAGGTTGCAAAAGAGACCGTAGTAGATAAGCCTGCTTATAATCGAAAGAGAAAAACGCCTATATTGCGACCCAAATCGGGAGATGGGCGTATTTCTCCCGTGGGCGCCCAAATCAGTATAATCGAAAGCCGATTTTGGGTGTTTCCAACTGCAATCCGTCGCAGAAACGGGTAAAGTTGATGGGGGCGTGTTGGAGGCGTGGTGAAGGCGGAACTGGGGCGTGGTTATCGGCTGAGGAGAGATGGGCGTCTTTAGCTGATAATCAAAAAAAAAAAGGCGTTTTTACCACGGTTTTGGGTCACTTTTTTTGGACCCTTTTTTTTCATGAACAGGTCCCAAAAAAGTGCCCCAACTGACCAGATGACCACTGGAGGGAATCGGGGATGACCTCCCCGGACTCCCCCAGTGGTCACTAACCCCCTCCCACCAAAAAGACCCCACTTTAAAAACTTTTTTTCCAGCCTGTATGCCAGCCTCAAATGCCGTACCCAACTCCATGACAGCAGAATATGTTCTATCCTCTGACAGCTTTTCCCTGGTTCTGATGTGGCTCTTGGGTGAGTGTGACACCTTTTCTGTTATGTGCACTGCAGAGTCACATCAGCAATGCATTGTCGTGGGTGTAGGGTATTGGGCTCCGTGATTCCACTAGCTTGTGGCAAATGCTCACGATGTTGGTAGTTGGTAGGCTCTACTCCCATGGTGCTTTTCCCCCTGCTTACTGGGTCAGAGTGTGCCCTCTTTTGTTTCTGGTAGTCCATGAGGTAGTGGCCATTTTTGTAAGCCAGTTTTAGATCCCTTTCACGTGTTAGCCACGTTACAGAATTTAGTTCTTACCTTGAATGTGGCTGAAAGAGGGCATTGTACAGCATTCTGCCAGCTCGGACCTACTGCTCATCTCAGTACCAGGGAGACTAGTTGCTAGTGGGACACAACCTCTGATCTGCAGTTAACTGTGAGTAAGCGTGCTTATTCCAATAAAGGACGTTTTCGGAGAGATTAGTCTTCAGGTGTCAACTGGTGTGCCAATGTTATATAGCAGCAACAAGTCCTAGAGGCCTGCGTGTATGCAGGTCCCTGGAGCACTTTTAGTGGGTACCGCAGTGCACTTCAGCCAGGTGGACCCAGGCCCATCCCCCCTACCTGTAACACTTGTGCTGGTAAATGGGAGGCCTCCAAAACCCACTGTACCCACATATAGGTGCCCCCTTCACCCCTAAGACCTATGGTAGTGTTGTACATTTGTGGGTAGTGGGTTTTGGGGGAGGGGGGTTGGGTGCTCAGCACCCGTGGTAAGGGAGCTATGCATGTGGGAGCGTTGTCTGAAGTCCACCGCACTGACCTCTAGGGTGCCCAGTTGGTGTCCTGGCATGTCAGGGGGGTGAGTGTACTACGAATCGTGGCCCCTCCCACGACCAAATGGCTCGGATTAGGACGTTTTTGAGCTGGGCGTTTTTAGTTTCCATTATCGCTAAAAAAAACAAACGCCCAGCTGAAAAACGTCCATTTTTTTGAAAATACGGTCTGTCCCGCCTCTTCACTTACCTGTTTTCGGACATAGACGGCCATGGAGATAGGCTTTCGAGTTCGATTATGCCCCTCAAGGTGTCCTTAAATAAAAATAAAAATCAGACAAAAGATTGCAAATTAATACTGTCAAGTACTGAGCATGATGTAAATAAGAGCAACAAAAATAGTTTGAAATGTCTATAAGCGAATGCCAGGAGCCTAAGAAATAAGATGGGAGAGTTAGAATATATTGCACTAAATGAAAAATTAGATATAATAGGCATCTCTGAGACCAGGTGGAAGGAGGATAACCAGTGGGACACTGTCATACTGGGGTACAAATTATATCGTAGTGATAGGGTGGATTGAATTGGTGGAGGGGTAGCATCAGTGGCGTAGCCACAGGTGGGCTTGGGTGGGCCGGGGCCCACCGATTTATGGCTCAGGCCCACCCAACAGTAGCACATGTTTAGTGGTAACTGATGGGAATCCCAAGCTCCGCCAGCTGAAAATTTCCCCCTGATGGTAACGAAAACGCTACTTTCCACAACACAGGCACCTGCGCATGCTCAGTTTTCAGTGCATTCCTGCTGCCAAGGTGGAAAGAAGCGTTTTCCCACCAGCTGAGTTTTTTTTTTTTTGGGGGGGGGGGGTGGGCAGAAAACACTTGGTGCCTACTCAATTCTTGCCTAGGCCCGCCCAAAATCTGTTGTCTGGCTACGCCCCTGGGTAGCATTGTATATTAACGAGAGCCTTGAATCAAATAGATTGAAAATTCTGCAGGAAACAAAACATGTCTTGGAATCACTGTGAATTGAAATTCCATGTGTAAAGGGGGAAAGGATAATGATAGGAGTGTACTACCGTCCCCCTGGTCAGGATGAACAGACGGATGCAGAAATGTTAAAGGAAATTAGGGACGCAAACAAACTGGGCAACACAATAATAATGGGTGATTTCAATTATCCCGATATTGACTGGGTAAATGTAACATCAGGGTACGTTAGGGAGGTAAAATTCCTTGATGAAATCAAGGACAGCTTTATGGAGCAGCTGGTACAGGAGCTAACGGGAGAAGGAAAAATTCTAGACCTAGTCCTTAGTGGAGCGCATGATCTGGTGTGGGAGATAATGGTGCTGGGGCCGCTTGTTAACAGTGATCATAATATGATCGGATTTGATATTAGCTTTGAAGTAAGTATACATAGGAAATCGAATACATTAGCATTTAACTTTAAAAAAGGAGACTATAATAAAATGAGAAGAACGGTGAAAAGAAAACTTAGAGGAGCGACTGTGAGGGTCAAAAATTTACATCAGGCGTGGGTGTTGTTCAAAAACACCATTCTGGAAGCCCAGACCAAATATATTCCTCGTATTAAAAAAGGAGGACGGAAGACCAAACGACAGCTGATGTGGTTAAATAGTGAGCTGAAGGAAGCTATTAGAGCTAAAAGAAAATCCTTCAGAAAATGGAAGAAGGAACTGACTGAAAATAATAAGAAACAGCATAAGGAATATCAAGTCAAATGCAAAGAGCTGATAAGGAAGGCAAAGAGGGACTTCGAAAAAAAGATTGTGTTGGAGGCAAAAACACATAGTAAAATTTTTTTTAGGTATATTAAAGGCAGGAAGCCGGCTTAAGAATTGGTTGGACCGCTAGATGACAGAAGAGTGAAAGGGGCGATCAGGGAAGACAAAGCCGTAGTGGAGAGATTAAATGAATTTGTTTGGAGAGGTCACATGACGCCATGGTGCAGGGCTGACGCTAGTGAGCGGAGCTCCGTGCACATTCACCCTATAATCAGCTAATTTGCCGACTCCATAAAGAAAAACGGTGCAGCTGAGATCGCATAGACCCGGGGAACTGACCGGCGATTGAAGGAAACATGATCGAACAAAGAATGGCGGCGAAAACGGTCAGGAGAGAGCGAGATAAAACGAAACTGGCTGATAACAAGATGGCCGACCATCGTGAGCTCGGAGAGCATAACGTGGGATCGGCCTGGCTGACAGAGATCACCGCAGATCGGACGGAAGAAGCTCATGAGCGGTTAGACAGCATGAGCCTAGAGCTGGATGAGGGCCTGCAGCGCATATCGGACCTGGAGGAGACCATAGAGGCACAGAAAGAGAACTCAGTGCAACTGAAACGACGCGTGCAGGATCTGGAAGCAAAGGTAGACGATTTAGAGAATCGTAGTAGGCGAAACAATTTGAGACTAGTTGGACTCCCCGAATCACTGCTGGATAAGGACATGCCTACCTTTTTGGAGGAATGGCTCCCACAGACACTACAACTAGCAGATAAACTACAACATTTCTGCGTGGAGCGGGCCCATAGAGTGGGGCCTGCGCGGCAGACAGCAGCTAGACCGAGAGTGGTAATATTCAAGAGTCTCAACTTTCGCCATAAACAGCATATTTTGGATGCGATTCGCAGTGGCAATTCTCTTACCTATCAGGGAAAGCAGATTTTATGCTTTCAGGATTATTCTCAGCAGGTACAGATATTACGGAAGTCCTTCGCGCCCTTGTGTACAGACTTGTTTCATAAGAAGATAAAGTTTGCACTCTTATATCCAGCTAAATTGCGTGTTACCATAAATGGAGTTACAAAAATTTTTGATAAGGTGGAAGCAGCTAAAGACTATATACAACAAAAGGGAACAGATCCAGCTAATTGAGGAAAGAGAGAAAGAACAATGGATCCTGTAGAGTGCTGATTGCGGACCCCGGTTCCCACGAAATGGTTTCGAGTTAAGTGTTTGGTTCAGCCTTGGATAAGAGAGACTCAGGATTGGAAGTTCAGGGGATCGAATAGATGAGGATTATTAAGTCTCATACAGAATATGCTGCAGGTATTGGATTTTGAATTCTGAAATTCACTATGTGAGAGTACTGGCAGCGAGGTTCCTGGCAAGATAATTGACTGCTTCCTGGAGGGCCCTCGAGTTGGAGAGCGGTCTCTGAGAATATGCAGACGGCAGTTTGTGAGGGGAGGATGACATCAACTGAACAAAATATCAGAGGATCTCTCCTGTCACCTATAAGTGAGACTATAAAGACTGAATTAGTGGATATGTTGTATATGGGTATAAGTAGACAATATGTTGGGGAATAGAACGGGAAGGGGTTGTTGAATAGTTTGTGTGGAAGGGTGAATGCAGGTGTTATACCGTGACTAGTCCTTGGAATGGGAAGGGAAGTTGGGGAAGGGGATGAGGGATCAGGGAGGGGGAGGGATGAGGAGGGGGGTGGGGAAGCATAGGGGAAGGGATACAGGCTACCAATTGAAATACATCAGTAAGAGAGTGAAAGTGAGAGAGAGGAAGGATGACGGGGTGTGGAAAAGAACAGTGGGGGTGATGCAGCTAGGACACCACTCCTGCTGGATATTAGTAGATGTACATCTGTTTAGCCAAGAGCGAGATGGGGTCACGTAATAGGACTTAAAGTATACTCCTGGAACGTGGGGGGCATATCGTCACCCATTAAAAGGAAGAAAATTCTCCATAGCCTTAAAAAGAAAAGTGCTGATATTGCGCTCCTCCAAGAAACACATCTAACAGCCCAGGAACATAAAAAGCTCCAAATGTGGTGGGTGGGGACTATGTTAGAATCCCCGGCAGTGGGGAAAAAAGCGGGAGTGGTGATCCTATTTCATAAATCCCTCACAGTCGAAGTTGACCAGATCCATATTGATGCAGATGGGAGATATATTATAGCACAGGTAAAGGTGAATGGCAGGTCTTATTTAATCTGCAATGTTTATGCCCCAAATGTGTACAATAAACAATTTTATCATAATTTCTTAAGCAAGGTACAAAAGTCCAACATTCAGCAGAAGATAATTGGGGGAGACTTCAATGTGGTGGCGGACCCGAGTATGGACAGATCACACACTAAATCGGGAGGGGCAGTAGGAGCTAATAAGGGTATATCTCTGCTATGTGGAGCACTGGGAATGGTAGATGCGTGGAGAGTGTTACATCCAACCACTAAAGACTATACTCACTACTCTAGAGCACACCATACACAATCAAGGATTGATTATCTATTGATAGATGAAGAGAGTTTCTCTGGTAATATCGAGGCAGATATTGACCCTACGATCATATCAGATCATGCGGCTATATATATAAAAATGAGGGATCAGAATCTACAGAGTAGACAGTTTAGATGGGCCTTCCCCATGGATTTGTATTATGATCAAGAATTCAGGACACATATTAGAGAGAAATGGAAAGAATATACTATGCATAACACACCACATGTACATACCCCGATATTATATTGGGAAGCAGGAAAGGCTGTCTTAAGGGGAGAGATAATAGCGTATACCGCTAGGAAGAAGAAACGGAGAGATCAAGCGATCATTAGAATGGGGAAACTACTAGTATGCCTCAGGAGGTCCTATGGACAACATTCCACAAGTCATACTAGGGAGCAACTGTTGGCCGCACAAGCTTCGCTTAATGAGCTATTGCATCAACGAGCAAGTAAATCAGCTGAATATTATAGATATCGCTTATTTCAGTATGGCAATAAACCAGGGAAAATGATGGCGGGGTTAGTGAGGAGAGCGAGGGGACAGAGAAGAGTGCTGGCAGTGCGGGCGTCATCAGGGGGTTTGGCACATACGGATGCAGGGATACAGGCGGTGTTCCAAGATTATTATGCCAGGCTGTATGCCAAGAATGACTCAGATGACTTAGATCCAGATATGTATCTTGAGAATGTTACACTGCCTAAGATATCAGAGCAACAGCGGCAGGAGCTCAACAAACCGATAGAAGTAGAAGAGGTCCATAGAGGAATCAGAGGTAGTGCAATGCATAAAGCAGCGGGTCCGGATGGATTCCGGGCTGAATTATATAAAATCTTAGTACAGGACATAGGTGACACATTAGTCAATGCATTTAATGATTCTGTGGCACTGGGGGAACTCCCGTCATCCTTGAGATTGGCAGATATAATGGTCTTTTTGAAACCTGAGAAGGATCCGACTTTACCAGATTCTTACAGACCAATATCACTCATCAGCTACGAGGCAAAGCTGCTGGCTAAGATCTTAGCTGTGAGATTGGCTGGGGTGCTGCCTGGGATAGTGGCCTCTCCTCAAGTTGGATTTATTCAAGGGAGACAGAGTGTGAAAAATATTAGGATGATATTAGCTACGATGGAGCGAGTCCGTAGGGAGGGAGGAGACTCGCTATTGATCAGTTTCGACGCCCAGAAGGAGTTCGATAGGGTTGAGTGGGAATTTCTTTTTGCAACGCTGCGGGCATATGGGTTTGAGGGGTACTTTACACAAGCAATATCTATATTATACAAAAACCCAGCGGCCAGAGTGCTGGTTAATGGCTCGTACTCTGAAAGCTTCCCAGTAAATCGGGGTACTAGGCAGGGCTGCCCTTTGTCTCCACTGCTCTTCGCCATAACATTGGACCCTTTAGTGCGTGACATATTGGGGAATCCCGAGATTGAAGGGATAAAATTGGGAACCCGAGAATTTAAAATCTCAGCCTTTGCGGATGATATCCTGGTTCATCTGGATAGACCAGAGAGATCGTTACCAGTACTGATGGAGGTACTTGCAGAATATGGTACATTCTCGGGGTTTAAATTGAATATGCAAAAATCTGAGGGATTGCCTATGACTGATAAAGTAAGAGAGCAGTGGAAGGGTGAGTTTCCATTGCGATGGTCGGCAAAGGAGTTTAGATATCTAGGCATTATGTTAACTGGGGACTTGAGTAGATTATATAGACGAAATGTAGATGAGCTCCTTCAGCATACGAGACATCAGTTGGCCAGATGGGAGGGATTGCCCTTGACGGTGAGCGGGAGAGTAGGTCTCTTCGCAATGGTACTTTTTCCTAGATGGCTCTATGTGCTAAGACAGTTGCCGATCCTTGTACAGACTAAAGATCTTAAGAAACTTAATGGAATGTTGTCCAGGTTTTGCTGGGGAGGGAAAAAGGCAAAACTCAAACTGGAATTTATGTATGGAAGAGGGGAGGAGGGAGGCTTAGGGATGCCTGATATAAGACAATATAACTGGGCCTGTTTGACGAGATACCTAGCAGATTGGATATTGGAAACAGAAGAGTATACGGATTGGAAGACTGAGTATGAAATATTCAGGCCCTACCATCCATATTATCTGTTACATCTTAAGGGTAATAACCTGCCTAAGAGTTGGGGGCAACATATTTTATTACACCCGATGCGTAGTATGTGGCAATATATATTAAAGCAATTGAATAAGAATCCACATTGTACCGATCAGCTCCCACTAGTGGGGAATGCAGATTTTGGCCCGGGGAATATGCAAAAGAGGATTGCTAACTGGGCACAGGAAGGGGTGACCCTGGTGGCGGATGTCGTGCAGGATCCGGGGAAGGTTATATCGAGAGAGGCTCTGGAGGGTATGGTGGGTGCAAAGAATGTGACATGGTATGAATATCATCAGCTACATAGCTACATTATGCAATTATTTAGAAGCAAGTGTGATAGAGGGATTTATGACTTATTGGTGAACTTATTTTTACCACAAGGTAGGGAACAGACTTCGGTATCCATACTTTATAAACAGTTAAGGATGATTGCTCCACCCCGAAGTTATGAGGTAGTGGCTCAGAAATGGTCTACTGACATGCGAGTGGAGATAAGAAGTGGGGACATAGTTAAATACCTGAAGGAGATAACACATAAAGTAACCAGTGCTCGGCATCGGGAGATACAATTTAGAATCATATTGAGAGCATATTTTTCCCCGGTGCAGGCCTATTATGCTGGAAGAATTCAGGAGCCAAACTGTAGTAAATGCAACTCTCAGAGAGCGTCTGTATTTCACATGCTATGGGAATGTCCAGTAATTAGGCAGTTTTGGGGTAAAATCATGGAATATTGTGAAATATTGCTAAAGAAGAAGATACGTCTGCCACCCAAGAATATGGTGCTGGGACTGGTTGGGAGTGGGCTAGTTATTCGGCAAGGGGAGCGACTATTAATATATAAGGCTTTAATCATTGGGAAACAATGTATATTGCAACTTTGGACTCAGGAAACAGGGCCATCTTACTGGCTGTGGAGGAATATGCTTCACTCACTGGTGATGATGGAGGCATATAGAGCGAGTCGTGGCCCTAGAAGTAAACAACGATTCTGGGAGGTCTGGGAACCATATGTGCAGGCCCTGTCTAGCAGAGCTCGTAGTTTACTGATGAATACTCTCACGTTGTAGTCTGGGGATTTGGGAAGGGGGGGGAAGGGGTATAAGATCATTCTGTGGGGGAGGATGATATGGAATGGGAGGGGGGGAGGGGGGAAGAGGGCTCCAAGTTGGAATGATTTGTGTAGGGTGGCTAAATTTGTATGGGTTAGGCTAGCCTCATATTGAAGTGCTGATGTATACGTGCTAATCATACATGAGTGTCATTTTCAGTGAACAAAGAGGAAGGGAATTGTCAATACTTGGAGAGGGGGGGGAGGAAATTAAAAGATATTGATGTTATGGAACTAGTTAAAGATTGTTATGGTTTTATGATGACAATGTATATGTGCCTTCGTATTTGCTGTATTATTATTATCGTCAATAAAATAGATTTAAACATAAATGAATTCTTTGCTTCGGTCTTCACCGAGGAAGGTTTGGGAGTGGTACTGGTGCCAAAAATGGTATTCGAAGCTGACGAGTCGGAGAAACTTAATGAATTCTCTGTAAACCTGGAGGATGTAATGGAGCAGTTCTACAAACTGAAGAGTAGCAAATCTCCTGGACCGGATGCTATTCATCCCAGAGTACTGATAGAACTGAAAAATGAGCTTGCGGAGCTATTGTTAGAAATATGTAATTTATCCTTAAAATCGAGTGTGGTACCGGAAGACTGGAGGGTGGCCAATATAATGCCGATTTTTAAAAAAGGTTCTAGAGGAGATCTGGGAAATTATAGACCAGTGAGTCTGACGTCGGTGCCGGGCAAAATGGTAGAGACTATTATTAAGAACAAAATTACAGAGCATATTCAAAAGCATGGATTAATGAGACAAAGTCAACATGGATTTAGTGAAGGGAAATCTTGCCTCACCAATCTACTACATTTCTTTGAAGAGGTGAACAAACATGTGGATAAAGGGGAGCCGGTTGATATTGTGTATCTGGATTTTCAGAAGGCATTTGACAAAGTACCTCATGAAAGACTTCAGAGGAAATTGGAGAGTCATGGGATAGGAGGTAGTGTTCTATTGTGGATTAAAAACTGGTTAAAAGATAGAAAACAAAGAGTACGGTTAAATGGTCAGTATTCTCAATGGAGAAGGGTAGTTAGTGGGGTTCCCCAGGGCTCTGTGCTGGGACAGCTGCTTTTTAACATATTTATAAATGACCTAGAGATGGAAGTAACTAGTGAGGTAATTCAATTTGCTGATGACACAAAGTTATTCAAAGTGGTTAAATCGCGGGAGGATTGTGAAAAATTACAAGAGGACCTTATGAGACTGGGAGGCTGGGCGTCTAAATGGCAGATGACGTTTAATGTGAGCAAGTGCAAAGTGATGCATGTGGGAAAGAGGAACCCAAATTATAGCTACGTCCTGCAAGGTTCCACATTAGGAGTCACGGACCAAGAAAGGGATCTAGGTGTCATCGTTGATGATACGTTGAAACCTTCTACTTAGTGTGCTGCTGTGGCTAAGAAAGCAAATAGAATGTTAGGTATTATTAGGAAAGGAATGGAAAACAAAAATGAGGATGTTATAATGCCTTTGTATCGCTCCATGGTGCGACTGCACCTCAAATATTGTGTTCAATTCTGGTCGCTGTATCTCAAAAAAAGATATAGTAGAATTAGAAAAGGTGCAGAGAAGGGCGACAAAAATTATAAAGGGGATGGGACGACTTCCCTATGAGGAAAGGCTAAAGCGGCTAGGGGAGATATGATAGAGGTCTATAAAATAATGAGTGGAGTTGAACGGGTAGATGTGAAGCGTCTGTTTACGCTTTCCAAAAATACTAGGACTAGGGGGCATGTGATGAAGCTACAATGTAGTAAATTTAAAACGAATCAGAGAAAATTTTTCTTCACCCAACGCATAATTAAACTGTAGTTAAACTCTGGAATTCGTTGCCAGAGAATGTGGTAAAGGCGGTTAGCTTAGCAGAGTTTTAAAAAGGTTTGTACGACTTCCTAAAGGAAAGTCCAAAGAACGTTATTAAATGGACTTGGGGAAAATCCACTATTTTTGGGATAAGCACTATAAAATGTTTTGTACTTTTTTGGGATCTTGCCAGGTATTTGTGATCTGGATTGGCCACTGTTAGAAACAGGATGCTGGGCTTGATGGACCTTTGGTCTTTCCCAGTATGGCAATACTTACGTACTTATGTAGAAAGTCCTTGATCTCGCTAGTCAGCATCCACATTCGGCTCCATTGGATGACATCACCCAGCTGTGAGAATACGACAGTCTGCTTGTCCTCGGAGAAATAATAATACAAGTACTAGGTATTCTACAAATACCAATACGTTTGTTTAATATTAATTACAATGAATTTTTACTAGCCATTTCTGGGATATCTCATACTCAAATAATCATAATAAAATAGAATTCATACCTTTTTAAGTTTTGGGGAAAAATCCATTTTACATTTTTTATGAAAACTCATATAATCAGTTTTGGATCTGATGTCTACTGGTAAAATGTTGCAAAGTCTTGCCACCTCAAAAGAGAAAAATAAGACAAACATTCATTTAAATTTTAAATCTCTTTGCCAATGGAAAAGTACTAATTGATCTCCATTGTACAATATTTTATGTGATGGGGGAAAGATTAATAATTGATAAATATCAGGTAGAGCTAAACTATGGATTATATACTAAACAATAAAATGCACATTTTGAAGATCCGAGTGCGCTTCTATCAATAACCAGAGTAACATTTGCCTGTTCAGACTTCCAGGTACCACATAATAGTCGAGCTGTGGTGTTTTGTAGTGTTTCCAGTTGCTTTTTAAAAATTTCTCAGAACACCTAACTTTTACACCTAACCAGTTGTAAAAGGATAAATGCTTGAATGTTCATTTTTAATTATTCAAATTAACCATCCTGTTTACAAAGCCATTCTAGCAGCTGCTGGTGCGCTAATTCCAAATTAACCCATTCACTTTAAATGGGTTGTGTCGGCATTGCTGCATGGCTTTTGTAAACAGGGAGGAAAGTATTCTCAGATCAGACAAAATCTGTCAATTTCCAAAATACTTTTTTTATCTGTAAATTAAGATGGGTATCAAATCATAGACCTAAATCTAAGGGGGAATGGGATTTGATATACCACCTTTCTGTGGTTACTATCTAAGCAGTTACTAAGCACCTTTAAGGAAGATACATGAGAAAGTGTTCTGCCAATAAGGACCAGACTGCTACCTAGTGACAAAATAGTTGAAGATCTCAACTATAATAAATTTGTTTTATCTAAATTTATTTCAGAAAATGAGTAAAAGCCCAATTTTCCATGATATTAATAGCATATTTATCTAAGCTAACATTTAAATGAGTTGGTTCCCTTCCAAAAGAGCTCATCACTATATTGAAAAGAATTGGGGATAATGGAGCGGCTTGGGGAAATCCATACCATTTTCACCCTGTAAGTTCTACTTGACAGAAAACTCAAGCCAATTAAGTTCTTTCCCTGATATGTCCATGTCACTTAGGGAGCGAAATAAATGTCGAGTTTTAGTGTGTATTGGTTTAAAAGTAGTGGGATCCCATGACTTAGTTGCAGATTTAGTATAGGTCCCAAAACAGGTGATATTTTAGAGGCACATTGAATAAGCCATGGGAGTGGCATTGAGAATTATGGGTAATGGTGACTGGGAAGGGGATTGGAATGAAAGGGTGGCCTGTCCAACTTTGTGGAAGTCAATACATACTAATGTTGAACTTCTCTAATTAGATTCACTCCTGGTTTCTGCAGGCATGTTTATTCTGCTGCTGACATTTTTTGCTGTCCTTCACTGTTGGCCGAATGCCTTTGCAGAGATGCTGCGCTTTGGTGACAGAATGTTCTACAAGGTAAGCAACTGAGTGACTCCTTACTCAAGGAAGGAAGGAAGGAAACAGCTGTGCTTCTGATACTTATTTTATTACTTAGAATGCAAGAGTTACCCTATTTAAGCCTTTTTGTGTTTCTGACAAGGCTTTCTGACCTAAATTAAATTGTTAGAACACTGATTCTCCAAATATAAACGTAAGCATCAAAAATAAGGGATGAAAAAGCCTCCGGAAGATCCCAACTAATAGCTGGTAGAGCAGAACTTCATCATCGGCTGAAAAGACATCCCAAACAGTGGAATCGTTTATTGAAGTATCTAGTATTTAGTGATAGAATTTAAACAAATACTAAAATGTACTTAGCTGCGTCATCTCTCCCAGCTCATACAGAAAAACAGAACCGTGACTGATGATGGCCAGTGTTTCGATTAGCTGCATTAGGGTCAGCAAGTCATTAATTTAATTATTACTCTGTTCAACCATGGGAGACTTGCTGATCCTGATGCAGCTAATCGAAACGCTGGCCTTCATCGGTCACGGTCTGTTTTTCTGTCTGAGCTGGGAGAAACAGACGATGCAATTAAGTACATTTTAATATCTGAAGTTTAAATTCTATGATTACTAGATACTTCAATAAAAGATTCCACTGTTTGGGAGGGTTTTTTTTCAGTCGATGATGAAGAAGTCCCGCTCAAGGCTTTTTCCTTCCTTATTTTTTATGCTTACATTTATATTTGGAGAACCAATGTTATATTTTTTTGTTGAAGACATAATTGGGTTCCCTTCCCGGTTTTTTATTTTGTAGTTTATTTCTAAATTCAATTGTCTCATTGCAGCCCCTAACAGCTCCCTACTGGCAGTTCCCATTTTGCTTTCTCACTGTGTAAAGTCTGCAATATCATTGTAAGGTGACCGGGTGACACTGTTACGTTTCAGTTTAGCTAAAAGAGGAAATATTTTCTTTTACCACTTGCCTTCTGCAAAATGTGTTGATTTTTTTTCCATTCAGTTAATGTTCTTGCTGATCTCTCACTGAGGATTTGCTAGTCTCTTCTCCCCTCATGCTCTAGCAAGATGAAAATCCCTATAAAGTTTTGTTTCAACTTCCTGCTACATGTTGTTCATCAGTAGATTGGAACAAACTTACTCTAACATTATCCCTTTTATTTGTGATAGGTCTTGATAGGCTACATTGGATTATCTCATATATTTCTAATACTTGTCACAACATCTCTAAATGAGGATATTTACTTCCAGTCACTGAGGGCTACAAAACGTGATATAATAAATATTAATCACATAAATTTCCATATTATTGGCAAAAGAACCAGGTTCATTTACATATTTTGTCCATCCTGAAAACCTAAGCAGGTTGTGACTCTAAGGATCATGAAGCGAAGATACTTACTTGTAACAGATATTCTCTTAGGACAGCAGTCTTTATATTCTCACAAGTGGGTGATGCCGATCCATGTTACCCAGTCCGGCATTTGGCATGTAAAATAAGAGCTTTGTGGAGCATGAGCCGCAATCTACCACGCATGCGTGCGTGAGTGCCTTCCTGCCCATCACGCGAACACGGTCTCCTCAGTTTAATACTATAATAAAAAATAAAGTAAAAGGAGACAACTCTAAGGTGAGGTGGGAGGGATTGTGAGAATATAAAGTCTGCTGTCCTCGGAGAATACCTGATACAGGTAAGTATCTTCGCTTTCTCTGAGGACAAACAGGCTTCTATATTCTCACAAGTGGGGAATCCCTAGCATCCCGATTCATGAAAAACAACAAACATTGTTAAATTGGGCCTCGCAACCATGAGGATATAACACAGATTAACCTGAAAACTATATACAACTAGTAAAAAAGGCCTGTTTTGTTATAGCAAGGCAATCCCTCACCCTCCCTCTCTGTCTTACTCTGTCCCCTCTGAGTTCCAGACCCCCCCCTCTCTCTCTCAGTTCAAGGCCACCCTCCCACCTTCCTCTCAGTTCAAGGCCACCCTCCCTCCCAGTTCAAGAACTCCCTTCTTCCCTCCCTCCCAGTTCAAGGACTCCCTCCCTCCCAGTTCAAGGCCACCCTCCCTCCCAGTTCAAGGCCTCCCAGCCTCCCACCCACCCAGTTCAATGCCCCCTCACGCCCCTCCCACCGAGTTCCAGACTCCCCCCCTCCGATTTCAACACCCCCCTCCGCATTATGGACCCCTGGACCCCCCCTCCGCTACCCTGTCGACCCCCTCCCCTTCCCGCCAATAACTGTCCCCTGCCACCGCCACGTACCTGTGCTGACAGGGGACCCCAACCCCCAACAGCCGAAGTTCTGTTCTCATCTGCGTCGGCGTTGCTTGTTGAATGATCATCTTTTCAAGTTTCTGTGCGTGCGTCTGACGTCAGACGCACGCACAGAAACTTGAACAGATGATCATTCACCAAGCAACTCCGCGAAGCCGAGAATAGGACTTTGGCTGTCGGGGGTTGGGGCCACCCGTCAGCACAGGTATGCGACAACGGCGGGGGAGTGTTTTCGTCAGGAAGGGGGGGTCACCAGGGTCGCGGCAGGGGGGGTTGGGGTCCGTAACACGGATGGGGGGGTGTTGAAATCGGACGGAGGGCGGAGTCTGGAACTCAGTGGGAGGGGCGTGAGGGGGATCACGTCACTGATGGTGCCTAGCAGACCACGGGAGCCACGGTCCCAGGCAGGATCGAACGTTGGAGGTGAGAATTATTATATAGGATCTGAATGAGAGTGCAGCCTGGAACATAATAAAATGGGCCTAGGAGGGTGGAGTTGGATTCTAGACCCCAAACAGATTCTGCAACACTGTCTGCCTGAGCCAACTGTTGCGTCGGATATCCTGCTCAAGGCAGTAGTGTGAAGTGAATGTGTGGACTGAAGACCACGTCGCAGCCTTGCAAATTTCTTCAATGGAGGCTGACCTCAAATGGGCTACCGACGCAGCCATTGCTCTGACATTATGAGCTGTGACATGACCCTCCAAGGCCAGCCCAGCCTGGGCATAAGTGAAGGAAATGCAATCTCTCAGCCATGTTGTGTTTCCCGATGGCGGCCCACATCCTGTTGGGATCAAAAGAAATAAAAAGCTGGGAGGACTGTCTGTGAGACCTTGTCCGCTCCATGTAGTAGGCCAATGCTCTCTTGCAATCCAAGCTGTGTGTCACGACTGTGGCCATGCCCATATATCTAGACCTATTTTTTCTCCGTAATCTGGCTGTGTGACATTTCAAGACTGCCTTTTACCTGCATAGTGGTTTCTGCTATTGGTGTTCCTGCTATTCAAGCCTCAGTCCAAGTTGTGACATCATCAGGAAGTCCTTTATTTGCACCTTGGAACTTTCATGCCTTGCCTTTGCAAAAGGTCTGGTTTACCTTTTTCTTCATATAGTGTTGTTGTTTGATTCTGAGTGAACTGGTCTTCTTGTTAACTGTGCCTCAGGGCACAGCCCTGAGCTGTTTTTGTGGATCTTGTTTGAACCTGAATGGATTACTTTTCTGTTAGCTGTGCTTCCAAGCACAGCCCTGTACTGTTTCTTTATGTGTGTGGTTCTTGTTTGAACCTGAGTGATTACTTTGCTGTTAGCTATGCTCCCTGGCACAGCCCCTTGTGGTTTCTGGATGTAGTTCTTGTTTGTACCTGTGTGAATTACTTTTCTATGTTTAAATCTGAGTGGCTGTGTGGCACAGTCCTGAGTGTTCCTATGAGTGGCTTCCCTTTATTCTTGAGTGCCATGTGGCACAGCCTTGAGTGTTACTATGAGTGGCTTCCCTTTATCCTTGAGTGCCATATGGCACAGCCTTGAGTGTTCCTATGAGTGGCTTCCCTTTATCCTTGAGTGCCGTGTGACACAGCCTGAGTGGCTTCCCTTTATCCTGAGTGCTTCTATGAGTGGCTTCCCTTTACTCTTTGAGTGGCCATGAGGCCTAGCCTCGAGTTGCTTCTTTGTGTGATTCCCCTTTACCTTGGTATGGTCGCGTGGCCTTGTCTTGAGTTGCTTCTTTGGGTGTTTTCCCTTTGCCTTGCCTTGAGTTGCTTCTTTGGGTGTTTTCCCTTTACCTTAGAATGGCCTAGTGGCGTTGCCTTGAGTTGCTTCTTTGGGTGTTTTCCCTTTACCTTAGAGTGGCCGAGTGGCCCTGCCTTGAGTTGCCTCTCTGTATGCTTTCTGTCTTAGTCCTCTCTGTGAAGTTTCTATTTGAGTTTAAGTGGATGGCTCTTCCATTTAGCTGTGGCTATTAGCACAGCCCTGAGCTTCCTCTCTGTCTGGTTTCTGTTTGAGTGGGCGGGTCTACAGTTTAGCTGTGGCAACTAGCACAGCCCTGAGCTGCCTCTCTGTGTGGCATGAGTGGACTGCTCTTCCTTTTAGCTGGGACTACTAGCACAGTCCTGAGCTACCTCTCTATGTGATTTCTGAGTTAGTTAGGACTGCTCTTCTGTATAGCTGTGGTTCTAAGCACAGCCCTGTGTGAATTCCCTTTAACCTTTTACTTGTTGATTCTACTATGTGAGCCTGTGTGGGGTTGTCTTTTCCCCTTCAGTTACTTTGTGCCTGTGTGTATGGTCTTTTGACCTCTTGTTTATGGCTCTGTTTTGCCCAGCGTGTGTGCACTGCTTGGTTAGTATTTGCTTAGGGGATTCCATTCTGTTTCTTTCCCCTTTCTTTCTGTTTGGTTTCCAGTTCGGCCTTCGGCCTGTATGAGTGTCCTTCCTGTTGTTCCTGGTTCCTGCTATAGTCAAGCTCCGTTCCTGGTTTTTGCTTCAGCCAGGTTCTGTTTCTACCTTGCCTTGAGTGTGCACTGCTTATTTGCCAGGTCTTGTGTCTTGTCTGGATTCTGTGTCTGGCTCACCTCTGCTTTGTGCCTGTGCCATCTCAGAGGACTTGTCTCCTGCAGCCCTGGCTGCAGTCCAAGGGCTTACCACCCCTGAATCCATGACAGTGTGCAAGCCGCTTTCGCCAAGATAGGCATGAGGACAGGGAAAGAATGTTGGCAAGACAATTGACTGGTTCGGATGGAATTCCGACACTGCCTTTGGCAGAAACTTAGGGTACGTACAGAGGACTACTCTGTTGTGAATGAAACTTAGTATAAGGTGCATCCACCTCTAAGGTCTGAAGCTCACTGACCCTTTGAGCTGAAGTAACAGCCACCAAGAAAATGACCTTCCAGGTCAAGTACTTCAGATGGCATTCAGTGGCTCAAAAGGAGCTTTCATCAGCTGGGTGAGAATGATGTTGAGATCCCATGACACTGGTGGAGGTTTGACAGGGGGGCTTTGACAAAATCAGACCTCTCACGAAGCAAACAACTGGAGACTGTCCACAGACGGGCTTACCTTCTACATGTTGATGATAAGCACTAATTGCACTAGTGTAGAAGATATTCAAGCAGGGTCTGTGTAGGGCAAGTGAGGGGAACTAGGACGTTGCTCTCAAACCACATGGCAAACCTCCACCATTTAAAAGAATAACACTTCTTAGTGGAATCTTTCCTGGAAGCCAGAAAATTCTAGGCTCTCAACATACAAGCTGTAAGAGGCAGAGAATGGAGATTGGGACGTAGAAGTGACCCCTTGTTCTATGTGATGAGGATCAGAAAACACTCCAATCCCCATGGTTCTTCAGAGGATAATTCCAGAAGAAGAGGGAACCATAGCTGCCGCGGCCAGTATGGCATGATCAGAATCACGGTTCCGCGGTCCTGCCTGAGTTTCAACAAAGTTCTTCCCACTACAGTTATTGGAGAATACGCATACAAAAGACCTGTCTACCAATAGAGGAGGAAGGTATCTGACAATAGTCTGTCGTGAGCCTGAAGCCTGGAACAGAATTGAGGGAGCTTATGATTGACCTGAGTGGCAAAATGATCCACAGAGGGGGTGCCCAATGCTCAGAAGACCTTGCGGGCTATGCTCATAATGAGAGACCACTTCTGAGGTTGCATTATCCTGCTCAGTCTGTCGGCCAGGACATTGTTTTTGCCTGCCAGATAAGTGGCTTGAAGGAACACACCATGTTGGTGAGCCCAGTGTCACATCTGGACGGTCTCCTGACAGAGGGTGTGATCTGGTGCCCCCCTGCTTGTTGGTGGTGTTATAATACATTGCATCCTTATTGCCTGTTTAAATGAGAACAATTTGGTGAGAGCCGATCTCTGAAAGCCTTTAGAGCATTCCAGATTTCCCAAAGCTCCAGGAGGTTATCTGAAGATTTGTTTCCTGGGAGGACCAAGCACTTTGAGTGTGACGCCCACCTACATGAGCCCCCCCCCCCCCCCCCACATCCCAGGAGAGATGCATCCATCATCAGCACTTCTTGTGGCTGAGGAATTTGGAATGGAAGTCCTGGATTAAATTGTCCACCAGTGAAGAGAGCGTTCAAGCTCAGGGAACACTTGGATGACATCTTCTAGATTCCCCGTGGCTTGATACCCTGGGAAGCCAGGGTCCATTGAGCTGATCTCATATGAAGGCATGTCACGAGTGTAACATACACTATGGAAGCCATGTGGCCCAACAATCTCAACATCTGCTTAGCTGTGACCCGCTGAGAGACACAAACCTTGGATGCACGTAAGACAAGATTGTCCGCTCTCGTCTCCAGGAGGTAGGCTCGAACCCTCTGTGTGTCGAGCAGGACTCCTATGAACTCCCATTGCTGGACAGGGCAGAGATGGGACTTAGGGTTTTTAAAACAAACCCTAGTAGCTACATCACCCAAATAGTTATCCACATGGACTCCTGAGTACCCTCTTCTGAGTGCTCTTTTCCAGACAATCGTCGAGATATGGGAACACATGGACTCCCAGTCTGCGTAGTGATGCTGCAACTAACACTAGACACTTGGAGAAGATACTGGGAGCTGACACAAGGTCAAAAGGCAACACGTGGTACTAAAAGTGATGTGTTCCCAGCCGAAACCGAAGATACTTCCGGTGGGCTGGAAGTATCGGGATGTGAGTATATGCATCCTTTAAGTCCAGAGAGCATAGCCAATTGTTTTTCTGAATCATTGGGAGAAGAATGCCCAGGGAAACCATCCTGACCTTTTCTCGGACTAGGAATTTGTTCAGGTCTGTTAGGTCTACAATGGGATGCATCCCCCCGGTCTTCTTCTGTACAAGGAAGTACCTGGAATAGAATCCCTGCCCTTCTTCCCCTGGTGGAATGGCTTCGACCTCATGGGCCTTCAGAAGGGCTAAGAGTTCCTTTGCAAGTACCTGCCTGTGCTAAGAGCTGAATGAATGAGCTCTCGGTGGGCAATTTGGAGGTTTTAGATGTTAATTGAGGGCGTATCCAAGATGGACTATTTGAAGAACCCACCGGTTGGAGGTTATAAGAGTCACCTTTGATGAAAAAATTTGGGCCTCCCCCGACTGGCAAGTTGTCTGGGATGAACACGTTTACAGCGGCTATGCTCTGCTGGAGCCAGTCAAAAGCTCATCCTTTGCTTTGACTGGGGAGCAGAAGGGGCCTTAGGCGCACACTGTTGACATGAGAGCACACTGGGGCTGAACCTGAATAGGCTGGTAAGCCAATGAGTTGTACCTACGCCTAGAATAGTAGTAGGAACTCCTCCTTGGCTTGCCAAAATTCCTCTTAGCTGAGGAGGTTGATCCAGAAGGCACACAGCGGGAGAGAGAAGAGATAGTATCGATGTGTTTTTGATTTGGTCAGTGACCTCTTCAACCTTCTCTCCAAAAGTTTATCCCCCCAGTAAGGGGCATCCGCAAATCTCTGCTCAACAGAATGTTCCAAGTCAGAAACATGCAGCCATGAGAGTCTGTGCATTGCTTTACTTTGAGCAGATATCCTGGATGTCACATCAAAAGTGTTGTAAGTGCCCCTGGCCAAAAACTTTCAACATGCCTTCTGCTACTTGACTAAGTGGCGAAAAGGCTTGGCCTACTCTGGAGGGAGCATGTGAACCAAATCCAACAGCTGGCACATTGAGTTCCGCAAGTAAGTGCTCATGAAGAGCTGTAAGATTGTATACGTGAAATGAGCTTTGAAGCCTGGTACATCTTCCTCCCAAAAGAATCCCTGGGGGCACAAAGGCATAGTCCCTGTAACTCCTGACTCTTTTGAGAGCGGATTCCACCACCATGGAATTGTGAAGCAACTGAGGCCTATCAAAACCAGGCACACTGTGGAGCCAGTACTAGGTGTCAGTCTTCTTGGGTATGACAGGGACTGACAGAGGAGACTCCCAGTTCCTGACAAGGACTTCCCTGAGGACCTTGTGGAGAGGGCCAGTCAAAGCCTCCTTAAGAGAAGATACATAGTCCATGACCTTGAGCATCTTGGCCCTGGGCTCATCCTCCACTTCCAAAGAAAATGGAATAGCATCAGCCATTTCCTTTACAAAAGATGGAAATGAAAGGCTCTCCGGAGGAGATTTTCTCCTTTTGAAGTGGACAGGAGGGTTCAGAAAGCATTCCATAAGACTAGTTTGAGGAAAAGGTCCTGGGATCCTCCTCTGAATTCCATGATCACTCTTCTTCGGTGTCAGATAATATCTCGCGATGGGATTGTGGAGACCGAACCACCATGTCCTCGAGAGTGGCATCGAGAAGTCAACTCCCATCTCGACTCTAACGAAGCTTCCTCCACCGGCGTTGAGGGAGTGCTGGCTTGGGTGACACTTGGGTGGCAGTTGACACCGGTGCTGCAAGCAGCGCTGGTATCAGAGGCCGCACCGCAGGGTGAGAGCCAAGTGAGGCCGCAACAGAACTACTACTACTACTACTATTTAGCATTTCTATAGCGCTACAAGGCATACGCAGCGCTGCACAAACATAGAAGAAAGACAGTCCCTGCTCAAAGAGCTTACAATCTAATAGACAAAAAATAAATAAAGTAATCAAATCAATTAATGTGAACGGGAAGGAAGAGAGGAGGGTAGGTGGAGGCGAGTGGTTACAAGTGGTTACGAGTCAAAAGCAATGTTAAAGAGGTGGGCTTTCAGTCTAGATTTAAAGGTGGCCAAGGATGGGGCAAGACGTAGGGGCTCAGGAAGTTTATTCCAGGTGTAGGGTGCAGCGAGACAGAAGGCGCGAAGTCTGGAGTTGGCAGTAGTGGAGAAGGGAACAGATAAGAAGGATTTATCCATGGAGCGGAGTGCACGGGAAGGGGTGTAGGGAAGGACGAGTGTAGAGAGATACTGGGGAGCAGCAGAGTGAATACATTTATAGGTTAGTAGAAGAAGTTTGAACAGGATGCGAAAACGGATAGGGAGCCAGTGAAGGGTCTTGAGGAGAGGGGTAGTATGAGTAAAGCGACCCTGGCGGAAGATGAGACGGGCAGCAGAGTTTTGAACCGACTGGAGAGGGGAGAGGTGACTAAGTGGGAGGCCAGCAAGAAGCAGATTGCAGTAGTCTAAACAAGAGGTGACAAGGGTGTGGATGAGGGTTTTGGTAGAGTGCTCGGAAAGAAAGGGGCGGATATTACGGATGTTGTAAAGAAAGAAACGACAGGTCTTGGCGGTCTGCTGGATATGAGCAGAGAAGGAGAGAGAAGAGTCAAAGATGACCCCAAGGTTTCGAGCTGAGGAGACAGGGAGAATGAGAGAGCCATCAACAGAAATAGAAAACGGGGGGAGCGGGGAGGTGGGTTTGGGGGGGAAAATGAGAAGCTTGGTTTTGGTCGTATTTAATTTCAGGTATCGTTGAGACATCCAGGCAGCAATGTCAGACAAGCACGCTGAAACTTTGGTTTGGATGCAAGGTGAGATATCAGGGGTAGAAAGGTAGATTTGGGAGTCACCAGCATAGAGATGGTAGGAAAAGCCATGGGATGAGATTAATGAACCAAGGGAAGAAGTGTAGTGTCCCGTCCCGGGCTCTTACCTGGCGGCCTGCAGTAGGGGGCGAGGACCAACGGAGGCCGCGGGATCCGGGGCGGCGGGGACGAGCCGCCGACGGGGCCGGCGCTGCCGCGGGCCGTTCCAAGGCCGGCGATCCGCTGGGGCAAGCGCCGGCCTCGGAGAAGGAGATTCGCCGGCCAAGATTGTGGCGCCGGCGTCGTCGTCCTCCTCGCTGGAGCGGACCCGCGAGCCAGCCCCACCTACTCGCGCCGGATTGGCGCATCAATAAGGAGACCCCGCCCGCCGAGCAGGCTGGCCAATCCAGGCCTCCTGTGCCTGCCTGGGCCAGGGGGATTGGCTCCAGCTGCTGGCAGGGGAAGGACGGGCGGGGGATTTAAACCACGAAACGGAAGGAGTTCAGTGCTTCCGTTTCGTTCGTCAGAAGCCCACACAGTGGATCGGAGACTGTGTCCTCTTCAGCTAGCCGTCCTTGCTAGCCACCTTCGGAGACTGTGTCTTCAGCTAGCCGTCCTTGCTAGCCACCTTCAGAGACTGTGTCCTCTTCAGCTAGCCGTCCTTGCTAGCCACCTTCGGAGACTGTGTCTTCAGCTAGCCGTCCTTGCTAGCCACCTTCAGAGACTGTGTCCTCTTCAGCTAGCCGTCCTTGCTAGCCACCTTCAGAGACTGTGTCCTCTTCAGCTAGCCGTCCTTGCTAGCCACCTTCAGAGACTGTGTCTTCTTCAGCTAGCCGTCCTTGCTAGCCACCTTCAGAGACTGTGTCTTCTTCAGCTAGCCGTCCTTGCTAGCCACCTTCAGAGACTGTGTCCTCTTCAGCTAGCCGTCCTTGCTAGCCACCTTCACTGTGTCTTCAGCTAGCCATCCTTGCTAGCCACCTTCAGAGACTGTGTCTTCTTCAGCTAGCCGTCCTTGCTAGCCACCTTCAGAGACTGTGTCTTCTTCAGCTAAGCCGTCCTTGCTAGCCACCATCAGAGACTGTGTCTTCTTCAGCTAGCCGTCCTTGCTAGCCACCTTCAGAGACTGTGTCTTCTTCAGCTAGCCGTCCTTGCTAGCCACCTTCGGAGTCTGTGTCTTCAAGCTAGCCGCCCTTGCTAGCCACCTTCGGAGTCCGCGTCCTTTTCAAGCTAGCCGCCCTTGCTAGCCGCCCTCTAGAGACTGAGTTGCTGACTACCAGCCAGGCCGACCTTCACCCCGCGGTTCCAGCAGTCCTGCTGACCGCCTGCAGCTGAGGGCTCAACCCTCGGTGAACGGCGGTCGCCGCGGGTGAAGATTCGGGGTGCGCGGCGGTCCTCGGAGGTCTTACCAGGCCTCCGGGAACCTAAGGGCTCACCAACAACCACCACAGGACATGTAGATAGAAAAGAGGAGGGGACCAAGAACAGAACCCTGAGGTACGCCGACAGGCAGAGGGATAGAAGTAGAAGAGGATCCACCAGAGTGAACACTAAAGGTGCGGAGGGAGAGGTAGGAAGAGAACCAGGAAAGGACAGAGCCCTGGAATCCAAGTGAGGACAGGGTATCGAGAAGTATGCTGTGATCGACAGTGTCAAAAGCAGCGGAAAGATCAAGAAGAATGAGGATGGAATATTGACCTCTGGATTTAGCCAGTAATAGGTCATTGGCGACTTTAGTAAGCGCAGTTTCAGTTGAGTGGAGAGGGCGAAAACCAGATTGTAATGGGTCAAGAATAGCATGTGAGGAGAGAAAATCAAGGCAGCGGCGGTGAACAGCACACTCAAGTAATTTGGAGAGAAAAGGAAGGAGGGAGATGGGTCGGTAATTAGAGGGACAAGTAGGGTCAAGTGAAGGCTTCTTAAGGAGAGGTGTGACCACAGCATGTTTAAAGGCAGCAGGGACAGTCGCAGTGGAAAGTGAGAGGTTGAGAATGTGACAGATAAAAGGAATAAGAGTAGGAGAGATGGCATTAAGAAGGTGGGTGGGAATGGGATCAGAGGAACAGGTGGTACATTTTGAGGAAGAAAGGAGAAGTGTAGTTTCCTCAATAGTAACTTCAGGAAAGGAGGAAAGGGAATGAGGGGAAGGAGAGAGAGGGGAACGGACTAGTGGAGGGAGAGCTGGTGAGGTAGAGAAAGCAAGGTTTATCTTTTGAACCTTGTTGTGAAAGAATTCAGCAAGGGTCTGAGGAGATAATGAAGGGGGAGTTGGGGGAGGGGGCACCTTGAGGGGAGAGTTCAATGTGGTGAAGAGAAGTCGAGGATTAGAGCCAAGAGAGTTGGTCAGTTGGATATAATAATCCTGTTTGGCATGTAAAAGAGCAGATTGGAAGGAGGTCAGCATGAACTTAAAGTGTAAGAAATCCGCAAGGGCCCGAGATTTCCGCCAGAGGTGTTCGGCGGAGCGGGTACAGGAACGTAGGTAGCGGATATTAGAAGTCAGCCAAGGTTGGGGTTTTGTACGCCTTACAGGGCGGGTCATCAAAGGTGCAAGAGTGTCTAAGGCAGAGGATAGAGTATTGTTGTAAGAAGAAACAGCCTCGTTGACAGACGTGGATGGTGCCACAGTAGAGAGGAGGTTTGAAACATGGGAGGATAGAGATGAAGGGTCAATATCGTGAAGATTCCTAGATAAATTAGATAGGATAGGACGGGACTGGGAGGGAGGAGATTTAAGTGTGAAAGTTATAAGATGGTGATCAGAGGAGGGATGATCAGAGGCAAGGAAACTAGAAGGTGAACAGTTGGAGGAGAAGATGAGATCAAGACAGTGACCATTTTGATGAGTGGGGGAGGTGGAGCATAGTTGGAGATTAAAGGAGGACGTTAAAGCGAGTAACTTGGAAATATAAGAGTTGGAAGGATCATTAGCAGGAATATTAAAGTCACCAAGGATGAGAGAGGGGGAGGAAGGATCATGGAAGAAGGCAAGCCAGGCGTCAAAGTCACTGAGAAAGGATGAAAGGGACTTATCAGGGGGACGATAAATGACCGATATTCGAAGAGGCAGAGGAGAGAAAAGGCGGATAGAGTGGACTTCAAAGGAGGAAAAACAGTGAGATTGAGGTGGAAGAAGGGGTTGAAATCTGGAGGAAGGAGAGAGAAGTAGTCCAACACCGCCCCCAGAAAGGCAGGGTAGGCGCACACACCCCTGATGCCGATGCACACCGTTGCATAAGGTCAACCAGCAGCTCAGAGAGCAAGGCCCCGATGCGCTTATCAAGGGCCAACACCGGGAAAAGCTGGGGTACCTGCTGAGGTGCAGGTTGCAGAACTGCTGGGGTCGATGCAGGAGCTGGATCTCAGCTTCTAGGAGACGTGCGCATCAGTACCTTCTGTATGGAGGGGGAGCGGTTCTCTCGGCGCAGACGCTTCTTGGGTGCTGAATCCTTTGATGCTTCAGAGCTCCTGGCACCATGTGTTGAGGGTGACTGATGATGATGCTTCTTGACCTTCGCCTGAAGCGTGTCACCAAGGCTCCTTGGTGCTGACAAGGACGACGTCGAATCCTCGTGTCGCCTCAGGTCAGGTTCGACAATGGACGGTCCAGGGGGGCTTGCACAGCAGGAGGCCTCGAGGTAAGTGGAGACCCACTTGATGCTTCACTGCTCCAAGTGTCTAAGGGTCTAGTAGCTGCAATGCTTACCAACACTCCCAATGCAGGTGGGATGCTCGACGTCGATGCTGACGCCTCCAACTTCGATGCCAATGTGAAGGAACCGGACTTGGCTCCAAAAATCCTCTCTCGTTGAGCCTCTCTGCAAAGCTGGGTTCTCATCTTCATACAAAAGCAGAGAACACAGCAGGGTGACCTTCCCAGAGATTGTCCGATTGCACCGGGTACAGCGCTTGAAGTCACTGAGAACCTTTGTGGTCATGGATGGGAAAATGTTGACTATATTAAACGAAGTGATGGTGCCTAAAAAAGGGGCAAAGGCACAGAAAAGGAAAGGGTAAACCCCAACCAAAGTCAGGGCCTAAAAACGGCCTAATGACGTCAGAAAAAGAAATAAAACTTAAAATTGGGCAAAAAAAAGAAAACTTCAAAGAAATTAAAGGGAAGGAAAATGAGGGTACAACAATAGGAACACAATGGAGAAATCGAAAAAATAGCCGAAAGGCACAAAACATAGCTCTCTAAGACCAAGCAAATGGGGAGATGGTAAGAAAAAACACAGAAAAAGAAGAACTGAGGAGACCGTGTTCATGTGATGGGTGGAAAGGCACGCGCGCATGCGCTTTGGAGCGATGCTTGCGCTCCACAAAGCTCTTTTTTAGCTATGGCAAATGCTGGACCAGGCAACGTGGATCGGCGTCACCCACTTGTGAGAATATTGAAGCCTGCTTGTCCTCGGAGAATAAAAGCTTGTGTCCTAAATTTTTTATCATGCTGCCCTGTCTCTTTCATTTCTCACTGCTGTCTGTATATACTAGATTCAGTTCTCCTGTCTCTTCTTTAATCCTTTCCTCTTCAGGACTGGTGGAACTCGACATCCTTTGCAAACTACTATCGGACATGGAACATTGCGGTCTATGAATGGCTACATTATTATGTTTATCGGGACCTCTTCCGGGTAGGTTGAACCTATGATAACTTAAAGTAATCAAGCAGCTTAATCTCCAGTTCATAAAAGGGGAGATAGGACCAGCTCAAAAAAAAAATCAATGATTTATTATTTAATTCCAGATGAAGAACATTTAACAGAAACCAAATCTCCTGTATGATTAGGTATAACTAATTGAACTACTTCCTACTATAATATATGGTAACATATATTAAATGTTTTTTTCCTGGGGCTCTGGGGGGGCTGTTCCAGGGTTTTGGTGGATGCTGCTGGCTGGAAAAGGTTTAAAGTTTAGTTTGGGAATTGTTAATGGAGTTAGCTGAAGAAAGTGTGAGATGTTTCTTAAATATGCTTTTATTTTTCAAGAAATAAACCATGATTAAGTGGGGATTGTACTTTAAAATGTTCCTTTCTGTTTTGGGTACAAGTCAGGTTAAAATTGACTTTGAAATTCTCTGTATAGGAAGTTTTGCATTTACTTCTATGGGGGAGGGAGATTCTAAACAGATCAGAAAAAAAAACTGTCTTTCTCTGATAAGCTGATTGGTTGAGTGATGTCAGATCCTCTAGGGGGGGTGAGTTGCCAGGGAGACTGGAGTGAGCAGCAGTGTTGCCAGGTGGGCGGTTTTCCCGCCCAATTGGGCGGTTTTCTGCGACCCGCCGCAGGAAATTTTTGCCCGCGGCGGGTTGCGTTTTTTTGGGCTTGTTTTGGGGTCTTTCGGCAGTTTTTTGAGTGGTTTTTTGGGCCGCGGGGGCGGGGCTAGTGACGTTTTGGGCGGGGTTAGTGACGTTTTGGGCGGGGCCGATGACGGGTGAGGCGGGGCTGATGACAGAAGAGGCGGGGCCGATGACGGCGGGGTTGATGACGGCGGGGGTGGGGTTTCAGGGGCGGGGTTTGACTTTGGGCGGGTTTTGGGCTGGATTTGGGCTGATTTGGGTAGGGAAAAAAATTTTCACCTGGCAACCCTGGTGAGCAGAGAGACCAGGGCTGTGAACATGGATTGAGAAAGAAAAAACGTATAGTGTGTGTCTGTGTAAAAGTAAGAATAAAAGTATGGATTTTGTGAGTTTAAAGTGAAATGTGATATTGAAAAAGGGTACTTTAATATTGAAAGTGAGTGAAGGTGAGCTTTGGTGCTGAGAATGAGATGATTTGAGCTTAAAACAGACTGCCTTTTTCATGATTGTGTTGCTGAATACATGTGAGGAAAAACTGATGTATTTTGGGTGGGAGAGAGCTGTACTAATAGAAAGCTGTGAGAAGTTTTAAACCAAATTTAGTTTGGTTTGGAGTGAAACAGAGGTATGTATGTCCCAGCATGCAGTGAATGGAATGGTTAAGTTCTAAGGGAATTTAAGGTCATGGAAGGTGGAATGAGAGTCTGTAGGCTCAGGTATTAAGTGGACACATGGCTGCCTACTCTTTTTAGAATAGGGGGAAACAGTTGAGACTCAGGTTCTGAGAGACTGTGATTTCTGCTGGTAGTTATACTAAGTGAAAGAAACTATAAGGGTGTCAGGAAAAAGTATGTAAGGATTTTAACTCTGACACAGGGGAAGGACTGAGAGGTGAATCTGTGATTTGAAGAAAGAAGCCATTAAACTGTGTCTGGGGCGAAGGTGTGTTGTTTGTGAGAGTTCTGAGTTCAGTGCAAGCAAGGTTTGGAATTTGACTTCAGAATAAAGAAAATCCAGCACTGCTGTTGTCTGAGTGTGTTGTATTCTCCAGATTGATCTGATAGCTGTGAAGGGAAAAGTTATGCTTTTATGTGAAGTCTGTGAGATGGAATGTTGAAGCCTGCTGGATCATTTTAGACTAGGGAAACAACAGTGAGAAATAGGTTTTGTAGTGAGAAAACCTTTAACTTATTTTATTTCAATTAGAGAGTTTGGCCACAGTATTGAGAATTGGTTAATAGTCACCAGAGCCTAAACAAGAACAGAGGGAGTTCAAGGGTCTTGCCTCCATTTATTTTCTTTATAAGTGAGGTTTAGGGAGAAGAAATCTGGGGGAGTCATCCTCTGAAGGGTTCCAGATGAGCTCCAATGCAAGAAAGACATCACCTAAATAAATTCAACCACAGCTAAGTGACATTGCCAAGGGTGTTGAAAGAAATATATTATTTTTTCACAACATTTTAAGGGAAAACAAAGGAACAGACCATCAGACATTAAAAATCCATGAGGTCCCTACAAAAACACCAATAGTGCACACAAAGAGACCAATTTCTACATCAGGAAAGAGAATAACCACAAATATCTGATTTTGATAAAAGACAATTTAAATACATCTGAAAAGGTTCTTTTCCACCTTTTTAGGTGAAACAGACAAAGTTAAGGGTATACATGTAGTTCTACATTTGAATGTTGAATATGTAATTGCAGTTCTATTAAGCTTCACACTAATTGTGAATTTGAGTTTATTTGAATGAAAATTTGCTTGCATTTGTATTCTATAAGAAAGAGATAATTTGCAAATCTGAAAGTTTGGTCCTTCCATTTCAGGAACAAATCCTAAATTTAGATTCTTTTCTTCCTTTATTCTTTGAGAGTAAAGGACGAGGTTAGTTTATTTGTTCCACTCCCTCGGCTGTGAGTGGGTGTTCCCTGGATATTCGCCACGACTACAACCATAAGGTATCTGGGAGCACATCACTACAGTCCAGCTGAGAGGGGTGGTAACACTACCCCCTTTTAAAATTTAACAATAAGATTAGAACATATTGGAATAAATTTGAAAAAAAGAGCATACTGATATTTTCCTATTGGAAGTGGTCCTTGGGGTATAAAAATCTGCACCTTAAGAAAACAGTTGGAAGCTAGCATAGGAACCAGGCAAACACCCTGCAGTTCTGGCTGCACATCTTTAAGAGGGCATGTTGACTAGTGTCAAATTATGCACTGGACAAAACCCATGCAAGCAAATGATGGACTGGAGCCAGATTTGCAGATTTCTTTGTGCAATATTGTATTTCTTTTTAGAATGAAATAAGTTGTTTGTTTTTTTCACTAGCTTTAAATCTGATGTGAATGCATGCAAAATATCTACAATTTTACAGCTTTTTGTTCAGCCCATGAATTTAGATTGTGAAAAATGAGTAAGAGTGAGACCTATGACTGAGGACCAGACTGCTCTTGGCTATGTCTTAGGAGTAAAATGCACTAGGCTTTACACACAGGTTAACTTGTCTTTTGTGTACAATTTTGTGGATGCCATATATAGAAATGAGTTTTGCACATGAGCTAACTTTGTGCAAAGCCTCAGGTAGACTTCACCACACAGCTCATTTAAATCTGTGGTAATGAAGATATCAGCCATTTGGTGCAGATGCAAAGAAGTGCGCAGAAAACTAGAAGGCCTACCCCAAGGTTTTCTTATACTGGGTTTTAAGCACAAAGTCAGAGGAGGAGTTAAAGGTTAACTCATTCTTCTGTAGTCAGCACTGTTAATGAGTATTGTAGGTTTGTCTTTTCTCTTTACCACAAATGTATGGGGCTGGCTTTGTTGAAGAGGAGGAGCTGAAGGGGGAGTGTGCAAGTGTGATAAAACAGGGGATATATCTGTGACTTTTTATGTGAATGTATGACATATTTGTTCCCCAGTGCATTTCCCTTGTTTGGCCAGCAGATGGTGACTGTTTTTTTTTTTTTTTTGTAAGGCTATTACAGAAGTTTTTTTTCCTGCCTGAGCTATGAGGTAATCTTTAGTCTCTGTCCTGAGACCCTGTTCAAGGCTTATGAAAAGTTAATTTCTTGGAGCTTCTAAGGCATTACTCAGGTAGTGACAAAGTGTTTAGACAGTTGATTCTTATTCAGTTACCGGTTATTGCCTGTTATTTTTCCATCTGTTTTATATGGTTCACTGTTCTAGTTCTGTGACAATAAACCTTGCTAGTTTATTGGCTCTGTTGTCCTGGACTCCTTCGTGGGACTGGAGCCACCCACGAAAGCTGCCAGCTTTGGTGCAGGAACTGAAATGCTCTTCAGTGCAGGCTTAGGATTACCTGGGCAATCCACTTTAAAATGTCCTGTACGCCCACACTGGTAACAGGGACTAAGAATCCTGGTGGTTTGTGTGTTAGGTCTGTGGATACTTTCTATAAACTGTGGGACCCCTGTGATTGTGGCCCCAGTGTCCTTAGAAACCACTGGAGAAATAACTTGCTTGTGGGAGACTTGCCCAGAGGCAAGTTGGACCCAGCACATCAGTGCAGAGCACATGCACAGGTGGTAGCAGGAATGAGCAATGCTAGGGCAGACCCTTTAGGTGGCTGCAGGATTAACCCCTCCAGGTGGGTTCTAGGCATTTCGTGACAGACCTTTAGTGCCTTCTTGTTTTGGTGGCAGCTTGGTGGGATTGTCAGGCTCAGTGTGTGGGGTGAGGGTCACTATCCACTGAGTGGTTCAGAGTATTTTCTAAATCTGTAGCCTTCAGACACAGAGCACAGTGAATGAGTGCAGCAATAACAGGGTCCCTTCCCCATTCTTTTTTTTTTTTTTTTTAGTATTAGGAGATTAGCAGCATGCTGATGGTGACTGACAGAGGCCATCAGACACCGGATATGCCTGTTCTAACACAAGAGCAACCGGATCACCTCAGCGAGGAGGAGTTGCAGGACCTGCTTACGTAGAGTTCTCCTGGGGGCAGAACAGACCCCTTGTGGGCAGAGGCCTGTGAGTTGGTAGTGCCGGATGCCATACTATCTGACATTCAGAAGATCTACATGCTAGAGCGACAGCGGCAAGAGGAATGGGAACAGCAGCAAGAGGAACGGGAGTTTCAGCTGCAGAAACTGAAGTTGGAGATTGAAATGGTCTGTATTCAAAGCTCCTGCCCAACCCCTGTGCCAAGACTAGAGGTAGGATCCATTGCCCCGATCGGGCCCAAGCTGTTTGCGCAGTTTGATGATACTTGAGGTGACATAGATGGATATCTAACTGCCTTTGAAAAAATTTGCCGCCTCAATGAGATTCCTCAGAAAAACTGAGTGCGCTATCTGGGAGGAAAGCTTACTGGTAGAGCATTTCAGGCATTCCAAGAACTGTCCATGGAGATGTGCTCCCAGTTTGAGGAGGTGCGCAAAGCTTTGTTGAACCATTATGCCATTACCCCTGAGACCTATAGACTAAAGTTCTGGACTTTGCAAAAGGGGGCGGATGATACAGGGAGTTTGTGATCCAGTTAATATACCAGCATCAGCAGTGGCTCAGTGGAGCTGAGATTAAAACCCTGGAGGACTGCCAAAATCTGATGGTCCTGGAGCAGGTTCTTCAGCTTTGTTGTACAAAGGTGAGGGAACATGTTCAAAATCACCAGCTCTCTACTCCAAAGAAGGCAGCGGAGTTGGCTGACATCCTTGTGGCTAACCGTCTCTGGTTGGCAAAGAGAAGCCGTCCGTATCCACAGCAGCCAGGATGTAAGGGCAGCCTGGGCCCTCAGACAAATAGTCCTGCAACCTCAGATAGTCAGCAAACCCTCCAGTGTTTCCCAAAAAACTAAAGGTTTTAGGCATGAACATCCCTGTTACCAGTGTGGGAGTATAGGACATTTCAATGCAGATTGCCCAGGTAATCCTAAGCCTGCACTAAAGAGCATTTCAGTTCCTGCACCAAAGCTGGCAGCTTTCGTGGATGGCTCCAGTCCCACGAAGGAGACCCAAGCAGTTACTGCAGCACAAAAGTTACTGGTCATTCATCAAACAAGGAAGCAGATGGGTTTCCACAACACTACAGCACTCCAGTAACTGTGAATCTGACCCAGGTGGCTAGGCTTGTAGACACTTGTCTAGCATGACTTTATTATGACCAGAGCTAGTGCCAGAAGATGCTATTCTTCCAGTGCACACTGTGGATGTAGTGTTAGCCAGTGGATCCAAAGAGACTGTACCCATTGCTCGAGTATTTCTTGAGTGGGGTACCAAGCCTGGATAGAGGGAAGTAGGAATAATGAAAAGCATGCCAGTACCAATGCTGTGTGGGACCGACATAGGTCATTGAGCATTACCCTTGATAGCGGAGTTAGCATTTCTGCTTTGGTAACCCACAGTCAGGCACAGGCGGCCCAACAAGCAGAAGCAGCAGAGACCACCTCTTCAGTTCCAGATCTTGAGCTAGTCCAGGTGGAACCAGCTGACCAAGTGGCAGGAGGAGGCGCCCCAGTGCTTCCAGAAGAACCAGTTCCAAAGGTGACCGAGGCCATGAGAATGGGACAGCCTGACTTATTTGACACACCAATTGATCAGACTGTTAACCCTGATTTGTCAGAATCACTAGCAGAAACCCTTCCAGATATGAATACTGATAAAGGACAGAGACATGCTTTTTAGGAAGCACAACACTCTGACCCTGACCTGGAACCCTGAGGCAGAGGACTGGTTAGCCAACCAATGAGACTTGTAAAGACTGCATCCTATGGAAAGGGGGCTTGCTGTATAGAGAGACTGATTCCATTGATCCTAACAGGCTCTAGATAGCAAGCAAACAGCTTATAGTGCCCAAAGCATACAGAGAACAGCTCCTACAGATTGCACATGACTTCATTAGCAGGACATTGGGAGGTGACACGCACATGCACTAGATTGACACAGAACTTCTATTGGAAGGGAGTATCTCAAGTCATAGCTGACTATTGTTGAACCTATGATGCATGCCAAAGAGTGGGTAAGACCCAAGATCACCCTCAAGCCCCCCTGAAACCCTGACACAGAACGTCTATTGGCCAGGAGTATCTCAAGCCGTAGCTATTGTCAAACCTGCGATGCATGCCAAAGAGTGGGTAAGACCCAGGATCACCCCCTGAGCCCCCCATTATCAGTGAGCCATTTGAAAGGATAACTGTGGATATAGTGGGGCCTTTAGGTCTCCCTAGCCGTACTGGGAAAAGGTATATATTGACCTTGGTGGACTTTGCAACCAGATATGCTGAATCGGTAGCCTTATCCTCCATAGAAGCAGAGAAAATTGCCACTGCCCTGCTAGAATTATTTTCCCGGGTAGAATATCCACAAGAAATACTCTCAGACTAAGAGACACAGTTTATGTCTGATCTGATCCAAAATCTGTGGACCCATTGTGGAGTGAAAACTGTCAGTACCAAATATCTCCCTGAAACTAGTGGGTTGGTGGAGAGATTTAATGGGACATTAAAGCATATGTTAAAAACTTTTGTGGAATCAGGAGACTGGAAGAATTACATACCCTACCTATTATTTGCATACAGAGAATGGGAATGGAACTTATATACTGCCTTTCTGTGGTTTTTCCAACTACATTCAAAGTGGTTTACATATTATATACAGGTAACAAAATTCTACTCTCCACAGTTTTCAATGCATGCCTGCTGCAGACTGCCAAGGTGGAAAGAAGCATTTTCCTGCCAGCTGAGATGTTTTTTTGGTGGTGGTGGTGGTGGGAGAACATTTGGTGCCCACCCACTTCTTATCTAGGCCCACCCAAAATCTGTTGTCTGGCTACGCCCAGTGGTGTGCTGTAGGTGGTTATATATATATTTTGTAAGAGGCCAATTCCTACCTATGTACTCGCTTATGTCTAGGGGGCGTGGCCTCTGCCCAACCTTAGCTGCATGGAAAATAACGGACAGACCAATGGAATATATTAGTTTATTTATACAGCGTTATATACAAAAATATAGAAAACTCTTATCAGCTTATAGCATCAGCAATTCCTTATTGCATGCACAATGATACCAAACTATAGAGAATAACTATGATTATCCTATGGGCTAAAATCTGTAATAACAGATAAACACAATACCAAGATCCTAATGATTACCACACAAATCTTATACTAGGCTAACAGCAACTAGATCATAAATCCTGACGTCACACATCTGATGGGTCCGAGCACAGACTAATTATCTAACCCAGCCTGAAGGAAGTAAACTATGATCTCACCGTCCCGGTCACCAGATCAGATTCCTTCCGATTCCTCAGCCGAATGTCTCAGCGAGGTCCCACAAGCTCAGGTGATGCACTTGTCTTGATCAGCCACAGATGATACAGACGCAGTATAGATCCTGTAGACAGCTGTAACCTGGGGAAAAGCTTTGCCAGGTATTATCAGTAAGTCTCTCAGGTAAATCAGGTGCTTGCAGAAATGCAAGTGTTCTTCTCCTCTCTTCTTCTGTTCGGTTCTTCAGCAACTAACTTGTTTCTGTTCCCGCTTCTCAGACCAATCCGTTTTCTGGGAGCCAATCAGAAATAATCCCACCATGTACTCCCAGCATCTGTATGAAGCTTCCTTTGTCCGTCTTATCTCGTAAGCTCTCTCTCTCTCTCTCCCTCAGGGACATGCATTCTCCCCCGATACAGAGTGACCTTGAAGGTGGTGCAGGCTTCAGTAAATCTATTACAAGCTGAAATGCTGACTTCTGCACAGTTGGTAGTCAGACATATAGGTGAAAGGTTGCAGCGTCCATGTTGGCTGACAAGGTGCTCTCATTTGCACACAGGGTGGGTGAGATCACAGCAAATACTCCTACAGTGCTGGTAAAATTTTAACAACAGGCTCTCTCCCCGGTCCACCTCGGCGCCCCCCGTCCACCACTGCACCCCCCCCAATCCACCTCTGCGCCCCCCCCAAAAAAATTGCAGAGCTAGCTATAGCCGGGGGGGGGGGGGGGGGCAATGCATTACTCTCTCCAGGAAAAAAAAATTTAAATGATCCCAGGTTCCAATCTAATTCATGTTTAATATGGGATAAAATGCCATAAATAAGTAAATAAATATAAACTTTTAATGTTCAGCACCTGATTCTCAAAGTGGACTTATTCCAAACACTATAATGAAAATAAAATTATTTTTTTCTACCTTTGTTGTCTGGTGACTTTGTTTCTCTGATCATGCTGGCCCAGTATCTGATTCTGCTGCTCTCTATCTGTTCCCTTGACTCTGTTTCCAGGGCTTCCTTTCCATTTATTTCTTTTCTTTCCTCCTTTCTTCTTCATTTCTGGTCCTCTGCAGACTTGACTGTACAGTGGATCCAGCTTCTGCCTATTTTCTCCATCCATGTGCAGTTTCTCTCCTCACTTCCTTTTCCCTCATCTAATCTCCTTCCTCTATCTTCCCTCCATGTCCAGCATTTCTTCTCTCTCCCTTCCCTCCCCTCCATCCATGTCCTGAAACTCTCCTCTCTCCCCTGTCCTCCTCTATCCATCCATACCCAGCAATTCTCTTCTCTCCCCTGCCCCCCTACCCATCCATGCCCAGCAATTGTCTTCTCTCCTCTGCCCCCCTCTATCCATCCATGCCCAGCAATTGTTTTCTCTCCCCTGCCCCCCTCTACCCATCCATGCCCAGCGATTCTCCTCCCTCCCCTGCCCTCCCCTCCCATCCATGTCCAGCAATTCTCCTCCCTCCCCTGCCCTTCCCTCCTGCTCCCATCCATGTCCAGCGATTCTCCTCCCTCCCCTGCCCTTCCCTCCTGCTCCCATCCATGTCCAGTGATTTTCCTCCCTCCCCTGCCCTCCCCTCCCGCTCCCATCCATGTCCAATGATTTTCCTCCCTCCCCTGCCCTCCCCTCCCGCTCCCATCCATGTCCAATGATTTTCCTCCCTCCCCTGCCCTCCCCTCCCGCTCCCATCTCATGTCCAGCGATTTTCCTCCCTCCCCTGCCCTCCCCTCCCGCTCCCATCTCATGTCCAGCGATTCTCCTCCCTCCCCTGCCCTCCCCTCCCACTCCCAAACATGCCCAGCGATTGCCCTTCGCCCCCACCGTCCCCTCCCGCTCCCATCCATCTTTTTTAAATACCTCCTCGCCGTTGAAGCGCCGCGTTAAAGTCCTGCTGCCCGTCTCTAGCTTTCCCTCCCTGTTTGCTGCAGTTCGTGTGAACTTCGTGCCCTTAGTCCCGCCTTCTGACGTATGATGTCAGAAGGCGGGACTAGGGGCACGAAGTTCACGCGAACTACAGCAAATGGAGGAAAAGCTTGGGCAGCAGCAGCAGGGCTTTAATGCGGTGCTTCAACGGCGAGGAGGTATTTAAAAAAGATGGATGGGAGCGGGAGGGGACAGTGGGGGCGAAGGGCAATCGCTGGGCATGTTTGGAAGCGGGAGGGGAGGTAAGCATGGCGCCCTCCTGCCATGCTTACCTCCTGCAATGGATCCGGCTCGCCCCAAACAACAACCGGCTCGCAAGAGCTGTCAAAATTTAACAAGCGGCTCTTACGAGCCGGAGCGAGCCGGCTCCAGCACATCACTGGCTACGCCCCTGGTATAAGGCTTTGCTGTCTTGCTGTAGGATTAAACTTTTTGCTCAGACTGGTGATATGTCTGTTCACCTTGTTGTGTAGTGTGACTGAATGCAGAGCCCTGGAAAAGAGCTCATGTTACAGAGGAAGTAAAACTGTTGAGCTGCCCATCTTGTGATGCAGGAGTCTAGCATAGAGATAAAATCTTAAATTCTGTGCTCTGTTCTAAGTATGGAAGAAGGCTCAAATAATGTAAAATCTTTGCATAAAGAGGAAGTATTGGGAGCCTGTGAGGGGAGGAATCCAGAGACAGAAAGGATGATCTGAATTCTCAGAAGGATCTTGGAAGACCAGCCTGTAGCAAAGAAACAAGAGGACTTGAAATGGTTGCTTTTTCCATCTACAGGAAGAAGAAAGGCAGAACTGGGAAGATTTCAAGACTGGAGTTTTATAATCCACTAGTGCAGGACAGGAGCAAATATGTTTTCTACAAACTGAACACTTAATTAGCAACAGAAAATTGTGCATTGTTTGGATTTATCACCAGTTTGTAGAGAGTGGGAAAAGATCTGCTGGTAACCTGTTCTCAAATTTATCCAGCGTAGAATATTTAAGTGGAGCATGGAAGACTGGAAATCATTTACTGGTGGAAAGTAGCTGATTGTTACCTGGACGTAATGGAGGTCCCCTCAATGCAAGGCCCAGGGCCCAGTGGTGGCCCCTAGAAACTTCTGGGGTGGCCCCTATCATCATTCTGGGGCTTTTTGTTTTGTTTACTACTCCCTGCCTCCCTAACCAAGCTTGTGACAGACAGGGAAGTGTTGGTAAAGCATAAAGAGACTTTGGGGTCCTTTTAAAAAGCAGCAGTAAGTGTTAATGTGTTTTTTAGCGCTGGGGGGGGGGGGGAGAGTGTATATGTTCTCCGCTAATCGGTTGGCACGTGGGCATTGGTTCATTGCGCAAGTCTCCACTGCCTACAGAATGTGATAATAGGAAAATGAGTACATGGTCATTCATATGGAAAATTAGCCATTGTACCCCTGTTTGGTTAAAAAGGCCCCTTGAATTCATTTTCATTTTAATCAAGAGACTTTGGTTTGAGAGCCACATTCTGTCCATTGTCTTCATTGTAGGTGAACTGAAATAACTTATAGCACCTACAATTCATTACAAAGTCTCTATAGAAATGTTCCCTGAAAGCATAGTCTGGAGGAGTGGCCTAATGGTTAGTGCAGTGGGTTGGGGAACTGGGTTTGATTCCTACTGCAGCCTCGTGTGACCCTGGGCAAGTCACTTAGCCCTTCACTGCCCCAGATACAATTCAATACTAGATTTTGAGTCCACCTGGAAAAGAAAATGATAAACCGCTTAGATCTAGGCAGTATAAAAATACTTAAATTAGAAAGGGTCTCCGTATTCTTTATTGCTCATTTTCAAAGCAGATGGACTTTTTTTAGGCATTTTGAAAAATCCATTTGCTACAAACATCCAAATCCAGATTTTGGAAAGTTGGAATTTGGACATTTTGCAGTGTAGTGTATGCAAATACCAAGGAGTCATGTTGTGGGCGGGACTAGGCAGGTTCCCAAAATGAAGCTGGTGTTTCTTCCACAAGGTGGACCAGCCCTGCTGGTGAGTTATTTCTGCATCTGCCTCAGCTCTAGTCCCCAGTTCTGTGACTGATTGCCTGTTATGTGACCCTGGGGCAGTCACCTCGGTCTAATTCCTATTTCTCTCACTGGTGAAGTTACTGTAAATGCTTCATTTGGAAGTTTTGGTGCACCCTGTAATTTAATACTGCTTTGGGATATGAGAAAAAAAAAAGGGGCTGACAAAACAAAAATGAGACTAGGAAGAAATTCAGTATCTCCAGATCAGATCTTTATTCTTAATTGTCCCTGGCAGGAGTCTAAAAAAGTGCTACAACTTCTCCCTCAGGGTCTCATACAGAGTGGAGCAGATGTTAATAAATGACTCCTTTGAACACTGCCTTGAGCATCTGTTGTCAAGGTGGCCAACAATTACTAATCTCTCTGCAGGTAAGTAGGGTTTTTCCCCCCTTTTTTTGCTGAAGCAAACACTGTGTTTAATGTTCACAGAGACTGGAGTTTGTAAATATGTGAATCTGCCAATACTTGCTTTATTTTTTTCCTTTTATGTGTAGGCAGTTGCTTTAGTGCCCAAGTTTGAGAAATATTTTGAGTGCAATAGTGTTTTCAAATGACATGTTTGTAGCATGCGGTTCTGGAGTATAGAGCAATGATTCTCTAGCCCTCTCCTGGAGGTGAACCTAGCTGGTAGGTTTTCAGGATCACTGCAATGAATACGCATGAGAGAGATTTTGTATTCAGTTGGAAAATGGTTGTATTCAAATCTTCTCATCGACTGACTAAGTGTATTTCCAGGAGAGGGTTTGGAAGGATTGTAACTGCTTTGTGTGAATTCTTTTTCCCTCAGCTGTCTGCAGGGGGCAGTGTTGAGTTAACTCACATAAAGCAGGGTAGAGCACCAATAGCTAACTAGTTAACCAAGTTGTTTACAGACTTAGGTTGTGTCCTGGAGATTATTGAATCCCGGAAAGCATTTTTTGACTTAGATCTGTTCCCTGGATCTGTGTGGTGTCAGTATTCCCTTGCCGTGTGTGGCTCAGACTTCCTGAGAGCTGCCCATTATTTATTTATTTATTTGCTGCATTTGTACCCCACATTTTCCCACCTATTTGCAGGCTCAGTGTGGCTTACATTATATTGCATTATATGATTCCCTGGCAGAATCCTGCAGTACAGGGCATTTTCTCTCATCTCTGCGGGATTGTAACGTTAGCCCTGGCCTCTCCCCGCCTCACCCCTACTCTCTGGAGCCAAAAGCTATTCAAAAATGTATTACTGGTCTGGTATTTCTGTTCATTTGCTTTTTATTTATCCTTTTAAATAGGCTATTGCAGCAGCTACACTGTAGCCAAGATGGCTTAAGGTTGTCACCGTTTCTCATTTCTCTATAAACTGAATATAGGGACAGTGTCTTCCATTTATTCATATACAGACACAGCATTTCCTTAATTACCTTCCTTCCACCTCACCCATGGCACGCTTCCCATAGCTTTGCACAGCCTCCCCCATAGCGCACACTTAAACCAACCCTTGTAGTTCTTTCTCCTGAACCCCTACCCCTCCCCCCCCCAAACCCTGGGACAGATTCATCTAGTGCCATTCCTGCTTATGCCTATAACGTTTTTTTCCCTGTTTTTCCAGCTGGTAAAAATGCCTTGCTAAAATATCCTGTTGGTTATCCTTTTGCCCAGATGTTTGATGCTAGTTGGTCATTGGTGGAAATGAAAACTGTAACGGTATTCAAACATACGTGGGATAAGCATAAAGGTGGGGATAGTGCTGGGCAGACTTATACGGTCTATGCCAGAGCCGGTGGTTGTGAGGCGGGGCTGGTGGTTGGGAGGCGGGAATAGTGCTGGGCAGACTTATATGGTCTGTGCCAGAGCCGGTGGTTGGGAGGCGGGGCTGGTGGTTGGGAGGCGGGGATAGTGCTGAGCAGACTTATACGGTCTGTGCCAGAGCTGGTGGTGGGAGGCAGGGATAGTGCTGGGCAGACTTATATGGTCTGTGCCAGAGCCGGTGGTTGGGAGGTGGGGATAGTGCTGGGCAGACTTATACGGTCTGTGCCAGAGCTGGTGGTGGGAGGCAGGGATAGTGCTGGGCAGACTTATATGGTCTGTGCCCTGAAGAGGACAGGTACAAATCAAAGTAGGGTATACACAAAAAGTAGCACATATGAGTTGTCTTGTTGGGCAGACTGGATGGACCGTGCAGGTCTTTTTCTGCCGTCATCTACTATGTTACTATGTTACCTGGGACAATGGAGGGTTAAGTGATTTACCCAGAGTCACAAGGAGCTGCAGTGGGAATCAAACCCAATTCCCCAGGATCAGAGTCTGCTGCACTAACCACTAGGCTACTCCTCCACTCAGGAGTCTACTAGGTTTTCCCCATTAGATCTGCTTTATGGCCGGAGGGTGAGCGGGCCCCTTGACCTAATAAGAGAACATTGGAAGGGGAAAGTTGACACCTCTGATACCCCTGTAATTGAATATGTAGTCAATATGCAGCAGTAATGAGAAGACCGTGTGGGCTTTGTCAGAGATAACTTGCAGGTAGCTCCTTGCAGGTATCCCAAACTAAGCAAAAGACCTGGTATGATCATAAAGCCTGAAACAGAGAGTTTCATGAGGGCCAGCAGGTACTTGTTTTAGTCCCAGTACATTAGAATAAACTTCAGGCTAACTGGGCGGGACCTTACAAGGTCATACGGCGCCTAAATGATACAAACTATGTTATATCTATGGACTCTCAAGACAGAAAGCAGCGTACCTTTCATGTAAATATGTTAAAAGCCTATGCGGGTCGGACAGCCATGATGTTAGCTGTGTGCAGCCCACCAGAAGAGTGTCAAGATACCTGAATTCTTAGTAGAGACATTACCAGAGGGATCTACACAACAAGTTGTAGTGAGACAGCAGTTAACCCCTACCCAGAAACAGCAGCTAGAAACAGTATTGCAAAAGTATGCGATGCGTTTTCTACTAAACCAGGAATTACTTATTTGGCTAATCATAATGTAGATACCGGTGCTCATAAATCACTGAAGCAGAGTGCCTATCGAATATCTGCTGAGGTGGAGAAGCAAATGAAACAGGGGATTGATGAAATGCTAGTCCTAGGTGTTATAAAGAAGTCTTGTCCCTGGGCCTCTCCTGTAGTTCTTGTCCCTAAGAAAGATGGCACAACTCGCTCCTGTGTGGATTACAGGAGGCTTAATGAATGTATTGTGTCTGACACCTATCCGATGCCCCAGATGGACAAGTTGCTAGATCATTTAGCTGGGGTCCAATACCTGACTACAAAGGACCTTAATCAAGGGTAATGGCAGATCCCCCTAACAGCTGCTGCTCAGGAGTGATCAGCATTTATTACTCCATTTGGCCTTTATGAATTTACTGTGATGCCTTTTAGAATGAAAAATGCCCCTTGTACGTTCCAGTGCTTGGTCAATCATCTGTTAGATGAATTCCTTATCTTGATGACACTGCTGTATTTGGTCAGACTTGGGATGACCACCTGATTCATTTAATTGGGGTGTTAGACCAAATCAGGTAGGCCCACCTGACCATCAAGCCCAGCAAATGTCAAATGGGGATGGCAGAAGTGCAATATTTAGGGCACATAATGGAGGGTGGACAGCTAAAGCTTGAGTCAGATAAGGTGGAAGCTATATAGAATTGGCCCACTCACCAACCAAAAAACAAGTATTAGCCTTCCTTGGGACAGCAGGGTATTACAGGAAGTTTGTACCTCACTATAGCACCAAAGCCAAGCCCCTGACTCACCTGATAAAAAAGAGACTGCCCTGAATCATTACCTGGTTGCCAGAGTGTGAAGCGACCTTCTAAACATTAAAAACTGCATTGGCTACAGCTTCCGTCCTAGTTGCACCTGATTACCAACAAAGATTTGTGGTACAAACATACCTCGGCATATGGTATTGGGGCTGTACTCAGTCAAGTGAATAGCAGAAGGGGGAGGAGCACCCCATTGTGTACCTGAGTTGCAAGCTTCTTCACAGAGAGGTAGCCTACACCACTATTGAGAAAGAACGTTTGGTCTTAGTATGGGCCCTTAAGAAACTGCAACCATGCCTGTATGGGCGAGACTTTACTGTCATCACACATCACAATCCATTGGTCTGGCTTAGGAGAGAAGCTACTCCGATGGAGCCTGTCCCTGCAGATGTACAACTTCACCACACAACACCAAAAGGGCAGTGAACATGGCAATGCTGATGGACTCTCCAAGAAGGAAGAACCAGAACCGTCTTGATACTAGACTGTTGAGACTCGACTAGCGGACTGAAGAGGCCACAGTCTGGGACCGAGGTCTCTCTTAAAGGGGGGAAGTGTGACAAAACATGGGACTTCTTATGTGAATGTATGACATATTTGTTCCCCAGTGCATTTCCCTGTTTGGCCAGCAGATGGCGACTGCCTTTTTTTTTTTTTTTGTAAAGCTGTTACAGAAGTGACCATTTTTTTCCCCCACCTGAGCTGTGAGATAATCTTTATTCTCAGCTTGGGAGCAAAAAGGTAAACATTTCTGTCCTGAGACCCTGTTCAAGGCTTGTGAGCAGTTAATTTTCTGAAGCTTCCCAGGCTAGGGAAAAAGTGTTTAGACAGTTTTAATATTCATCCTTATTCAGTTACCTGTTATTTGCCTGTTACTTTTCCATCTGTTTTATATGGTTCACTGTTCTAATTCTGTGACAACAAACCTTGTTAGTTTAATGGCTCTTTTGGCCTGGATCAACTAAGAATCCTGGTGGCTTGTGTGTTGGGTCTGTAAGTGCTTTCCAGGACCTGTGGGACCCCTCAGTAACCTAGAAATCACCGGGGAATAACTTCAGAGTGGGAGACTCACCCAGAGGCAAGTGGGACCCAATCGATGGGGTGGAAGGTGCTAGTGTAGAGCACAAGCAGCAGGTGCAGAAGGACCTGAGCAGTGCTGAGGACAGACCCTCCCAGTGGCTGCAGGGTTAACTCCAGGCACGTGCTAGGCATTTTGTGACAGCAGGAACAAAGAAATGCTAGACTGCTGTATTTTCAAACATCGTGTATTGGCACCCCAACTGAATGCACACATACATATATGTATATGATGGAATGCCATTTTGCACAAAAATAATAGGATTGCAAAAATTATATGTGTAGGATATCAATCCAACACACACGCGGATGCACACATGCAATCTGGGTGCCAATACAATTTTCTCACATACCAAATATAGCTACTGTTATTTCAGCCCCATGTACACATGTATGTGGCATATTAATACACATTTTTTGTATATAGGGTTAGATTCTATATATGGCGCCTGAAAATTCCATGCAGAAAACAAAATACGCCTAGGTTTATTCTCTAAAGTACACCTAAACTTTATAGAACAGGCTTAAATTTCCTCACGGTATATAGAATATGCTGAGCACTGGTCCACATGACTAAAGTCAGTCGCAGTCAATTAAGCCAACTAAAACCTGGTGTGAATCCTGACAACTAAATTGGGTGTGGAGCGGGTATGTTCTATAACAATGCGCATAGATTTTAGAAACACCCATGAATCACCTGTTCCACACCTATAACCACACCTACTTTTCAACTATGCAACTTTGAATTTAGGTGTACCACATTACAGAATATGCTTAGACTACAGCGTGCATAAATTCTAATTAATCACAATTAGTGATGATAATTGCTTGATAATTGCTGATTAGCTTGATGACTAAGTTATGGTCATTGTTATTGAATACGTTTTGATTCTGGTGTGGAAATCTCAGTGCCATATACAGAATCCTGGGGATAGCCTAACTACCATGTTATTTGCTTACTGCACTGTGGCACACTTTTAGGAAACCCTGCACTGAGCTTTAGCAGAGAGCCCAATCACACTGGTTTCTGGGTCAGCCTGTTTTCTGGTTATAGAGAGGCTTCACCATTGCAGATTCAAAGGTCAGCCAGGTAAAATTATGCCCTCCCATTCCTTTGGTTGCACAGCACTAAATTTTAACATTAGATAATGCCAAAAATTATAATAAAGCAGATTTCTTCAGTGTAAAGCCCAGAGGCCAATGACAGCCCCCGGAGACCTCTGGGAAAGTCTTCATTGGTTTTTTTTCCCTGCTACTCTGCCTCTCTACCCAGGTTCAGAACAGAAAAGGGAAAGCGGATAAGGGGAAGAGCCATATACTTGAAGGACAAGACATTTCTCAATAGACAAAAGAGAATGCATTTGGAAATGTTCACAACCTTGAGGATAACCCCCAATGAAATGTCAAGGTGGGCTGGTGGGGATGGATGTCATTGACACAATGTCATGGCCTCACTTGAGAATATATTTGTCAGTTCTCCTTCAGCTCATTAGAATCCAAAGTGGTCACAGCTTAAAAATGAATGAAGACCATTGTAATAAAGCAATTTTTGCAATTGCCATGCAATAATTGGGCACTTATGCTTTAGTAAAAGGCCCCCTAACTGTGCACAAAAGTATTTCCAAAGTCTGATCAAATTCAGCCCTACCCACAACCTCTCCATATTATAACTATTATCATAATTATCAAACTCTGTATTTTAGTGTTAATTCAAAAAAGTAAAACTATTGTTTACTGGTAATTTAAACTAATCACCTCAATTCTCTCATTGTATCCCTTGTATCATACAGTTTCACTAATACATACTCACCTGAGGTTTTAATGGAAATCAGTTTAAACCAGTCCCTAAAAAAAAAAAAATCTGCTTCGCAATTTGCCATCATGTAAAGATAATTCTCTGAGGACAAGCAGGATTGTAAAATCCTCACCTATGGATGTCACTGACAGAATCTGGCGTGGGAATTTTTAAGGCACAGCAACCACTACGGAAAAACAGATCCAACTGGCTCCATGGAAAATATTAGACTGTGGAGGTCCGATGCAACAGTGGCAAACATGAACAGATATGAATGCACGGTGAGCCTCCCCAAAGGCTTCTAAAAAAAGTTGCTGGGGTACTGCTTCATGTGCCAGGCTCCAGAACTCATGTCGCCCATAAGTGAAGATTTTACAGTCCTACGTGTCCTCAGAGGAAGGAATATTTCCTAGTATTCTGGGGTTTTGATGTGTCTCAGGGAATTTGTGTTGTGCCTTCTTACTGGTGTTGCTACATCCACTTGATCCTATGCAGGAGCTGTGTGTGCAGCTTTCTGATAGGCTCGACAATGGTCTTAAAAGCTGATTAGGAACACAACTCCAGACTAGGTAAAAATATAGTTCTTTAAAGTTATTTTCTTTCTGATTGATGTCTGGTGCTACTTTTTAGCACTGTATACCTGGGGGACGGGGACGGGACATACCTATCTGACTTCCTTTTGAGCTGTCTGAGCTGAAGGATAATTTCCAAAGACATTTACACAGATAAATAGACATTTAGAATCTGTAAATTGGTTGTTTGACAATTGTTCTGTGATATGGCTAAAAGAACGTGCATGTGTTTCTATTCACATTTAGACAAGGTATTCCTGGGGTATATTTTAAATGGGATCGGAATACAATGTGTGTAGAAAGCAGGCACAGATGTGTCCAGCTAACATGGGTGGTCTATTGGGAATGCAGAGGGAGGCAAGGTTATGCGTACGCTCATTGTGAGGCCTCATTTGCATAAGATGGTAGGAGCTGAATAGTAGAGCAGAAAAGCAGGGCCATGTGTGAAAAACAGTCACTCAATGGTAGGGCTGGCCATGATGGCTAAGTATCTGCAGCAAGTTTCAGTGTGAAAGTGTGCATGTCTGCAGGTAAAATAACTTTGGTAATTGCCCCTGTTACATATAGATAGATAAAGAGGTAAAATTCAACTAAGATAAAGATTTTTGTTCTTTAACATATTTCACTTAATATAATTACATTGAGATACGTGGAGGCATATTTTCAACAAAGTCACCCAACGCCAAACAGGAATTAACCCAAAGAACTGACACCTCAGTGGCGACACGTTTCACATGAGCCTCTCATTCATAGCTCACCTAGCCTCTTCATTGGGTCAGTAATATGCTTTGGTTCGCTCTTATAATTAGCTTTTATAACCATTATTTTATTTGAAAAACATCATAGACTGACTGACATGGGCCATGTTTTGCTACTGCATCAGGGACGGTCAAACACCATCTAACATCTTTGAGATGTGCAGAAATGGTTTGAGCACATTTGCTTTGACCGTCCCTGATGCAGCAGCGAAACACGGCCAATGTTGTTCAGTCTGTGATTCAAGTTAAGTGCTCTTTGCTACTATATTAACATATTTAAGTTTTATTGATCTTTTTCAAATAAAAGAGCAGACCAAAACATATTACTGACTCAGTGAAGAGGCTAGGTGAGCTATGAATGAGAGGCTCATGTGGAACAAGTCGCTGCTGAGGTATCAGTGCTTTGGGTTAATTCCTGTTTGGTATTGGGTGAATCTTTGTAGTTTACTGATGCTCCCGCCTTGAGATTGTGCTCCAACTTCATAATTGGATTCATTGAGGTGTATTTTCAAAGCATTTAGTGCTTTGAAAATAAGCTCCATAGGGCTATATTCTATACATGGTGCCTAAACATTCTGCACAGAATTAAACGTACTGTATACAATTTAGGCACGGAGTATAGAATATGCTTAGTCGATACTGTAGTGCCTAAATCTACGCATGCCCATTTACGCCAATAAAAACCTGGTGTAACTCACTGCACATAGATTTAAGCGCACTGACCCGTATTCTGTACTTACAAGCAGAAATTGTGGAATCCCACAAAATGCCCATAAACACGGCCATAAATAAGCCCCTTTTAAGCTACACATGTTTATTTTGAACTGCGAGCTTTGCAATTTAGGCACAGTTCTTTATGCAGTACACTTAGGGGGTCTTTTACTAAAGCTTGGCTCAAGTTGTCTACAGCAGGACCCATAGGAATAAAATGGGCCCTTCTGCAGATAACTCGAGCTAAGCTTCAGTAAAAGATCCCCTTAGTCATGTCCACACATGAATTGTGATAATTGCCAATTAATGCTCATTATTGCTTGTTTAATGCTGTTAAAAATGCTGATTACCTTGTTATGCCAATGAAGTTACATGTGTATCTCCGTGCGGAATCTAGGCACCATATATAGAGTCCAGGGGATAGTGTGTGACAATAATCACAAAAATAAAGGTTTCAGGTGTCAATGAGAATATAGGAAAATGAGGCAAAGGGTATTATCTTCTTTCATTATGGATATGTAATTTCTGACTTTTATTTTATTAATACTTATTGCAAACCACTATGATGGCAAAGCCCCAGCAGGTATATCAAATAAGAATAAACTTGAGATTTGAAACAATGCAGACAAGTTGTAAACTGCCCCTAATATGTACTGTCCATAGGAACAATTTCCACAGCGCATCCAGTAATCAAAGAATTTGTCCGAGTAGCTTTAGGAGTTACCTGGAGAAATCTTGACATTTCAAATTGAACCTTCCTCATCTTGCAGTGTTTACATTTTGGAATGATCAAAAAAAGGTTTGAGGCATTCCAAGGGCATGGTTTGAGTTTAGTCAGATAAATCTGGTCACTAGCATGGGATGTCTCAAAGATAATTGGATTTCTTTATCCAATTAAATTCAGTGCACATAAGTGCCATTGAATATCCAGCTATTGATAATCACATATTCTCTTGCCTTTTCCACTCACCAGCTTACTCAATATGACTCCCATATGTCTGTGTATTTTGCTGTAAGTGCTGTTTTGCAGTCATTACCAAAAATCAACAGTTTATAAGCAGAATTAAAATGAATTGTGCTCTCTCCAAAAACTGTTTTGAGCTCCTCTGCCAACAGAACACAATCTATGGATGGAGCTGTTCTGACGAGGCCATTTTTCTTTTTATTTCCTTTGTTGTATATCCAGCTACTCAATAAGAGGTTTCGGACAGTGGCCATGTTGACTGCTTTTCTAAGCTCTGCTGTAGTCCATGAATACGCCATCACTTTAAGTTTGGGCTTCTTCTACCCCGTCATGTTCTGCCTTTTTGCTATCTTGGGAGGTAAGAACTTTAATGCCCTTTCAGAATGGCTCATAGGGACTAACGTTTCCTATTTAGGAGCATGGGGAACTAGATTTAGCATGCTTTTAAGGTACCGTTTAAATACATTTCCGTTTTGAGATACTTTTAATAATGATGAGTAATTGATGCTGTTTTATTTCTTGGTTTTTATATGTGTTGTTAGTTTATGTGTTAGTTTCTTATGTTTTGTTTTTATGGGGTTCTTTTACTAAGCTGTGATAAGACACAGTCTTAGAGTGCCCTTACACGGGTCTTTCCTGCATGCTAATGCCACTTTACCGCAGCTGGAAAATGACAGATTTTCCATTTTCCAAATTAATGACCATACACTAATGTTGCCATTAGTGCATGGCCATTAACATTAGCGAGTGAGCCCCTATTGCCATCCATTTTGTAGGCATTAAGCGGTCACGTGCTAATCCCATGCTAATCAGTTAGCACATAGTAATGTGGTTGCGCTGATTCACACTGTCACACCCACTCTCCATCCCCAGACACACCCCCTCCAAGAAAAATTCTGGAATTTTTTTAGTGTGTGGTTTGCGTGTGCATATTGAGATTTTACCACATCCTGCGGTAAGCCCTTTTAAGCCATGGTAAGCGCATGCTAGCACTTATAACAGCTTAGTAAAAGGACCCCTATGTGTGATAATTATTTTGAATGTTAATTTGTGATTGTGATGGGTGGGCTATAAATACATAAATACATAAATAAATTAAATGCTTAGTACTAGGCAAGAAAATAAGACCTTTGGATTGAAATAATTTTCTTTAGCAGTTTAGCATCTAGCTGGTGGTGGGAGGCAGGGCTGGTGGTTGGGAGGCGGGGATAGTGCTGGGCAGACTTATACAGTCTGTGCCAGAGCCGGTGGTGAGAGGCGGAAACTGGTGGTTGGGAGGCGGGGACAGTGCTGGGCAGACTTATACGGTCTGTGCCAGAGCCGGTGGTGGGAGGCGGGGCTGGTGGTTGGGAGGCGGGGATAGTGCTGGGCAGACTTATACGGTCTGTGCCCTGAAGAGGACAGGTACAAATCAAGGTAGGGTATACACAAAAAGCAGCACATATGAGTTTATCTTGTTGGGCAGACTGGATGGACCGTGAAGGTCTTTTTCTGCCGCCATCTACTATGTTGCTATGTATTTATCTGCACTTCGCCCCTCAGCTACATGGTAAGCTGTATTGCAGAAAAGCATTAGCAAAAACAAACTTGAAAAGATAGAGACTAGCCAAAAGATGATCTACCACAGGAAATGTCACTTAAAGATACTTTATTCACAGCACCAGTTTAGGGACCCAACACAGTCCGTGTTTTGGTGGAACAAACCACCTGTGTCGGGGTCACAGTCAAACTCTAAATGACAGATAATATACATAAGAATATTATTCAAAAATTTAGGACTCTTTGCATATAAAAATAACCAAGGTAAAACAAACTAAAAAGAGAAAATAACACTCTAAAAAGGCCATTGGACCATAAAAGAAACCCAGTGGACTGTGTTATAAATCAGTGGATTATGCAATTAAAATAGGGAGCTATATAAAAACAATATATACATCAGTCATACATAGGCAATACATTACAGACTAATTTAGTTAAAAAAACATTCTAAGAGAAGTATAAAACATTAAGTACATAAGTAATGCCATACTGGGAAAAGACCAAAGGCCCATCGAGCCCAGCATCCTGTCCCCAACAACGGCCAATCCAGGTCAAGGGCACCTGGCAAGCTACCCAAACGTACAAACATTATATACATGTTATTCCCGAAATTGTGGATTTTTCCCAAGTCCATTTAGTAGCAGTCTATGGACTTGTCCTTTAGTTTCTTGTACAGCGCTGCGTAACCCTGGTAGCGCTCTAGAAATGTCAAATAGTAATAGTAGTAGTAGTAGGAAACCGTCCAACCCCTTTTTAAGCTCTGCCAAGCTAACCGCCTTCACTACGTTCTCCAGCAACGAATTCCAGAGTTTAATTACGCGTTGGGTGAAGAAAAACTTTCTTCTATTTGTTTTAAATTTACTACACTGTAGTTTCATCGCATGCCTCCTACTCCTAGTATTTTTGGAAAGTGTGAACAGATGCTTCACATCCACCTGTTCCACTCCACTCATTATTTTATATACCTCTATCATGTCTCCCCTCAGCCGTCTCTTCTCCAAGCTGAAAAGCCCTAGCCTCCTTAGTCTTTCTTCATAGGGAAGTCGTCCCATCCCCGCTATCATTTTAGTCACCCTTCGCTGCACCTTTTCCAGCATGTGAATAAACTAAACATACCTCTAAAAGCAAAGCAAGGTATATAAAATGCTGGTGCACAATTGCTTGTAAAACACAGGGAAGCTGAAGGAAGTCAAAAAAGTACAATGAGTTAGACTAATGTAACAAAACTAGCTCAAATGTCACGTAAAAACCACATAGAGACCAGTTATAAATGGGATAAAAGAAGAGTGATACTAAGGTAACCATTGTGAAACACAGACTATAAAACAAAGCATATGCTAAAATAGGTTCACCATCTACACCTAAGATAACAAAACAGATGACAGGTTTAACCAAAAAGGAGTATTGCAAAATGATTTCCATAAAAAATAACTGGTTCAATCAAAAAACAGATACGGCATATGGTCAGTTAAAAAGGTGCCAAAGGGCGCGATTGTCGAACCACGGATAAACAAATGTAAAAAGATTCCCATGAGAATCTAAAGATCCCATAAAAAAACTACAAACACCAGTGGGTAAAGTACGATACCAATAATGCTACTATTAAGAGATATACAAAACAGAGAAAGAAGGGCTGAAATCAGGCTAGGAAGGAAATTAAAAATAAACAGAGCACAAACCGGTCAACTTAAAAAAGTGGGGATAAAGTGGAGATAAAAACCAGGCTAAGGGAAGGATACAGCTAAAAAGCTCATGGGATTACTATGACTTAAAATAAATTACTTTTAAAAATATAAATAAAAAACCGGGTAAGACTTACCAAAGCAATCAAACAGCACTGATAAAACAGAGCAGCCTGGAAACAGCTACCTCATCTTATCAAAAAATGCTGTGCTGGAAGCGTCATCCATTTAAATATATGCAACATGCATATTCAAATGTACCATCGCTGAGCAAGGCGTGTGAAAGCTGGACAATGTAAAAATTTTAGGTCAGAAATAGTGTGGTGTTTGTCATGCCAATGTTCAACCAGAGGTGCACAAGCCACGACAGCTAATGCAACTTCTGTGTTTGATTATTCAAATCTTGATGGCACGTTTGGTCTTACCTACATAGATCACTGGGCATGGACAAACAATTATATACACAACCTGACGTGTTACAGTTAGAGGAATATCTCAACTGGTATTCTCTACAAGTATGCGGATGTCGAAACACAGAAACTTCCAAGACATGTGGACAAACACTGCACTTGCCACAGGGTCTGCGCCCCAGATATAGGTCTTCAAAGGGATCTCAGATGTCATCTGGGAGTACTGAATGTACAAGTTTTTCTTTAAAATTCCTATTTCTTGAATAAGCAACCACAAGTTCTTTATTTCTAAAGCACTCGTGCCCCTCAAAGATTTGCCGATGAGGGGCATAGTCGAAAGGGATGCCCAAGTTTTCCTGGGGACGTCCTCGTAGGACGGCTCCGGCAAGGGGCGGGGAAAACCGTATTATCAAAACAAGATTGGCGTCCATCTTTCAGCAAATTTAAGCTCTTTGAGCATGGACTGTCTTTTTTGTGTATGGTGTACAGCGCTGTGTATGCCTTGTAGCGCTATAGAAATGATAAATAGTAGTAGTAAATTTAGGTCGACCTTAGAGATGGTTGTCCCCAGGACTTGGTAGTTTCTGATTTTCAGCGATAATGGAAAACAAGGATTCCCATCTCAGAAACGACTAAATCCAAGCCATTTGGTTGTGGGAGGAGCCAGCATTCGTAGTGCACTGGTCCCCCTGACATGCCAGGACACCAACCGGGCATCCTAGGGGGCACTGCAGTGGACTTCACAAATTGCTCCCAGGTACATAGCTCCCATACCTTCAGCCAGATGCACTAACTGAATGGAAGCCCTTCCCTTACTGATCCCTTAGTGATTCAGAAAGGAACGGGCATCGTGAAGGAAATTGCATGCAAATGAGCTGCTTGCTGTTAGCTCATTTGCACATGATTTCATGCCAAAGACGGCTTCATACATGCAGACAAGCTGCGTGTATAATAGCCGTCTACAACCTTAGAAAAACACAAGTTCAGGTGAAAACGTCCAAGTGCTCATCAGGGACGTCTTTTTTTTTTTTTTTAGAGTATGGGTGAAGGATGTCCTTCATTATGCCTCCGTCCCTTTTTTTAGAGTATGGGTGAAGGACGTCCTTTGCTATGCCTCCGTCGGCAGTGTCCAAAATATGGATGTTTCTGTGAGAAGGATGTCCATGCCGTTGCTATGCCTCTGACATCCCCTTTATTTATTTGGATTTTGGATCACAAGTAGCAGCAGTGGGGTTTGAACCAGCTACCTTTGGATTGCTCTAACCACTAGGCTATTCCTCCACTCCACTTCCTTGAAATTTGGCCATCCCTGTGGGGGGGGGGGGGGCAGTTCAGAACGTTCAAAATGTTTGAAAGAAGGACGTCCACGCCTTCGCTATGCCTCCGCTGACACAGACATACCCCCCCCCCCCCCCCAGGGACTTGCATACTGTTGCGATGGACCTGAGTATGACATTTCAGGCTGGCAAAAAAAGTTTTTAAAGTTCTTTTTTTCAGGGTGGGAGAGGGTTAGTGACCACTGGAGGAGTCAGTGGAGGTCATCTCCGATTCCCTCCGGTAGTCCTCTGGTCAGTTTGGGCTCCTTTTTGAGGCTTGGTCGTAAGAAAAAATGGACCAAGTAAAGTTGCCCAAGTGCTCGTCAGGGATGCCCTTCTTTTTTCCATTATCATTTGAGGACGCCCATCTGTTAGGCACGCCCCAGTCCCGCCTTCGCTACGCCTCCAACATGCCCCCGGGAACTTTGGTTGTCCCCGCGACAGGAAGCAGTTGGGGACGCCCAAAATCAGCTTTCGATTATGCCAATTTGGGCGACCCTGAGAGAAGGACGCCCATCTCCCGATTTGTGTTGCAAGATGGGCGCCCTTCTCTTTCCAAAATAAGCCTGAATGTTTTCTAATGACCTTTTGGATCTGGCTGGCAAGATACGAGTACCATAAGGTACAAACAAGATCCGGACTCTTTCTTTCTCCTCGTGTCTCCAGAAGTTCACTCCGGGATTTCAAACTTGCCTTCACATACCCCTCTTCAATGCATCTCCTGGGATAGCCTCTTCTCAGAAATCTCTCCTTCATAATGGCAGACTGTTCTTCAAAATCTGAACAAATCTTCTTTGGTTTTAAAAATTGAATAAAGAGCAAATTCTGCTTGAGTGATGGATTATGAAAACTTGAATACTCCAAAAGGCATTCTTAATGTTAATGGGTTTTTGGTAAAGGGTTGTGACAAAGCCATATTCTTATTTTACAAATCAGCAGGTCCAAAAAATGAATCCAATGCGCATCATATTGTAATTTGAATGTTAGATGAGGATCTCTTTCTTTAAGCCAGTTAAAGAATTCTTCCAAATAATTAGTGTTTCCACGCCAAAGTAAAAAAAATATCATCTATATATCTTTTGTAAAAATAATATTCTGAGATTGAAGGGGGGCAGACTCAAGAAGAATGTCAGGAAGTATTTTTTCACGGAGAGGGTGGTGGATGCTTGGAATGCCCTCCCGCGGGAGGTGCTGGAGATGAAAACGGTAACGGAATTCAAACATGCGTGGGATAAACATAAAGGAATCCTGTGCAGAAGAAAGGGATCCTCAGGAGCTTAGCCTAGAATAGGTGGCAGAGCTGGTGGTTGGGAGGTGGGGCTAGTGTGGGCAGACATATACGGTCTGTGCTGGGGCTGGTGGTTGGGAGGCGGGACTAGTGCTGGGCAGACTTATACGGTCTGTGCCGGGGCTGGTGGTTGGGGGGCGGGGATAGTGCTGGGCAGACTTATACGGTCTGTGCCAGAGCTGGTGGTTGGGAGGCAGGGTTGGTGGTTGGGAGGTGGGGATAGTGCTGGGCAGACTTATATGGTCTGTGCCAGAGCCGGTGGTGGGTGGCAGGGATAGTGCTGGGCAGACTTATACAGTCTGTGCCAGAGCTGGTGGTTGGGAGGCGGGGTTGGTGGTTGGGAGGCGGGGATAGGGCTGGCCAGACTTATACGGTCTGTGCACTGAAGAGGACAGTACAAATAAAAAAAGTAGCACATATGAATTTATCTTCTTGGGCAGACTGGATGGACTGTGCAGGTCTTTTTCTGCCGTCATCTACTATGTTACTATGTAAAAAGTCCTCTCAAAATGGTCAATGTCTGGAGCCGGTTCCACAAATCTGCATATGAAACCAATCAAGAAAACAAAAATAATTTTTAGTTAAAGCTATTGTAGCAAGTGTAATTTAGCCAATGAAATGTTTCCTTCCATGTCCACAAAGGTTCCCAGTGACTTTAAGCACTGTAACTGGTGCAATCAGACAGTCTCTGGGAAAGACACCCATTCTTTGAGTTTACAGTGTCTTGGGTCCGACTATATCCCCACTAACTGTGCTGTCTGTCTTTGCATGAAGAATATCCAGAGAGGCTCAATGCGAGAAGAGTTTTGGAGCCAAGTCCAGTTCCATGACATCAGCATCAAGGTCGGAGGCATTAACTTCCTGTTCCGGGGTAGGGAACTGGTGGCGCCGACAGCTGTGCGGCTGTTCCATGCACCCCTAAGAGGTGATGCGCCGGGGGGAGGGTGCAGCAATGACCCACCCCAGGTGGCAGCCAACATAGGAATGCCACTGCAGCACACCCCTATCTACTCATCTGGAACCTGACTCCTACATATCTGATCGACTGCACACAAACTCTACCTCGCCCTATTGAAATTCTGCAAACCACCTCTAACCACAAACACTCAAAAAATACAAAAACAAACCTGGCCTAAGAGCAAAAGACCAAGGCTGATCCCTCCTACAGAAACAATGTCAAAAAATCTATAACTCATCCTCTACTCCCATTCCCTGCTACTACATAAACATCAGATCAGTGGGCAACAAAATACCACTCCTAAAAGACTGGCTAGAGGAACACCTTAACGGAAATCTGGCTATTCTCTGAAGAAGACCCACGAATCAAAGAATTAACTCCCACAGGATAACTTCCCCCACACCAACACACAGTAAGGGTCACTAACTGGATCTGGTCACCTTCAGTGATAATGGAAACACAAACCCAACTAATAGTCTATTAGATGTTTGCTGGGAAGAATCACTATGGTCTGACCATTACAGATGCTCCTTTACAATCAACTGGAACCATTAAAAAAAACCCTACAACAACAACCTGTTATATCCAGAGGAAGAATAGAACTCAACACCTTCTGGAATGCAGTACTTCTAAAACTGCCGGAAGACAGAATACTTGATCTAGAAATCAACTGGCCAAAAATTGGCCTCGAGATCCTGGATGAGATAGCCCTCCTCCACTCCAAAACTAAGCTGCTACGGAAGAGTGACAGCTGGTTCACTCCAGACATTCTGAAACTAAAACATGAATGCAGAAAACTTGAATGCAAATGGATTAAAGAGAAATCCAATCTATCCAGGGACAACTGGTGAGCAGAAGTTCACATCTACAAAAAAGCTACAACTTTAACCAGAAAAAATATTACTCGGAGTTGATCCAAAAAGGGGGATGTAATATGAAACAACTGTTTTCCGTTGTCAATTCACTTACTATGCCTTCCAAACCTGAAGAGCATGTGAAAGAGAAACTTCCCTCGGCAAACTAACTAGCCACATATTTTCAAGAGAAGGTGAATAAGTTTAGAACCAGTCTTCCCCCTACCACCGACAAGAACTTTGACTCACTAGTGTCCCTACCCCTCAAAGAAGGCACCCCTGCTAACAGAACCTGGAAGGAATTTGATAACACTCATTGGTCTGCATTTACCAAACTAGTCTCAAAGTATGCTCCCTCCCACTACATACTTGACATTTACCCTCCCTACTTAATGACCTCTGCCCCACCAACATTCCATGCCAATGTCCTCTCATAGATTGATCAGCAACTGTCACTAGGATTATTTCCCCAAAGCTTGACCGAAATCATCATTACACCAATACCAAGAGAACCCAATCAACCTAAACAACTGATTACAAACTACAGACCAGTATCTTCCATTCCATTCTTCACCAAACTAATGGAAGGAATAGTAACCCTACAACTCGCTCACTTCTTGGACTTGCATGGTATTCTTCCGCCATCTCAATCAGGATTCCGTGGACTTTTTAGCACAGAAACAGTATCAAACTCCATGCTTGACCACGTCCAACTACTGTTAAGTGAAGGAAAAAGCGCACTGCTACTCCAATTTGATCTATTCTTAGTATTCGACCTAGAAGTCCATACTCTCCTACTGTGGAACCTTGAAGAAATGGGAATCGTAAGCAATGTTTTAAAATGGTTCAGAGGCTTCTTGGAAAGTAGATCATACAGAGTCAAAGTACATACAGATTTATCCCTAAACTGGAACAACAGATGCGGAGTCCCCCGAGGCTCCCGCATCTCCAGTACTGTTCAATGTTTTCCTCCGATCCCTAAGTTCATTGCTAGATAAAAATGACTTTCTCCATTACATCTACACCATTGATATATCAGTATTAATCTCCATGCAATCGTCTCTCAAAATAGATGTATCCAGGGTACAACAATGCATCAACCTACTAGAAAAATGGATGCATGATCACAAGCTAAAACTCAATACCGAAAAAACCAAATTCTTATGTTTCTACATCAAACCAGACCAAATCCCTAAGTCATTTACAGTTAACTAAGCGAACTTCGATCTCTCTTCTACCATTAAAACCCTAGGCGTTCAAATTGACTGCATTCTTTCTCTCGAAACGCAAGTCAACGCCCTGACCAAAAAATGTTTCTACCTAATGAGAAAGCTCCGTACCATTTGAAAGTACTTCAAAATCAACCAATATAAACGACTGGTACACGTGCTGGTACTATCACCACTTGACTACTGCAATCTAATATACCTCGGCTGCATAAAAACATTACTCAAGAAACTTCAAACCATTCAAAATACAACCATCTAATCTTCAGACTATCAAAATTCGACAGCGTCTCCCCTTCCTACATCAAACTACACTGACTCCCCATTAAGGCAAGAATATTTTTCAATCTGGCCTGTTTAACACTGAAAGGACTGATCCCCAGCTACCTACTAACTCATTTCTGCTTTGCAACGTCAACCAGATCAAGGAGACAAGAAGCCGCCAATTTCTTCACTTTCTTCTCATCTAAGGGCAAGAAGAGACTAGGGCTCTTCAACAAATCTCTTGCCATTCGAGCCAGAACACTTTGGAATGACATTGCCAGAATGTTCCAAAAAAAAGATAAAAACCTTCTTATTTATGTACTGTAATTAGATTTCTGCCCATCCCCAAAACAACAGGTGTAATTCTCAGAGGAATGTTCTGATCTTTTTTACCTAAAAAAGTTTGTAAAGCGCTTAGAACTGAAAAGGTGTTAGCGGGATTTAAGCCGAAATGTAATGTAATTTAACTGATCCATGAAACTCTTGCACTTTCTTCCTAAACCATGTGTCCACTAGTGACTGCTAACTACTACATATGGAAAGAAGTGGAAAGACATCTAAGCTGAAAGATGGAAGTGGCATATAGAAGCAGGTCAGGTAGTCACCCCTAGCAAAAGCAAAAGTGTGACAGCAGTGAGGAAAATAATAATTTATACAACCATCTTAGCAATTCACTTAGCAATGACACAGTAGAAGGGGAGACTAAGCAAAAAAATATACATAGGATGGTCAGGGGAGCTAGCACATTTGCTTATTTCCGATCTGAGGAAGAAGGGCAACCTTCGAAAGCTAATCAAGAAATGTATTAAGTTATGTCCAATAAAAAAGGTATCATCTTATTTTCTTTTCCATGTTTTATTTTGTTTGATTTCTATTGATAACCTTAAGAGTGGACTAACACGGCTACCACACTCCTCTACTTGACATCACAGAGAAATGGTTCAATGACTCCCATGACTGGGATGCAACCGTACCAAGCTATAATCTATTTAGAAGGATAGGGATGGTTGTAAAGGTGGAGGAGTGGCTCTGTATGTGAAAAACAATATTAAAGCAACTGAAATGCAGGGGACACGGGGAAAGGAAGAAGCATTATGGATTGTGTTGAAAAGAGAAGGTGAAACCAATCTCTGACACAAACAGAGAATCTTGACAAAGAACTGATTGTAGATATCCAAAAGTTGGAGACTTCAACCTGACAAGTGAATTGGAAAGTCCCATCTGCCAAATCAGAAACAAGTAGAGAGGTTATGGATGCTTTTCAAAGTACTCTGCTTAGACAATTTGTGACAGAACTCACAAAGGAAGGGGCGACCCTGGATCTGGATCTGAAGGGAAAACATCAGTGTGGAGAGGCAGGAAGTGATCCTGTACCCAGAACCTGCCCTCCAGGGGAATGCAATATCTTCTCGCACCAAGGATGTGTCTCCAGCAGATTCTACCCTGTAGGGAAGGGTTATGATGGCTGTTGTAGTTGGAGATTCAATCATTAGGCGTGTACATAGCTGGGTGGATGGTAGATGTGAGGATCACTTGGTCACTTGCCTACCTGGTCTGAAGGTGGCAGACCTCACTTGGCACCTAGATAAGATTTTAGACAGTGCTGGTGTCACAAAGTCAGGAGTAGAAGTCAGCTCTTGTGGTGATCCAGCAGTCAGAAACCTAACGCTTCACCTACAGCGACCACTGTTCCCCAGCGGTTGAGCTCCTGGGTTAAGGTGGCCAACAGGACTTAGGAGTTGGGTGAGGAAGAGGACTCGGCTCAGATAGAAGGAGGTGAAGACAGAACAGAGCAGAAGTCAGTGCCAGGCAGTGGTCAAGGCAGGCAGCGATCCAGCAGTGGTCAGGTCCAGGCAGTAGTCAGGTCAGGCAGCAATCCAGCAGAAGTCAGATCCAGGCAGTAGTCAGGTCAGGCAGCGATCCAGCAGAGGTCAGATCCAGGCAGTAGTCAGGTCAGGCAGCGAACCAGCAGAGGTCAGGTCCAGGCAGTAGTCACGTCAGGCAGCGATCCAGCAGAGGTCAGGTTTAAGCAGTAGTCACGTCAGGCAGCGATCCAGCAGAGGTCGGGTCCAGGCAGTAGTCAGATCAGGCAGAACAGTTACAAGATAAATGCACCAGACACCAAGCAGGTTGTAGCTGAGGCAATGAAGTAGGAAGAAGTTCCTGGTTTTAAAGTGAAGACTTCAGAGTAAGAGCGACCAAAGTGTGGGTGTTTGACAGCCTCACACTAGTTTATAACGTTATCTTAAAATGTGTGTAATGCTTTACTGTTATTCCCAGTTCTAAGGACTATCATTGCTGCAGTTCTCACTCTGCAAAGGTATGTGAGCAAGACATTGTGTGTAATGTAGTTCACAAGGAATGCAATCACACTTGCTTGGCTGTGTAAGAACTGTTACCACTGGTTGTGAGGCTGCCCAGACCTCCTCTCTCTCTCTCTGCCAAGCTTTGCTCTTTTGTCCTCCTGCTATCATTTCCTGGTCATTCTCACTATCTCTGTCCTGGGAGGTCAGCCAGGTATGACCTTTCCCTCCAATCGAGAGCCATCCTCTAGGACCACCCCTTGCTCCCGATGGCAGGCTCTGTCCCCATTGGTCTCTATCTGCTCCTCCCTGAGCCTGTGTGAAGCCTCAACACCTCTTTGTCCCTTCAGCCATGATGAGGCATTCCCACCATCTAGCCAGAGACATGGAGCATGCACCATCTTATTCCAGACAGCTCTGTCCTGCTGAAACTCCCTGTAACGAACCTGGATTTTTTACCTTGAAAATATCTCCTCCCTAATGAGATATCGCACATCCCAGTCACCCAGCTTTGAACCATTTCTACCTGTTCAACTACCCTTCCCCCCCCCCCCCCCCCCCCCCCCGCAATATCGCTACCTCTCCTCAGATCTCCACCCCCAACAACTCTCAGATTAAGGAGTCTCTGTATCCTGGAGCAGCACCTCTGAACATCTGTCTGTGAATAAATTATCTGTGATTTATTCAATAAAAGAGACTTCATAAAAATAATAGAGACTTCGGGTGATTGGTGTGCCAAGGTTATACTCCGATATTGAGGTCTCAAGTTAACAAGCCTCAAGAGTCTTGACAGTAAAAAAAACAGAAAGCAAAGTTAAATAGCTATCGAAGAAAGCTTCGCAGGATGTGCCTTTGGAACAGCCATCTGCACTGTGTTTAAAGAAAGACAGTAGAAGCGTTACATGAGTGAGTTAATCAGACCAGAAAAGGAAATCAGTAACTCTGCTTGGATTATCCTGGATGTGAACTGAAATACATTTAAGTGAACTTGTGGCTAAAGAAAGGCGATGTTTGACTGTTTAAAGTTAAAAATATATTTATCAGAAGATCTGAGTTGTGAAAAGGAAGCAGAAGATTGTGGAGGTTTAAACTCAAACCAGTGTTTAAGAGGCTATGCTAGCCAGCGCTGGCTGCATTCCTAGAGTGATCAGTTAATTGCCTTCCTCTTGTTCCTTTTAAGTACTCTTCCCTGCTCGAAAAGCTACTCCTCCCCTCTGGGTCATCAGTACTTAAAGGCTGCTAGAGGATTCAAAAGGAAAAACTGTTTTTGTATTGGCAAACCTGTGAACATTTTAACCTTTAAGCAAGCATAAGAAGTTTAATAGATAAAGGTAGTTTAAAAATAGCTGTCGCAGAATTGATCAGGAACTTTGAAACAGGACATCAGAGAAAGACAAATTCTCCCAGCTTGAGTCTTTGTGTTCAATTCTCACACCTATGTGACAATCCCTTTTGAAGATGCTTTGAAACTCCCTTCTCCCCCTGCCTTCAGCCAAAACCAGGAAACGGAGCTTTGAACATTTCTGAGCCACAGGGCGAAGCAATCAGTTGCTAGGCTACTGCTTGAAGGAGATCCAACTCAGAGCTACTCTGCCCCCTCCCTTCTCCTCAATTAGTTGCTAGGACACTGATTGGGGGAGGACCCTGACTCAGAGCTACTCTCCCCTCCCTCCTCCTCTGCTCACTAACGTAGCACTGAAACCTAATCCAGTTGATTTCAGTAGCTTGAGAAGCCACAAGATGGAAAAAGTACAGAGCAGATCGTAAAGAACGTAATTTATTAAACAATAAAAAATATAAAAAAATAATAATAATATAAATACATATGAAAAGTAAGCCCGACACAGGCCGTGTTTCGCCCAGCAAGGGCTGCTTCAGGGGCTACAAGAAATCATAACATAGATATAATTATTATAATTACTCTTCTAAAATCATAATACGGTCACATGTATATTAAAAAAATTAAATATATATATATTCCATAAATACACATGGAAAGAAACATATATCAAGATTCACTATAGATATGTATATGTCCATAACACCAAAACCCACAAACAAAACATCTAAATATATATGTGTATATAGTCAGACAAGTATAATAAAACTTAAATATACATGTATATACTAAAAAAATCATATTAAAAAATCATCATCACATCCATATGAACTACACATATATATATATATTTTATAAAAAAAACATATATAATAAAACAAACTACATATATATATATTTATTCTTAAAAAGTAGCATGAGAGACTTACAAGAAAATAACATGGAAGACTTATATAGTATACACCCACCTACACAAAAATCCTTTCAAGTTGGAAAATTAATAAGCAATTTGCAATAATGCACTGTAAAGAAAAAAAGGGGGAAAAAGAAAATTATTAAACAAAGAGTAAATCAAAATCAAAAATCAAAAATCAGAAATACAAATAAACTGGTGAAGAGCATATCCTAAAACGGGAACTCACATATGCTAGCAATCCCAGTATGAAAAAACAGCTCTTCGAGAGGGCCAAATCATATATATATTTTTTTAGGTTATGTTGATTTGGCCCTCTCGAAGAGCTGTTTTTTACCCATCGCATAGATATAAGAATCAGAGAAATAAGAATTTACGTAGATATTCGAATAGACAGATAGACCACTCTCGTAAAATAGTGAATCATAATGCACTATATAATAAAGCAATAGGGAACAATTTCCCTATAAGTCCACAAACCATCAGAGAAAGGAAACGCCCTAGAAGTGATCACGATGAGGTATTCGATCCGTCTGCCTCCCTGTACACAACACCTCCAAGAATTAATATTAACAAACAAATGCATCACTTAGACCAACTTTGGAAGAAGAAATCTACCACTGGGACCTCTACCTCAGAATATCCTAGAGGATATTTATCGTATCGAGGAAGGGGCCGTGGTAGAGGCAGAGGAAGGGGTGGCTTTTCTTTCAACAAGTATGGACAGGAAAACATAAGCAAGTATTGAGTACAGTATATAATATTTCAGGAAGAGAATTAACCAATATAGAAGAGAGAGTCCTAAGTAAAGGACTATCATTTATACCTACACCGAAATACAATGCATTTAAAACTCGGGTGGAATTTTTTAAGTTTATACGAAAATTGAGAATTATGGAATTTTTCTCCAAAAATCCGTCGGACTACATTGACCATTCAATAGTCAAGCAAAACAGCAAATGGCTCCCGCCTGGTAATGTCCATCATTTAATACAAACCTATGAGACTGTAGTGCTTAATGAAATAACAGCATTAGAGAAACAAGGAAAGCAAAGGGCCTTTTACAATTTGACTAAAGAAGAGAAAGTGGCAGTTAAAACTCTACAAAAAGATAGAAATATTATTATAAAACCTGCGGACAAAGGGGGAGCCATAGTCGTAATGAACAGGGACGACTACATTCATGAAATTCAAAGACAATTGAGTGATCCAACTTTCTATAAAATTTTGAAAAAAGATCCGACAAAGGATATTCAGAATGAAATTTCCATTTTGGTAGAAATAGGTATAAAAGCACAATATTTAACACAAAAGGAGGCTAATTTTTTGGTTGTTAAAGAACCAACTATACCAACCATATATATTCTACCCAAGATACATAAATCCTTGTCCAAACCCCCAGGCAGACCTATAGTTTCTGCCTGTGGCTCATTATTAGAACCATTATCCATCTTTATAGATAAATTTTTGCGTCCTCTGGTTTATAAAATTCCATCATATACACGAGATTCGGTAGATATGATTAATACACTAGATAAAATTACTCCAAGCAAAGACATGATTCTAGCTACTTTAGATGTAGAAAGTTTATACACCAATATCCCACAAGATGAATCTATAGATATCATACAAGAAGAATTGATTAAATGTGACAAACATCCTAGGATTCCAGTACAATATGTGACTGAGCTGGCCACTCTAGCACTAACTAAGAATTTCTTTTTGTTTAATGGTAAGTTTTATCAACAGATTAAAGGCATAGCTATGGGCTCTACATTTGCACCATCCATTGCTAATTTATATGTAGCACGCTTTGAGGAGAAATTCATATCAAAAAATCAACATATAGATAAAATATGTCTGTGGAAAAGATACATAGACGACATTTTTTTGATTTGGAAAGGTACAGAGAGTGAGTTGAAAGATTTCTACAATTGTTTAAATACTATGGATGTTAATTTAAAATTTCAAATGAATTACAGTAACAAAAGTATTCCTTTCTTGGATATAAATATTAGTATTCTTCAAAATAGATTTATAACAGATATCTATCGAAAACCAACAGATGTCAACAAATATTTAAATTATGAGAGTTGCCATAGCAAAAGTCTTAAAACAAATTTACCTTATAGTCAATTTCTTAGGTTAAAGCGGCTATGTTCAGACTCTAGCACATATACACTAAGATCGAAAGATATATCCAAACGCTTCATAGAGAAAGGATATCCATCAAAATGCATACGAGAAGGTTTAGAAAAAACCTCTGGCATTTCAAGAGAAACACTATTGAAGCCTGCTCACAGAATTAGTAATGAAAAGATTGTCTGTACACTACCATACACAAATATGTCTAAACCTATTGTTAATATTATCAAAAAGCATTGGCATTTGCTTGCTAATTTAGAGGTATTTGAACAAAAGAAACTGATTGTGGCTTACAAAAGAGAGAAGAATCTTAGAGATCTCTTAGTACCATCCACATTACCTGAAATTGATGCACCACTAAACAGTCGCCCTAGTGGCCATTATCCATGTGGCAAATGCTCAGTGTGCAATGTAAATGTCAAAACTAGGAATCTATTTATACAATCAGCTAATAAAGAGATCAAACTTTATGAGTTTACAAATTGTCAAATAAGTGGAGTCATATATACAGCCATATGCCCATGTAACCTTGTTTACATAGGGAAAACAAAAAGGAAACTAAAGACTAGGATCATAGAACACAAAAGTGCATTAAAAAGGAAATCTTTAGATAAACCATTGGTACAGCATTCTATTGATTTAGGCCATGGATTTGAAGAATATAAGTTTTGTGTGATCTATGTCCATAAGAATAGATTAAGAGGGGGACCAGTTGATATTCACTTGCTACGCAAGGAACAAGAATTCATATATGATTTAAATACTCTTCATCCCTATGGTCTGAATTCTGAGACAGACCTTTCGGTTTTCTTATGACCTTTACATATTAGACGTTTATGCCATTAGATATCTTTGACCTGATATAGATATGTTTAACATCCACCACACAGAAATTCTTTTATCATCATTTTTAAGTACTACTGAGATATCCTCTGACTTTTTATTTTTATTTTTATTTTTATTGTTGCATTATATGGTATTATCTTCTAACGTTTTGCGCTGTTATTTATACTTCAGTCTGTATATTTGGATGTCACGTAAGATATACGATATATACTATTGTTCTTTTTAACTAAGTATCGCAGAGCATACTTTCTTTTTAACTAAGTATCGCTGTGCATACTTTTGTCCTCTGGACCCCCTCGGTTTAGTTATGACATTCCTTTTCACGTTGTTTCCCCCGTTGGTTGTGGTACCACACCATGAACTTTAACCCGGAGATCCTGTATTTAACTTCCTGTATTTTTTTCGCGCGTTTTTCGGCTTTCTTCAGAGGCAAGAGACGCCAGATAGATTGGATGTAAGTATTTCTTATTAGAGTTTTTTCGACGTTTGCCGGTTTGTTGCATCACCATTGATATAAGATATGTAACTCACCCCGGATGTTTGAGAGATATACATATTGTTTTGCGTATTTTAACCTTCCTCAGAGACGCTCGATAGTATTTAACTTCCTGTATTTTGTTCGCGCGTGTTTCGGCTTTCTTCAGAGGCAAGAGACGCCAGATAGATTGGATGTAAGTATTTCCTATTAGAGTTTTTTCGACGTTTGCCGGATTTGTTGCATCACTATTGATATAAGATATGTAACTCACCCCGGATGTTTGAGAGAGATATATATATTGTTTTGCGTATTTTAACCTTCCTCAGAGACGCTCGATAGTATTCAACTTCCTGTATTTTGTTCGCGCGTGTTTCGGCTTTCTTCAGAGGCAAGAGACGCCAGATAGATTAGATGTAAGTATTTCTTATTAGAGTTTTTTCGACGTTTGCCGGTTTGTTGCATCACCATTGATATAAGATATGTAACTCACCCCGGATGTTTGAGAGATATATATATATATTGTTTTGCGTATTTTTACCTTCCTCAGAGACACTCGATAGAAGCCTAGCCTATCTATATATATATATATATATATTTTTCCGACGGAGAAACTAGATAGATGGTATGAAAGAAGTTTAGCTGATATAATTTTCCCGATGGCGATTGTTTAGCGATACTATTAGCAGCAGTAATACCCGTATATCGGAGTTGTGCAGTATAAAATGATGATCTCTTTACTCTTTTTGCAACTAGATATATGATTTTTAATCGTGCGCCAGTAAGCATCTTTTGAAATCACATTTGAGCCCCTTACAAGAATGATGTTGATAATATTATTGATCTGTATATGAATTAATATTTATATTATCATATATATTTTTTTTTATTTTTTTAGGTTATGTTGATTTGGCCCTCTCGAAGAGCTGTTTTTTCATACTGGGATTGCTAGCATATGTGAGTTCCCGTTTTAGGATATGCTCTTCACCAGTTTATTTGTATTTCTGATTTTTGATTTTTGATTTTTGATTTACTCTTTGTTTAATAATTTTCTTTTTCCCCCTTTTTTTCTTTACAGTGCATTATTGCAAATTGCTTATTAATTTTCCAACTTGAAAGGATTTTTGTGTAGGTGGGTGTATACTATATAAGTCTTCCATGTTATTTTCTTGTAAGTCTCTCATGCTACTTTTTAAGAATAAATATATATATATATATGTAGTTTGTTTTATTATATATGTTTTTTTATAAAATATATATATATATGTGTAGTTCATATGGATGTGATGATGATTTTTTAATATGATTTTTTTAGTATATACATGTATATTTAAGTTTTATTATACTTGTCTGACTATATACACATATATATTTAGATGTTTTGTTTGTGGGTTTTGGTGTTATGGACATATACATATCTATAGTGAATCTTGATATATGTTTCTTTCCATGTGTATTTATGGAATATATATATATTTAATTTTTTTAATATACATGTGACCGTATTATGATTTTAGAAGAGTAATTATAATAATTATATCTATGTTATGATTTCTTGTAGCCCCTGAAGCAGCCCTTGCTGGGCGAAACACGGCCTGTGTCGGGCTTACTTTTCATATGTATTTATATTATTATTATTTTGTTATATTTTTTATTGTTTAATAAATTACGTTCTTTACGATCTGCTCTGTACTTTTTCCATCTTGGAGCTTGCAGACCGTCTGCCTTTGTGCTTTCTTGGACCCTCCAGCTTGAGAAGCCACTACAGCTAGATGGTCCCAGCACAGCCTTCATACCGAACAGCCTTTTCCACCCCAAGAGCTGACCCCTCACTTAATAAAGACCGATAAGCAAACAAGCATAGAATGGCAGAATTTAATGCCTCACAGACAGTACCAGATGAAGTGTCCCCCGCACCAGACACGCAGGAACAGCCAGAGGGCAACGCAGGGTTCAAGGGCAGAAGAACTTGCCAGTTAACCCAGAAATTCCTGGAAATTTATCAAGCAAAGCAGGAAAAGTATAGTGAGAAACTAATCAGGCGCTGGGGGGAGATAGAGGAAAACATGCGTATTGCTTCAAAGGCAGGAGCAGACAAGGACACCTGTCAGTCATCAATAGAGACCAGCGGTGCACAAGACCAGTTCTTTTTCATCCGCGCTTCAAGAGACTTGTGCTCGCCGCTACTCCCTTGTTTTTTGGCCCAGGAGAACCGCTTTTTTCGCATTTATCGCACCCTTCTTCTTCTTTTCCTTCACCTTCTCAAATAATATATTTTTTAAAGTGTTTCTTTCCCATATTTTTTAGTTTTATTCTCATTTTTTTCAAGTTTCCTTTCTTTTCTGTTGCAGCCGACTTTAGGCCACTTGGCCGTGTCTTTTTTCCCTTTTTTGTGCCTTTTTAATTGGCACAATCGAGCCTTTTGATTTCGCTGATGCTATTTTCCCACCCATGTCATCGAGGACTCCCAGCGACTTCAAACGCTGTACTCGCTGCAAACGGACCATCTTGGGTACCGACCCCCACGCGTGGTGCCTCCAGTGTCTTGGGCCCGATTGTCTTCTAGCTGCCTGTAAACTGTGTAAGTTAATGAAGAAAAGGACCCAGGTGGCTTGAGAGGCTCAGCGCGAGAGACTTTTTTCTGATCGGTCCGGTCCTTCGACGTCAGCATCGACATCGGTACCGAGGTCGGCGGCATTGATGTCGAGGGAAGCAGCGACACCGAGAGTCCAGGTAATGGCTGCCAAGAGACCACTTCGAGCTGGGAGCAGCGAGGCATCAAGTGGGTCTCCACCCGTCTCGAGGCCTACTGCTATGCAGGTCCCCCGGGACTGACCTGAGTTGGACCCGGCCCCGAGGAGGCGTGAGGATTCCACGTCCTCCTCATCGGTACCGAGGAGTCTCAATGACAGGTGTCGAGCGAAGGCGAAGAAGCATTGTCATTGATCTACTTCCAGGCATGGTACCGAGAGCTCCGGGGAGCCGAGGGAGTCGGCACCTGAGAAGCATCGGCGCCGGGAGGATCGCTCACCCTCCATTTAGGAGGTGCTGATGCGTCGGTCGTCTGGCAGCCTGGTACTGGCTCTCGTGCCCCCTCAGATTCTGGCACCGACTCCTGCACCAGCCCCACAGCCTTTTCCGATGGCAGCTCTCGACGAGCGTATCCGGGCCCTTCTTCCAGAACTTCTGGAAGGGTTGCTTCGTCAGTCTGCCTCGGTGTCGGGGGTGCTTGCGCCTCCCGTACCGACTACAGAGACGGCATCTGGGCCATCACCTGTAAGGAGGTCCCCACCCTCGGTGCCACTTCGGTACCGGAGCCGGTTGCCACCCGGGTCGATTCCCGCTTGACGTTGGTGGAGGAAGCTTCACCGGAGTCCAGGCAGGGGTTGACTTCTTGACATTCCCCACGAGGTCGTCAATCCTTGACGTCGAGGCAGGCTCAGGTTCGGGCTGCTCTTAGGAAGCTTCTGTCCAATACCGAAGAGGAGCCCTCATGGGGAGAAGAGGAAGACCCGAGGTACTTTTTGGAGGAGGAGTCCTGCGGGCTTCCCTCTGATCCTACTCCACCGATTGAAGTAAGGATGTCTCCACCTGAGAGTCTTACTTTCTCCTCCTTTGTACGGGAAATGTCTAAGGACATTTCATTCCCTATGGAGGTTGTGGATGAGCCCAGGACTGAGATGCTTGAGGTCCTGGATTATCCTTCTCCACCTGCAGAGGTTGCAATGGCCCCCCTACACAATACACTCAAGGAAGTGCTGATGCGGAATTGGTCTTGCCCTCTCTCTAATTCAGTGGTCCCCAAGAAGTCCCAAGTCCCAGTACAGAGTCCATGGAGAGCCTGTAATGGTAAAGGTCTAACTTCCTCATGATTCCATGGTGGTGGACTCTGCTCTCAGGAGAACCAAGAGACTATGCCTCAGCACCCCCAGGCAGAGAGTCTAGGACCTTGGATTCTTTTGGGAGGAGAATGTATCAGGCCGCAATGCTCGCCGCCAAGATCCAAACATACCAGCTCTACACGAGCATTCACTTACGGAACCTGGTGAGGCAACCCTCCAATCTTCAGGAACTGGACGATTATAATGACAGGTTGCATATTACTAACAGCAGAGCAGCATTTCATCCTTGAGTTCTTTGAGTACCCTTGGATATATGCCATCCAGTCCAGGTGATTTACTACTCTCTAATTTCTCAATTTTGTGTCTTTGTACTAGCTCTCTATAGAAGCCAGAATACAATTTATACTCTTTTGTATTTTATACAGAATACTGTTCGGGCTAGTTTCTCTCTGACCATTTTAATTTTACTACCTCCCATCAGTTCATTTATGTTTCAACAATTTTTTATTGATGTACACATCGTATCACAACCTTAATCAGGGGTCTACAACATTCGCCCCAGATGCTTCCAATCTTACAAACAGTGATAACATCCTTCAACAATCTTTTAAACATTTTTTTCTCCCCTCCTTCCTCCCATTCCCCAATAAATCTCCCAAGTGAGCCCTATACTCTTCTGGGCCCCATTGGTGTGTCTTCCCTTCCCCTCCCCCCCCCCCTACTTCCCTCCCAAGGAGCATAATCTCCCCTCTACTTCAACAATGAAAACCATAGGTACAAATATATAATCTTATATTTAACAGGTAAAATTCAAAAGCAGACTGCGACCTCGCGGGCTTAACGTATCTATATATCCATTCCAAACTTGCATAAAGGCCTTTTTCTTCTTGGGGGATCCCCGCGCCTCTCTGGCCTCCCAGGTGGCTAGCAAATGAATTTGATTCCTCCATTGCCAGTAGGACGGGGGATCTGGAGAGACCCAGTGTTGTAGTATAGTTTTCTTGGCCACTAAACATACTTTTCGACACCAAGTCCTCATCCCCTTATCCGTCATCCGAAATCCTGAATGTGTATCTAAAATATAGTGATCCCAGGATCCCTTTATTACCCTTCCCACTATAGTAGACATATACGTCTGGATCCGACTCCAGAAAGCTCTGATCTTCACACAACCCCAAAATGCATGATATAATGTATGTACTGTAGCATTACACTTAACACATCTATCACTACTTCTGGGGTTTATATGTGCAAGTTGCTGTCTGGAGAAATAAGCTCTCATTACTCCTCGGTATCCACTTTCTCTCAACCTCTCATCTACCGTAAGGGCAGGAATATTTCTCAGGGTGGCTCTTACATCCCAATTCCCTAAATTCCCTCCGGAGTCCCTTTCCCACATTTGTTTAATGGACTGAAAATTCTTGGGTGTGGAAATTAATGTTAATGCCCTATGTATAGCCGACACTGTTACCCCAGTAATCTCCAATTTTTGGAAGAAATCTCTCACTTTCTCCTCCGTTTTCATCTGCAAAGCTGGTTGGTCCAAACTAAGAATGTAGTGCTTAATCTGAGCATATGCAAACCTATCTCCCCAATGTGTACCTAGTCTGGTTTGTAGTGTTTCAAATTCCATCAACTTCCCTTCCCCATCCAACATGTGTTCTATCCTTGAAATCCCCTGGGCTTCCCATCTTAAAAATGCCACGTTTTCCCGTCCCGGATCGAAGTTCAAATTACCCCTTATAGATAATAATCCAGTAATTGTGGCCTTTCCCCCCATAGGTTTCATGAACCCTCTCCAAGTCTCTCTTAATGGCTGTAATATCACACAGTGTTTAAGGTTTATCGGCAGGTTTCGCCGTTCTTGATGCAAAAGTGTTAAAGGGTCGTAGGGCGAGAAGTATTCTTGTTCAATCTCTAATGGGGTGTATTCACTTGTCTGATTCACCCAGTCTCCTATATGCCTCAGTAAACAGGCACAGTTGTAACTACGAAGGTCTGGTAAACCCAGTCCTCCATTGTGCCAGCCCCCCATCAAGAAATGCATTTGCAATCTGGGCTTTTTCTTTGCCCAGCAGAATTGACTAAAAGCCCTGTTAACCTTCTTCAAGTCCTTCTGCAATAGACGGAGAGGTAGTGTTTGCATGGCGTAAAGCCATTTAGGAAAAATCATCATGCGAATTAAATTTATTCTGCCTCTCAAAGATATGGGTAATCCTGCCCAATTACCTAGATGTTTCTTCGTATCCATTAATAGGCTATTTATATTAAGCGAGTATAACTGTGTGGTATCCATAGTCAATCTAATCCCTAGATATTTGAATGAGTCTTTCGCCCAACTCAGGGGAAATTCTCGTCTCCATCCCTTCTTTACTTCGTCTGAGGAGGCTAGTGCCTCCGATTTTAGGAGGTTCAATCTAAAACCCGCATAGTCTCCATATTCTTCGAACGTTTCCATTAAGTTAAGAAGGGAATCCTGGGGCTCCGTAATCATCACTAATAGGTCGTCAGCAAAAGCTGCTACTTTAAATTGATGTTTACCAATGGGCATCCCTTTTATCAAAGGGTTTTCTATGATGGTACGGATCAAGGGGTCCAACGTCAGTACAAAGAGTAAAGGAGATAATGGGCACCCCTGTCTGGTACCTCTTCTTATCGGGAACGACTCTGTCTCCAATCCATTGACTCGAATTGTAGCCCTCGGTTCATGATATAACGCTTTAATGGCTGAAGTGAACCGTCCCGTAATTCCATATCTTTCTAACGTGGCAAAAAGAAACTCCCAATGCACTCTATCGAACGCTTTTTCTGCGTCAAAGCTGATAAGTAGTGCTGGTGTGTTGTTTCTTTTTCTCATCTCCAATGCCCCTAATATTCGTCTTAGATTCTTTGCAGACGTCCTCCCTTTTACAAACCCTACTTGTGTCTCATGGATTAACTTTGGCAGCATTTTCGCTAACCGGTTTGCCATTATTTTTGCTAACAATTTCACCTCAACGTTTAACAATGAGATTGGTCTATACGATTCTGGAATCAGAGGGTCCCTACCAGGTTTTGGTATAACTGTAATTTGTGCCCTGGAAAGATTGAATGGCAAACGCTCTGTATCTATTATCTTATTAAAGTACTTAGCCAGCGTGGGAGTAATGCTATCTCTCATAAGTTTATAAAACTCCATACGCATCCCGTCCGGTCCTGGAGCCTTCGACAATTTCCCTCTCGTTATTTCCTGCTCTACTTCCTCTTCTTGAATTGGGCTATTCAACACTTCCCTCTCACTTTGCGTTATTTCTGGGAGTTGTAATGTATCTAGATAAAGAGAACCCTGGAGGCCTTGGTCAAATGGCGTTTCATATAATTGTTCATAGAATCTAGCAAAGATTTCTCCTATCTGCTCATCTTGCCGTACCAACTGTCCCTGGCTATTTCTCATTTGTAATATCTTCCTGTTTTGTGACTTAGGCTTAGCCAAGCGAGCCATCATGCGACCTGATTTATTACCATATCTATGTAATTGAAATCTATAATAAATTTGCGATTTAGCCGCTCTCTTATGCAGTAGTTCATTCAGAGCCACCTGCAACTCCAGTAACTTAGTGCGTTGCTCAGGCTGATTTGTCTTCCCATATGCCTGTCTTGCCCTACAAATCATAGAACTCAATCTGAATATTTCTCTATTTCGGGCCTTTCGGACATGATGTGTGTGACTAATAATTTCTCCCCTAAGCACCGCCTTGGCGGCGTCCCAGAACAGTAATGGGTCAGTCTCGTGTTCCTTGTTAATGGTCTTATATTCCTCCCAACTCTTCTGAAGCCTTTCGCCCAACTGTCTATCTGTAAATAATTCCAGTGGGAACTGCCAGAATTTTTGTTTAAGCTTTCTAGTAGGCACCTCCCACTCCATATATACCCAGGCATGATCTGAAATCGTGTAGGGTCCTATATTGGTTGTGGCTACCTGTCCAAACAGATCTCTAGTGACCAGGAAATAGTCTATTCTAGCTTGTGATGCATGAGCTCGAGAGTGATGTGTAAAATCCCTCTCCAAGGGGTGCAGCATCCTCCATATATCAATCAAGTCTATCATTTTCCCCAGTCTTTTTAATCCCTGGTTGGACGCTGCCCCATCCCTCCTCTGTCCTTGGGAGCTGTCTATCGTTTGTTCCCATACTGTATTAAAATCTCCCCCCACTATTATAGGTGACCCAGCATATTTCATCAGATGTCCTATCACCGAGTTATAAAATTTTTTGTCATACTGATTTGGTGCGTATACATTGCAGATCACACATTTATGCCCATCTATGTCTAGCTCTACTATGACATATCTCCCCCCGGGGTCTATCATGAGGGGTCTCACTGTGGCCGCCACTCCTTTGCGAACTAAAATCGCCACTCCTCCTCTTTTTCCCAGAGCATTTGCAGCTATGCACTCTTGTACCCACCAGGTGCGTAGCTTAGCATGTTCTTCCTGACTTAAGTGTGTCTCCTGTAACAGAGCCACATCTATCTTATATCTTTGCAATTGCTGTAGAATTTTGGATCTCTTAATGGGTGAATTGATCCCGCCTACGTTCCAGGTGATCAATTTAATCATGGAATCTTGGTTGGTCTATGACTAATATTGCATGTTTTCTTGCTCCTAACCCTACCCGGTGGGCATCCCAGCCACTGCCCTTCCGGGATGAAATTTGTGTTGTACCCATAGACTCGTCGATCATTACTCCTTCCCTCCCTTTTACCTGAACCTCCTCCCCTCCCTGGATTCCTCATTCTTCTTTTAATATATCCGTCTCTCTTCCCATTCCCCCCCTCCCCCTTCCCCCCATCTCTATCCCTATCCCTCCTCCCCTTTACTCCCTCCCATCCCCTCATCCCCTCCTCCCCTCTTTTGACCGTTCCCTGATAGGGACTCATCACGTATAATCGCCCCCCAACCTCTCTCCCTCTGTGTCCCCCTATACACTTCTTGCCGTGTTTTAAGAAAACCCCGGGTCCCTCCTTCCTCCCATTATGTCTATTTTTGTCTCTTTATAACCGTGGGAGTGAGAAAACAATAACTCCAACAGATTAACCTTTAAACATTTGAACATACATATATACTCTTATAACTCGCCCATATTCTCACACATACTTTACTCACTCCTTTTTCTGTCCTTCCTCCCCCTCCCAAGCTATATACTTGACCTCCTGCTACCACAGTCTTTCAAACCTGTTAACTTTTTATCAACTCCGGTAATTTCCTCTAGTAGTCCAAGACTATCCTCTGTATCAGTAGTTACCAGACATAAATGTCCATATAGTCCATATATTCCATATTGACTCTTGGCATCCTTTTTTTCCCGTACTCAATCCGGTAAGCCTCCGCTCCGATTACTCCTCTCCTCCTGTTCCATCTGATCCACAAACTCCTTGGCTTCTTCTGGCTTTTCAAAAGTGCGAGTCGTTCCTTCGTGCATTATCCTTAATACCGCTGGATACATCAAGGTAAAGCGTTTCTTCATTGCAAATAATTTGGAACAAATGGGTGAAAAAGCTTTCCTCTTTCCCGCCACTCCCACTGAGTAGTCTTGAAAACATATAATCCGTTTGTTTTCAAAAGTTAGATTTTTCTCTCCTCGTGAGGCTTGTAAAATCCACTGCTTATGGGCAAAGTTTAACACCTTCAATATGACCACCCGAGGTCGGGAATCTGTATCTCTGCGTGTCCCCAAGCGATGTGCCCTTTCTATCCTTAGTGGGCCTAGATCAGGGGGAAATCTCACTTGCTCCATTAACCAGCACTCCAGAGCCGATGTTAGATCTCTACCTCCCAGCTTTTCCGGTAGGCCCACCAGTCGGAGGTTGTTTCTGCGGGACCTATTTTCCAAGTCCTCTATCTTTTGTTCCAATGTCTCTACTGTTCGTAAAAGTTTATTCTGTGTCTCTTCCACTACGGTAACCCGGTCTTCTACCTCTCCGGTCCTAGTCTGGAAGGCCACACATTCGCGTGTGAGATCCTCCATTCTCGTTTGTAATTTCTCCAATTTCGTGTCAATTGGTGTAAGGCGTCTTTCAAGTAGTTCTTCTAGAACCGCGGTCATCTCTGTCGTTATTTCTGAGACCCAGATCGACGCTACTGTCGGGTCCGCGCTGCTGGGTACGGCGGCCATCTTAGAATCCGTTGCCTTTTGGCGCAGCTTATCTTTCTGAGTCGTTTTAGCCGCCATCTCCCTTCGCTTTTGTTCTAATAATTCCGTATCCGAAATCAGCTCTTTTTCCCCTTCCAGGAATAGCTTCCAGCAAGTCAGAATCGTGTTTCAATGCGCGTGAGGGAGAGGTTAGGCGCCGGAGCAGCGTTCAGGTGCTACCGCTCTCCAGCATGGCGTCACGTGATCACCCCATCAGTTCATTTAAAGAAAGTGTTTGTAACCCATTTAGTTTCCATTCTAGTAAAGGCAAAAAAAAAAAAGGCTGAAAATCTCTGAATTTCTATGTGCCTTTCAAGCTGCCAGATTAGGAAAAGATGTATGTAAAGTTTTATGGATCTCTCATAGTTACTTAGATTTTAGAAGGAAAATGAAAACTAATCTTTTTCATAGATACGAGTTAAATAAGGATTAGTGGTTATGAATAGTAGATGATGGCAGAAAAAAGACCTGCACGGTCCATCTAGTCTGCCCAACAAGATAAATTCATATGTGCTTCTTTTTGTGTATACCTTACCTTGATTTGTATCTGTCATTTTCAGGGCACAGACCGTATAAGTCTGCCCAGCACTATCCCTGCCTCCCAACCACCAGCTCTGGCACAGACCGTATAAGTCTGCCCAGCACTATCCCCGCCTCCCACCACCCAATCTCGGCTAAGCTTCTGAGGATCCATTCTCTCGGAACAGGATTCCTTTATGTTTATCCCATGCATGTTTGAATTCCGTTACCGTTTTCCTCTCCACCACCTCCCGCGGGAATATCTCTATAATCCCTATCTAATTATGATTTAAGGAACACTGGTATAAATGTTTTTAATACTCACTAATTGTGTAATTCCCAGATACTGTGGTAGTTTCTTTTTAATTTGTAATCCACTTGGAACTGCAAAGGTATTAGTGGAATATAAGTCTTGATGTTATGTTATCAGTATTGCTAAACACAATCCAAAGGAGTTATTTGTGACTGTTAGATTTTTGACGTGATCAGGATAAATATTTTCAAGAAGTGGACCCACAACCTGATGAATTTGTTCAGTACTTGATAGAGAAAGTTAAGTTGGTGGAGGAAAAACTAGGGAGAACATGGGAGGGGGAAGTGGATCCTCTTGGTTCAGTTGCTATTAATTGGTCTTCTTTTACCATGGTGAAGAATGCACTAATTGCTTCTGTTGTATGTAGTTTGAAACCAACTAAATCTGTAGTAGATCCTAATTCTTTTTTTTGTTATTAGATTGATGAATCTGTAGCTCCGTCTTTAGCATTTATTGTCAATCCTTCATTAAATACCGGGTCTTTTCAGATGCTTTGAAATTAGCAACAGGGAAGCCATTGATGAAAGCTGATAAGATTGATTGCAAGTGTTGTGTAATTATAGACCAATCTCTGTGCTGCCAGTGGTGGGGAAAATTATTGAAAAAGTGGTACTGCAGCTGTTAGAAGAATTTATTGAACAGGTTCAGGGATTGGACCTATTTCAATATGAACTTAGAAAGGCACTTAGGGGGTCTTTTACTAAAGCTTAGCTCGTTATCCACAGCAGGGCCCATTTTTTTTCTATGGGCTCTGCTACTACTACTACTACTTAACACTTAACTACTACTTAACTACTGCTGCAGATAACTCAAGCTAAGCTTTAGTTAAAGACCCCCTTAGTGTTTTTTTTGACCCAAACAAGATGGGGGTAGCCATTGGCAAATGTACAATTTCCAGTTGGCTAGAAGAGTGCATCTCCTTTACTTATAAACAGGCTGGGTTGACTCTAGAGAGACTTGTCAAGGCTCATTGTGTCAGAGCCATGGCTACATCAATAGCCCACTTGAGGTCAGCCTCTATAGAGGAGATGTACAAAGCTGCGACGTGGTCATCTATCCACAGATTCACATCTCATTACTGCCTTGAGTAGGATACCCAATGATTAGCCGGTTCGGGTAAGCAGTCCTGCAGAATTTGTTCGGTGTATAGAATCCAATGCCAACCCCTACTACTACTACTACTTAACATTTCTAGAGCGCTACTAGGGTTATGCAGCGCTGTACAATTTAACAAAGAGAGACAGTCCCTGCTCAAAGAGCTTACAGTCTAATAGACAAGTGAACGGTCGGTCCGATTGGGGTAGTCAAATTGGGGCAGTCTGGATTCACTGAAGGGTTAAGGTTAGGTGCCGAATGCAGCATTGAAGAGGTGGGCTTTAAGCAAAGACTTGAAGACGGGCAGGGAGGGGGCTTGGCGTAAGGGCTCAGGAAGGTTGTTCCAAGCATAGGGTGAGGCAAGGCAGAATGAGCGGAGCCTGGAGTTGGCGGTGGTGGAGAAGGGTACTGAGAGGAGGGATTTATCCTGTGAACGGAGGTTACGGGCGGGAACGTAAGGGGAGATGAGGGTAGAAAGATAGTGAGGGGCAGCAGACTGAGTGCATTTGTAGGTAAGAAGGAGAAGCTTAAATTGAATGCGGTATCTGATCGGAAGCCAGTGAAGTGACCTGAGGAGAGGGGTGATATGAGTATATCGGTTCTGGCGGAATATGAGACGTGCAGCAGAGTTCTGAACAGATTGAAGGGTGGATAGATGGCTAAGTGGAAGGCCGGTGAGGAGTAAGTTGCAGTAGTCCAGGCGAGAGGTAATGAGAGCGTGGACGAGAGTTCGGGTGGTGTGTTCAAAGAGGAAGGGGCGAATTTTGCTGATGTTAAAGAGGAAGAAGCGACAGGTCTTGGCTATCTGCTGGATATGCGCAGAGAAGGAGAGAGAGGAGTCAAAGATGATTCCGAGGTTGCGGGCAGATGAGACGGGGAGGATGAGGGTGTTATCAACCCCTAGGCCCAGTTTTCTTCTGTTCCAGGCTGCACCTGCACAATTAATAAACAAGTTGTTTCAGGTTGATTGACTAACAGGCCTTGACGTTTTGAGTCCCTGCTGTCCTAGCATTGTTGTTTTCGGTAAGCCTGATAGCTAGGGATTCCCAGCTGTGGGAATACTTGGCCTGCTCTCCTCGGAGAACACCTGCTACAGGTGAGTAACTTTGCTTTATACCACATTCCTTGTTGGTATAATAATGAATTGATAATGATGTGACTAATGGGCTGACTGGATGGACCATTCAGGCATTTTTATCTGCCATCATATACTATGTTAACAGCTCTTGTGTGTTTTTAAGGGGAAAGTCTCATATATAGTCACTGGGTACTTTTGTATTGTCTCACTCACCAACAGGTGAGGCCCCTTCTGTGACAATTTTTAATCATCGACAAAACCCCCTTCCTTCCTTCCTGTCTTCCTTCCTTCTTTCGTGTGCTATCAACCTCTGTTGTAAACTACTTTTTTATCGTTTAAACTTTTTTTTCCTTTTTTTTTTTATTTTTTAAGGTTGTTTGCTGCTGTTCCCATCATTTTATGCTGCTGTTCACAGTGTAGCACGTTCAATCTTTCTTGCACACATATCCACTAACATGACAGTGCTAATAATGGCAGGCTTGTGGTGGTCACTTATCTGAACCCTTCCGGTGTGTTTTCAGATCTTCACACCCCGTGTTTTCAAATCTTAACGCCCCGACAGGTGCCTGTTTCCCTATCCAGCTTTGTCAAGGGGAATACCGGAACGCTGTATCTGTTCAAAAAAGAATAATGCCTGTCATCTCTTATGTTAGCAATATTACCCCATCGAAAACGTTCATGGCCTCTGCATACCTCCACTGCACCACCTCCTTCCTTGAACTGCCATGTGGATGGATGCCGGCGGCATCTCATTAAAGGTGGCTGGACCAGAAATGACTTCACGTCTGGCAACATATCCCATTTCCAGGTTGCCATCACATAAAACACCCCCAATGCATGTATGAGTTTAACCCCCTAGGTTCCACAGTATCTAAATGGAAAATCCAAAACGTCTCCTGCTGCAACAATTTCCTATTTAGGTCACTTCCCCTCTTTGAGGGGACTACATGGTCGATGACCATACATCTCAAATCACTCACTGCATGTTTACACTGCATGCAATGTTGCACTAACAGTGCTCCGATGTTCTGAGTTGAGATTCTGGAATGATGTTCTGTCATCCTTGTGTGAAATGTTCTACTTGACTTCCCAATATAGACCTTGTTGCATGGACATCTGATATAGTATATGACAGTGATGGCGAACCTATGGCATGCGTGCCAGAGAGGGCATGCAGAGCCCTCTCCTTTGGCACGTGCGCCGTCGCTGGTCTGCCCACTCTCCCTCCCACCGAGCACCAGGCTGGCCTCCATCCCTCCCACCAAGCACCAGGCTGCCCTCCCTCCCTCCCTCTTCCAACCAAGCAAGCAAGCAAGCATGCACCAGGCCGCCCGCCCTCCCTCCCAGCACCAGGGCCCCCCTCCTCCGAAATTTAAAAGGCGTACCTCGGGGGTTAAGGCGGCATCAGCAGTGGCAGCGAAAAACGTGTTCTTTGCTCGGCGCGCCTTCGGCCTTCCCTTCTGTCTCTCAAGCTCTGGTCCTGCCCTCATAGGTGGAACCAGAGCTTGAGAGACAGAAGGGAAGGCTGAAGGCGCGCCGAGCAAAGAACACACTTTTCACTGCCGCCTTAATCCTGAGGTACGCCTTTTAAATTTCAGAGGAGGAGGAGGGGGGCCCTGGTGCTGGGAGGGAGGGAGGACAGGCGGGTGGCCTGATGCTTGTTTGGTTGGAGGGAGGGAGGGAGTCCTGGTGCTGGGTGGGAGGGAGGCCTGTTGCTTGGTGCTGGGAGGGAGGGAGTCCTGATGCTGGGTGCTGCTGGGTGCTGGGTGGGAGGCAGGCCTGATGCTCGGTGGGAGGGAGGGCTGGTGTTTGGTGGGAGGGAGGGAGGCCTGGTGCTGGGTGAGAGGGAGGGAGGCCTGATGCTGGGTGCTGCTGGGTGGGAGGCAGGCCTGATGCTCGGTGGGAGGGAGGGCTGGTGCTGGGTGGGAGGGAAGGAGGCCTGGTGCTGGGTGGGAGGGCTGATGCCAGGTGCTACTGGGTGCTGGGTGGGAGGCAGGCCTGATGCTCGGTGGGAGGCAGGCCTGGTGCTTGGTGGGAGGGAGGCCTGATGCTGGGTGCTGGGTGGGAAGCAGGCCTGATGCTCGGTGGGAGGGAGGGCTGGTGCTGAGTGGGAGGGTTGATGCCAGGTGCTGCGTGGGAGGCAGGCCTGATGCTCGGTGGGAGGCAGGCCTGGTGCTTGGTGTGAGGGAGGGAGGCCTGATGCTGGGTGCTGCTGGGTGGGAGGTAGGGTGGCCTGATGCTGGGTGGGAGGCAGGCCTGATGCTCAGTGGGAGGCAGGCCTGGTGCTTGGTGGGAGGGAGGGATGCCTGGTGCTGGGAGGGAGGCGCAGGGGGGAGAGGATGGTGGCTGGACATGGGTGGCTGGAGGGGAGGGCAAGGGGGAGAGGAGGGTGGCTGGAGGGGAGAGGAGGGTGGCTGGACATTTGTGGCTGGAGGGGAGAGGAGGGTTGCTGGACATGGATGGAGGGCAAGAAATGAAGAAGAAAGGAGGAAAGTAAAGAAATAAATGGAAAGGAAGCCCTGGAAACGGAGTTAAGAGAACAGATAGAGAGCAGCAGAATCAGTGACTAGGACCAATATGGATAGAAAAACAAAATCACCAGACAACAAAGGTAGAAAAAATCATTTTATTTTCATTTTAGTGTTTGGAATATGTCCAATTTGAGAATTTATATCCGCTGTCCTATTTTGCACTGGGTATACTGGAGCTAGCTTACAGAAATGATTTATAATGAAAGAAAATCATGTTATTTTTTTCTCCTATACTAGTATAATATTTTCAATGATGTCTGTTTATATGCGCCATGGCTGGTGTAAGGGGTGTGGCTATCATAGGGGTGGAGTCATATGTGGTGACCCCACCTATAATGAGTACCGGCACTTTGCGATAAATAATTAGATTTTGGGTGGCTGTTTGGGCACTCGGTCTTTGAAAGGTTCGCCATCACTGGTATATGACATTCATGGTGTGGCAAGTGGTCCGATGTCATAAATGGTATAGCCATCCATTGTGTGTAAAACTAATCGCTTCTAATGTTATTTCTCAAGTTTTGCAATTAGTTCTGTTGCATTTATAATGGCCGAGTATCACCAATGTTTCGACACTCCCTTCCACTGGTAACTGTGAGGGACTTAATTCCTTAAGGTTTTTTGCCCTCTAGAAAGCTGTTCTTAGTTGATATTGCATGAATAAAGGGTGTGTTTTCATGATGTCCCAATGCTGTCTGATGATCCTGGCTGCCACTTCTCCTCCTGGAACAAAACGCATCACAAATATCATCACCTGATCCATCTGATCTGTCTGTGGTTCAGATAAGTGACCACCACAAGCCTGCCATTATTAGCACTGTCATGTTAGTGGATATGTGTGCAAGAAAGATTGAACGTGCTACCCTGTGAACAGCAGCATAAAATGCTGGGAACAGCAGCAACCAACCTTAAAAAATTAAAAAAAGGAAAAAAAGTTTAAAAGATAAAAAAGTAGATTTCAACAGAGGTTGATAGCACACGAAGGAAGGAAGGTGGTTTTGTTGATGATTAAAAATTGTCACAGAAGGGGCCTTAGCTTTTGGTGAGTGAGACGATACAAAAGTACCCAGTGACTATATACGAGACTTTCCCCTTAAAAAAACACAAGAGCTGTTTACTCCAGACAGTCCTATCTACCACAGAGTTTTGTGCATGAGTAGTTGTAAGTAGAATAGGGTCGCACAAGTTTCACAATCATATACTATGTTAGCCACTAACAGAACTAACTGCTAATAAGTCATTAAAATTACAATAGTACACAGTTACACTACTAACTGTTCTAATAACTGCCTTCACACTCTGTCTAGAAAGTTTCAATAAATTGCCTCAGATTTCAAGACCCTTCTCTGCACCCCGTTTGACATGTTCCTGCATCCCATGGCCATATGGGCACTACTGATTAAGAACCCCTGCTATAGGGAATATTTCTTCTCCATTTTACAAGCACCATCCCTCCAGATATTTTCTCATTTTCATTCTTTGTTTCCAGTGCGTCTCCCCTCCTTTCTTCTATATATAATTGCTGCGTACTTTTGTATTGTCTCACTCACCAACAGGTGAGGCCCCTTCTGTGACAATTTTTAATCATCGACAAAACCCCCTTCCTTCCTTCCTTCCTGTCTTCCTTCCTTCTTTCGTGTGCTATCAACCTCTGTTGTAAACTACTTTTTTATCGTTTAAACTTTTTTTTCCTTTTTTTTTTTTATTTTTTAAGGTTGTTTGCTGCTGTTCCCATCATTTTATGCTGCTGTTCACAGTGTAGCACGTTCAATCTTTCTTGCACACATATCCACTAACATGACTGTGCTAATAATGGCAGGCTTGTGGTGGTCACTTATCTGAACCCTTCCGGTGTGTTTTCAGATCTTCACACCCCGTGTTTTCAAATCTTAACGCCCCGACAGGTGCCTGTTTCCCTATCCAGCTTTGTCAAGGGGAATACCGGAACGCTGTATCTGTTGAAAAAAGAATAATGCCTGTCATCTCTTATGTTAGCAATATTACCCCATCGAAAACGTTCATGGCCTCTGCATACCTCCACTGCACCACCTCCTTCCTTGAACTGCCATGTGGATGGATGCCGGCGGCATCTCATTAAAGGTGGCTGGACCAGAAATGACTTCACGTCTGGCAACATATCCCATTTCCAGGTTGCCATCACATAAAACACCCCCAATGCATGTATGAGTTTAACCCCCTAGGTTCCACAGTATCTAAATGGAAAATCCAAAACGTCTCCTGCTGCAACAATTTCCTATTTAGGTCACCTCCCCTCTTTGAGGGGACTACATGGTTAATGACCATACATCTCAAATCACTCACTGCATGTTTACACTGCATGCAATGTTGCACTAACAGTGCTCCGATGTTCTGAGTTGAGATTCTGGAACTCACATATTCCTACACAAGATTCTCCTACTATGAAACACATGAGAGAGAGGAAGAGGACCCACATGGCAAGCATATGCAGGCAACCACCATCCAGCCATATGCCCACCTTGCAACCATGTTGGGACTAAAGGCTGTGAAAGGGAATGTGCAGTGAGGAAGGGAATTGGAAGACAGCAGACCAGGATTGCACCCCATTGGATCTGGCCTGATTCGATATCTAAACCTGGTGTGGTAAATGGCTGACAAAACATTTTGGGTGTGCTTTTCCACCCAAAAACCAGGCCTAGGCTTAGAATTAAAATTAAAATATATGGTAAATTAAATCACAAACACAAACCAATAAAAAAAACAGAAGGGGATTGATGCATGTGAGGTTCACCAGGAGTTTCTCACTGTGCATCAGCAAGGAACTGTTTAGAGATCCAGTGATTGAAATGGTGTTCAAGGTTTGCAGGCTCCAGTTTACAGTGGATTTTTTGGGGCAAACAGCAGTTAGAGTTACTCAGAAAAATAACCAGATCAATATGGGAGTTTGCAGAATAGAAAAATAAAACTGTACTGCTAAACAGGATATTGATCTCTCATTTTGATAATAAGTGTGAGTTTGCATTAACTTGATATGCAATTGAAGTTGAATTTTCTTTATCAGAAGTATAACTTGCTAGAGGGCGACTGAAACCAAATCTGCAGCCAAAATTCACAGCTCAGTTTCAACCGTCGCCCCCAAGCACAAATTCTGCCCTCCCACCACCCAAAGGCCTTCCCCAGGTCTAGTGGCCTCTTCAGGGCAGGAGCAATCCTGAGTCAATCCTGCCCACAGTGGCTCCACAGTCAAAATGGCTGCTGCAACTTCTTGCAGTAGCCTCGCAAGACTGCAGCAGGAGGTCATAGCAGTCATTTTGAGATTGGAACCGGCATGGGCAGAAGAAATTCCCAGTCGCTCCTGCCCATGCCAGTTCCAATCTCAAAATGGATGCAGCACCCCCCCCCCCCCCCCCCTGACAGTCTTGCATGGTCAGGAGCAACTTGGGATCACTCCTGCCCCAAAGCAGCCAGTAGACCACCAGAACTTCTAAAGGTAGATCTGGGGAGGGCCTTTGGGTGGTGGGAGGGTAGCAGGCAGAGAGTGGTCACGGGAGAAAGTTTTGATTTCAGCTGGAAATGCACTGGCATTTTCAGCCAAAACTGAAGCATTGGCAAACCCGGATTTCATTTTGGTGCCAAAGTTGAAATTCATTCAGCGCTTCAGCCTCTATTACTTGCTATCCTAGCACACAGTGTATTTGTATGTGGAGAAAAGGCCCATGAACACTCAGTGCTTCACTAGTCCATTCTCTTGTTTTTAACTTCAGACAGCCTTTGAGAGGATGTGTTTCTCATGCTGGGTGCTTTTTTGCAGGATTGTGTGAAATAAGTCCAAAAGTAGGAAGTATGTCTTCTATCTAGTTCACTTCACTTCCTTATTTATTTATTTATAAACACTTGATATACCGCATATGTCAGAAACTGGCTTCTAAGCGGTTTACGCAAAGCTAATCATAATCATGCTGTACCAAAAAGGGGAACCGGAGAGAATTCAGATCTGATATGTGCAGATTTTCTCCCTCTGACTGTACTTTACCTTCCAGGCTTAAACATTTGGGGTAATATTCAAATTCCACAGCCGGCCATTATCAGAGCTGAATATCTGGTTCTCTGAGGACAAGCAGGCTGCTTGTTCTCACTGATGGGTGACGTCCAACAGCAGCCCTCAGACCGGAGATCTTCCCTAGCAACAACTTTTGCTAGGCCTCGCGAGAACATGCATGACACGCATGCGCGACCGCCTTCCCACCCGTACGAGAGCGTGCTCGCCAGTCTTCTTTTTTCCGCGGCTCAAGACGGCTGTTTACGGTCGTTCTGTGCCTCAAGGAGACCCTCGCGCATTTTTTTGCCGCCTTTTTTCCTTTCGGAAGTGTTTGGAAAGTTCTCCGTTCTTGTTCTTGTAAAAAAAAAAAAAAAAACTTTTCCATTATTTTCTAGTGTTTTTTCCTATTAAGTTTCTTTTCGGCGTGGAAGCGGCCTTTTCGGCCGCCCGCATGGGTTTTTTTCCTGTTTTGGTGCTCCCTTTTGGCATCATCGCGGATTTTGATTTCGCCGGCGTGATTTTTCCGCCCATGTCATCGAAGCCTACCAGCGGCTTCAAGAAGTGCACACGGTGCAGCCGGACGATTTTGCTCACTGACAGGCACGTTTCGTGTCTTCAATGTTTGGGGCTGGTCATCATCCCCAAGCCTGCACTCTCTGTCTTGTGCTAAAGAAGAGGACTCAGGCGGCGAGACTGGCTCAGTGGAACCTTTTGTTCGGAGCCTCGTCCGGTACTTCGACGTCTGCGGTACCGAGGTCATCAGAGGTATCAATGTCATCGGAGGGTGCATCGTCATCAGGAGCGCAGGTGAGGGCTGTCCATTGTCCTGCTGGTCTCCGCCTGTCTAGAGGGCTCCTGCGGTACAGACCCCCCCCGGGATCGACCTGTTTTGGACCCGGCCCCGAGGAGGCATTTGGATTCAACGTCCTCCTCTTCGGTACCGGGAGGTACCGGTGACGTGCTTCGTGCAAAGGCAAAGAAGCACTGTCATCGGTCGCCTTCCCGTTGCGGTACTGAGAGCTCCGGGTCGCCGAAGGATTCAGCACCCGCTAAGCGTCGGCGCCGGGAGGACCGCTCGCCCTCCATACAAGAGGTGTCGATGAGCTCTACTATGGACAGCCCGGTACCGCCTCCACGCACCGGACAGATTCTGAGCTCGTCGCCGGTACCGGACCCCTTGCCTTCTTTGACAGCCGCTCTGAACGAGAGCCTCTGGGCCAACCTTCCAGGGATCCTGGAAGAGCTACTACGCCCTTCCGCTCCGGTACTAGGGGTGCTTGCGCCGCCGGTGCCGTTGAGAGAGGCGGCGGCTGGCTCCTCGCCCATGGTGAGGTCTCCGGTCTCGGTACCGCTTGCGGTACCCGCATCAGCGGCCTCCCGGGCTGACTCCCCAACAACATCGATGGAGGGAGCTTCATCGCCGCCGGCGCGGGAGTCTTCCTCTCGGCGTACCCACCGTGGCCAGGTTTCCACGGAGTCGAGACGGGCTCAGCTTCAGACTGAGGTTCATGAACTGGTGTCCGATACCGATAGTGAGGCCTCGTGGGAAGCAGAGGAGGACACGAGATATGTATTTTATTTTTTGTTACATTTGTACCCCACGCTTTCCCACTCATGGCAGGCTCAATGCGGCTTACATATACAGGTACTTATTTGTACCTGGGGCAATGGAGGGTTAAGTGACTTGCTCATAGTCACAAGGAGCTGCCTGTGCCTGAAGTGGGAATCGAACTCAGTTCCCCAGGACCAGAGTCCACCACCCTAACCACTAGGCCACTCCTCCACTCCACTCATTTCCATTGCAGTCGTCCCTCTGATCCTACTCCCTCTCCTGAAAGGCAGCTTTCTCCTCCTGAGAGTCTGTCTTTTGCGGCCTTTGTCCGGGACATGTCTACGGCCATTCCCTTCCCTGTGGTTATGGAGGATGAGCCAAGGGCCGAGATGTTTGAGCTTTTGGACTATCCTTCGCCCATAGGCGCCCCGTATAAGAGGCTTGGGGAGGCTAAGCCTCCCCAGCCCAGCCCTGACCTTCCCCGCGGCCCTGCCGAGACTCCTGATGAAATCTTCTGCTGCCGCCGCTTCTATTCAGCAGCGCAGCGGCAGCCAGGAACGACATCTACGCAGCTGATCCGCTGCCGCCGCTTCTCTCGGACCCAGCATAAGAAGAAAAACAAGCGTGGGGCTGCAGCAGCGTTCAGACATGCGCTGTCGGCTCTGCCGGTCTGCCCCGTGACGTCAATTTCCCGTTCCGGGGGCAGAGGACTGGCAGAGCTGACAGCGCATGTCTGAACGCTGCTGCAGCCCCGCGCTTCTTTTTCTTCTTCTGTCAGCTAAAGAGGCCCGGGCCGGAGGGAGAGAAGAGAACGTGGCCACTGGCTGGAAACGGTAGGAGGAGAGAGAAGGAGAGCCAAGGGACATGGCCAGCGCAGTGGAGAGCCAGAGAGCAATAGGGAGAGAAAGAGGGGACATGGAAAAAAGCAGGGGAGAGCCAGAAAGAGATGGGAAGAGAAAGAGGGGCCATGGAAAAGAACAGGGGAGAGCCAGGGACATGGAAAAAAAAGCATGGGGAGAGAAAGAGGGGCCATGGAAAAGAGCAGGGGAGAGCCAGGGACATGGAAAAAAGCAAGGGAGAGCCAGAAAGAGATGGGGAGAGAAAGAGGGGCCATGGAAAAGAGCAGGGGAGAGCCAGGGACATGGAAAAAAGCAAGGGAGAGCCAGAAAGAGATGGGGAGAGAAAGAGGGGCCATGGAAAAGAGCAGGGGAGAGCCAGAAAGAGATGGGGAGAGAAAGAGGGGTCATGGGCAGGAGAGAGAGAGAAGCTGCTGGGGAGAAACTGGGGGAGACCCTAGCTGTCAGACTGAGAAATGCTGGCTGGATGAAAGGAGGGAGAAAGAGGGAAATGCTGGAAGGAGGGAAGAAACTGGTAGGGAGGGAAATAGGAAAGACACTGGAAGGATGGAGTGAGAGAGGACATGCTGAATGGAAAAGGGTCAAGAGAGAACTGTCTAGAAGGAAGGGGAGATAGAGGAAGACAATGGACGGAAGTTTTGGGAGAGGATAATGGGTGGAAGGATGGAGTGAGAAAGAGGGATAACACTGGATGGCATGGTAGGAGAGAAAGAGGGAAGGTGCTGGACATGGATGGAGGGGAGGGAAGTATATGCACATGGATGGAGGGGAGTGAGGAGAAATGCTGGATATGGATGGAGGGAAACTGTTGAATTTAAGAGCTGGATCTGGATACTGAAAGATAGGGACAGGGCTACAGATGGTAGACAGGACGTATAAGGACACAGGAGGATGGTGGATATGGTGAGAGAAAAAATATCAAATGGAAAGAAGACACTGCATAAAACAGAAGACACTGGGACCAAAGTGAATAGAAAAACTAAATGATCAGACAACAAAGGTAGAAAAAAGTATTTTATTCAGAATTTATTAACTGGAATATGTCAGCTTTTGGAAATGTGCATCTGTGATGTTTTGCATGTAAATTTCAATTTTTCTAGTATTGCTGCATGCTGAGTCTGAACTTCTTGAGGTAACTTTCCAGTTCAGTATTTTGCCTTCATATCTGTTGTGTCATGTGTTTTTCATGTGTGATCAAGGTGCAGTATTCTGCTAGCGTGTAGTATTTTCAGCCCTTTTTGGGGGTTTTTTTTTGTTTGTTTCACTAGGTTGTGCACTGGAGTTTTAGAGCCCCGTGTAATTACAGTGCTGCCTTTCCACGCATAAGGTTTAGCTCGTCCTGTCCTTGGAATTAGTACTGTTATGGTTTGGTAAGGCTATATGAGTGTGTTTTTGCACAAGTTTGTGTATAGTGTTTTGCAGTGGAGAGATTGTGTATTGGCCTTACTGAGGTGGCACCAAATCATCAGAAAGGGTTTTAGAGCCTAAATCATGACACACTACCTCTTGAAGGATCTACATATAGTCGTTCATAAAAGGAGCTCATTGTGAACACTTTCCACCCTAAAAGGGTGTTTTGTGGCTCTATCATGAGAATTGTGATATTATGATCCCTTGTTTCATATTGTTGACGGTCTGCATTTTCCGTATGGGTGGTATATTGGTTTATTAGGGTCTGCCCAGTGTTATGGTACAGTAAGGTTTATGAGTGTGTTTTTGCACAAATTTGTGCATAGTGTTTTGCAATTGAGCAATTGTGGTTAGTACATGCTTTGAGCAACCACTTTATTCTTTGACATATGATACATATTTAATATCTAAATTTAATAAAAGGTATTAATTGTGACTTATTTTTACTTATTTTTTTCTGTTGTCAGACAATTATGGATGTAAGCCCCGCCTCTGGCCCCACCCCTAACCCCACCCCCTTTAGCTTCCCCAAACAGTTGGGCCACCGACCGCCTATGCCTTCGCCACCTAAGGAATCGTCCACTGTACCCATGCACCATGTCTTCAAACAGACATTGCTGGTGAACTGGGCGAAGCCATTGTCTAATCCCCACATTCCCAAGAAAATTGAATCCCAGTATCGGATCCATGGGGATCCAGAGTTAATGAGGACCCAATTGCCTCATGACTCTGGTGTGGTGGATCTGGCCTTTAAGAAGGTCAAGAGTTCTAGGGAGTACGCTTCGGCGCCCCCGTGCCGTGACTCTAGAACCTTGGATTCTTTTGGGCGGAAGGCCTACCATTCTGCAATGCTCATTTCCAAAATCCAGTCATACCAGCTCTATACGAGAATTCATATGTGGAACAATGTGCGGCAGTTGGCGGACTTGGTGGACAAGCTCCCTTCTGAGCAGGCCAAGCCTTTTCAGCAGGTGGTCAGGCAGCTGAAGGCGTGTTGTAAATTCCTGGCCAAGGGTGTTTACGATACTTTTGATGTCGCGTCCAGGGCCGCTGCTCAAGGTGTGGTGATGCGCAGACTCTGATGGCTGCGTGCCTCCAACCTGGAGAATAGGATCCAGCAGCGGACTGAGGATTCTCCTTGCCGGGGGGGGGGGGGATAATATTTTTGGAGAAAAGGTCGAACAGGTGGTAGAGCAGCTCCACCAGCGGGACACCGCTTTCGACAAATTCTCCCACCGAACGACTTCAGCCTCTACCTCAACTGGTAGACGTTTTTATGGGGGACGGAGGACTGTTCCCTATGCTACTAAGCGTAGGCACAATACTTCCTCTCGCCAGACTGCTGCCCAGGCCAAACCCCAGCACGCTCATTCCCGTCAACAGCATACGCCTCAAAAGGCCCCAGCAGCTCCCCAGCAAAAGCAAGGGACGGGCTTTTGACTGGCTCCAGCAGAGCATAGCCAACATCAAGGTGTCCGTGCCGGACGATCTGCTGGTCGGAAGGAGGTTAAAATATTTTCACCAAAGGTGGCCTCTTATAACCTCCGACCAGTGGGTTCTTCAAATAGTCCGGCTAGGATACTCCCTCAATTTGACCTCCAGACCTCCAAATTGTCCACCGGGAGCTCAGTCCTTCAGCTTCCAGCACAAGCAGGTACTTGCAGAGGAACTCTCCGCCCTTCTCAGCGCCAATGCGGTCAAGCCCATGCCACCGGGGCAGGAAGGGTTGGGATTCTATTCCAGGTACTTCCTTGTGGAAAAGAAAACAGGGGGGATGCATCTCATCCTAGACCTAAGGGCCCTGAACAAATATCTGGTCCGAGAAAAGTTCAGGATGCTTTCCCTGGGCACCCTTCTTCCCATGATTCAGGCAATCGATTGGCTATGCTCTCTGGACTTAAAGGATGCTTACACTCACATTCTGATACTGCCAGCTCACAGGCAGTATCTTCGATTCCGTCTGGGAACACGGCATTTTCAGTACTGTGTGCTATCCTTTGGTCTCGCCTCTGCGCCCAGGATGTTCACAAAATGCCTGGCTGTCGTAGCGGCGTCTCTGCGCAGACTGGGTGTGCACGTCTTCCCTTATCTCGATGATTGGCTGGTAAAGAACACCTCCAAGGCAGGAGCTCTACAGTCCATGCAGATGACTATTTGACTCCTGGAGTTACTAGGGTTTGTGATCAATTACCCAAAGTCCAGTACAGAGCCTAGATTTCATAGGAGCTCTGCTGGACTCTCAGACGGCTCATGCCTACCTCCCTGAAACGAGGGCCAACACTCTTCTGTCTCTCGTTTCTTGGGTCCAGGCGTCACAGCAGATCACAGCTCAGCAGATGTTGAGATTTCTCGGCCACATGGCCTCCACAGTTCATGTGACACCCATGGCCCGTCTTTACATGAGATCAGCTCAGTGGACCCTAGCTTCTCAGTGGTATCAAGCTGCTGGGGACCTAGAGGACGTAGTCCTGCTGTCCACGAATTTTCTCCAATCCCTGCATTGGTGGACAATTCGGTCCAATTTGACTCTGGGACGTCCTTTCCAAATTCCTCAGCCACAAAAGGTGCTGACTACTGATGCGTCTCTCCTGGGGTGGGGAGCTCATGTCGATGGGCTTCACACCCAAGGGAGTTGGTCCCTCCAGGAACGAGGTCTACAGATCAATCTCCTGGAGTTGCGAGCGGTCTGGAACGCTCTAAAGGCTTTCAGGGATCGGCTGTCCCAGCAAATTATTCAAATTCAGACAATCAGGTTGCCATGTATTACATCAACAAGCAGGGGGGCACCGGATCTTGTCCCCTGTGTCAGGAGGCCGTCAGAATGTGGCTTTGGGCTCGCCGGTACAGCATGCTTCTCCAGGCCACGTATCTGGCAGGCATAAACAACAGTCTGGCCAACAGGTTGAGCAGAATAATGCAACCTCACGAGTGGTCGCTCAATTCGAGAGTGGCATGCGAGATCTTCCAAGTGTGGGGTACCCCCTTGGTGGATCTCTTTGCTACTCGAGTCAACCACAAGGTCCCTCAGTTCTGTTCCAGACTTCAGGCCCACGGCAGGCTAGCGTCGGATGCCTTTCTCCTGAATTGGGGGGAAGGCCTCCTGTATGCTTATCCTCCTATACCTTTGGTGGGGAAGACTTTGCTGAAACTCAAGCAAGATCGAGGCACCATGATTCTGATCGCTCCCTTTTGGCCGCGTCAGATATGGTTCCCTCTTCTTCTGGAGTTGTCCTCCGAAGAACCATGGAGATTGGAGTGTTTTCCGACCCTCATTACTCAGAACGAGGGGGCGCTTCTGCATCCCAACCTCCAGTCCCTGGCTCTCACGGCCTGGATGTTGAGGGCGTAGATTTTGCCTCCTTGGGTCTCTCCGAGGGTTTCTCCCGAGTCTTGCTTGCTTCCAGGAAAGATTTCACTAAGAAGAGTTACTTTTTTCTCTGGTGGAGGTTTGCCATCTGGTGTGACAGCAAGGCCCTAGATCCTCGTTCGTGTCCTACACAGACCCTGCTTGAATACCTTCTGCACTTGTCCGAGTCTGGTCTTAAGATCAACTCTGTAAGAATTCATCTTAGTGCAATTAGTGCATACCATTACCGTGTGGAAGGTAAGCCGATCTCAGGACAGCCTTTAGTTGTTCGCTTCATGAGAGGTTTGCTTTTGTCAAAGCCCCCCATCAAACCTCCTACAGTGTCATGGAATCTCAATGTCATTCTCACCCAGCTGATGAAACCTCCTTTTGAGCCACTGGATGCCTGCCATCTGAAGTACTTGACCAGGAAGGTCATTTTCTTGGTGGCAGTTACTTCAGCTCACAGAGTCAGTGAGCTTCAAGCCTTGGTAGCTCATGCTCCTTATACTAAATTTCATCATAATAGAGTAGTCCTCCGCACTCACCCTAAGTTCTTGCCGAAGGTGGTGTTGGAGTTCCATCTGAACCAGTCAATTGTCTTGCCAACATTTTTTCCCCGTCCTCATACCCGCCCTGCTGAACGTCAGCTGCACACATTGGACTGCAAGCGAACATTGGCCTTCTATCTGGAGCGGACAAAGCCCCACAGACAGTCCGCCCAATTGTTTATTTCTTTTGATCCCAACAGAAGGGGAGTGGCTGTTGGGAAACGCACCATATCCAATTGGCTAGCAGATTGCATTTCCTTCACTTACACCCAGGCTGGGCTGACTCTGGAGGGTCATGTCACGGCTCATAGTGTTAGAGCCATGGCAGCGTCAGTGGCTCACTTGAAGTCAGCCACTATTGAAGAGATTTGCAAGGCTGCGACATGGTCATCCGTCCACACATTCACATCGCATTACTGCCTTCAGCACGATACCTGACGCAACAGTCGGTTCGGGCAGTCGGTGCTGCAGAATCTGTTCGGGGTTTAGAATCCAACTCCACCCCCCTAGGCCCATTTTTTTCTGTTCCAGGCTGCACTCTCAGTTAGTTGAATAAGTTTAGGTCAATCTCAGTTATGTCCTCGCCGTTGCGAGGCCCAATTGACCAATGTTTGTTGTTTTGAGTGAGCCTGGGGGCTAGGGATACCCCATCAGTGAGAACAAGCAGCCTGCTTGTCCTCGGAGAAAGCGAGAGCTACATACCTGTAGAAGGTATTCTCCGAGGACAGCAGGCTGATTGGAGTGGAGGAGTGGCCTAGTGGTTAGGGTGGTGGACTTTGGTCCTGAAGAACTGAGTTTGATTCCCAGCACAGGCAGCTCCTTGTGACTCTGGGCAAGTCACTTAACCGTCCATCGCCTGCCACATTGAGCCTGCCATGAGCGGGAAAGCATGGGGTACAAATGTAATAAAATAAAAAACCCGCCCACCTCCCCTTTGGAGTTGTCTCTTCCCTTGTCTTGCTATTTACTGGACTGGCAAGCACGCTCTCGTACGGGCGGGAAGGCAGTCGCGCATGCATGTCATGCATGCTGTCGCGAGCAAAAGTTGTTGCTAGGGAAGATCTCCGGTCTGAGGGCTGCCATTGGACGTCACCTATCAGTGAGAACAATCAGCCTGCTGTCCTCGGAGAATACCTTCTACAGGTATGTAGCTCTCGCCAGGGGCGTATCTGGAATCCGGCGGTAGGGGGGGCCAGAGCCAGAGAGGGGGGGGCACATTTTTGCCTCCCTCCCCCCCCCCCCACCGCCTCTCTCCACCCCCCTCTCTCCACCCCCTCCCCGCCGTCAACCCTCCCCCGTTGCTTACTTTTGCTGGCGGGGGGCCCCAACCCCCGCCAGCCGAAGTCCGACCCGCAATCTCCATATTTCGTCTTCCTCCGTGGCCATGTGCTATTGTGCTTCAAGGAAGTAACGCTGCAGTGCTGATTCGTTGAATCCAGTGCGACGTCAGACGCCGAACTGGATTCAACGAATCAGCACTGCAGCGTTACTTCCTTGAAGCACATGGCCACGGAGGAAGACGAAATATGGAGATTGCGGGTCGGACCTCGGCTGGCGGGGGTTGGGGCCCCCCGCCAGCAAAAGTAAGCAGCGGGGGAGGGTTGACGGCGGGGAGGGGGGCCAGGGCGAAATCTGCGGGGGCCCAGGCCCCTGTGGCCCCACGTAGATACGCCCCTGGCTCTCGCTATATGGTACTGACTGCTTCAAGTATTTTTATAGTAGTGATACTCAGTACCGGTATCCACATAAAAATCCAAACAACTTATGATAGCTTTTTCCTGTGTGAAGTTATTCAGATACCAATGCTGAACATCAACAGTCTCCAGATTCCAGCTAAATCTTGCCTCCACCCCTGAACTGTCTAGTGCTATCCAGATAATACCAGGCAATCCACAGTGATTTTTTGAGCAACACTGTCCAGGTGTAACACCACACTGAAAATCTATGGATGGCCCAGATCAGCACTGGATGATGGGCATTGCTACCTAGATAAGTAGCTTTGAATATCGAGCAAATTGTTTTGGGGGCTACCTTAGCTGTGTTTGGTTCACGGACTCCCAAACTGTACAATTCTCTCCTTTTTTTCTCCAATAACCCTTCTCTTTCTTTTTTTTTTTTTTTAATTCCAAGGAGGTCTTTATTGAAATATTCAAGTCTGAGTGAGCAGTTCAGAAAACAATAGCACATATATCAAATTGTGCATACAATCAACATAAGCAGCTTGGCTGTTTTTTTTTTGTTTTTTCAAAAAGCAGAACATTAAACATGTAACCTAATCTAAGCTCTGGCACTAAACCAAGTCTAAGACAGTGCAAATAAGTCCCACAAGGACACTATTTTCTTGTTGTTGATTGGTTGATGAAGCTGTCCTGAAGGTGGATACACTTTAGGAGACTGTGCTTAGCATGCTTGGCTGCACAAAGTTTAACTAAATACAGTTTTTCAGTGCCAGGAAAAACTCTGCATCACGTTTGTGCTCAAAATCATCTGAACGAAAGCGATCATAATCCATAGGCATCATAAGTACAGATAGGAAAAGGCAAGCTAAACAATTTGTGTCCTGAAAGTAGCAAGAACAATGAAGACAGTTGGGAGAATTAAGAGGAAGATTGTTTTAGCTAAATACTTCTCTTGTGTTTGTAGTACAAAGCTTTCAGCCTGTAAATGATAATCGGGTGTGGTGCTTGTCTCTTCAGTGATATTGAACTTCATCATGAATGACAAGAGAACAAGCCCCTTTTGGAATATCATCTTCTGGACCTGCCTGTTTATTGGTCAAGGCATTCAGACATGCTTGTATTCCCAAGAATGGTACGCTCAGATACACTGCCCTCTACAGGAGGTGAGTGGGTACACTGCATCTTTATAGCATGTTCGCAGTAGGATAGTCAGCCAGGCATGGTTACCTGGAACTGCTTTATTCTAACACTAGCTGCTTCCCATAATCACATATTTTGTCTACAAGTGATACGGTTTGCTAATACTTTCTTGCTGCCAGAAATTTAAATTAGATAGGGTTGTCACCTTTCCCAGAAAAGGGTCCCTCTAAACGTTGAGACACTACTGTAATGTTACATGATTGCAGTGGGAAATCACATACAGGAGAAGGACCTTTGAACAACAGTTCCTCTGCTGTGTTATATTTTTTAATTAGAACCCCATACAATTAGAACCTACTGCCTCTGGAGGTAGGGGGATGAGATAGAAAGAAAAAAGTATTTTAAATATTGTGGTCTTTTAAACATAACCAGTAGTTCTTCTATAATTTATAATATATACCTCTTAAAAATATAAGTACATAAGTAATGCCATACTGGGAAAAGACCAAAGGCCCATCAAGCCCAGCATCCTGTCCCCGACAGCGGCCAATCCAGGTCAAGGGCACCTGGCAAGCTTCCCAAACGCACAAACATTCTATACATGTTATTCCCGAAATTGTGGATTTTTCCCAAGTCCATTTAGTAGCGGTCTATGGACTTGTCCTTTAGGAAACCGTCCAAACCCTTTTTAAACTCTGCCAAGCTAACCCCCTTCTCCACGCTCTCTGGCAACGAATTCCAGAGTTTACACGTTGAGTGAATAAAAAGGTTCTCCTATTTATTTTAAATGTACTACACTGTAGTTTCATCACATGCCCCCTAGTCCTACTATTTTTGGAAAGCGTGAACAGACGCTTCACATCCACCTGTTCCACTCCACTCATTATTTTATATATCTCTATCATGTCTCCCATCAGCCTTCTCTTCTCCAAGCTGAAAAGCCCTAGCCTCCTTAGTCTTTCTTCATAAGGAAGTCGTCCCATCCCCGCTATCATTTTGGTCGCCCTTCACTGCAGCTTTTCCAATTCCACTATATCTTTCTTGAGATGCGGCGACCAGAATTGGACACAATACTCAAAGTGCGGTCGCACCATGGAGCGATACAACGGCATTATAACATCCTCACACCTGTTTTCTATACCTTTCCTAATAATACCCAACATTCTATTCACTTTCCTAGCCGCAGCAGCACACTGAGCAGAAGGTTTCAGTGTATTATCAACGACGACACCCAGATCCCTTTCTTGGTCTGTAATTCCTAACGTGGAACCTTGCATGACATAGCTATAATTCAGGTTCTTTTTTCCCACATGTATCACCTTGCACTTGCTCACATTAAACGTCATCTGCCATTTAGCCACCCAGTCTCCCAGTCTCGTAAGGTCCTCTTGTAATTTTTCACAATCCTATCGCAAGTTAACAACTTTGAATAACTTTGTGTCATCAGCAAATTTAATTACCTCGCTAGTTACTCCCATCTCTAAATCATTTATAAATATATTAAAGAGCAGTGGTCCTAGCACTGACTCCTGAGGAACCCCACTAACTACCCTTCTCCATTGTGAATACTGCCCATTCAACCCCACTCTCTGTTTCCTATCCTTCAACCAGTTTTTAATCCATATTAGGACATTTCCTCCTATCCCATGACCCTCCAATTTCCTCTGTAGCCTTTCATGAGGCACCTTATCAAACGCCTTTTGAAAATCCAAATACACAATATCAACTGGTTCCCCTTTGTCCACATGTTTGTTTACTCCTTTAAAGAATTGAAGTAAATTGGTCAAGCAAGATTTCCCCACACTAAAGCCGTGCTGACTTGGTCTCAGTAATCCATGTCCTCGGATGTGCTCTGTAATTTTGTTTTTAAAAATAGCCTCTACCATTTCCCCCGGCACTGACGTCAGACTCACCGGTCTATAATTTCCCGGATCTCCCCTGGAACCTTTTTTAAAAATTGGCATTACATTGGCCACCCTCCAATCTTCCGGTACCGCGCTCGATTTTTTATGTTTCAACAATTTTATTGGAGATTCAACATGTTATACATAATCACAAGGTTCAACATTTAATAGTTAACTGACCTAACACACTAGTATAAATACTCCGTAACTTCTAACGCCAATGTTATTAAAAATTTTCCCCCACCTCGCGAACAACCTTTATAATAGCAAGCAGCATATTTGCGTATATCTTTCCCCCCTTTGCAGAATGTTGAAAATATTTTAATGTAAAACATGACACCATATCAACATCAGCAGAAAGTTACCAACAATCAGCACTTTGAGATAGCATTGAACACATTACCCCCCTCATTCTTGTCTGTGTCTGACACATACATAGTAACATAGTAGATGACGGCAGAAAAAGACCTGCATGGTCCATCCAGTCTGCCCAAGATAAACTTATGTGTATACCTTACCTTGATTTGTACCTGTCTTTCTCAGGGCACAGACCGTATAAGTCTGCCCAGCAGTTTTTCGCGCCTCCCAACCACCTGTCCCGCCTCCCATCACCAGCTCTGGCACAGACCATATAAGTCTGCCCTCCCCTATTCTCGCCTCCGAACCACCAACCCCTCTTCCCCCCACCTGCTCCGCAACCCAATTTTAGCTAAGCTTCTGAGGATCCATTCCTTCTGCACAGGATTCCTTTATGCAAATCCCACGCATGTTTAATTCCGTTACCGTTTTCATCTCCACCACCTCCCGCGGGAGGGCATTCCAAGCTTTCACCACCCTCTCCGTGAAAAAATACTTCCTGACATCTTTCCTGAGTCTGCCCCCCTTCAATCTCATTTCATGTCCTCTCGTTCTACCACCTTCCCATCTCTGGAAAAGATTCGTTTGCGGATTAATACCTTTCAAATATTTAAACGTCTGTATCATATCACCCCTGTTCCTCCTTTCCTCCAGGGTATACATGTTCAGGTCAGCAAGTCTCTCTTCATACATCTTGGAACGCAAATCCCATACCATTCTCGTAGCTTTTCTTTGCACTTCCATTTTTTTGACATCCTTCGCAAGGTACGGCCTCCAAAACTGAACACAATACTCCAGGTGGGGCCTCACCAACGTCTTATACAGGGGCATTAAAACCTCCTTTCTTCTGCTGGTCACACCTCTCCCTATACAGCCTAGCAATCTTCTCGCTACGGCCACCGCCTTGTCGCACTGTTTCGTCGCCTTCAGGTCCTCAGATACTATCACCCCAAGATCCCTCTCCCCGTCCGTGCCAATCAGACTCTCCCCACCTAACACATACGTCTTCCTTGGATTTCTACTCCCTAAGTGCATCACTTTGCATTTCTTCGCATTGAATTTTAATTGCCAAACGTTAGACCATTCTTCTAGCTTCTTCAGATCTTTTTTCATGTTTTCCACTCCCTCCGGGGTGTCCACTCTGTTGCAAATCTTGGTGTCATCCGCAAAAAGGCAAACTTTACTTTGTAACCCTTCGGCAATGTCACTCACAAATATATTGAACAGAATCGGCCCCAGCACCGATCCCTGAGGCACTCCACTACTCACCTTTCCCTCCTCTGAGCGAACTCCATTCACCACCACCCTCTGGCGTCTGCCCGTCAACCAGTTCCTAATCCAGTTCACCACTTCGGGTCCTATCTTCAGCCCATCCAGTTTATTCAAGAGCCTCATATCGGCCCATCTCCTTGCTGCCGTTTGAAGCAAAGCTGATTGCTAAAAAATATTAGCGAATAGACTCGCTAGAGTGCTACCATCATTAGTAGCGGCACCTCAAGTAGGATTTGTGCGAGGGCGGTCGGTCGCACAAAGTCTGAGAAAGATCTTGATAGCGCTGGAAGAAATACAGAGGAAGTCGATGCCCTCGCTTCTGGTGAGCTTCGATGCTGAAAAAGCATTTGACCACGTTCATTGGAAGTTCATGTTTGCGACAATGGAGGTTTATTGGATAAGGGGTTATTTTAAAGAAACTATCCAAGCCTTATATAAAGATCCGATAGCAGAAGTAGCTGTTAATGGGATTTTTTCGGACTCTTTCCCCATAGCAAGGGGCACGCGACAGGGCTGTCCTCTATCACCTCTTCTATTCGCCTTGGTCATGGACTCGCTGATTAGAGATGTTATAGGTATGGATGAGGTGAGGGGAGTGGTAGAGGGACGAGAACAATTTAAAATAGCGGCCTTTGCGGACGATTTATTGGTGATCTTGCAAGATTCTCAGACCTCCCTAGCAGCGCTTCTGGAGATATTTGCAGAATTTGGGAATCATTACGGCTTTCGCATTAATTTAGATAAATCAGAGGTTCAGACTTTGCATATCTCGGACAGGGAATGGGCTCAGATTAATTGTCCACTAAAAAAAGCGAGTGCAACATTTAAGTACCTTGGTATACAACTGCCGGGTGATCCGAGGCAGTTATATAAAATGAATATTGATAGGTTGTTTTCCGGTACTAGGTCACTTTTGGAAAAATGGACAGGACTACCGGTGACGTTATTGGGTAGAATATCCTTGTTTAATATGGTCATCTTTCCTAAATGGCTTTACTATTTTCAAACTCTACCACTGTGCCTCACTAGAGGTGATTGGAATAAACTGCTCGGTTTACTAACCAAATTCCTTTGGAATAAGAAACGGCCACAGATTAGTATGGAGGGTATGTTAGATGGGTGGCATAGAGGAGGCTTGGGTATTTTAAATCTATGGTGGTACAATAGAGCTTGTTTGTTACGGCATCTGGGGGACTGGTTGCAGGGGACGTCCTATTATACTCCGGTAGGGATGGAAACAGATTGGATGGCCCCTTTACATTTGAATTATGTCTTACAAGCTGAGACCATATGACTGCCTATATACATTCGTAGAAGTAATTTAGTGCGACCCATATGGATGGTATGGGGAGAGTTAGCTAAACTCTGGTCCTTTGATGCACACGTTAGTAGACTTTTACCTATTAAGGGCAACCAGGGTTGGAGAATAAGTATTTGGAACTGGAGTGAAAGGGGATTTCATTTGGTGGATGATTTTGTAGATCTAGCCGGGCACATAAAAACTTTGGAATCTTTGAATCTTGGGCCACTTGAATGGGCAGACAAATTTGTTTTTACACAGATAACTCATTATATTGCTGGGTTGCCCTCACATTTCTTGGCAGTTGATGTGGCCTCCAAAATTAGAGAACTCTATGAAGCACCAACGTCCAACCCAGCATCTATTTCGGTGTTACATAAACGACTTACACAAAGTCATCCACCAAAGAAACTATTTATTTATTTATTGCATTTGTATCCCACATTTTCCCACCTCTTTGTGGGCTCAGTGTGGCTTACAATAAGATATGAATAATGGAAATACATTTGTTACAATTTGGTTATGGGTTACATTGTACAAGTTATGCGAGATCATCGAAGTATCGTTTGGAATATAACAATGGGGCATCAACATTGATACCTTGGAAGGAGACAATGGGAAGCATAAAGGGCAGTATTAAGACACAAAGACATATGGTGTATATATTTCTGTGAGTAAATGTATGAGTGATGTGGAATTACGGGGGTTGAGAGATCAGAAGTGGATGTATGATGCATTGATGAACAGTGAGTGTGGACTCTATGTGTTTTGGCTCTTTCCGTAAATTGTTTCAAACAGATGGGTCTTCAATAACTTGCGGAAGGAAGCTTGTTCGTTAATCGTTCTTAAGTTGCGCGGCAGTGTATTCCAAAGATGCGTGCTCACGTGAGAAAAGGTTGACGCGTGCAGCGTCTTGTATTTCATGCCCTTGCAATTAGGGAAGTGGAGGTTGAGGTATGTTCGGGATGATCTTTTAGCATTTCTGGGTGGTAGGTCTATCAACTCGGACATGTAGGCTGGGGCTTCGCCATGAATTATCTTGTGGACTAATGTGCATACTTTAAAAGTGACGCGTTCCTTAAGTGGAAGCCAGTGTAGTTTCTCTCGTAGTGGTGTTGCCCTTTCATATTTTGGTTTTCCGAAGATGAGTCTGGCTGCTGTGTTCTGGGCTGTTTGAAGTTTCCTCAGTATTTGCTCTTTGCAGCCTGCGTATAGTGAGTTGCAGTAATCCAGATGGCTGAGGACGAGGGATTGCACTAGGTTGCGAAAGACGAATCTTGGGAAGAATGGTCTTATCCTCTTCAATTTCCACATGCAGTAGAACATCTTCTTAGTTGTGTTGTTTGCGTGGGTTTCGAGTGTTAGGTGGCGGTCGACAGTGACTCCAAGGATTTTTAGCGTTTCTGAGATTGGAAGGTTTAGGCTTGGTGTGTTTATCACATTGAACTCATTTGTGTTGTATTGGGAGGTGAGTATCAGGCATTGAGTTTTTTCTGCATTTAATTTCAGACGAAATGCATCTGCCCATGTGTTCATGATGTATAGACTTTGATTGATTTCGTTGGAGATTTCTTTGATGTCTTGTTTGAAAGGGATGTATATTGTCACATCATCGGCGTATATATATGGGTTGAGGCTATGGTTTGATAGGAGTTTTGCTAAAGGGATCATCATTAGGTTGAAGATAGTTGGTGAGAGAGGTGATCCTTGTGGAACTCCACATTCAGGTGTCCATGCCTTGGACGTGGTTGAATTTGATGTGTTGGCTTTGAGGTGGATGGCAGATTTGCAAAAAAGGATTACTGTAAGTGCCTTACTACGTAGTTTGCGGCAAATAGCAACAAGGCTTAGTAGTGCTGAGTTGAGGGAGTGTCAAGGACGAAGCATATATAGGGCATATACTTCATTGTCGAGACTGCATAAAATGGGCAGAGCAGAATCATCCACATGTAGTAGGTGTGACCCTCATTATAATTATTACCATGCAATGTGGGCCTTTACAGTGATCCATAGTTATTGGATGCAGATCGCAAAGTTCTTGGGGGACATCCTGAGTAGAACTGTGGTACTGACACCGGAGGCAGCCCTTTTGGGGAAGGATTTTTTGTTGGGAGATGGTACTGTCTATCATAACTTATTAATATATAAGGCATGTGTAATGGGGAAGAAATGTATCTTGGTAAATTGGACAAATTCTGAAGCACCGTCATTTTGGCAGTGGCGTAATAGGTGGCATGCTCTGCTAATGGTGGAGCTGCGAGATTGTTATTACAAACCTAAAATACAACGCAAATTCTACCAAGTGTGGGAGCCCTATATTAATAATCTGGCCCATAGGGCTCGTAGTTCCATTCTCAATCGACTGGGTAGGATATAAGAGCTGGAAGCTAGATGGCCTGCCCACTAGAGAAATACCTTATAATCTTAATTATGACAAGGTTGCAGTCGTCTGGAATGGGGGTTCAGGGGAGGGAGGGAGGGATAGGGTTAGGGGGGAGGGATAGGCGTTAGGGGGGTATTGATAGTTTTCATAGGGGGGATCACTTAGAGGGTTGGGATAGGGATAGAATTCTGGTTGCGTTAACTGTGTCAAAGGGAAATCGTGCCAAACGAATCTCATTGAATTCTTTGACTGGGTGACAGGAGAATTAAATCAAGGACGTGCTATGGACGTAATCTATTTAGATTTCAGCAAAGCTTTTGACATGGTTCCCCACAGGAGGCTCTTGAATAAACTGGATGGGCAGTTGTATACCAAGGTACTTAAATGTTGCACTCGCTTTTTTTAGTGGACAATTAATCTGAGCCCATTCCCTGTCCGAGATATGCAAAGTCTGAACCTCTGATTTATCTAAATTAATGCGAAAGCCGTAATGATTCCCAAATTCTGCAAATATCTCCAGAAGCGCTGCTAGGGAGGTCTGAGAATCTTGCAAGATCACCAATAAATCGTCCGCAAAGGCCGCTATTTTAAATTGTTCTCGTCCCTCTACCACTCCCCTCACCTCATCCATACCTATAACATCTCTAATCAGCGAGTCCATGACCAAGGCGAATAGAAGAGGTGATAGAGGACAGCCCTGTCGCGTGCCCCTTGCTATGGGGAAAGAGTCCGAAAAAATCCCATTAACAGCTACTTCTGCTATCGGATCTTTATATAAGGCTTGGATAGTTTCTTTAAAATAACCCCTTATCCAATAAACCTCCATTGTCGCAAACATGAACTTCCAATGAACGTGGTCAAATGCTTTTTCAGCATCGAAGCTCACCAGAAGCGAGGGCATCGACTTCCTCTGTATTTCTTCCAGCGCTATCAAGATCTTTCTCAGACTTTGTGCGACCGACCGCCCTCGCACAAATCCTACTTGAGGTGCCGCTACTAATGATGGTAGCACTCTAGCGAGTCTATTCGCTAATATTTTTTAGCAATCAGCTTTGCTTCAAACGGCAGCAAGGAGATGGGCCGATATGTCCGGGTCTCTGCCAGGTTTTAACAGGACAATTATCTGAGCCTTCCTTAAGGTTGTTGGCAGTTCCCCTTTCTGCACAATTGTATTGAAAACTTCAGTCAAACAGGACGCTATGTCATTAACCATCAGTTTATAAAACTCAGATGTGTACCCATCTATCCCTGGAGACTTGTGTAGTGGGCTATCTTTTATACACCACCGAACCTCATCTTCGGTAATCTCAGCATTGAGCATTTCTCGCTGTGCTCCCTTTATCTGGGGGATATCCTGACCTGCCAAATAGGACTCCGCTTCAAGTCCATCCTCAGCCGGCGATGAGTATAGCTTAGCATAGAAGTCGCAAAACACCTTATTAATATCTGCATTTTTGTGACAATAGGCACCCTGTTCATTTCGAAGCCTTTCTATCCACCTTCTGCCTCCCACTTACTGAACCATTCTTGCCAGCATCCTACCCTGTTTATTAGCATGTTTATAGAGCTGGTAGCGAAAATATGTCACTGATTTTTGTGTTTTAGCCTGGATCATTTGATTTAACTCCACTTGTGAAGCCAGCAGCCTATTTTTATTCCCCACCGTCAGCTGACATCCGTAGACCTGCCTATCCCTTCTCACTCGTAACTCTAGCCGGACCAATTCTGCATCTTTCGCCCTCTTTTTATGTACAGAATACGAAATAATGTTTCCCTTCAAGACAGCCTTCGCTGCTTTCCAAAAAAGAACCGGATCACTGTGATAACTATCTTGATTGAATTCCACATATTCCCCCCATTTTGCTTGTATAAACAGATGAAAATTGGGATCATAATATAACTCTTTAGGAAATTTCCACCGAAACTCTCCCTTTTCCTCTGTACTCCAGTCCATAACGACACAAATCATAGCATGGTCAGACACTGCGCTGGCGCCTATCTCTGCTTTTAGCAAACAAGAGACAATAGTACTGGATAGTAATAGATAGTCTATACGCGATTGCGTACCATGCGCTCTAGATAAATGAGTAAAGTCTTGTTTATTAGGATGCAGCAGGCGCCAAGAATCTACTAGTTTTAGTGCAGAGCACATCCATGGTATTTTATTTATTTTATTTTTGTTACATTTGTACCCTGCACTTTCCCACTCATGGCAGACTCAATGCTGCAGGCAATGGAGGGTTAAGTGACTTGCCCAGAGTCACAAGGAGCTGCCTGTGCCAGGAATCAAACTCAGTTCCTCAGGACCAAAGTCCACCACCCTAACCACTAGGCCACTCCTCTAGAGTGGTTCACTGGAGTCACCCTCAAGGGTCCAGTACTGTCCATCAAAGGGTCTGATACCAAGTTGAAATCCCCTCCTATTATTATAGGGATCTGATCAAATGCATTTACCTGTTTAATAATTTCCTTTAAAAACTTTTTGTCATATTGGTTGGGCGCATACAGGTTTACCAGCAGTAACGGTTTATTGTTCAAAGTTATATGTTGTATTATGTATCGACCCTTGAGGTCTATAACTCTGGTATTGAACGTGTATTGAGTCCCTTTTCGGAACAATATTGCTACACCTGCTTTCTTGTGTTGTGCAGGACTCTCCACCACTTCTTTCACCCACCACTTACTTAGTTTCTGATGTTCAGCCCTATCTAAATGTGTTCTTGCAACATGACAATGTTAGCTTTTTGTCTGTTCAGAGCCTGTAAGAGCTTGGCACGTTTAATTGGCGAGGAGATACCTCCTACATTCCACGAAATAATTTTAACCAGTATGTAGGCCCGTCATGGCCAGTTTATGTTGTCTAGTGATGTCACTTTTCCAGTAGGAGGGATGTACCAGTTCATCCCTCCTCTGATCTCTACCATAGATCTCCGCATTTCCTCCCATGTCCTCTCAGATCCGTTTACCCTGTTGTCTGGAATGCCCCCAGCCCTCCCCTTCCTATCCAAACCCCCCCTCCCACCCCACTTCCTACCCTTCCCTAACCCAACTCCATCTCTTCCCCATTTACCCCCAGGAACTCGTATTCTAGCTCATCACGTATAGGCACCACACTTCCTCCCCCCAAATACTTTAAACCTTAAGCCGTCCAAGACCAGTCCTACTGCCCCCTGAGCTCCCAGAGATTATACTGTAGATCGTTAACCCTGTCTGATGTCATTAGAACTTCTACATGTCGCATCTCACAGTGTCTTGGGCTAAGTGCTATGTCTAGGGGTTAGGTCATAACACCATCTTATAACGGTATACAAAAAAAACCACCTCTTCTGCCTCCTTATACCATTATAATATCTCAGATATCAGTCAGTTTTATCAAATTGCATAGTGTCCTTTACAAGTTATAGCATTAACCCCATCAACATTAACATACCAATCCCCAACCCGTTAACAGAAAGCCCCTAACCTTTATGTTAAACCTCCACACCTGAATGTGTCAATAAACAGTACCACTATCTTATAACGGTATACAAAAAAAAAAAATCACCCCTTCTGCCTCCTTATACCGTTATAATATCTCAGATATCAGTCAGTTTTATCAAATTGCATAGTGTCCTTTACAAGTTATAGCGTGAACCCCATCCACATTAACATAACAATCCCCAACCCGTTAACAGAAAGCCCCCAACCTTTATGTTAAACCGCCACACCTGAAGGTGTCATTAAACAGTACAGAATAGCAGGGTGTATCCAGTTATATCACCTTCATCTCCTCAGGAGCCCCTGATTCGTAGCTGTTGTGCAATTGCCAATAAGCCACAAGTCTGGATCAAGAGGCCAGTATTATACAGTTTACTTTGCTGGCTCATGACCCCATTGTTTAACATCGGTCCCCTTAGGTTTCCTACTAGATTATACCCATCCCCGGAGGATTTTCCCAGGAACGTAAACATTCAATTCCTTTGCGCTCCAGCGCTAATCTGAACCAAACCTTAACATATCCGATTCCAATCCCGTTGCATTTCAGTCTCTGTCCATCTTCTCTTATTATAAACGATTCGCCTGCATTCCCATCTTGTCCTCACTCCGCTGCTTTTGGTGGTAAGGTTTGGTGGAATTCTTTAGCTGCTTCCACCGTCTCCAAGGTTTTTTCTTTTCCATCTTGAAAGACTTTGAGTTTGGCGGGGTATAATAATGCAAATTTATGCTTCCGATCATAAAGCTCCGCGCAAATAGGTGCAAAGGACCTTCGGGCTGCCGCCACTTTCAACGAGTAATCCTGGAAACACATTATTCGTTTACCCTCGTGTTGCAGCTGTTTTCCAGATCGGAGTGCTTTCATTATCGCCTGCTTGTGGCCATATTGAAGGATTCGCATGACCACCGCCCTCGGTCGGTCTCCTGCCGCTCTTCTGGGCCCTACCCGATGGGCCCTCTCAATCCACAAAGGTTCCTTCAAATTATTAAGCTGCAATTCTTTAGGGAGCCATTGTTCTAGATAATCAACAAGATCAGGGTCCTTAAGGTGTTCCGGAAGCCCAATAAGCCGTAAGTTGTTTTGTCTCAATCTATTCTCGAGGTCTTCTATCTTTTGCTCCAAGGCACTCACGGAAGCCCGCATGGTCTCAGATGGCCCCTCCGCTTCCTTCATCCGATCCTCAATATCGCTGATCCGCTGCTGCATATGATCGAGATGAAATCCATCAAGCCTTTCGTGCGCTTCCTCTGCTCTGTCAAACAAAGCCTGCAGCTTCTTAACCAAGGCAGCCTCCACCGCCGCTGTGACTTCTGCCATTATTTAAGCCATCCATGCGGAACATAAAGAAGGGCTTAACTGTCCTGCTACATCCGCCATCTTAGGTTCGGCTCCCTTACTCTTCTCCTTTTCTTTTTTCTAGGCTTTTGTTGTCAACTCGCCACTTTCGAACACTATGCGTTGTGTCCTATTACAGCCCCCTGCTCAAGTAGTCCACCACGTTTCTCTGGCGTTTTTCCACTTCGTTTCAGCTTAATTTAGCAAGATTTTAGGGAGGAAGTGTGGGAGCTCCGCTCTCCAGCGTCTTCACTCCACCATGGCACCACGTGACCCCCCTACCATGCTCAATTTTAAGGATAAATTGCATATCACTAACAGTAGCTCCGCAAGTTGATTTTTCATTTCTATCAGTACTCTAGGATGAATACCACCCGGTCCAGGAGATTTGCTACTCTTCAGTTTGCCGAACTGCCTCATTACATCCTCCAGGTTTACCATGAATTCAGTAAGTTTCTCCGACTCGTCCGCTTGAAATACCATTTCCGACACCGGTATCCCACCCAAATCTTCCTGAGATGAAAAATACACGGAGATTTCTAATGCTTTATTAGGTCTGAACTCTTCTGTTAGTATCAAACTTCATCTTTACCATAGGAACAGTGAACATAAAAACAAGCTGGTCGATATTCAAAATGATTAAATTGCTTGTTCAGGGCTATCCACTAATTTTCAGCAGCACTTAACCGGTTATAGCCGCTAAAAATTAGCAGTTAGTGCCTAAATGAAAACCAGCTATCTTGGGGGTGTTACAGGGGCAGAGTCAGAACTTGGCTAGTTAAGTGCCAATATTGAGTCCTATGTTTATGCAGCAACCCATGGACGGTTAAGTGCTGAATATCGACAACTGGCTATGTGCTAGCTGGATTTGCATAAACCGAATATATTCAGTGCTGAAGCCTAGAATGACTCGGCATATCCGGGAATGACGCTGGCGATGGTCAGCAAGATGCTCACCACTGCCGGCTAAATATTTTCCCCAAGGTGATAACTTGCAACACTCTTGAACAGGATAAACCAAGTGGATCAATGCAATTAGTTATTCCTTTCTCCAGCTTGCCCTTTACTTATGCTTTATAGTTTAATTTGGATCACAGCTGGAGCTTACGCTTCGCTTCCAATGATTTCTGTCATGGATTGATGACTTCAGTTCACTATTGTGCTGGATTTCCAGGTGGTAGGGAAAACTCAATATTTTGCAAGCAGCTCTCAGAGAAGACTGTTTTCTGTTGAACCAGATGGAAATGGTTCAAACCAAATAGTGAACAATCTGCACATCCCTATTTGTGAAGGTTTTAACTATTAATCATTTGTATAATGCAGATGTACACAATGCTGTGCTTAGACACATAGATGTAAGAGACAGTCCCTGCTCTCTGGAGGTGATAGTCTATTGTGGACCTGTTCTTTCAGGACATTGCTTATCTTGCAGGTGTCACTTTGTTTCATTGGCCTACTAGAAGAGCCTTTGTATGGGGCAGGATTAATTAACTGGTGGACCTTAACGAAATAAACATTGCACTCCCCCTTGAAATTTAAATATCAGTTTAAAATCCAACAAATGGGGGTCCCCCTTGCTTCTGACAGCAAAAAAGAAGCAGCAAGTAAGAAGCACTCCTCAATAAAAACATAAGAATAGCCATACAGGGTCAGACCAATGGTCCATCTAGCCCAATATCCTGCTTAACAGTGGCCAGTCCAGGTCACAAGTACCTGGCAGAAACCCAAATAGTAGTAACATTCCATACTACTAATCCTGGGGCAAGCAGTGCCTTCCCCAATATCTGTCTCAATAGCAGACTATGGACTTTCATCCAGGAGCTCGTCCAAACTTGTCACTTAACCCTCCATTACCCCAGGTACAAAATAAGCACCTTTATATATATATGTACACCACTTTGAATGTAGTTGCAAAATACCACAGAAAGGCGGTATATCAAGTCCCCGTGAAAATGATCAGGCCCCCCCCCCCCCCCCCCCCCCCCCGGTGACAATGATCGCTCACCACTTGCCACACTGACAGGAATTGTCAGCAATATTCTTAGAAACAAATTGCTATACATTGCAAAATAAGATAGCAGATGTAAATTCTCAAAGTGGACATATTCCAAACCCTAAAATGAAAATAAAATGATTTCTTTCTACCTTTGTTGTCTGGTGACTTTCTTTTTCCGATCATGCTGGCCCAGTATCTGAGTCTGCTGTTATCTGTCCTCTTAACTCCATTTCCAGGGCTTCCTTTCCATTTATTTCTTTACTTTCCTCCTTTCTTCTTCATTTCTTGCTCTATATCCATTTCCAGCAATTTCTTCTCTCTCCCTGGGCCCTGTCCTCCCATCCATGTCCATCCTTGTCCCTCTCTGCCCTTCCCTCCTCCATCCATAGCCAGCAATCCTCCTCTCCCCCTCCCCTCCATTTCCAGCAATTTGTCCTCTCCCTGGGCCCCCATGTCCATCCTTGTCCCTCTCTGCCCTTCCCTCCTCCATCCATAGCCAGCAATCCTCCTCCCCTCCCCTCCATTTCCAGCAATTTGTCCTCTCCCTGGGCCCCCATGTCCATCCTTGTCCCTCTCTGCCCTTCCCTCCTCCATCCATATCCAGCAATCCTCCTCCCCTCCCCTCCATTTCCAGCAATTTGTCCTCTCCCTGGGCCCCCATGTCCATCCTTGTCCCTCTCTGCCCTTCCCTGCTGCATCCATAGCTAGCAATCCTCCTCTTTCCCCTCCCCTTCCAACAATTTGTCCTCTCCCTGGGCCCTGCTGCTGCCCTCCCATCCATGCCTCTCTGCCCTCCCATCCATGCCCTCCCATCCATGCCTGTCTCTCTGTCCTCCCATCCATGCCTCTCTGCTCTTTCCTCCGCGCCCTGGGGCCTTTAAATCTTTTACTTCCGGTCGCAGCAGCGTCAGTGAAAGCGGAGCGCTGCCGATGTCTCCCTTCCCTTCGCGCTCTTGGTTCCCTCAGTGTCCGCCTTCTTCTGACGTCAGAAGAAGGCGGGACACTGAGGGGCTCATTTTCAAAGCACTTAGCCTCCCAAAGTTCCATAGAAACCTATGGAACTTAGCCTCCCAAAGTGCTTTGAAAATATGCCTCTATGGGAACCAATGAGTGCAAGGGAAGGGAGACGTCGGCAGCGCTTTCACTGACGCTGCTGCGACCGAGGTAAAAGATTTAAAGTCCTCGGGGGCGAGGGTAAGCACCGCGGCGGCACCCTCCAGAGGTGGGCGCCCCCCTGCGGTGCTTACCGCATCAGCACGGCCCTGCCATTTCCCTTTCCCAAATATGCAAACCAGTGTTAGCACATCCTCCTGCAATGAGTTCCAGGCCCCCCCTCCTCCTACACACAACACTCACTGGAGAGAATTGAACAGAGGGAGGGAGAATAGACAAATAGACTGACTTCTGCAGGTAGTGGTGACTCTGGTCTCTCGTCTCCAACTCTTTTTTTTCTGCCAGCAGCTGACTTACATGGGTATGCAAAAATATACTTTGGGAGCACCGAATGAGCACATTTCAGAGGATTCCTCATAAATCCTTAGGGCCTAGGCACATGCTTGGTTTACCTATGCTTTCTAACTGCCCTGCAGTTATGTCAAAGCTGGCTGTATTCTGGGCCCTATTTACCCAACTGTGTTAAATGGCTCATCTAGGAGATACTTAAAACATAAAGAAACTTAGCAGGAATAGCCTTAGTGGTGACACAAAACTTAAAATTTTTTTTTACTACTTGTGTTTTCTTTGTTGTACAGAAAACATTCTGGGCACTTGTAACACCACGGTCTTGGTCCTGCTACCTGCAACAGTGAACAACCATAATTTCAAAGTGTTATATTTATGAACATGGCAAATCAATCCTATCCTGCTACACCTTGTTGGAGCTTCAGTGAATAATTCATCAGATCTGAAAACCTACTTCTGATGTCAATGATCCACCAAATCATTGACTTTTTTTTTTTTTTTTTTTTAATCTCTGCCTCCAAATCTGTAGAGCTTCCTCAGTCAACTATGTAGTTTAGTTTTCTCAGAAGATGATGTTCATCTCTAGCACTGGATGGCTCAGGAGCAGGGGCGTAGCTAGGTGGGGCCACGTGGGCATGGGCCCCCACAGATTTAGATCTGGCCCCTGGTTTTGCTGGCGGGGTCTCCAACCCCCCACCAGCCGAAGCCTTCTTCAGCGCATGTCTCCGGCGTGTTCGCTGATCTGTGCTGCACTTCTTGAGTCCTGATGTCCTGCACGTTCCTTAAAGTGAAATTGAGCATACTCAGTTTCATTTAAAGGAACGTGCAGGCGCGCCGCATTCGCTGATCTATGCTTTCTTCCTCCTGACGCAGTGAAAGTGGAGCGCCTGCACGTTCCTTTAAGTGAAACTGAGCATACTCTGGAGCCCCCTCCCGCCGAGTTCTGACTACACCCCTGCTCAGGGGATGAACACAGGGATACGGAGCCTCTCACCTCTATGACTGGATGATTCAGGGGATGGACACAGAGATATGGAGCTTCTCACCTCTAGGACTGGATGACTCAGGGCATGGACACAGGGATACACAGCCTCTCACCTCTACGACTGGATGATTCAGGGGATGGACACAGAGATATATGGAGCTTCCCACCTCTAGGTCTGGATGACTCGGCATGGACACAGAGATACAGTGCCTCTCACTTCTAGGACTGTCCTAACTTTATGCAGCCAATTAATCAGATTCCAGTCTGAAATCAACCAGTACAGGGCTAACTTCCCAATCAGCAGACATACCTGGATATTCAATGCCAGAAGTCATGCATGACCTGGCACTGAATATCCAGAGTTTGCTCAACCTGTGGCTGGGAATGACTTGCAAGCCGCATAGTACCATGGACAGAATATTTCCCTCAAAGAGGCATTTCTAAATAAAACTAAAGAACATTTGTAAACAGTGTGTGTGAGGGAAGCTTGCAATTCTGCTTCCGCTGTTATACCTGTTCTGTGATGGGGCAGTGTGTGCATGCGTGGGGAAGGGGAGGAGGGAAGCTTGCACTGTTATTGCCCAAGCCATTACTGTGCTGAGTAAGTTTTAGCCCTTTAAATGTACTCATATAGTGGCCCTTTTACAGAGCGGTGGTAAGCCCAACGCAGGCTTACCACTGTCTCTTTTGGGACTACTGCCAGCCCAACGCAGCCGCTGGCAATAGTGCCGAGTGCATGCTGTTTCTGGGGGAGAAAGAAAACCCCCAGAAATGGCTTGTGTGGTGATAACCTGGCAGTAATCGGGTATCGCCGTGCACTGCCCGGTTACCACCGGGTTAGCGCGGGAACCCTTATCACCACCTCAATGGGTGGCGGTAATGGCTCCCTGTCACACGAATATGCGGTAAGAGTTCTCTTACCGCATGGCCATGTGTGCCTCGGGTCTTTTTTCCCACTGCGGTAAAAAGGGCCCTGGTGCGCAGGAAAAACAGCTCCCACTGCCAGTGCAGGGCCCTTTTTCCCACAGCTTGGTAAAAGAAGTCCATAATCTTTCTTGATCAATAACATTTTTTAAAAGGCAACCTTTATGACTTACCAAGTATTCTAATATATTTTGCCAGTCTGAAAATCCTTACCAAACTTAGGACACACATGAATTGACATGTTGAATAATGTGCTCTTAACCTAGTGAGGTTAAAATTCAGCCAGGTGGCCAGTGCTTGACTGTAAACAGATAAGCTGTAATGCAAAGTTGTGTGTGTATTTATAGAGGTATAATTTTTCCACTCAAAGGGTCCTATTTACTAAGCCAAGCTGTAGGCGCGCTAACTTTTTAGCGCTCGCTAACAACAGAGCCACCCATTATATTACTATGGGTGTTTCTAGCATTTGCACATGCTAATTTTTAGCGTGCACTAAAAAGTTTGTGCGCCTACAGCGTGACTTATTAAACATAGCTCAGAGTTATTTCCGCATTCCAACTCGAATGCATAAGTTAAATGGAGAGCAGCTGAATATTTCTATTCTCTGTAGAACTTTTAGCCCACCCTTGGCTTCTGCACCATCCCTGTCCCACTCTAAAATGCTCTAAATTCCACCCACTTTAAAGTGTATACTAGTCAATATTCAGCCAGTGGTGGTCAGAAGTTTTTTAAACACTGACCACTGCAGGGAGAACAAAAGCTTGATATTTAATGCGTAATTGCAGGAGGAATTCCACGTGAGGATCCAATGGTCTATTTGGTTTCTCTATTGATAGGCCTTCCTAAGTTTCAGAACTTTAATTTTAATTTTGGTGTGTAGAATGAGTGGAGTATCAATGGTGTTTAATATTCTATTTTAGATGTGTTTTGTGATGTGTATTAATTATTGTATACTGATTTGTAATTGTTAATAAAGATTTCTTTGAAGATTGTATTAATATTTATATTTTCCTGATTTTTTAGTAATGCCTATGATGTATACCAGGGAGGGATGCTGAGAGGGGCTAGATGCCAGTCTTAAATGCTGAGCTAAAGGGGGGGGGGGGGGGTTGGAAGGGCCCATCCGAGTTAACTGTGGGCCCATCCAAAATAGTAGGTCTGGCTATTCCACTGCCCCTAGCTATATGCTTCTGCTTATTGATTTGTCAGATAGAAACTCAAGACCACAATCTAGAGAATTTTTAAGCTTGTATTATCCAAACTCTAGGAAGATTATTTACAAGCAGATAATTTAGATGACATTTTCGATGACATTTTCACATCAGGCTGCAAATAGATGGAATGAGTTACCCCAAATGATAAGATAACAGAAAATTATAGTAAATTTCAGAAACTGTTGAAAACATTTATTTAGGAACTACGTGGATGTTAAATAATTTAACTTGGTTTATTACAGTCAAATTTGTAACTTCCTGGGAATGCCCAGCTTCTCAGCCTTTTAGACACACTGAACTTAAGAGGTAAGTGTAGGATGTAAACGTTGTAATGTAATGTAAAAATTGCTTTGAATATCAGGCCCACAGTTGTGGTCATGTGAATGACTTATATGGCCAAAAGTTGGCAATTTAAAAAAACAAAAGCACACACACAAAGCAAAGCCAGAATGCATAAAAATAAGATACAGTAATAACATTTATGATGTGAAATGGGATAAACCATAATAAATGGATTAAAATAATCAAGCATACAGTTGGATCTCAAAAATGTTTTGGGTGTGGGATAAGAGCTGTGGCTCAGTGGTAGTGCTGCTTATAGCCATGTGAATTTTCTAGGTTTGATTTCTGGACCTGAACTGAGGATGCTGCAGAGAATGTGCTTATAGCTTCTGGCATGGAGAGAAACCTCAGCAATTGTTCAGTGGTGACTGTGAGGGAGTGTACAGGAAGATGCCAGTCTCTCTTAATAACACTCCCTAATAGGATTACCTTAAGAAGCTACAGACTGCAGTAGGGAGGCAGGGAATGTGCTTGTGTGACCCCAGGCTGAAGACTGCAGCTTCAATTTGGTTTATAAGGTGAGAGAGGGTCGGAATATAAAATGGGGCAAGAAACCTCCCCCAGGAGTTTTGGGGTGATAAAGGGAGTATCATTTAGTTGCAATAAGCACAGGAGGGCAGAATTTACAAACCCCTGCAATCTAATGTGATCCTTCACTTGGTAACTAGGTAGTTGCTATACTCTTGGTGTTCACACCCAGTACTTGAAGGCTGCCAATGGGTCAGGTTTTCAGGATATCCTTAATAAATATGCACCTTTCAAAAATGGCCTAAAAAGTCAATTTGATAAACCTGACTATTTCTTTAATTTAAATATCACTGCTACCAAAATAATAATTGTATTCTAAATTTACATACATGTGATGGCTTAACATTTTTTAATTTTAGTTTTTATATATAACTAGTAAACAAAGGCCCGTTTCTGAGCGCAATGAAACGGGGGCTAGCAAGGGTGTCATGGCTGCATGGCTCATCGCGGTTTTACGTGGTTTGTGGCGTGCACCGCTGCTGTTTCCGTTGTAGCTCTGTGTGGGTGGCGGTTTTCGTGCCCCGCCCTCGACGTCATCGCGTTTTGACGCGAGGGCGGAGCAGAGCTACAGTGTGGAAATCCGGAGTTTGTGGCCTGAGTAGATCGTTGGAGGTGAGAATCTGCTCCGCCCTCAACGTCATAACGTTTGACGCGAGGGCGGGGCCCAGAGACTGTGATTTTCGTGGCTTCAGAGCTTCGAACATACGAACCTTGGCTTCAGTGACGTCAGCAGACAATAGAACGTTGAGGGTGACTTTTATATATATAGATAATGCTGGTGCTCAGTGAGAGGGGTGCTATCCAGTCTTTGCAATGAGTAATTATCTCCCATTTAGTGAAATGTCATATGTGTGTGCTCAATGCAAAGAGCTCCTAGCTCTCGTAGAACAAATCCGTTCTCTTGAGGCTAGAGTAGCAGACTTGGAGGAGCTGAGGGAGACAGAGAGGTACATAGAGGAAGCCTACAGGGATGTTATAGAGAAGTCCCACCTCCAATCTGATAGCCCCTGTGCTGCCTTGGAGGAGGGAGGCCTTCTAAAAGGAGAGCATCACCCTGGTGAGGCTGGAAATAATCCTGTAGACAGGACCAGCACACTAGGGAATGCAATATCATCTCGCACCAAGGATGTGTCTCCAGGAGCTACTGCCCAAGTGGGAAGGGTTAGGACAGCTGTTGTAGTTGGTAATTCGATTATTAGGCATGTAGATAGCTGGGTGGCTGATGGACATGAGGATCGCCTGGTCACTTGCCTGCCTGATGCGAAGGTGGCAGACTTCACGCATCACCTAGATAGGATTTTAGATAGTGCTGGGGAGGAGCTGGCTGTCTTGGTACATATGGGTATCAGTGACATAGGAAAATTGGGAGAGAGGTTCTGGAAGCCAAATTTAGGTAGAAAGCTGAAATCCAGAACCTCTAGGATAGCATTTTCTGAAGTGCTACTGGTTCCACGCGCAGGGCCCAAGAGATAGGCAGAGCTCCGGAGTCTGAAGGCGTGGATGAGATGATGGTGCGGGGAGGAGGGTTATAGATTTGTAAGAAACTGGGCAACATTCTGGGGAAGGGGGAGCATATTCTGAAAGGATGGGCTCCACCTCAACCAAGGTGAGACCAGATTGCTGGCATCGGCATTTAAAAAGGAGATTGAGCAGCTTTTAAACTAGGACCTGGGGGAAGGCCGACAGTCGTTCAAAAACGCATGGTTTGGAATAAGGTATCTTTCAAAGATATCACCAAAACATGGAAGATAGGGTATCCTGATAGCGAGGTTGCAAAATAGACCATAGTAAATCAGGTGTCCTTAAATAAAAATAAAAATCAGACAAAAGATTGCAAATTAATACGGTCAAGTACTGAGCATGATGTAAATAGGAACAACAGACATAGTTTGAAATGTCTATATGCGAATGCCAGAAGCCTAAGAAATAAGATGGGAGAATTAGAATGTATTGCACTAAATGAAAAATTAGATATACTAGGCATCTCTGAGACCTGGTGGAAGGAGGATAACCAGTGGGACACAGTCATACCGGGGTACAAATTATATCATAGTGATAGGGTGGATCGAATTGGTGGAGGGGTAGCATTGTATGTTAGAGTGCCTTGAATCAAATAGATTGAAAATGCTGCAGGAAATAAAACACATCTTGGAATCCTTATGGATTGAAATTCCATGTGTAAAGGGGAAAAGGATAATGATAGGAGTGTACTACCGTCCACCTGGCCAGGATGAACAGATGGAGAAATGTTATCAAAAATTAGGGAGGCTAATAAACTGGGCCAACACGATAATAATGGGTGATTTCAATTACCCCAATATTGACTGGGTAAATCAGGGCAAGCTAGGGAGGTAAAATTCCTTGATGAAATCAAGGACAGCTTTATGGAGCAGCTGGTACAGAAGCTGACAAGAGAAGGAAAAATTCTAGACCTAGTCCTTGTCACGGTCACAGGCTTTAAAAAAACAGTCACAAACTTTGAAACAACGTGAGCCCTTGGCCTGCTGTCGTTGAGCAGCAGCAGGAGGTAACACTCCCCCCCCCCCCCAACAGGGCTGGACAGGATTCAGGATGCACTTGGCTTGGCTGGAATCGGATTCGGGAACGGACTTGGCTTGGCTGGAATCAAATGCTGGAATGGACTTGGCTTGGCAGGAACAGGATTCAAGATACTCAAGCAGGATTCAGGATTTTCAAACAAGCTTGGCAGGATACAGGATACTCAAGCAGTATTCAGGATTTCAAACAAGCTTGGCAAGAACAGAAGCTGAAAGCAAACAGGGCAGAGACAAGCAGGAAGGGGACTGGAGCTGAAGACAAACAGGGTAGATACAAGCAGGAGGGAAACTGAAGCTAAAGACAAACGGCAGACACAAGCAGGATACAAGCTGACCCGCACAGACAAACAACAGAACTAAGGCTGAAGCTAAGATAGAGGGGACTAGAACAAGCAAGGCAGACTAGGCAGGACACAAAGCTGACCCATACAGACAACCAACAGAACTATGGCTGAAGCTAAGGTAGAGAGGACTAGAACAAGCAAGGCAGACTAGGCAGGACACAAACTGACCCACACAGAAAAACAACAGAACTATGGCTGAAGGCTGAACCTAGCACACAAACAGACCGAGATGAACAGAAGCAGAAGTGCACACAGGCACCCTAAACAAGGAATCAAGACAGAAGTGCCCACAGGCACACAGACAATGAACAAAGCAACAAGAAATCAAGGCAGAAGTGCCCACAGGCACACAGACTAGAACAAGGCAGAAGTGCAACACTGCACACGGACTAACCTGGAGACCTTTGGTGTTGCAAAGGCACTGACTGAAAGTGCACCACTTCCTTATAAACAGGACGGAGGCAGGAAATACACACTGAACCCCAAAATGAGGCTTGAAACACAGAGGAAGTGGAAACCCTACAGGACAGAGGCAGGAAATACACAGAACCCAAAGTGAGGCTTGAAACACAGAGGAAGTGGAAACCCTACAGGACAGAGGCAGGAAATACACAGAACCCAAAGTGAGGCTTGAAACACACAGGAAAGAAACAACCATGCAGACAGTAACCAGCTCAGCAGTTGACCATCGGAAATAAGGTGAGTTAGAGAGGGATCACGACCACAGTCGTGACAGTACCTCCCCCTCAAGGCTCCCATGGTCCTCACGGGAAATTCAGGTTTCCAAGGGTAACTGTGGTGAAACCTACTCATGGGTTTCAAAACATGAACATGGATTACTAGGCTGGAAGTAACAAGCAAATCTGGAACTTGAGGACAGAAACTTGAACTAGAATCAGGAGCTGAATCGGGACTAGAACCCGGACTGGAATCAGAGTCTTGACTGGAACTGAAACTCTGAACAGGAGCTGGACCAGGACTGGGACCTGGACTGGCATAGGAGTTGAACCGGGACTGGAACCCAGCTGGAATCAGACTTGACTGGAACTGGAACTCTGAACTGGAGCTGGACCGGGACTGGGACTGGGACCCGGACTGGCAACAGAAGCTGAACCAGGACTGGAACCCGGACTGGAAGCAGAGTCTTGACGGGAACTCTGAACTGGACTGGGACTGGGACCCGGACTACTACTACTACTACTTAACATTTCTAAAGCGCTACTAGGGTTACGCAGCGCTGTACAATTTAACATAAAAGGACAGGCCCTGCTCAAAGAGCTTACAATCTAAAGGACAAGTGAGTAGTCAATTCGATAGGGGCAGTCAAATTGGGGCAGTCTGGATATCCTGAAGGTAAGAGTTAGGTGCCAAAGGCAGCATTGAAGAGGTGGGCTTTAAGCAGAGACTTGAAGATGGGCAGGGAGGGGGCTTGACGTAAGGGCTCAGGAAGGTTGTTCCAGGCATAGGGTGAGGCGAGGCAGAATTGGCGAAGCCTGGAGTTGGCAGTAGTGGAGAAGGGTACTGAGAGGAGGGATTTGTCCTGTGAACGGAGATTTCGGGTGGGAACATAAGGGGAGATGAGGGTAGAGAGCTAGTGAGAGGCAGCAGATTGAGTACATTTGTAGGTAAGAAGGAGAAGCTTGAACTGAATGCGGTATCGGATTGGAAGCCAGTGGAGTGACCTGAGAAGAGGGGTGATATAAGTATATTGGTTCTGGCGGAATATAAGACGTGCAGCAGAGTTCTGAACAGATTGAAGGGGGGATAGATGGCTAAGTGGGAGTCCGGTGAGGAGTAAGTTGCAGTAGTCAAGGCGAGAGGTAATGAGAGCGTGGACGAGAGTTCGGGTGGTGTGTTCAGAGAGGAAAGGGCGAATTTTGCTGATGTTGAAGAGGAAGAAGCAACAGGTCTTGGCTATCTGCTGGATGTGTGCCGAGAAGGAGAGGGAGGAGTCGAAGATGACTCCGAGGTTGCGGGCAGATGAGACGGGGAGGATGAGGGTGTTATCAACTAAGATAGAGAGTGGAGGAAGAGGAGAAGTGGGTTTTGGTGGAAAGACGATGAGCTTGGTCTTGGACATGTTCAGTTTCAGGTGGTGGTTGGACATCCATGTAGCAATGTCGGTTAAGCAGGCCGATACCTTTGCCTGAGTCTCCGCGGTGATGTCTGGTGTGGAGAGATACAGCTGGGTGTCGTCCGCTTAGAGATGATACTGGAAGCCATGAGATGAGATGAGGGAGCCCAGGGAAGAGGTGTAGATTGAGAAGAGAAGGGGTCCAAGGACAGATCCCTGGGGAACACCAACAGATAGCGGGATGGGGGTGGAGGAAGATCCATGAGAGTGAACTCTGAAGGTGCGGTGGGAGAGATAGGAGGAGAACCAGGAGAGGACAGATCCCTGGAACCCAAATGAGGACAGTGTGGCAAGGAGTAGATCATGATTGACAGTGTCAAAAGCGGCAGATAGATCGAGGAGGATGAGAATGGAGTAGTGGCCTCTGGATTTGGCAAGGAACAGGTCATTACAGACTTTAGAGAGTGCTGTTTCTGTCGAGTGTAGAGGGCGAAAACCGGATTGAAGTGGATCGAGGATGGCATGAGAGAAGAGAAAATCAAGGCAGCGGCTGTGAATGGCACGCTCAAGTATTTTGGAGAGGAAGGGTAGGAGGGAGATGGGGTGGTAGTTGGAGGGACAGGTAGGATCAAGTGATGGTTTTTTGAGGAGAGGTGTGACTACGGCGTGCTTGAAGGTGTCAGGGACAATTGCAGTGGAGAGAGAGAGGTTGAGGATATGACATATGGAGGGGGTGACAGTATGAGAGATGGTGTTAAGTAATTTGGTGGGGATGGGATCAGAGGAACAGGTGGTACTTTTCGAGGAGGAAAGAAGGCGAGCGGTTTCCTCCTCGGTGATGTCAGGAAAGGAGGAGAAAGAGACCTGGGTTGGTTGGTCGAGGGTTGAAGGGTGAAAAGGAGGAGATGGTTTGGTAGTGAACTCAAGGTTGATCTTTTGCATCTTGTCGCGGAAGTAATCGGCCAGTGATTGAGGAGAGAGTGAGGGGGGGTAGGAGCGGAGGGCACTTTGAGGAGGGAGTTAAGGGTGGCGAAGAGACGACGGGGGTTGGAGCTGAGAGAATTGGTCAGTTGGGTGTAATAGTCGTGTTTGGCAAGGAATAGGGAGGAGTGGAAGGAGGATAGCATGAATTTGTAGTGAAGGAAATCTGAATGGGTGCGAGATTTCCTCCAGAGGCGTTCGGCAGATCGGGCGCAGGAACGAAGGTAGCGGATGCAAGGGGTCAGCCAAGGCTGGGGATTAGTACGCTTTGTGGGACGGGAGGTGGATGGAGCGAGGGTGTCCAGACCAGAGGAGAGAGTGGCATTGTATGCGGAGACAGCCTTGTCGACAGACTCGGAGGACAAGATGAAGGGGAGGAGATTGGAGATACAAGAGGATAAGGTGGGAGGGTCAATAGCCTGGAGATTCCTGGAGGTAGTGATTAGAGTTGGACGGGGCTGAGGTGGGGGGTGAAGAAGTGTGAAGGTAATCAGGTGATGATCCGAGATAGGAAGAGCTGAAGTGTGGAAATTGGAGGGGGAGCCGGAGGAGGAGAGGACGAGGTCAAGACAATGGCCGTCTCGGTGAGTCGAGGCGGTGGAGCATAGCTGGAGGTTGAAGGCGGATGTTAGAGTGAGGAACTGAGACGCGTGAGGGTCTGGCATCAGGAGCTGAACCGGGACTGGAACCCGCACTGGAATCAGGAACCGAACCTGGACTGGGACCCGGACTGGGATCAGGAATTTGACTGTAACTGGAACTCAGACTGTATCAGTGGCGTTAAAATCGGTCAACAAAACATTAAATTAGCTGCGTATGCAGATGATGTCCTACTATTCACCTCTCCTACATCAATTCCTCACATATTGTGTTTAATATCTAAATATGCCAAAATATCGGGTTATAAATTAAATACCACAAAAACGGAACTTTTGCCCATAAATTGTGTTCATCTGAAACATATTATTCAACAATATAATTTTCAATGGAATGATAATCAAATTAAGTATTTGGGAGTTTTATTTGGCCCCACTATTGAGGACACTATTAAATATAACTCTGAAAATATAATTAAAATTACTGAATTACTAACTCAAAAATTGTCACCATTAAGGCTTAATTGGTGGGGTAGACTAGAAACCATAAAAATGATGATAGTGCCAAAAATTAGCTACATTCTTAGCATGCTACCTATGTTACTAAATCCAACAACATATAAGAAGATTGAAGCTAAATTAGTACAATTTTTATGCAATAATAAAACACCTAGAATTTCAGTTAAAAAATTGAAGGCCTGCCCACTAAAAGGTGGTGTCAATTTTCCTAGTTTCTATGATTATCACATATCTTTTCTCCTAAAGCAAAACTCAGCATTTATGTATGATAAGGAACAACTCAACACCTCATCATGGTTCCAGATTGAAATGCTAAAGCAACCAGACACACCCACACATTTCTTCCCTTGGTCTCAAAAGACTAATGTTTCTTCTAATGTTTTGTTTAAAACTCTTAGAACTGTTTTTAATGAACTTGATTCAGTTGTCACACATCCCATAACACATACTATGTACATCCCAATTTGGAACAATCCAAAATTCAAAATTAACAATTGTTGCATAAATTGGAATACTTGGAAAAAAGCTGGTATATGGACTCTCAATGATGTTATTTATAAAAGACTAGTAAAAAAGGCCCGTTTCTGTTAGAAATGAAACGGGCGCTAGCAAGGTTTTCCTTGGAGTGTATGTTTCAGAAAGAGCGTGTGTGAGAGATGGAGCGTGTGTGTCAGAGAGAGAATGTGAGAGAGAGAGAGAAGAGTGTATGTGTTTGTGCGAGAGAGAGAGTGTGTGAGAGACAGTGTTTGTGTTTCTGTGTGACACTGTGTGAGAGAGAGGGACAAAGACAGTGAGTGTGTGAGTGAGAGTGTATGTGGCAGACAGAGAATGAGTGACTGCGTGTGTGGTGTGAGGAACCCCCTCACCCCCTCCTTCTCCCCTGCCCCCTTGCAGCCAGGCATGTGCAGCGACCCTCCTCTCCCCGTGTTCCCCCTGCAGCCACCCATGTCCAGCATCCCCCTGCAGCCACCCATGCCCATCAACCCTCCTCTCCCCCTGCTGTGTCCTTCCTGTCTCCCCTGCTCCCCCTGCAGCCACCCATGTGGTCTCAGGCCCCCCCCCCCTCAGCATCCCTCCTGTCCCCCTGCAGGCACGCATGTGCAGCGTCCCTCCTCTCTCCCCTGTCCCCCCTGCAGCCAGCCATGTCCAGCGACCCTTCTGTCCCCCTGCTCCCCCTGCAGCTACCCATGTCGAGCGACCCTCTTCTCCAGTGCAGCCACCCATGTCTGAGGACACTCCTCTCCTTTTTCCCTGTTCCTCCCCTGTGGCCAGCCATGTCCATCGACCCACCTGTCCCCCCTGATGACCACCAACCCTTATGTCCCCCTGCCCGCCCTGCAGTGTCCGTCCTGTATCCCCTGTCCCCCTTGCAGGCACCCATGTGGTGTGTGGAGCCCCATCCCTATCTCCCTGTTCCCTGCCCCCCCTGCAGCCACCCATGTGCAGCGACCCTCCCCTCCCCCTGCTTCCTTCCAGCCACCCATGTCCAGCGAGACCCCCCTTCCCCCCTCAGCCGGCGCAGCACCCAAAGAAAGCCCCTTGTCCCCCCCTTCGTGCATCACCCGACACCCCCCCACCGTGGCACATCACCAAGCCCCTCCCCCCTCATCAACCCCCTCGCCACCCGCGACCGCTAATACAAACTCTGTCCGGTGGCTGCTGCTGCTTCTATTCAGCAGCAGCAGTCCGTACATAAAGAAAAACAAACAAAAAAATCCTCCTAAAACGCACCTCCGTTGAGAAGCATCTCACATTGGGTGAAGTCTCAGCATGCGCTCCTCCTCTCCCCTCTGACATCTCGGCGTTTCTCCGGGGTCTTCCGGCAGGGGCACTGACGTTGAGGGGAGAGGAGGAGCGGCTGCAGAGACGTCAGCCAATGTGAGATGGTTCTCCACGGAGGTGCGTTTTAGGAGGTTGTTTTTTTTTTTGTTTGTTTTCTTTATGTACGGGCTGCTGCTGCTGCTGAATAGTAGCAGCAGCAGCCGCCGGACAGAGTTTGTATTAGCGGTCACGGGTGGCGAGGCGGTCAATGTGGGGGGGGGAGGGGCTTGGTGAAGCGGCGGGGGAGGGGTTGGGTCATGCGGCAAGGGGGGAGGGGCTTTCTGATGCCCCGTTGCACGGGTTGTTGTGGCGATGCGGCGGGGGGCACTTAGAGGTGCACCGTCGAGGCTGTTTGTGTATGTGTGTTTGTGTGTGTGTGTTTCTGTGTGTGTGTGTGTGTTTCTGTGTGTGTGTATGTGTGTGTTTGTTTCTGTGTGTGTGTGTTTGTGTGTGTGTTTGTGTGTGTGTGTGTGTTTGTGTGTGTGTGTTTATGTGTGTGTGTTTGCGTTTGCGTGTATGTTTGTGTGTGTGTGTGTGTTTGTGTGTGCGTTTGCGTGTGTGTTTATGTGTGTGTGTTTGCATTTGTGTGTGTGCGTTTGTGTGTGTGCATTTGTGTGTGTGCATTTGTGTGTGTTGTTTATTTTCTCAGAATCTGCCTTTGCTAATCAAGCAGCGGAAGCAGTGGCCCGTCTCATCTCTCTCTGGGCAAAGTTACATATGCCCTCCAAATATCTAGCTTTCCCAACCTTGAATCTGCTCATGGCAGTTCAGTACAGGCTCAGCCGTAGCTAAGTCTGTAATTAAAGAGGAACCCAGTTTCAATTAGTTAAAGAGATATAGTTTATTAGTATTAATTAGCATTGATACATTACCCAATAATGAGGATACCAGCAATTCAGTCAATCATACAGTGGAACAGAATCACATGACACATCAGCTCTCCTCCATCAGCATCTGCATCTGCCTCTGTATCTGCGTCTGTCTCTCTCTCTCTGTCTCTCCTTCTGTGTCTTACACTTCTCGGGGTGCTTCCTTTATACTGTCTCAACCCAATGGATTCCAATGGGATCCAGCTTTGTCAGCAGAACTTGCTATCCCTTATCAGTTGATAAGGAACCGATAAGGGTGACTTCATTAGGTCCCAGGTTCCAACTATACACAAAAGGGGTGCAAAGCACAGGTGGCGAGATGACTTCATCGGTCATTCTGCTCTTCTCAGCTATTCCCAGCTCCCCCTCCCTCTGAGTACTCTCTAACTACGTACATCTACCCCCTTATCTACTTTCATTAGCCCAAAACATCTTTCATGACTCTTCACTGATGCCAGTCCCAGGCATGTTTATAAGAGCAAAAGACCTCCTCCCGTGCCAGCTCCCTGAGAACTCAGTTCAGCTTGTGCTGCAGAAAAATGTATTTTGTATCAGAGATGACTTTGGATTTTTAAGAGAAGCCCAGCTCTTATTATGAGCCATTTGCTTGTAGAGGCCTAGCTCTTTAGCCTGAGCCATTGACCTGTATTTTACTGAGAGCAAGGGTGGCCATATATATACAGTGTGTGTTTGTGTGTGCGTTTGCGTGTGTGTTTATGTGTGTGTGTTTGCGTTTGTGTGTGTTTGTGTGTTTGCGTTTGTGCGTTTGTTTGTGTGTGTGTGTTTGCGTGTGTGTGTGTGTTTGTGTGTGTGTGCGTTTGTGTGTTTGTGTGTGTGTGTGTGTGTGGTTTGTGTGTGTGTGTTGTGTGTGTGTGTGTGTGTTTGTGTTTGGGGGGGGGTTGCGGGTGGCTTTTGTAGTCATGTGGTTGGGGAGTTTGCCAGCAGTCTGTAGCGATTCCTAGGCAGGGGGAGGAGTACGGAAACACTCCCCCTGCCTGGGTCGTTGTTTGTTGGAGGGGGTTGCCAGTTGGTAGGGGTGCCTTTATGGATCCCTTTACTCTCTGTGTTCCGCCCTCGAGGGCGGGGCAGAGAGACATGGTGAGTTGGATGGCTTCACCACCATGAACTTACGAACTGTTTAGGGATTTTGCAGATGGCTTCAGCAGGTTGTCTTCAGAATGTTGAGGTAGCATTTTATGTACAGATGGGGCATGGCTGAGGGCGGGTCTATGAGTGAGGGTGACTGGTCCTAGCCTATGAAGACTACAGGATTTTTGTGCTTCTCTGCCTTGGAGTGAGCTTCTCTGCCTTAGAGTGAGCTTCAGAACGTTCAAGGTGGGATTTATTAATATAGATAATTCTTGGCTACCTTTTGCCCAAATAAGTATAAAATATGGTCTTAAAAGTTCTCAATACTATGAATGGGTTCAACTCAAACACTGTGCAACTAACTCTGTAGATATAAAAAAAATTAACTACTGATTACCCTTCTTGTTGGCAACTTTGCAAGTCTTTTATGACTTCCAAAAAAGTCGCATCTAAATGGTACAAAATACTACAGTTAGCTACTAATACCATGCAATCATGGGAATGCGATCTAAATGCCCAACTAGATGAAAAAACTTGGGAAAAATTTGGGTTTAAAATTACTCATACCACCAAATCAGCGTCCATTTCACAATCTATGTTCTACTTAGCACACAGAGCCCTATGGACTCCTGATAAACTCGCCAAATTGAACACAATAAAACCAAAAAACAGTGCGAATAAATACTGGACCTGTGAAAAAGATGTTGGAAATCTTAAACATATCATCTATTCTTGCCCATATATTCAAGAATATTGGAATTCTGTATGGGACACAATGAGGGGCATAATTGAACGGAAACGCCTATCTCCATGGGCGTTTATCTCTGAGAACGGGTCCGTGAAGGGGCGGGACGAACCGAATTTTCGAAAAAATGGACGTTTTTGAGCTGGGCATTTGTTTTTTTTAGCGATAATGGAAACTAAAAACGCCCAGCTCAAAAACATCCTAATCCGAGCCATTTGGTCGTGGGAGGGGCCAGGATTCGTAGTACACTGGCCCCCCTGATATGCCAGGACACCAACTGGGCACCCTAGGTCAGTGCGGTGGACTTCAAAAAAAGCTCCCACATGCATAGCTCCCTTATCACGGGTGCTGAGCTCCCAACCCCCCTTCCCCAAAACCTACTACCCACAAATGTACAACACTACCATAGCTCTTAGGGGTGAAGGGGGCACCTACATGTGGGTACAGTGGGTTTTGGAGGCCTCCCATTTACCAGCACAAGTGTTACAGGTAGGGGGGATGGGCCTGGGTCCACCTGGCTGAAGTGCACTGCGGTACCCACTAAAAGTGCTCCAGGGACCTGCATACACGCAGGCCTCTAGGACTGGTTGCTGCTATATAACATTGGCACGCCAGTTGACACCTGAAGACTAATCTCTCCAAAAACGTCCTTTATTGGGATAATCGCCTTTACTCACAGTTAACTGCAGAGCAGAGGTTGTGCACCACTGGCAACGAGTCTCCCTGGTACTGAGATGAGCAGTAGGTCAGAGCTGGCAGAATGCTGTACAATGCCCTCTTTCAGCCAAATACAAGGTAAGAACTAAGTTGTCTAATGTGGCTACCACAGGAAAGGGAACTAAAACTGGCTTACAAAAATAGCCACTACCGCATGGACTACAACAGGAAACACAACAGGGCACACTCTGACCCAGTAGGCAGGGGGAAAAGCACCATGGGAGAAGAGCCTACCAACTACTAACATCGTGAGACTGTAACACAAGCTAATGAAATCACGGAGCCCAATACCCTACACCCACCACAATGCAATGCTGATGTGACCCTGTACTGCACCCGAGAGCCACATCTGACCCAGGGAAAGGCTGTGACAGGATCAAACACATTCTGCTGTTATGGAGGTGGGTACGGCATTTGAGGCTGGCATACAGGCTGGAAAAAAAGTTTGTAAAGTGGGTTTTTTTTTTTTGGTGGGAGGGGGTTAGTGACCACTGGGGGAGTCCGGGGAGGTCATCCCCGATTCCCTCCAGTGGTCATCTGGGCAGTTGGAGCACTTTTTTGGGACTTGTTCGTGAAAAAAAAGGGTCCAAAAAAAGTGACCCAAAATCGAGGTCAAAACACCTTTTTTTTTTTCGATTATCAGCTAAAGACGCCCATCTCTCCTCGGCTGATAACCACACCCCAGTTCCGCCTCCGACACGCCCCCGTCAACTTTCATTCGTTTCCGCGATTGAGTGCAGTTGGAAACACCCAAAATCGGCTTTCGATTATACCGATTTGGGCGCCTTTGCGAGACAAACGTCTATCTCCCGATTTAGGTCGCACTATAGGCGTTTTTCTCTTTCGAAAATAAGCTGGAATATCTTCCACCTTGAATATTCAAGATGTTTTGTCATATAATATAGTTATATGTGGATCACTAATGTTACAATCATCAATAGACAAATATCAAGCACAATTACTGGATTTAATGTTACATCAAGCCCTTAGAACACTTTTCTTTTGTTGGAAAGATCTTGACAAAGTAACTTATTTATCATGGTGGAATTCTGTGTGTATTTTAGCTAAATATGAATATGCTGCAGCTGAAAAACATAACTCACTTGTTAAGTACAACAAAATATGGTCTCCTTTACTAAACCCACTACGTAATAACCTTTGTCAGAATTGAAATTATGTATTAATCCTGTGACTTATGATTATGATCTGTTATCGAAATAATCCCTGACTTGCCCTAACTTGAACATGTATGCTGATGCTTTGTTACTGTTAACTTGTTAATCTGGCTAATTGCTTTATTTTAGCCATTTGTTATCATTTATAAAACACAATAAAAATATTGGAACTAAAAAGGATACTCAGTCAGGATTCAGGATTTTCAAACAAGCTTGGCAGGAACAGAAGCTGAACGCAAACAGGGCAAAGACAAGCAGGAAGGGGACTGGAGCTGAAGACAAACAGGGTAGATACAAGCAGGAGGGGAACTGAAGCTAAAGACAAACAGAGCAGACACAAGCAGGATACAAGCTGACCCATACAGACAAACAACCAACAGAAATAAGGCTGAAGCTAATATAGAGGGGACTAGAACAAGCAAGGTAGACTAGGCAGGACACAAGCTGACCCACACAGACAAACAACAGAACTATGGCTGAAGCTAAGGTAGAGGGGACTAGAACAAGCAAGGCAGACTAGGCAGGACACAAGCTGACCCACACAGACAAACTACAGAACTATGGCTGAAACTAAGGTAGAGGGGACTAGAACAAGCAAGGCAGACTAGGCAGGGCACAAACTGACCCACACAGACAAACAACAGAACTATGGCTGAAAGCTGAACCTAGCACACAAACAGACTGAGAAGAACAGAAGCAGAAGTGCACACAGGCACCCTAAACAAGGAATCAAGACAGAAGTGCCCACAGGCACACAGACAATGAACAAAGCAACAAGAAATCAAGGCAGAAGTGCCCACAGGCACACAGACTAGAACAAGGTAGAAGTGCTATACTGTAAACGGACAAACCTGGAGAACTTTGGCATTGCAAAGGCACTGAATGAAAGTGCACCATTTCCTTATAAGCAGGACAGAGGCAGGAAATGCACACTAAACACCAAAGTGAGGCTTGAAACACAGAGTAAGTGGAAACCCTTCAGGACAGAGGCAGGAAATACACAGAACCCAAAGTGAAGCTTGAAACACACAGGAAAGAAACAACCATGCAGACTGTAGCCAGCTCAGCAGCTGACCATCGGAAATAAGGTGAGTCAGAGAGGGATCATGACCACAGTCGTGACAGTCCTTAGTGGAGTGCATGATCTGGTGTGGGATGTAATGATGTTAACAGTGATCATAATATGATCAGATTTGATATTAGCTTTGGAGTAAGTATACACAGGAAATCCAATATGTTAGTGTTTAACTTTCAAAAAGGAGACTATGATAAAATGAGAAGAACCATGAAAAAAAAAAACCTAGAGGAGCAGCAGCGAGGGTCAAAGATTTACATGAGATTTGGATTCTATTCAAAAATACCATCCTGGAAGCCAGCATGGTTAAAAAGTGAGGTGAAGGAAGCTATTAGAACTAAAAGAAAATCCTTCAGAAAATGGAATTTATTTATTTATTTATTGCATTTGTATCCCACAGGGTCCTGTGCGCCACCGCCATACTCCCTGGCCGGAACGGCCCGGGCGCGGATTACAGATCACAAAACTAGGACGCCGGCGGTAGACTCGGAATACGCCACCTGACCGGAGATCAGCCTGAGAACGGCCGAACTGCCGGCTCGCTCACCAACCAAAGCGTGGAGGACGGCGGCCGAAATCAGGCAGCCCTTGTCTGGACCGTGGAGGGGCGACCGCAGCTGAATGGGTCGGATCGTAGTGAACCGAAGACGCCCAGTCAGAGCGCTGCTACCCCAGAGAGAACGGATGGTCGCTGACTCCTGTAACCAGGCGCCTCTCTTGTGCAGCCAGGGATAGAACAATCTCCTCTAATCACAGGCTCCTGGTACAATGAAGAAACAGATATCCACAAGTAACTTCAAACTCAAGGACTTTATTCCATGCAAGTTTCTAGTACACAGTTCCAACAGCACCAGTCCATTCAATTCATCATCATAGTTCAATCACAAAGCAGCAGTTATACTTCTATTCTCTTCACCCTCATAATGAGCTCCATATTTTAGGGACTTCTCACACCCAAGGGATTCCCCCTGCAACAGCTTCACTAGTAAGGTCAATACTTAGGGACTTCTTCTTACCCAAGGATTTTCAGCCTGCAAATACTTCCAAGACTTCAGTACTTTAGGGACCTCCCTGCCCAAGGGTTTTCAGCCTGCAACTGCTTCTCGCCTTCCTTGCTGCTCTCCCTCAACTGAACTGCTGAGACTCATTCCCACCTGCCTAATCAATCCCTGGCTTCTGCCTTCACAACCAATCATTCTCCACTCATTAGCTTCTCTACACATCCATACCAGCTGAGTTGAGCATGAGCCTAATGAGGAGCTCCTGCACACAGGGTTTCCTAGCTCTCTTTCCCCCTAGGGGCAGCCAATCTACACCCTGTCAGCTTATTCCCTTGTCTTCCCCTATTGCAGCTAGACGTCCAGTCCGGGTTCCTCACCCCCTGGCTCCTTGCCTGCAATGCCTTCTGGGACTTGTAGTTCAGAATGAAACTGCCTTAACCCAGCTATCTTGGATGTGACTTTATCACACTCCACGTCAAACCAACGGTGACCAGTACTGTACCCGTCGGAACTACGCTACTGGAGAGCCCCGTGATCGGGATTCAGAAAGGCCAGTGCACAACGCTCGGTGAAGACAAAGAACCACAAAGCGGGATCTGTCTAAGAGGCTGATACCCCTGAACTGTTGCTGCATAACAATCAAGTCAGGGATCGTGTCTCAGTGGAGAACTCGACAAAATGCTCGAGCCCAGCAAACTCTGCAGCATGTCGTAAGACCTCCTTTAAACTACTTTAAATGATTTAAAAGCTTCCACCAAACGATCAACTGTGTGTGTTTTTTTCTTTTTTCTTTTTAATGCTTTGCAACACGTTGAAAGACTTCCTAAAATACTTAAATGCTTACAGACTTTAAAAGTTCAATATATGCCTTGCAACATGTTGAAAGACTTCCTCTAAATGCTGAAATGCTTTATAGGTTTTAACTACTTAACGTTGACTCTCTTCAAATGCTCTAATTGCTCTAAAAGCTTTAATCGAATTGCTGGTTGCTGAAATATTGTAGCAAGAAACTTTCTAGAATCTAACTAGCATAAATGTTTTAATTGCATTGTTACTCTTAAATGCATCTCTAGATCTTACAAGCCTTGCTTTTAACTGCCTTACTTCTAAATGCTTCTAAACGCCTTGTATTATAATTGACTGCTACACTTAATTATTTAAATGTTAGCATAAATGTTTTTAATTGCCTCACTGCCTTCTAACACATGCTAAAAGCCTCTCAAAGCGCTTTGCCTCTAAACGCTCTTACATGCCCACCTTATAAATGTCTTATAAACGACTGCTAGACATCTAATAGCACCATAAGAAGACACGATCTGTTACCTGCTTTATACATCTAAATATATATCACAGATCCCAGAATAACAGCCAACATGAATACAACAAACTGATCATGATACTCTACTTCCTCCCCCTAATATACTACGCATGGACTATTCCTAACTCAAACACTAATCTACCGACAACACACACACCCTACAGACAAATTATGCACAACCCACCAGAACAAAAGAATAACAATCAAGTAAAAGGAAAAACAAATATATATGGAAATAACCAACAGAAAGGGAAGAAAGGACACAACAAAACCAGACATCAAGAAACAGACAACTAATAAAAATTAAGACATCAACGCCCTGAACCGAACCTTACCATTCAATTCTAATGGGATACATAAACGCCAGATCAGTAGTAAAAAAAAAACAGAAACCATAACAGACTGGATAACTGCAGACAAACTTGACTTCCTATTCATCACTGAAACCTGGGTCCACAACCTTCAAGACCCTATAATCTTAGAATTATGCCCACCAGGATACAAAATTACACACTGGACAAGAAACGGAAAAAGAGGAGGAGGAATAGCCATAATATACAAATCGGAGTTCAACATCACAAACACAGCTGAATCCATAATGCCACAACTTGAAATCGCTTCCATAAGAATCAGTCACCCTAAATTGCAGGAGCACCTTAACGCAGTTATATTTTACAGACCACCAGGCAACTGGCGAGACTGGCAAACACACTTCATGGACTTCATCTTGAACACCTGTATCTCTTCCTCTAACCTCATCATAATAGGAGATATTAATCTACACCTGGAAGATGTCACCATAACAAGTACCCAAGACTGTAAAGAGTTCTTACAACTATGGGACATACAAGGACAAAATACACAACCAACACACAAAAAAGATCACACATTAGACATCATAACACACAAATTTGACCACGACGCAACTGTCATACTAACAAACACTAATTGGTCACCTACACTGTGGTCAGACCATTACAAAGCACATATCACCCTCCAATGGAGAATGAAAGACTTACCTAACATACAAACACAAAAAACCTACACCACAAGAGGAAAAATAGATCTGGTTAAATTCTGGCAACAGATCTACATTGACGGATGGACAATAAAGACAGACACAATCCAATTCTTCTCAGAATGGGATAACAGATGTAAATTAATACTAGACAACATTGCACCGATCCAAACCAGAACCTCGCACAGAAAGAACTCAATACCATGGTTCAATGAAGAACTGAAAAAACTCAAAACACAAGTTAGGAAACTAGAACGTGCGTGGAACAAAAAGAAAGATGATACCACTCTCAACGCTTGGAAGCAACTCCGAAGGAAATATAAATATACCATAAGACAAACCAAAAGACAATACTACAAAACTGAAATTGGCCCAAATTACAAAGACACACACCTTCCAACTCGTGAATAAATTATTAGATACTACTCCAATCACCAACAACAGCAAAGACACACCAGGAGCTGACGACTTGGCGAAGTACTTTAAGGAGAAAATCATACAACTACGACTTAAAATACCTGTCAGCCCCATCGACTACACTGCACTCCTAGAAAGCCTAGACCCAGACCCTGGAGTTTACCCAGCAGACAGGATCTGAACTGAATTCACAATACTACCGGAAGACCTCATCTCACAAACGCTTAAAAGATTCGCCAAATCTCATTGCAAATTAGACATTTGCCCAAACAACCTCATGAAGTCAGCCCCTCAACAATTTATAATGGACCTAACAAACCACGTAAACTTTATGCTACAAAACGGACTCTTCCCAACGGAGAAAGCTAACATTTTACTCACCCCATACCCAAGGATGCAAAGACAAATGCCAGTGAACTAACGAACTATAGACCAGTAGCATCCATTCCTTTAATTACCAAAATAACAGAAGGTATGGTGACCAAACAACTCACAGAATATCTAAACAAGTTCTCAATATTACACGACTCCCAGTCAGGATTCCGCGCCAATCACAGTACTAAAACCGTATTAGTCACGCTCATGACAAAACTCAAAGAACTGATTGCAAACGGGAATAATATACTACTGCTACAATTCGACATGTCAAGCGCATTTGATATGGTTGACCATGGAATTTTATTACACATCCTTGAATACTTCGGCATCGGTGGCAACGTTCTCAACTGGTTTAAGGGGTTCCTAACTACACGCTCTTATCAAGTGACATCAAATTCGGCTACATCAGCTACATGGACACCTGAATGTGGTGTTCCACAGGGATCCCCACTCTCACCGACCATATTCAACCAAATGATGACACCCTTGGCCAGACTACTATCGAATCAGAACCTAAACCCACATATATATGCTGACGATGTAACGATCTTCATCCCATTCAAACAAGATCTAAGGGAAATCGCCAACGAAACCAAGCAAAGCCTACACATCATGAACTCCTGGGCAGATGCATTTCAGCTGAAACTAAACGCAGAAAAAACCCAATGCCTTGTTCACACTTCACAATACAATAAGAATAAATTCACCACCATCAGCACACCTAACCTAGACCTACCGGTTTCGGACACCCTGAAAATTCTTGGAGTCACCATTGATCAACACCTAACACTTGAGAATCATGCGACAAACATAACCAAAAAGATGTTTCACTCAATGTGGAAACTAAAAAGAATTAAACCATTTTTTCCAAGGTCCATCTTCCGCAATCTGGTACAATCACTAGTACTAAGTCATCTGGACTATTGTAATTCATTATACGCTGGCTGCAAAGAGCAAATACTTTAAAAACTCCAGACAACCCAGAATACAGCAGCCAGACTAATATTCGGCAAACCAAGATATGAATGCGCGACACCCCTACGAGAAAAACTACATTGGCTCCCACTTAAAGAACGCATCACGTTCAAACTTTGTACCCTAGTCCACAAGATCATCCATGGAGACATCCCAGCCTACATGTCAGACCTAATAGAACTACCACCCAGGAACGCAATAAAATCTTCTCGCACATTCCTCAATCTTCATCCTCCCAATTGTAAAGGACAGAAATACAAATTGTTGCTTGCATCTACCTTCTCCTATATGAGTGCTCAGCTATGGAATGCACTACCACACAACTTGAAAATGGTCCATGAACTGGCCAATTTACGCAAACTACTGAAAACTTATCTCTTCGACAAAACTTATCACAAAGATCAGCACATGTAACTGTACAATTTTAATATATATAGGATTGTTTTATAACGTCTTTTGCTGTAATACAACCATGTACTTCACCACCATGTAACCCTAACCCTCCATAAACCAAATGTATATTCTCTTCTATTTCCAATATCCACGACGAATTGTAAGCCACATTGAGCCTGCAAAGAGGTGGGATAATGTGGGATACAAATGCAATAAATAAATAAATAAAATTATCCCACCTCTTTGCAGGCTCAATGTGGCTTACAATTCATCATGGATACTGGAGGTAGAAGAGAATATACAATTGGTTTTACAGAGAGTTTTGGGTTACATGGTGGTGAAATACATGATAGTTTTAAAGCAAAAGACATTAAAGAACATTTCTGGATATATTAAGATAGTGCAGTTACATGTGTTGATCTTTGTGATATATTTTGTCAAAGAGATAAGTTTTCAATAGTTTGCGAAAGTTGGTCAATTCATAGACCGTTTTCAGGTTGCGTGGCAACCCGTTCCAGAGTTGTGTGCTTGTATAGGAAAAGGTTGATGCATGCATTAATTTATATTTCAAGCCTTTGCACTTGGGAGGATGAAGATTGAGGAATGTGCGAGAAGATTTTTTTGCGTTTCTGGGTGGTAGTTCTATTAGGTCTGACATATATGCTGGGGCATCACCATGGATGATTTTATGGACTAGGGTACAAATTTTGAACGTGATGCTTTCTTTGAGTGGGCGCCAGTGTAGTTTTTCACGTAGAGGTTTTGCGCTTTCGTATTTTGATTTGCCGAATATTAGTCTGGCTGACGTGTTCTGGGCTGTCTGGAGTTTTTTAAGTATTTGCTCTTTGCAGCCGGCGTAGAGTGAGTTACAATAGTCCAGATGACTAAGTACCAATGATTGTACCAGATTGCGGAAGACACTCCTTGGAAAAAATGGTCTGACTCTTTTTAGTTTCCATATTGAATGAAACATCTTTTTAGTTATGTTTTTCGCATGATTCTCAAGTGTTAGGTGTCGGTCGATGGTGACTCCAAGAATTTTTAGGGTATCCGAAACTGGTAGACTTAGTTTAGGTGTGTTGATGGTGGTAAATTCATTTTGTTGTATTACGAGGCGAGTACTAGGCATTGGGTTTTTTTCTGCGTTAAGTTTCAGTTGAAATGCATCTGCCCAGGAGTTCATAATATGTAGGCTTTGGTTGATTTCATTGGAGATTTCTCTTGGATCTTGTTTGAATGGGATAAAAATCGTTACATCATCAGCGTATATATATGGGTTTAGATTCTGATTCGATAGTAGTTTTGCCAAGGGTGTCATCATTAGGTTGAATATGGTTGGTGAGAGGGGGGATCCCTGTGGAACTCCGCATTCAGGTGTCCATGTAGCTGATGTAGTCGAATTTGATATTACTTGATATGAACGAGTAGTTAGGAACCCCTTAAACCAATTGAGAACGTTGCCTCCGATTCCGAAGTATTCGAGGATATGTAATAAGATTCCATGGTCAACCATGTCAAATGCGCTTGACATGTCAAATTGTAACAGTAGTATGTTGTTGCTGTTTGCTATCAGTTGTTTGAATTTGGTCATGAGCGTAACTAGTACGGTTTCAGTACTGTGATTAGAGCGAAATCCTGACTGGGAATCGTGTAGTATTGAGAACTTGTTTAGATATTCTGTGAGTTGTTTGGTCACCATACCTTCTGTTATTTTGGTAATTAAGGGAATGGATGCTACTGGTCTATAGTTCGTTAGTTCACTAGCATTTTTCTTTGCATCCTTGGGAATGGGGGTGAGTAGGATGTTACCTTTCTCCCATAGAAAGAGTCCATTTTGTAACATAAAGTTCATATGATTTGTTAGGTCCGTTATAAAGTGTTGAGGGGCTGATTTCATGAGGTTGTTTGGGCATATATCTAATTTGCAATAAAATTTGGCAAATTTTTTAAGTGTTTGTGAAACAAGGTCTTCTGGTAGTATAGTAAATTCAGTCCAGATCCTGTCTGCTGGGTAAACTCCAGGCATTCTAGGAGTGTAGTGTATTCAATTGGGCTAACGTGTATTTTGAGTCGCAGTTGTATGATCTTCTCCTTGAAGGATTTTGCCAAGTCATCAGCTCCTGGTGTGTCTTTGTTGTTGTTGGTGACTGGAGTGGTATCTAATAATTTATTCACGAGTTGGAAGAGTTTGTGTGTGTCTTTGAGTAGAGGAGTGTGGTAGCCGTGTTAGTCCACTCTTAAGGTTATCAACAGAAATCAAACAAAATAAAATATGGAAAAGAAAATAAGATGATACCTTTTTTATTGGACATAACTTAATACATTTCTTGATTAGCTTTCGAAGGTTGCCCTTCTTCGTCAGATCGGAAATAAGCAAATGTGCTAGCTGACAGTGTATATAAGTGAAAACATTCAAGCATTACTATGACAGTCTGACAGGGTGGGAGGATGGGGGTGGGTAGGAGGTATGCATGGGGACATCAAAGCATATCATTGATATTCTAACAGGATGGGTGTGGATAGGTGAGGGGTGGGGTGATCAACCGAGAAATACAACTTTATGGTTTATAATGGGCTAGGAACCCCAGATCCTTGTTAAGTCCTTTCTGTTGGGTGTTAAAATATTCAATCATTCTGACTTCAAAGGTCTTACGTTTTTGTATGGTTTTAAAATTACCTTTCAGGATTCTCACTGTGAAGTCACTGGTACAGTGTCCTGGTCCTGTAAAATGCTGACCAGCAGGGGTGGGAGCCCTACTGGTACCAGTATTGTTCATATGATGTCTATGTAAATTGAATCTTGTCTTAAGCATCTGGCCTGTTTCTCCAATATAGCATCCTTCATTACATTTTTTACACTGAATGATATATACCACATTGGAAGATGAGCAAGTGAAAGATTCCTTTATGTTGAATATCTTTCCTTTGTGGATGACTGTGGGGTCCTGTGAAATATTTTGGCATAGTTTGCAACTGGATAAATTATAGGGAAGTGTGCCCTTCTGTTCCTTTTCAGTCTGTGATGGAAGTTTACTTCTGATTAGCTTGTGTTTTAAGTTGGGTGGCTGTCAGAAGGCCAGTACTGGTGGGGATGGGAATATCTCTTTCAGTGATTCATCCTCCTGGAGTATAGGTTGTAGATCTCTTATGATTTTCCTCAGTTTTTCCAGCTCTGGATTGTATGTCACTACAAGGGGGATTCTGTCTGTGGATTTTTTCTCCTTGTACTGTAGCAGATTCTCCCTGGGTGTTTTGAGGGAGGAGGCAATATTCTTAGAGATTATTTTGGGGTTGTAGCCTTTCTGTTTGAAGGATGCAGTCAGGCTTTTAAGGTGTCTGTCTCTGACTTTTTCTGGGGAGTAGTCAATTTTGAATCTGATTGTAGGATGGTATGTATTGAAGGCAGAATAAAATTGTTTCAGAGTTTCTTCACCCTCCGTCCAAATCATAAAAATGTCATCGATGTACCGGTAGTATTTTAGAAAAAGTCAATTTTTTGGACACCACGGTCTCAATCAGTGATGGCTGTATACAAACAGCTATATACAAGAAACCCACAGACAGATGCAGCTACCTCCACAACTCCAGCTTCCATCCTTCACATACAAAAAGATCCATCATTTACAGCCAAGCCACAAGATACCACCGTATCTGCTCTGACCCAGGGGACAGAGACAGACCCCTCACCTATCCACACCCATCCTGTTAGAATATCAATGATATGCTTTGATGTCCCCATGCATACCTCCTACCCACCCCCATCCTCCCACCCTGTCAGACTGTCATAGTAATGCTTGAATGTTTTCACTTATATACACTGTCAGCTAGCACATTTGCTTATTTCCGATCTGACGAAGAAGGGCAACCTTCGAAAGCTAATCAAGAAATGTATTAAGTTATGTCCAATAAAAAAGGTATCATCTTATTTTCTTTTCCATGTTTTATTTTGTTTGATTTCTATTGATAACCTTAAGAGTGGACTAACACGGCTACCACACTCCTCTACACTGTGAAGCTGTAAGCAGTACTGCTATGGTTTGCTCAAATAAACTTTCATTTATAAGAAGTCTTGCCGTTGGTGTGCATTTGTGGATAGAAAGAGCAGCAATACTGGCAGTAAGGACCAGGGGCGTATCTGAGGTTCGGCAGTAGGGGGGGCAGGGGCTAGAGTGAGGGGGCACATTATAGCCCCCCCTACCGCCGTCAGCCGCCCCCTACCGCCGTCAACCCCCCCCCTACCGCCGTTAACCCTCCCTCCCTCGCCTACCGCCGTCACCTACCCCGAGGTCCGCTTCCTCCGGCTTTTTAAAATATTGCTTCAGCTGGCGGGGGACCCCGACCCCCCGCCAGCCCAGCCGCGATCTTTAACTTTTTCATCCTCGTCGTGCAGCGCACCGTGAAAGCTGCATGCATCTTTAGTTCCAGTTGGATGGAGTCTGACGTCGCAGCACGTTGAAACGTCAACGTGCTGCGACGTCAGACTCCATCCAACTGGAACTAAAGATGCATGCAGCTTTCACGGTGCGCTGCACGACGAGGATGAAAAAGTTAAAGATCGCGGCTGGGCTGGTGGGGGGTCGGGGTCCCCCGCCAGCTGAAGCAATATTTTAAAAAGCCGGAGGAAGCGGACCTCGGGGTAGGTGACGGCGGTAGGCGAGGGAGGGAGGGTTAACGGCGGTAGGGGGGTCCAGGGCAAAATCTGCGGGGGCCCAGGCCCCTGTGGCCCCACGCAGATACGCCCCTGGTAAGGACTGAAGCTGAATAAAGAGTTAAGACCAGAGTGTGGCGGACCTGTCCAGCTGGCAGTGTGTCTGAGGACGCTAAGCAGGGCTGACCTAGGCCAGACCTTGGATGAGGGACCGGCTGACACTTGATATAAACAACTTACAATTTTTTTCAGGTATCCTGGGCAACTAACTATGGTTTGTGGTTTATTGAACTTCATATACTTCCATTCCTCTAATTGCCCTATAAGCCAGGGTTAACATTTTGATACTGCACTGGCAGTTAGTGGAGATAGAATTTCCCTTATTGTATACCATCTCTTGTCTTGGCTTCTGTCAGTTTTCTAGTGGCTGCAATTAGAGTATTTTGGATGTCCTGATTGTGCAGAGAGTCCCTATAGAGCACATTACAATAATCTTAACCTGTAGCAAAACCGATGCTTTTATTACCGCTTGAAAGTCTTAGTGGTTCAGATATAAGCATAGCTGGTGACCCAGCCTAAGCCTATCAAAGGCTTGTGGTGGCCCTGTTGGTACCACCCCTCTGACGCATACATGTCAGAGAGGGTGGAACCAATAGGGCCTTCCTGAATGCATGGGCATGAAGGCTCCTCAGTGCTCGAGTTAGCGCTGGTGCTGGGCCTTGTACTGTCTGATTACTACCAGAACCGGACTCTCAGATGCCGGCAGCAGGATAAGGAGGAAGTTCTAGGAGAAATACTAGACTTTGGAAGGGGGTGGAAGAGAGAGTAAAGAGATGCACATGGATAGAGAGGAGGAGAGGGGATAGTGGAGAAATACTAGATGTGGATGGAGGGGAGAGGGGAGAGGAGAAATTATGGACATGGATGGAGGGGAGGGAAGAGAGAGGAAGGAAATGCAAATGGATGGAGGGGAGGGAAGAGAGAGGAAGGGGGATGCACATGGATGGAGGGAAGAGGAGAAATGCTGGACATGGATGGAGTGGAGGGGAGAGAAGAGAGAGGAAGGAACTGTACATAGATGGAGGGGAGAGAGGAGAAATGCCGGACATGGATGGAGGGATAGAGAAAGAGAGAAAGAGAGAGGAAGGAGATGCATAAGGATGAAGGGGAGAAAGGAGAAATACTGGACATGGATGGAGGTGAAGAGGAGAAATGCTGGACATGGATGGAGAGGAGGAAACAAGTAAAGGAGACACACATGGATGAAGGGGAGCAAGATGAAATGCTGGACATGGATGGATGGGTAGGGAAAGAGAGAGGGTTGAAATGCACATAGATGGAGGGGAGAGAGGAAAAATGCTGGACATGGGTGGAGGAGAGAAAGGAGAAATGCTGGATGTGGATGGAGGGTGGAGTGGAGAAATGCTGGACATGGATGGAGGGAAGAGAAGAGAGAGGAAGGAGACACACATTGATGGAGTGGTGGGGAACCAGGTGAAATGCTGGACATGGAAGGAGGGGAGGGAAGAGAGAGGAAAGGTGATGCACATGGATGGAGATGAGGGAAAGGGAAGAGAGGATTCAAACTGCACATGGATGGAGAAAATAGGCAAAAGCTGGATCCACTCTATATCTCCTCCAGAAGTCTGTGGAGAACCCAGCTTTTACTTATGGATGTAGAGCAAGAAGTGAAGAAGAAAGGAGGAGAATAAAGAAATAAAAGGACAGGAGACCCTGGAAATGGAGTTAAGAGAACAGATAGCAACAGAATCAGAGACTGGGACCAACTTGATCAGAATAACAAAGTTACCAGAAAACAAAGATAGAAAAAGAAATCATTAAATTTTCATTTTAGTGTTTGGAATATGTCCAGTTTGAGAAGTTATATCTGCTGTCTTATTTGCACTGTACAGAAGGAAATGTGCTTCTTTCTATTTTTCTGGTACTGTGCTGCATGCAGAGTCTAGCATTTTGGGATTTCAGGTTAATTTTTGCCTGTATTTGAAAAGGGTCTATCTCTGTTCCGCATGTGTGACTGCAAGGCCAAGTGTCTGAATAGGGATCTGTGTGTTAGGTTCTGAGATATAGAAAACATATTGTGTTTCAAATTTAGCAAGACTGTTCTCCTAATTCATGGTCTGTGTTCTAATTTGGTTTGTGTCATTTTGGGTGTACTGGAGCTATAACAGTTTACAGAAATTATTTATAATGAAAAAAATCACGTTATTTTTCTTCTCCTATACTGGTGTAATATTTTCAATGATGCCTTTTTTATATGCTCCATGGCTGGTAAAAGGGGTGTGGATACTGTGGGTATAGCTACTGTAGGGGTGGAGCCTTATATAGTGACCCGACCCTTAAGGTTGACCATAATGAGTACCAGTACCGTTTTTCCTACCAAAAAAGCATTGGGTAAATATTCATCCAGTGAGCATTTTGCTGACCACCATCGGTATTATTCCTCTTCGACTCCTCCCTCTCCTTCTCTGCGCATATCCAGCAGATAGCCAAGACCTGTCGCTTCTTCCTCTATAACATTAGCAAAATTCGCCCTTTCCTCTCTGAGCACACCACCCGAACTCTCGTCCACTCTCTCATTACCTCTCGCCTTGACTACTGCAACCTACTCCTCTCTGGCCTCCCACTTAGCCATCTATCCCCCCTTCAGTCCGTTCAGAACTCGGCTGCACGTCTTATCTTCCGCCTGGACCGATATATTCATATCACCCCTCTCCTCAAGTCACTTCACTGGCTTCCGATCAGGTACCGCATACAGTTCAAGCTTCTCCTACTAACCTACAAATGCACTCGATCTGCAGCCCCTCCTTACCTCTCTACCCTCATTTCCCCTTACGTTCCTACCCGTAACCTCCACTCTCAAGACAAATCCCTCCTCTCAGTACCCTTCTCCACCACCGCCAACTCCAGGCTCCGCCCTTTGTCTCGCCTCACCCCATGCTTGGAATAAACTCCCTGAGCCCATACGCCAGGCCCCCTCCCTACCCATCTTCAAATCCTTGCTCAAAGCCCACCTCTTCAAAGTCGCCTTTGGCACCTAACCACTACACCTCTATTCAGGAAATCTTGACTGCCCCAACTTGACATTTCGTCCTTTAGATTGTAAGCTCCTTCGAGCAGGGACTGTCCTTCTTTGTTAAACTGTGCAGCGCTGCGTAACCCTAGTAGCGCTCTAGAAATGTTAAGTAGTAGTAGTAGTAGTATTGCCAGATATTCAATGCTAAGTCATGTCTGGGCTTCAGCACTGAATTTATACAGCATCTGCTAACACAGCTGGTTAAGTCAATATTCAGAATTTAAGTGGCTATGGGTTAGCGCATAAAGACAGGACTGACTATGCTGTCCTATATATGTGGTTACTTGGTCAGTTAAGTGCTGAATATTTTTGTTCTCTTTTTTTTTTATTTTATTTATTCATTTTATATTACATTTATGTCCAATAAATAAATGGGAAAGAAAAGAGAAAATATCAATTAAAACAAACATTAAGGAAAATATCATCTTTGTTAGTCCACAATTATTATCCACAATTGGGGGATCCAAGATCAGGAAAACTATCTCAAAGAAAATAAGAAAAACACGGAATGGTTAATCTTACAATTCATATTTTCTGAGGGAGGAAGGTTAATCGGTAATTGCAGCCGGTACAGTGGTAACATAAAGGAAGTTGCTGCAGAGGGTTCTTCATCTGTTCTTTTAACTCCACAAACTCTTATAATTTCCTGGGTTCAACAAATAAGTAATCAGGAAATAAAACACTTACAAGGGAAATCGCTCTAGGAAGGTCCCACCTAGGGCAATGATTCTTGGCTTAAAAGCCAAGAGTTCACACTTCCTAGTCTGCGATTCCCTTGATATGTCAGGAAATATGTTTATCTTTGAACCCAAAAAAACTATCAGCCATATGTCGGAAATACAATTTCAAAACATTGTTCCTATCTAAATCAAAGGCAAAAGTCACTAATAATATAACTCTATATACAGGGTATTTTAGGAAAATTTATCTCTTTCTCAAGTTATTTTTCCTTAATTGGTTATCCAGAAGTTCCAATTTTTTACAAGAAACATAATTGTCCTTCATTACCAGATTAATTGATTTTCGTAGAGAAACCATTTCCGAAATCAAAGTCTTTATTTTTTTTATCTTGGACTTCCACTTTGTTAGATAAGTATTGATATGGGAAAATTAGGTTCTTACCTTGGTAATTTTCTTTTCTTTAGTCATAGCAGATGAAGCCATTATGTATGGGTTGTGTCCATCAACCAGCAGGAGGAGATAGAGAGCACTCAACTTTTCACAGTGCCTCATGGCCAGCCAGCTCCACTGCCTCTTCAGTATTTGAAGCTTCCAAAGCAGTATGGCAAACCGCAATGGATTAACATGAACTTTCCTCACAGCGAACGATGGCCCCTTAACAAAGGCATGAACTCAAAAGGAGGGAATGAACACATCCTCCTGGAGGGAATAAACTCGTCCTCCTTATTGTATAACTGGAGGGGATACACGCAACCTCCTGGAGGGAATGGACTCATCCTCCTATAAGTGAACATGAATCCTGAAGACTGTTTTCCAACTTTCTCCCAAGGAAGGAACTTCAGGAAACAAGAACAGAACCTGAAACAGATTCACAGCATACAGACAATCATACAGGGAGGGCTCATGGCTTTATCTGCTATGACTAAAGGAAAGAAAATGACCAAGGTAAGAACCTAATTTTCCCTTCCTTGTCATCAAGCAGATGAAGCCATTACATATGGGATATAACAAAGCAATCCCTATATAGGGTGGGAACAGGTCACACCACGCGCTAGCACTTGTGCTCCAAAACGCGCATCCCTCCTAGCAGCCACATCCAGCCTGTAATGTCGGGCAAAAGAGAGCTTAGAAGCCCATGTTGCTGCACTGCATATCTCTTGACGAGAGAGTGCTCCAGTTTCAGCCCAAGAGGAAGAAATCGCTCTGGTAGAATGCGCCTTAAAGGCTACAGGCGGAGTCCGGCCGGCAAGCAGATAAGCTGAAAAGATAGTTTCTTTGAGCCAGCGGGCAATAGTGGCTTTAGACGCTGGAGACCCTCTGCGAGGACCTGATAGCAAAACAAACAGATGATCATAGATCCTGAAAGAGATAGTAACTCGCAGATACTGCAGCAGAGTCCTGCGCACATCCAACAGGTGCAACTGCCCAAAAGATTCTGGAAACTCCTCCTTATCAAAGGAGGGCAAGAAAATAGGCTGGTTTAGGTGAAACGCTGAAACCACCTTAGGCATGAAGGAAGGCACGGTCCGAACCGTGACCCCGGACTCTGAGAATTGCAGAAATGGATCTCTACAGGACAGCGCCTGGAGCTCTGACACCCGTCTCGCCGAAGTAATGGCCACAAGAAAAACGGCCTTTAGTGTCAAATCTTTCTCCGATGCTCGCCGAAGCGGCTCAAAAGGAGAAGCCTGCAGGGCCTTCAAAACTAGCCCCAGGTTCCAAGCTGGACAGGGTGCTCGAACGGAAGGCCGGAGCCGAAGCACTCCACTTAGAAACCGTGCCACATCTGGATGAGCAGCTAAAGACACGCCTTCAACCTTACCATGAAGGGAGGCCAACGCTGCCACTTGCACCCGCAGGGAATTATAAGCCAAGCCTATTTGTACACCATCCTGCAAAAAGTCCAGAATCGGTGAGACAGGAGCCCGCATGGGTGTGATCACTTTGAAGCACACCAAGACTCAAACTGGCGCCAAATCCTGGCATAAGCCACAGAAGTGGAATGCTTGCGGGCCTGCAGGAGAGTGGAAATGACTGTGTTTGAATAGCCTTTGTCCCTCAATTGCGCCCTCTCAATAGCAATGCCATAAGACCAAAGCGGCAGGCATCCTCCATGGCTACCGGGCCCTGTGACAACAGGTTCGGTACCAGCGGTAAAGGAAGGGGAGCCTCCACTAGCATCTGTCGGAGGTCCGCATACCAAGGCATCCTGGGCCAATCGGGGGCGATGAGGACCACGTCTCTTGGGTGCAGCCGAATCCGCAGGAGCACGCGCCCTATCAAGGGCCACGGAGGGAACAAATATAGTAGACCCGGAGGCCAGGGCTGAGTCAAGGCATCCAACCCTGCCGAGCGAGGATCTCTCTGTCTGCTGAAGAAGCACGGGACTTTGGCATTTGAACTTGTCGCCATAAGATCCATCACGGGCTTGCCCCATTTGGCATATATCTGCAGGAATACTTCGTCTGCTAGTTCCCATTCTGCTGGATCGATCTGATGCCTGCTTAGATAATCAGCTTGCACGTTGCTCTGACCTGCAATGTGAGCTGCCGACAGAAACTGAAGATGCAGCTCGGCCCAGTGGCAAATCTGTTCGGCCTGCGCGGCCAGTGCTCTGCACTGAGTGCCGCCTTGTCGATTTATGTAGGCCACTGCTGTCGTGTTGTCTGACATCACTCGGACAGCCAATCCTTCCAGGGTCACTTGAAAGGCCAGAAGCGCCTGAAACACCACTTTCAACTCTAGGCGGTTGATGGACCACTCCGACTCCTCGGGTGTCCATAGACCCTGGGCATACTTCCCCTTGCAATGTGCGCCCCAGCCCTTCAGGCTGGCATCTGTCACTACTAGACACCAATCGGGGAGCGCCAGCAGCATTCCTCGCCGCAGCATGCTGTCTGAGAGCCACCACTCCATGCTGAGTCGGGCCGCAGGGAGCCAAGAAAGTCTGCATTGATAATCCTGAGAAACTGGAGACCATCTTTGAAGTAGGGAATACTGTAGAGGTCTCAGGTGCGCTCTCGCCCAGGGCACCACTTCCAATGTGGCTGTCATCGATCCCAGCAGCTGGACAATGTCCCAAGCTCGCGGATGGGGCATCCTCAGGAGCAGACGGACCTGATTCTGAAGCTTGCACTGCCTTAGCTCAGGTAGGTATACATAGCCTGAGTCTGTGTCGAACCTGGCCCCCAAATATTCTAGAGATTGCGAGGGGGTCAGGTGACTTTTGGCCATATTGATGACCCAGCCTAGAGATTGAAGTACTGAGACCACTCTGGCTGTAGCTTGATAGCTCTCTGTTACAGAGTCTGCTCTGATGAGCCAGTCGTCTAGGTACAGGTGAACCCTGATACCTTCTCACCTGAGCAAAGCAGCTACTACCACCATTACCTTCGAAAAGGTTCGGGGAGCTGTGGTGAGGCCAAAAGGCAAGGCCCGGAACTGGAAATGTTTTCCCAACGCCGCAAACCTCAGAAACTTCTGGTGCGGGGGCCAAATTGGTATGTGCAAGTAAGCTTCTTTCAGGTCTAGAGACGTGAGAAACTCTCTTGGCTGTACCGCAGCAATGACAGAGCGCAGGGTTTCCATGTGGAAATGCCGCACTCTCAGGGACTTGTTTAATTCTTTTAAGTCCAGAATAGGGCGAAAAGACCCACCTTTTCGTGGCACCACAAAGTAGATGGAGTATTGGCCGTAGCCGTGTTCAGCGGGAGGTACCGGGGACACGGCCCCTAACTGAATCAGACCTTGTAAAATCTCCTCTACCACCGCCCGTTTGGCGGCAGAACCGCATCGGGACTCCACAAACACGTCTCTTACTGGGGCGTTGAATTCTATTCTGTAGCCATATCTGATCAGATCCAGAACCCACTGATCTGAGGAAATATTGGCCCACTCCTCGGCAAAGAAGGAAAGACGTCCTCTGATGACAGGAAGCGAGGAGGGGGCCGGCGCACCATCATTGAGAGGGTCGCCCCTGAACTCCAGGCCTAGAGCCGGTGGTTGCGGAACGCTTGTCTGAGCGAAAGGAGTTCCTCTGCTGAAAAACGGGCACGAGAAGTGAATCCAGCAGCACGCCCCGGGTGGTACCTTCTAGCTTCACTGAAGCGAGGTCTATAAGAGGAGTGGACCGCCTGGCCCTTGGAGGAAGGCCTCGGCCTATCTTCGGGCAAGCGCTGGGGTTTAGGATCTCCCAGGCCTTTAACAATTTTTTTTTCCAACTCCTCACCAAATAGGAGAAGGCCTTGAAAGGGCAACTTCACCAACCTTTGCTTAGAGGCCATGTCCGCTGCCCAATGTCGTAGCCAAATAAGACGGCGAGCCGCCACTGCTACTGCCATTTGTTTAGCCGAAGCTCTGACAATATCATAAAGGGCATCAGCCAAAAAGGACAAGGCCGATTCCAGCCACGGAGCCACATCCGAGAAGGGCTCCGCTCCATCTCCGGGCTGTTCCACTGCCTGTTGCAACCATGCCAGGCAGGCTCTAGCAGCATAACAACTGCATACAGACGCCCGAACAGTAAGACCTGCAATTTCAAAGGACCATTTAAGTGCTGCTTCCAGCCTACGGTCTTGTATATCCTTCAGGGCACCTCCTCCTTCCACAGGGAGGGTAGTTCTCCTTGTCACCGCAGTGACTAGGGCATCTACTTTAGGCATTGCAAAGCGAGCCAAATGCTCCTCACGCAGAGGGTATAATTGCCCCATAGCCCTGGAAACTTTCAAAGGTCCCTCGGGGTCAGCCCACTGAGCGGAAATAAGCTCTTGGATGGAGTTATGCAAAGGAAAGGCTCGAGCAGGCTTTTTGGTACTAGCCATCCTAGGATTCACAGAGGAGGCCGTGCCACTGTCAGGCTCTTCAATAGAAAGGACCTGTAGGGCATCTGAAATAAGCGCTGGCAGCTCATCACTGTGGAAAATCCTCACCGCGGAGGGATCATCCAGATCCTGTGGTAATTCTGCACCTGACTCTGGCTCCTCAGACCATGAAGGCCTGCCAGAACTCTCTGAATCCTCACAGCCCAACCACGGGGGGGGGGGGGGGGGAGGGGGGGGGGAAGGAGGTGCACCACAATCTGAAGGGGAATTAGCCCTTCTACGCTTTTCTTTATGCCAATTATCAGGGAAAATAGCCTCAGCAGGCAGTCCCAGGCCAGAATCCACCAGGGGGGGGGGGGGGGGGACAATAGAAGGGGCCTCAGATGACCCTTGAGGGAAAGCTCTTTTCAGCATGTATGCTTTATGCAATAATAACACAAAATCAGGTGAGAAAAGCTCGCCCTAGGCACCCAGATCCCGTCCGGGGCTAGCCGCTCCCTGAATAGCCTCAATTCGAGGCGCCCCCCCCCCCCCCCCCCCGGGCTCAGGGCTCTCCGTCTCTACGGAGGCCGTGCCATGCGGAGAATTCAAAATGGCGTCCGCTGCCAGCTCTGAGCGGGAAGAATCACCGCTCGCCATGCTCGGGCCGGCTCTTACACCTGTACAGCACGATTTACAGAGCTCCGCTGCTGATTTGCGCTTGCCACACCAGGAACAGCGCTTTACATTCTCTGCAGCCATCGCCGAAAACGGCAGGAAAATTCAAAATGGCGGTTTCACGCCAAAAACGCCCCGATCGCGGGCCCACCCCGGAGGAGTTAGAAAACACTTTTACCTCACCGGACCGAGTATCACAGCTCCGGTCCCATAAAAGAATCAAAGGAAAACCTCTGTTCCATTTTTTTTTTTTTAACGCTGTGAGGAAAGCAGAGGTAATAAGAACTCCGGAGGCTCAGATGAGTGGGAAAGGCAGGGAAAGGCGAACCAATGTGCCTGCATCCACTGAGTGGGAAAGGACAGGGAAAAGCAAGCTAATATGTCCACATCCACAGGGGCATGGATAAGGCAGGGAAAGGGCTAATCTATGTGCCTTCAAAGTGAAGCTGTTATAGCCTCTAACACCCCGGCTAACAACTGGCAAGCCAGGAGCCACCCCCAGGCAGATTTTTGATGGAGCTCGAAGAAGCTGCAGCCACCCTGCTTGGGGAGATACAGAATACTGAAGAGGCAGTGGAGCTGGCTGGCCATGAGGCACTGTGAAAAGTTGAGTGCTCTCTATCTCCTCCTGCTGGTTGATGGACACAACCCATACGTAATGGCTTCATCTGCTTGATGACAAGGAAAATCACATATTTATTCCTAAAAATTTTTTGACATCTGAAGAAGAGAGTTATTCACACTCTGCAGCACTTCCCATAGTGCGTCCATTGTGACATTGTTTGGCTTCACCAGGTCCAATTTCTCCACAGAAACTGCTCCAGATATCTTCGGGGGGAAGAGCTCACTCTCCAATCCCCCAGTTGGCTTATTATTCGGAGTCATTCAGGACCTCCTCGGATCGCGTGAAAATCCTAACCCACTTCGGGCGTTTCCACTGTTGACCTCCATAGCAAAGCGTTACTGTTTCCGGGTCTTGGAGAGGTCATGCCAACAGGGGAACTCAAAGTCACTCCCTCTCCACTGAGATTCGGCAAGAAAGCCTTGCTGTTCCCCCAAGCAGGGACCGATATCCCCGACGTTATGACCCCGAATCTCTCCAAAGTAGACTGAGAAGTGGTGGGAACCCCAGCCGTGTTCGAGGAGGACAACACCACGGGCTTGCCTTTCTTCTTCCCCATTCTCTGGGGAGCGCACCTACTTCTTCAGGTATTCTGGTGTAAAACGGGAACTCAACTAACGTACATCCTCCCTCGACGCCATCTTGGATCCTCCAGTTTGGGACACTCTTTGTCTGGTTTCTCCTCAGAGGCCTGTCTGATATGGGTAAGCTAAGTGCTGAATATTGATACTTAACCGGCCAAGTGCTGACTCCACCCCCAGAATGCCCCCCAAATAGGCAGTTTTCACACAGGTGCTAGCCACTAATTTCAGTGTCAAAACTGGTTAAGTGCTGCTGAAAATTAGCAGACTGCCCCAAACAAGCAATTTAACAGGTCAATGGCCATTTCTGGCTGCTTAAATCATTTTGAATATTGACCAGTATATGTGCCCTCTTCTACATTTTAGGTGTGATCATTTACACCAGCTCTGTGGGTGATGAAAGTGATCATGCCTTAATTCTAGGTGCATTTTTGACATTACACTGGTATTCTGTAAAGAAAAGTGGCTGCCTAAACAGGAAGAGAGACAAAAAAACAAACACTCGAAACCAGTTGGACAGGTACAATGAAAATAAATCAAAATTAAAAAATCTAAAGGCAAAGACCAGATGACAGCCTGAAGTACAAGTAAGTAAACTGTAAAAAAGAAAGAAAACATCCAACGGCAAACCGGTATATTTACAAACCCATTGTGCCCAGTGTATCTTTTAAGTTTGCCTGTTTTATGAGGATGTGCTTATCTGGGGTTTGCTTTTCTTCACTTATGCACTATATGGACAATCATATTTAGCACAGTATTCTTTCCTGTTATGCAAATACATATCATTTTGATATCACTTTTGCTACTGTATTATCTTTCTGACCTCTATATCTATTTACAGTTGGTTGCCCATTTCTGAATAGTTCAAATCCAGCGTCGTTCCCATTCCTACTATGTTATCTTTGTGATTTTTGTTTGCATTTTAAATACATTTAACTTGAATATATATATATATATATTTTAATTTAGTTCAACAGCATGTAAGACTTTAACACTGGCTGAACAAATAGAAGTTCTTAAAAAATTAGAAAACAAACAAAGTCAAGCATCTATTGCTAAAGAATATGGTGTCAATCCCAGTCAAATTTCACGTATATTGAAGCAGAAAGACCAGCTTCTGGCAAACTGGCAAAACAATACAAATCCACAACGGAAACGAAAACGGGTGGGAAAAGCTGAGGAGGTAGAAGATGCTCTTCTTCGGTGGTTTTCGCGAGTCAGGAGCTGAGAGTTTCCTGTCAGTGGTCCACTGCTTATGGAGAAAGCTAACCAGCTAGCTGAAAGTCTTGGACTAACTGAATTCAAAGCTACTGTTGGATGGTTGGTTGGAAAGATGGATGGAGAGGAACAGCATAAAATTCAAGAAACAGCATGGTGAAAAACAGTGCGTTTTCTCTAGCGAAAAAGGTGCCGGTACTCAAATGCCAGGCCACCCTTCAGGGATGGGGTGATCACTGAGAGATCCACCCCACAATAGCCAGGCCCTCTGCAACCTGTCACAGAATCTATGACAAGGCAGAATTGGTGTGCAGAGCCTGAGCTCTTCCATTAAAACTTGGGGACCATGGGTCAATTTTAGCAGACAGTGGAAAAGGTGCCGATACTCAGTACCCCCAAGTACCCCCTCAAAAAAAGCCCTGGTGAAAAACAAGACGCTGATGACTTTGGTGCTGAAAATTGGGTTGTTTCAGTTCTTCCTACCATCTTGAACGAGTTTGCACCTCGTGACATTTTCAATGCTGACGAAACGGTCTCTACTGGCGAGCGATTCCTGATGGAACACTTGCATTCAAACATGCCGAAACTACTGGAGGTAAAACATCGAAGGACTGACTGATGATCCTCCTTTGCTACAATATGGATGGGAGTGAGAGGTTGGAACCCCTCATCATTGGAAAGAGCAAACAGCTCCATTGCTTAAAAAAAGTTAAGCGACTTCCTGTGTCATACGAGGCTAACACAAATTCATGGATGACTGGGGAAATTTGGAAGCAGTGGCTAAAGAAGTTAGACACTAGAATGTGGACACAAAAGCGTCAGATTTTGCTGCTTTGTGATAATTGTGCTGCACACAGGGATGATGTCAGGCTGTCTAACGTCAAGGTGGTCTTCCTGCCACCAAACACTACCTCTCTAATCCAACCTATGGATCAGGGCAGAATAGCCAATTTCAAACAACATTATTGGGCCCTTGTGCTACGTCATCTGATGAGCGTTATGGATGACCAGACTGTCAAGGATAAATGTGCTGTTGAACTGGCTCATAATCTATCACTGTTGGATTCCCTACATATGCAGAAAGAAGCCTGGAATCATGTTACACAGGCAACCATTGTGGACTGCTACAAGCGGGAAAGCTTTGTTAAGGATGTGGAGAGGGATGAAACAGACGCAGCTGTTGCAAACACGTCAGATGAGCAGGTTATTGACATCCCATTGAAGAGGAGTTTCATCACTACGTAGCTGTTGATTACGATCTACAAACAGCTGACAACAGCACTGATGTCGAGATATGCGCCTACACGCAGGCAACAACAGCTGATAATGAAACAGAGGATGAAATGAGAAGCAAGGCACATGCTGACAAAATTCAACAACCTCCTCCTGTCACTTTTGCAAGAGTGCTGGAGAGTCTCAACACCGTGCGGGCCTATCTGGAGGCTACTGGATGTCAATGCTATGACAGTTTTTACCGTCTGGCAGATGTAGTCTATGGAACTCACAGATAGTGTACAGAGGACTATAACTGATTACTTCAAGTAAGCCTAACGTCAGTTAACGGAGACTGTATACTGTATGTATAATAATAAACAGTACTGTACATATGTTTATCAGATGTCAAGCTTCTTTTGGTCACAACGGTTAAGTGCACGCTTTGGTTAACTGCATGCATTTCTTTGGTCCCAGACCTTTGCACTTAAGCGGATTGCACTATATATATATATATATATATATATATATATATATATTGTCAAGCTCAGTCGCCAGATCCGCACCACTCTTTCTCAGTCTCTTCCTTTCTTCACCAAGCACGCCCTTCACTCCCGAGTCGACAGTCTGCAATCAGGGTCTCCAGACAACAGGCAAATCACCAGAAGTGCTTTATTATCTCCTGAGTACATTTAATCTGCTTTAAGGCTTCACAGGCCTTCCCCTCTCCTCAGTGTAGCTCCACTTTTAAACACAGTTCATTGGAGCCCTGCTTGCAATACAGTTCAGCTAGGCCTGCTTTTCACACAGTTCACTTTCGCCCTGCTTTCAATATGGTTTTCTCCAGCACTGCTTCTAATCCAGTACTTAGTGGTACTGCTCTTTCACACAGCTAATGAGCACTGCTCACAATTCAGTTCAGTTAGCAATGTTTTTCCTCATCAATTCAGTTTAGCACTGCTTTCAAACACAGTTTAGTTTAGCATTGCCTTCAAACACAGTTCATCTTAGAAATGAAATTAAACAGTTCAATTCAATGGCAATATGGTCTAAGTCACTTTCTCACTCTTAGACCTAATGACCCACCTCCCTCGTTTGTCAGCACAAAACCACCTGACATCCACCCACCGGGTCAATTCACCAAGGCTTCATTCACTCTCTCCAGTTCAGTTCATAATATAGGGGGCAAAACTTGCACTGAACTTGCAAAACTTGCAAGTTTACTTTATTTGGACTTTTGTGGACTTTTGCACTAGCAGGATTTTCTATTTGGATTTTGCATTCACACTTGTACCTTTGCATTGTACCAAAACCTCAGCTTTTCTATGATGAGCCTAACCAACCTAAAACCTAAAACTGTGCAGTTTGGATTTTTACTAGTAACATCTATGTGTTAACCAGCAGCTAGATAACAAGTTGTAGTAGTCAGCAATTTAGGTTTGTAAGGGGGACAGCTGGCTCTGTCCGTGCAGTCTCGTGATCCATGTATAGAGGCTGTATTATGTGAATGTGCTGAAACACTGCAATAAGTTACATTTCTTGCAAAGTAACAATTTCTATGAAAGCTATGAAACTGACGTATCTTTTCTCTGTGAGAACTACAGAACTACTAATGTATTGCGCATGTGCATGTACTGCGCATGTGTATGTGTGTTGTATGGTGTGTTTTATGCGCATGACCACTAATTTGTATAAGAACGAGTGTCAGGTGACGCTCGGGGCGCAGTATCCTGAGTCTGAACTTAGTACTGTGCCAGCTAGCTAATAAAAGTTGCCTTGCTTTGGAAGTCAGCGTCTCGGCCTCCTGATATACTTGCTGATTAGTCCGGTTACATTGGCGAGCCAGCCAGGAGGCGGGGCCGAGGATGAGGAAATTTCCTCCCCTCCCTGTTAGTGGCACGGCTGGGCCGGAACTGGCGATTCCCTCCAGCTGACTGGAAAGTGCGCATCGCTGAGTTCAGCGTCTGGCCGCTGTGAGAGAATTGCTCAGGGCTGGGTGGCCTGCATAAAGGGTGCGCGATCCTGGGCAAGACAACTCTTCGGGTCTCCGGAGACTTCTGAATCCTGCACCTGAATCAGGCGAGTATACTCTCTGGGAATCAGCAGCCGACCCAGTAAGGGTCAAAGAGGGGCTTGATCACCCCCTTCTCTAGTGCCGAGTAGGGACTAGGTCCCGAAACCCACTAGGCTCCGGGCACAGACGGGAGGACGGGCTTCCTCTCTGTGTGAAAGCTGAGTGATTGGCCCTGCGGTTTCAAGCTGGGCGACCGCGTCGGCCAGGGCGAGTGTTGAACCTTCTGTATCTGGTAGAGCGGGACCCCTTACCCCTCTGCCATCCTTTTCCCTCCTTGTCTGTATACTATCCTTTGGCACCGTCGTACGGGATGGGCTGGGGTGGGTCTACACCTTTGGATTTAATGACTGAGCACTTTAGTGAAGTGTTCGACCAGAAACACTGTTCTAGGGCAGGGATGATACAGCGCTGTCAGTTTATGTGGCCTGGGTTGGGTCGATCTGTTAATTGGCCGCCAGAGGGCACTTTCGCATATGAAAAGATTGCCGCTGTTCAGAATATTGTAATAGTAGACGGTAATCCTGGCTGTCCTGAGGATATTCCGTATATAGAGGGGTGGGCAGATGTGGTGCGAAATCCGCCAATATGGGCCCAAAGGAAGGTGGAGAAGGCAGCCCTAATGGTAGTGGCCCAAAGAAAAAGTCAGAGACCTAAATTGAAACCAAAATCCCAGTCCCTGCCTGCAGTAGTTGAGGGGGTGGCTGAGGGCCGCTGTGATGTTAGGCCTATTCGTTCAAAGAAAGTAGTCCCTGTTCTAGAGAAACCCGAGGAGGAGGATCCCATGCCTAGCCCGGCCCCGCCTCCTTATACCCCGATATATCCGGATCTTGCTGAATTAAGACGGGGAACAGGGGACGCCGGGCCTGTGCCCCAGGAAGAAAATTCAGACAGTCAGCCTACCCCTGATCAGACAGAGTCCCCAGTAGATCAGAAGTCCTTTAGGAAAAGCCAGAGAGTCCTCAAGGAACCCACTCGCTATCCGGCCACAAGTCCAGTTACAGCTCCTGCTGACCGCCGAATTACGGCTGATTTGTATCCCATTAGAGAAGCCATGGTACAATTACCAAATCCTGAGAATCCAGACCATCCGATTGAGTCAGTAGTCTATAATCATGTCCCCTTCTCGAGTTCAGATCTTCTGAATTGGAAGAATCATGGGCCCACATATGAACAGAAACCGGAACAGCTTATCGAATTAGTGGAGGGAATAATATTTAGCCACAATCCGACCTGGTCCGATTTGAGGCAACTGAGTTCCCATATATTAACTACTGAAGAACGCCGTCAGCTGCAACAGAACATGGAAGAGGCACTTCCGCAGGCGCATCCAAATGAACCAGATTTAGCCAATCGCGTTGCTGCCCTGGTGCCCACCACCCAACCCGAATGGAATCATCGAACTCCAGCAGGCCGAGAGTCCTTACGTCAATATCAACAGGCCTATCTGGCAGCCCTGAAGAAGGGAAAGCGGAAGATCACCAATATGGGAAAGATTCATGACATAGTACAAAAGAAGCATGAAAGTCCAGGAGACTTTCTGGAACGGCTTATGGTTGCCTATCGCAAATATAGTCCAATCGATCCCGAGGATCCAGCTAACCATCCGATGGTAGTAATGAGTTTTGTTACCCAAGCAGCACCAGACATTAGAAAGAAGCTGCAGAAGACAGGGGTTTGAAGGCATTAGTCAATTGAAGGCAATGGCTGATTGTGTTTTTGGATATCGGGATCAGGAGGAGAAAAGTGAGGCCCGGAGAGAAGCGAGCAGACAGATGCGTGAAAATGCCACCTTGTTGGTTGCTGCTCTGGAAGAGCACAGGGGGCAAAGTAGAGGAGTGGCTGCGCCAGATGAACCCAGGGGACAGTATAGAGGAAGAGGTTGGAAGTTTCCCTTAGGGAAGAACCAGTGTGCATACTGCAAGCAAGAAGGCCACTGGAAGGCGGAGTGCGGAGAGAGAGGAAAAGGCCGTGGACGGTCAGAGCAGCAGGAGTGGCAGATGGCTGCGGATGCTATTCAGACCCACACAGCATGAAGGCACCGGGAGGGGAGAATCCCCACTGACCCTCTGGTGGAAATTCAGGTGGGGACGCAACGAATGAAAGCCCTGTTAGATACTGGGGCCCAAAGATCTGTCATCACTACAGCAATAGCCCCTGAGACCAAAGATACCATACCGATAGTGGGGGCCTTGGGAAAATCCATTACTGCACCTCTGTTGAAGGAACGACAGGTCCATATAGGAGGGAAAACAGTCTCTCACCAGTTCATACACATACCTGGATGTCCCGTTCCTCTGATTGGGCGGGACTTGCTATGCAAGTTGCAAGCCACCCTGAAATTTAAAGCCACGGGGGAAGTTGAGGCCACTTTTGAAGAACAACCAGTATCCCTCATCTGTCCTGTCCATGAGGAGTGGCGATTACATGCTCCTCTGGTTGTTACTGCCACTGCCAGCTGCTACACCGACAACACTGAATTTGCACGGCAGAGAAGGACTCTGATGGCGAGTGTCCCTGGAGTTTGGGCAGAATTGAATCCTGGAGGGTTGGCTGTAAATGCCACCCCTATCTGGGTTGAGCTAAAACCCAATGCTCAAATTGTTAACCAAGGCCAGTACAGTATACTGTATGCCGCTCGACATAGTATGCAAACGCATTTGCAGAAACTCCTCCAACAAGGAGTCCTAAAATCTACCAGATCAGCCTGGAATACCCCATTACTGCCAGTCAAGAAGCCAGGAACCCCCGAGTACCGACCAGTTCAGGACTTGAGGAAAGTCAATAATCAGGTTGTGGATATCGTTGCTCTTGTACCTAATCCTTACTCCATTTTAGCCCAAGTGCCAGCCCAAACCAAGTGGTACAGTGTAATAGAGTTAAAGGATGCTTTCTTCTCCATACCACTTGCTGAGGAGAGTCAACAGTTCTTTGCATTCACCTGGGAGGATCTACAGACTGGAACTAAACAACAATTTACCTGGACCCGGCTACCGCAAGGATTTAAGAATTCGCCCACTCTGTTCGGGGAACAATTGGCCCATGATTTGAAAACGTATCAGACTGAATATGGGCCTGTTGTCCAATATGTGGACGATCTGTTGGTAGCCAGGGAAACATACACTGATTGTGCAGTGGCAACTGTTAATCTTCTGAAAACTCTGGAAGCGCAAGGATACCGGGCCAGCCGAAAAAAGGCGCAACTGTGCGAGATCGAGGTTGAGTACTTGGGATTTCGCCTCCGGGAAGGTACCCGGAGGCTCGGTACACCCCATATTCAAGCCATCTGTGACCAGCCCACACCAACTAACAAAAAGGAACTGCGGGCATTGTTGGGGGCAGCTGGTTATTGCCGGATATGGATCCTCAATTTTGCTGTTTTGACCAAAGACCTGTATGCCAAACTGAAAGGGCCTGAACCCGAGGCCCAACCCTTCCGGTGGGAAAAACATGAATTGAGGGCCCTAGCTGATTTGAAAACAGCCCTTGTATCCCCCCCCCCAGCACTCGGACTCCCAGACGTAACGAAGCCTTTCCACCTGTTTGTAGATGAGAAGAAGGGCCAGGCACTTGGAGTACTAACGCAAACAGTCGGTACTTGGCAACGACCAGTAGCATACCTGTCTAAAGGCATGGACAATGTAGCAAAAGGTTGGCCAGGATGTCTACGGAGCATAGCTGCTGCCTGCCTGCTGATCAAAGAAGCCCATAAGCTCACCTTTGGCCAAACATTACTCGTAACTGCTCCACATACCGTTCGGGGCCTATTAGAAAGCCATGGACCCCGTTGGATGACCAACTTCCGGTTAGTCAAGTATCAGGCCTTACTGTGTGAAAACCCAGAAGTACAGATTCAAGATACCACCAACTTGAACCCTGCCACTCTCTTGCCAGCTCCCGAACCTAGACTACACGATTGTGAGGAAGTGATGGGTACTGTCCATTCAAGCAGACCTGACCTTAAGGATCAGCCGTGGCAAGGGGGAATTACCCTATTTACAGATGGAAGTAGTCAGGTGATAGCCGGGGTTCGACGGGCAGAATATGCTGTTGTATCAGAGGACCACATAATAGAAGCAGTGGCCTTACCACCTGGCACCTCTGCTCAGAAGGCTGAATTGATTGCCCTCACCAGAGCTCTTCGGTGGGCAGAAGGAAAGGTGGTTAACATTTACACTGACTCCAAATATGCATTCTTAACCCTTCAGGTACATGGGGCATTGTATAAGGAACGAGGCTTCCTAACTGCAGAAGGAAAGGGACTTGTACATGCTACTGAAATCTGCCAACTGCTTGATGCGGTATGGAAACCCAAGAAAGTGGCGGTGATGCACTGTAAGGCTCATACCAGTAGAACAGACCCCATTGCCCGGGGCAATCAGCGAGCGGATGATGCAGCAAAGAAGGCGAGCCAACTTCCCTATTTTTCCAATTCTGAAATGCTACTCCTAATTCCTTTGCCAACTGAGACCCCAACTTACGCTCCTTCAGAGGACGAGTGGGCTTGACGAGAGGCACTAGAACTGCGTCAAGGCTGGTGGGTGTTGCCGGATGACCGAATATGGATACCTGAGACATTGGCCTGGACCATGGTCAAGGGGGCCCATGACCAAACTCACTTCGGCCGAGACGCTCTGAGTCGGTTACTTGGAAAAACTTACTACATCAATAATCTGTCCCATTGGACTAAGCATGCTTCTCGTCAATGCCTCATTTGTCCAAGGGACGCTCCTAACCGAGTCGCCGATTCCAGTTCAAGTGGCGCTTCCACTCAAGCCTCTGAGTCCAGTCCGAGGGATGCTTCTGACCGAGCCTCCGAGTTCAGTTCAGAGGGCACTTCAAACTGAGCCTCCTATCCCAGTTCAGGTGGCGTTTCCACTCAAGCCTCTGAGTCCAGTCCGAGGGATGCTTCTGAGTCTCCGATTGCAGTCCAAGCAGTGCTTCAAGCCAAGTCTCTGCGTCCAGTTCAAGTGGCGCTGTCTACTGAGCCTTCTAGTACCAGTTTGGATCCCAGTTCCAACCCCATTTTTGAGCTGGATCCGTTTCTGATGCTCCATGATTACCGTGTCAAACTGTTGTCTGATCCAGCCCTCAAGAATACTCCTGAAGCTGCAGCGGAGAGAAGGCATGTCTCCTGGCTTGGGTTTGAAGAAAACCCAGTTTCTGCTATTGATCCCTCTACCAAGCTGTTCTTTTACCGCTTCCAACTCCTCTCGGAGCCAACCCTGCGGGATCTGAAGCCCAAGCTGAAAGAAGGTGGCTTCCTGACTCTGCCCGCCAAGCTTCTGAGTCTGTTTTGAGTTCCAGTCAAGATGCTGAGTCTGGAGTGAGTTGCAGCATTGGCAGTCAAGATGCTGAGTCTGGATTGAGTTGCAGTTCCAGTCAAGGTGCTGAGTCTGGATTGAGTTGTAGTTCCAGTCAAGATGCTGAGTCTGGATTGAGTTGCAGTTCCAGTCAAGATGCTGAGTCTGGATCGCGTTGTAGTTCCAGTCAAGATGCTGAGTCTGGATCGAGTTGCAGTCCCAGCCGGGATGCTGAGTCTACACCGAGTGATGAGTCCATGATGAGTGCTGAGTCTACACCGAGTGCAGAGCCCAGCCGATATGACGAGTCCACGATGAGTGCTGAGTCTGCACCGAGTGCAGAGTCCAGCCTAGATGCTGAATCAGAATTGAGTTGCAGCTCCGGTCAAGATGCTGAGTCCGGTGAGAGTTGCCGTCCCGGTCAAGATGCTGAGTCCGGGTCAAGTTGCAGTCCAGGCCAAGATGCTGAGTCCGGGTCAAGTTGTAGTTCCAGTTCCATGCAAGATGCTGAGTCCGGGTCAAGTTGCAGTCCTGGCCAAGATGCTGAGTCCGGGCCAAGTTGGAGTTCCAGTTCCAGGCAAGATGCTGAGTCCGGGTCAAGTTGCAACTCCGGTCAAGATGTTGTGTCCGGTGAGAGTTGGAGTTCCAGTTCCAGGCAAGATGCTGAGTCTGGGTCAAGTTGCAGTCCCAGCCAAGATGCTGAGTCTGGGTCAAGTTGGAGTTCCAGTCCCAGGCAAGATGCTGAGTCCGGGTCAAGTTGGAGTTCCAGTCCCAGGCAAGATGCTGAGTCTGGGTCAAGTTGCAGTCCCGGTCAAGAGGCTGAGTCCGGGTCAAGTTGCAGTTCCGGCCAAGATGCTGAGTCCGGAGCAAGTTCCAGTGCCAGCTGAGATGCTGAGTCTACGCTGAGTACCGAGTCCAGCCAAGATGCTGAGTCCGAGTTGAGTGGCAGTTCCGGCCAAGATGCTGAGGCCAGACCAGGTTGCAGTCTCAGGCAAGATGCTGAGTCTACTCCGAGTTCCCATTTCAGCCAAGATGTTGTACTCCTTCTGAGTTCCAGCTCCAGCCAAGGGGCAAGGTCTAGTCTGAAGTCCAGTTCGAGTTCTTGCCCGGCTTCAGATTCCAGGATCGGTGTTGGCTCTAGCCCAGTTCTGGCTGCTACAGTGGAGTGCCAGGAGGTCAAGGAAGTTGTGGACTCCTTAGGGAGAGGGTTCCTGTTGAATTGGATGCCACTTGTTGCATCCAAGACTCTGATCCTGCCTAGCAGCCGTTCTAAAGAGCCTCGTGGCGGCCAAAGCCATTCTGGTTTCCTGGTTCCAGATGTACTTGTCACGTCCTGCCCAGCCGCCCAGATTTATGTTGTGAAACCCATTGAGAGATTTCATCACAGCTACCCATGGAGACCTAAATTGTCTTTTGAGACCTGGAGCTCCCGTGGGGACACGGGAGCCTTGAGGGGGAGGTGCTGTTATGATTGGGGTCAGAACCCCTCTCAAACTTACCTCTTTCCTGGGGGTCAGCTTCTTAGCTGGCTTCTGTTTCTTTTCTCTGTCCTTTCTGAGCTGGCTCTGTCTCTCTGTGTTGGCAGCTTCCAACAGCATGGGGTTAATTGTTTTACTTTACTACAGCTGTGTGGGTGGACTGAGTTAGCTCTACCTCTCTTTGGGTGTACTGGCTTCAAGTGCTTCACGGTGTTGCATTGGTGTGGGTTGGGCCTCTCTGGGTCAGTGTGCTTTTGCCTAGGTGTAGGGAGTGTGACATCATCAGGGAGAGCCTTGATAAGGAAGTGGTGTTGTTTCCTTCAGAGCCTTTGCAACGGTTGTGTTTGCTTTAGGTAGGGTGGTGCAGTGTGCACTTCTGACTTTGTGTCTAGTTTCCCTGCTTGATTTTGCTAAGGTCCAGGTTAGTGTTAGTGCAGTGTGCACTGGTGTTTGTGTGTTTAGCTTTCCTGCTTTTCCCTCTTGGTTTTGGAAACATTGCTGTGTGTAGGGCTTTGGAAGCTCTGTGACTGTTAGAAGTACTTCAGGGTTTGGTGTTGTTAGGAACACTACAGAGTTTACTGTTAGGAACACTCCTGCTGGTTTAGGGCTTGGGAGCACGTAGATCAGTTTAGGTTTAGGAGTACTTCTGTTTCCAGTCCTGGTCCCTGTGTCATCCGGTATCCAGTAAGTCCTGCCGGCTACTCGAACCCAGGAGCTCAACTCCTGGGGGGCTTAGTAGCTAAGTGCAGGTGAAGCTGTGTGGACCAGTCTGGTGTGCTCCAGTCCGGTGTTCCAGTCCTGTGTCCTCCAGTCTGGGGGATTCCAGTCCAGTGTTCCAGTCCGGGGGGTTCCAGTCCTGTGTCCTCCAGTCTGGGGGATTCCAGTCCATGTGTTCCGGTTCGCTGGGCAGTGCCTGCAGTCCCTGCCGGTGTGCTTGCCCAGTGTTGGTTAGTGGGTTTTGCCTGCTGCTGTCGCTCCTCGGCAGCAGCCCAAGGGCTCACGTTTGCTCCAGAGCCCGGCCCCGCGGGCTCTGAACCTGAGAACCTGACATGTTGAATACAAAAATTATAGAGACAGGCTTATGAACCTCAACATGTATACACTGGAAGAGGGGAGGGAGAGAGGAGACATGATGGAGACGTTTAAATATCTCAAGGGCATTTATGTACAGGAAGAGAGCCTTTTTCAAATGAAGGAGAGCTCTGGAATGAGGGGGCATATGACAAAGATAAGAGGGAACAGGTTTAGGAGTAACCTATGGAAGTATTATTTCACAGAAAGGGTGGTGGAAGCATGGAATGGCCTCCCAGTGGAGGTGGTGGAGTCGAGGACTGTAAATCCAAGAAGACAGGAGGAGCCTCCACGGAAAGTCAAAGCAAAACAGCAAAAGTAGAGGCTGACAAATGCGCAAACCAATAGGGAGATGATATCAAAAACCAGTTTATTCAGAATATTCATATCAAGGACCCAACACGGTCCGTGTTTCGGTGCCAAAGCGCCTGCCTCAGGGGTCACAATCAACTTTCTGTGAGAAGAAGCTAATAGGCTTGAATAATTCCTTTATGTATGCAAGTTAATCCACAGAGAGAACAAAAGAACAGCCAACCGATCAGCAAACACCATGTGACAAGAGGACTGTTCCAGAATTTAAAAAGGCATGGGATAAGCATGTGGGATCGCTTAGGAACAGGAAGAATTAGGAGTTACAGAGGATGGGCAGACTGGATGGGTCATATGGCCTTTATCTGCCGTCATGTTTCTATATTTGGGCCCAGAGGTGGGAAAGAAGGACAGACAGGGAGGTCCGTTCCTGAATACAGACACTTGTCTGGCAAGGGCCCGGATTGTCCTGCCAGGTGGGATGGACTTGGAGGTTTAAGAGCTGAATGGACACTGAAAGAGACTGATCCTAAGAGACTGTCCATCTGATTAGTGTCCTGGGATTTCCCCTGCAGGAATAACTATAACTGTTAAATTGACTTATTGCTAAAAGTTCTGTTTAAAGTTGTTAGTAAAAGTTCAAGAGTTTACAAAGCAACTCCTAAAGTGAGAGTTATTATGCTCTGACTGTGTTAAAGTGATAAAGGTGGTGGCCTAAACTTCTCCCCCATAGCCCTTCCAGGATTTAGGCCGGCCCTGGCCTGCATCCAGCTCATTCAGAGAATTTATTTGTTGTACACCTTGATCCGGTGTCATGAACTGTCACGGAGTCCGGAGTAGTGAGCCCTTGGGCCACTGCCAGTGACCAGCAGCAGCAGGTGAACCACCCAAACAGGAAGCGAGGCTGAACACAGACAGGCTGGTACAAGCAGGACCAGAACTAGCAGGATGGGAACTGAAGCTGTAGATGAGCAGGGCCGGAATAACCGGACTGGAGCTGAAGCTGTAGATAGGATTCTCAAACAAGATTCAGGATTCTCAAACAGGCTTGGCTGGAACTGGATTCTGGAATGGGCTTGGCTTGGCTTAACTGGAACTGGATTCTGGAACAGGCTTGGCTGGAACTGGATTCTGGAATGGGCTTGGCTGGAAGCAAGACAATAAACAAGGCAGGAACAGGATTCAGGATTTTCAAACAGGATTCAGGATTCTCAAACAGGCTTGGCTGGAACAGGATTCAGGCAGAGCTGGAATGGAAGCTGAAAGCAGACAAGGCTGGAACAAACAGTGGAGGAACTGAAGCTGAAGACAAACAGGGCAAACACAAGCAGGATTAGAACTGAAGCTGAAGGCTTGCAGGGCTGGAACAAGCAGGGTTGGAGTAGAAGTTGAAGACTGGCAAGACAAGAACTAGCAGGGCTGGAACTGCAACAAACACACACAGATGAAAACTCATCTGAAGACCTCTGTTGCAAAGGCAAGCCTGAAAGTTCCCAGGTGCTTAATAAAGGCAATTACAGATGAGGTCACAAGTAAGTCTGGAATGCTGGAACATTAGAATAGGACTGGAATGGGCTTGGCTTGTCTGGACCCGGATGCTGGAATGGGCTTGGCTGAAACCGGATTCTGGAACATGTTTGGGAAACAGGAAGAAGACAGTCCACAGCAGCCATAGGGCCTGGTCACCAGGAGGCGAGGTGAGTGTAGGCATGGGATACAGCCACAACCATGACAGTACCTCCCCCTCAAGGCTCCCCTGGTCTCCACGGGAGGTCTGAGCTTCCAGGGATATCTTCGGTGGATACTCAACACACCTACACATCAGTCAAAAAATGGTCAATCACATTAATGTTTTTTAGGAGAAAACCCCTCAGAACAACAACAACAACAACCATTTCTAAAGCGCTACTAGGGTTACGCAGCGCTGTACAATTCAAACATAGAAGGACAGTCCCTGCTCAAAGAGCTTACAATCTAAAGGACAAGAGAACAATCTAAAGACAAGTAAACAATCTAGAGGACGAGTGAACAGTTAATCTGATAGGGTGGACCACTTGTCCTAGGCTTACAACATACCAAAAAGAAAATGGTTGTTGATAGTTTCTATCATAGGGGTTATTAAATTATCTCCACTGATTTCTTTTTATTATTAAATTTTTTTATGTGCAATTAAAATGCCTCAAAACACAACTCAAACTATTTTTTCACTGTAGTTGTACTGGAAGCGCCAGAAAGCAAACAATGACTGTATACTCTGCTAAAGCAATGAATGCAGCACTTAACTTTGTGTCCGACGGCGCCACCGTTTCACCATCAAGTGGCTTCCTCAGGGACTTCCGTGCTTGCTAGCTTATTATCTTTATGCAGCTTTCCAGTATTCTGTGAAAATAAAAATAGTTGTAAAACTCATAATCACAACCCATAGGATTGATCTTTCACGCCGGTTCACATACTGTACATTCTGTTTGCCCACACCAGAAACAAAATGGCGCTATGACGTCACACGCCAAGACAAGCCTTTAAATACAATTTAATCAGCTGATCATGTCTTAATGAGATCAATATTGTGATCAGTCAATAAAATACCTGCCAGTCAATTTTGTTGTTAAGACCTGCAGGTTCTACAGATTTAAGAATGAATGTCCATTTAACTTCTTTTTGTTGCAGCTTGAGTTTTCTGTTTCCTCCCCTCAGGTTTCCTTCCACTTTCTCAAGAACGCAACAGCGCAAATCTTCAAACTTATGATGCAATTGTAGACAATGTTCTACAATAGGTTCTTTTATACTCTGTCTCGCTAAATTTGCTCTGTGTTCTAACATCCGAATTTTAAACATCCTTGTCGTCATCTCCATGTAAATGTTTTTGCACAGGCATTTGATTGCATATACCACAAACTCCGATCTACAGTTGGTAAATTTTGACAGATGGAATGTTTGATTATTTATCTCATCTTCAAAACATTGTGTTACTAAAGTGATCTTACAGAATTGACAGGTACCACACTTGTGATGGCCAATCATCCTATCATTCCTCTGGCTTCTATTTGCACATAAATCTGCCGGGCAAAGTTCTTCTCTAAGATTTCTGCCCCTAGCAAACGCTATCCAAAAATCGGTATCTTGAAACATGGGATGTGTCTGTATAATTTCCCAACAATTTCTTATGATCTTACTAACTACTGGACTGGATGCAGTATATTTCAGAACCATAGTACATAAATCCTCGTGATTCTCTTTTTGGCACGCACCAGCCAATAAAAGATCTCTATTATTGAACTTTGCTCTTCTGTACGCTTTCTTGATGACACTTTTACTATAACCCCTCTCAGCAAATTTCTTGGACAATTTTTTTGCTTGATGTTTATAGTCCTGATCACTAGTAAATACGTTTAATTCGTAACATCTGCGAAAATGGTAAACTGTTCTTCAATTGAACTGGATGACAACTCTCACTGTGTAAAAAAGTATTCCTATCTGTTGATTTTTTATATACTCTAGTGGAGATGACCTGCTGGTCTATAGAAATTTCTACATCCAAATAATGAATAGATGTACAAGATTGCTGGTAGGTGAACTGAATATTGTCATCACAGCTATTCAGCCACGTTATAAAGATTTTTAAATCGCTGAATGATCCATGCCATATCATAAACACATCGTCTATGTATCTCCACCAACAATGGATGTTACAAGAAAATGGAGAATGTTTTGTCCATGTTTCCTCAAAATTGTTCATGTACAGGTTTGCTATGGATGGGGCAAATGTAGAGCCCATGGCGACTCCACTCGTTTGCAAATAATACTTATTATTAAACAAGAAGAAATTTTCTTTGATGGCCAATCTCGCCAACTTAATCAAAAATTCAGTGGGTATACTGTGTGGTCTCTGTCTATTGTTCAAAGTTTCACTGATGACGTTAATAGCCTCTTCTTGCGGAATGGATGTATAAAGCGAATTCTCATCAAGAGTAACCATGATGTAATTTGGATTCCATTCGACAGCCTGTAATTTATTCAAAAAGTGAGTGGTATCTTTAATATACGATTTACCTTTGGAAACCTCTGGTCTCAAAAATTGATCAACGAACATAGATAGAGGTTGCAATATCTTCAGTGGAACCTGCTGGTGAGTTTAGGTGTATGAACAGGAACTACAGAACTGGAAGTTGATAGCAAGTCTATAGGTTGAAGACAAGGCTGGATTTTGCAACAGAGCTGGATCTTGCAAACAGTGCTAGAGTATTACTACAAGCCACGGACTGCCGTGGGCTGTCCTTGAGACCATAAGGTCCCCTGATAACAGGAATATCCTGAACCCTATAAACCGGGTCCTGTTCTTCAGGCATGGTATGAGATAAGAAGTCAGGTATGAGATAGGAAGTCTTGAGGAGTCTTCTTCGAACCTCCGTTGGAGGGAATCTTAGTCTTGGACATAGTGCAGGTTTCAACCTGGAGCTGACCGGTCTGGGGTGAAACACAAGTGGTGGCCAGAATAACCGCAGAGGCATCAGAGTCCTGGGCCTGTGAGTCACAAATATCAGTCCAAGCGTCAGAATCTAGGTACTGCTGTTCGCCGACCATACTGCAAGCATTGGGGACGAGGCAAAGTTTTCTGCAAGAATCGCTCCAGTCCGTGATCTCACCTCTTCCCCAGTCTAGGGTCGGATTGTGTCTCTGTAGCCAAGATAGACCCAGTATGATGGGTTGCACTGCTGTCTGGAGGACATACAGTGGTGGAAATAAGTATTTGATCCCTTGCTGATTTTGTAAGTTTGCCCACTGACAAAGACATGAGCAGCCCATAATTGAAGGGTAGGTTATTGGTAACAGTGAGAGATAGCACATCACAAATTAAATCAGGAAAATCACATTGTGGAAAGTATATGAATTTATTTGCATTCTGCAGAGGGAAATAAGTATTTGATCCCCCACCAACCAGTAAGAGATCTGGCCCCTACAGACCAGGTAGATGCTCCAAATCAACTCGTTACCTGCATGACAGACAGCTGTCGGCAATGGTCACCTGTATGAAAGACACCTGTCCACAGACTCAGTGAATCAGTCAGACTCTAACCTCTACAAAATGGCCAAGAGCAAGGAGCTGTCTAAGGATGTCAGGGACAAGATCATACACCTGCACAAGGCTGGAATGGGCTACAAAACCATCAGTAAGACGGTGGGCGAGAAGGAGACAACTGTTGGTGCCATAGTAAGAAAATGGAAGAAGTACAAAATGACTGTCAATCGACAAAGATCTGGGGCTCCACGCAAAATCTCACCTCGTGGGGTATCCTTGATCATGAGGAAGGTTAGAAATCAGCCTACAACTACAAGGGGGGAACTTGTCAATGATCTCAAGGCAGCTGGGACCACTGTCACCACGAAAACCATTGGTAACACATTACGACTTAACGGATTGCAATCCTGCAGTGCCCGCAAGGTCCCCCTGCTCCGGAAGGCACATGTGACAGCCCGTCTGAAGTTTGCCAGTGAACACCTGGATGATGCCGAGAGTGATTGGGAGAAGGTGCTGTGGTCAGATGAGACAAAAATTGAGCTCTTTGGCATGAACTCAACTCGCCGTGTTTGGAGGAAGAGAAATGCTGCCTATGACCCAAAGAACACCGTCCCCACTGTCAAGCATGGAGGTGGAAATGTTATGTTTTGGGGGTGTTTCTCTGCTAAGGGCACAGGACTACTTCACCGCATCAATGGGAGAATGGATGGGGCCATGTACCGTACAATTCTGAGTGACAACCTCCTTCCCTCCGCCAGGGCCTTAAAAATGGGTCGTGGCTGGGTCTTCCAGCACGACAATGACCCAAAACATACAGCCAAGGCAACAAAGGAGTGGCTCAGGAAGAAGCACATTAGGGTCATGGAGTGGCCTAGCCAGTCACCAGACCTTAATCCCATTGAAAACTTATGGAGGGAGCTGAAGCTGCGAGTTGCCAAGTGACAGCCCAGAACTCTTAATGATTTAGAGATGATCTGCAAAGAGGAGTGGACCAAAATTCCTCCTGACATGTGTGCAAACCTCATCATCAACTACAGAAGACGTCTGACCGCTGTGCTTGCCAACAAGGGTTTTGCCACCAAGTATTAGGTCTTGTTTGCCAGAGGGATTAAATACTTATTTCCCTCTGCAGAATGCAAATAAATTCATATACTTTCCACAATGTGATTTTCCGGATTTAATTTGTGATGTGCTATCTCTCACTGTTACTAATAACCTACCCTTCAATTATGGGCTGCTCATGTCTTTGTCAGTGGGCAAACTTACAAAATCAGCAAGGGATCAAATACTTATTTCCACCACTGTATAGGGTGATGTCTTCCTTGTGGTCGCCAATACACAAGCACACCAGAACCATTTGTGTACTTACATATCCTTGAATGCGCCCATAGACTGAAAAGAGTGGAATGGTCTTAGGTAACTCTTGTGTCTGAATGTTAAATTGATGGACCAGGGATTCGTCTATAAAGTTTCCACCAGCCCCGGAATCCAGAAAAACTTCAGTATGCTCCTTTCTTTGACCTAGTTCAAGCACTGTGTACGAAGAAAACCAGAAGTTAAGCCTATTATGGTGCCTGTGGTCAGACCCTGATCCAAGGACCCAGGTTTATTTGGGCACCTGCCTGCATAGTGTCCAATATCACCGCAGTACAGACATAGGTTGAGGGTCTGACGCCTCTGCTTCTCTTGCATTGAGAGTGAAGTATGACCCAATTGCATGGGCTCTACAGGTTCTAGGGGAGAGGCCTCCCTAGGACTAGGATCCTGTGACGCATACCAATAACTCGGTATCTTAATGCCTATCTTTTATGAGGAGCGCCGTTCTGGGCTACGCTCCTGAAATCGAATATCTGTCATATTGCAGAGCCTAATCAGGTCGTCTGATCTGGTTGGAACCTCACGTCTTGCCAACTTGTCCTTAATTTGGGGTGCCAACCCCTGCCAGAAGGTCGCGACCAGACTCTCGTTGTTCCAAGCCAGTTCAGAAGCCAGAATGCGGAACCTAATATTTATTTATTTATTGCATTTGTACACCACATTATCCCACCTATTTGCAGGCTCAATGTGCCTTACAGAGTGTTGTTATGACATAGTCATGACAGGATCTTAGATACAATCGGTAGTAAGCAGAAGATGTATGAGGGATTAGAGAAGGAGGTGTTAGATAGGGTGGTGTAAGAGGTGTATTTTGATACTTTGGTGGGTTGGGTGGTGATTTGTGTTGTTAAGGGTTCTTTTTGTAGGCTTTGTTGAAGAGATGTGTCTTCAAAGATTTGCGAAAGTTGATTAGATTGTCCATGGTTTTCAGGGCTGTGGGTATAATAGCATAGTCGCCCAGGGTCCACGTTCCCTGCTTTAATCTCAGGAGCGCAGAAGTTGTAGATGCAACCTTCCCAGGATTAGGAATGATATGTTGAGATGGAAAAGTAAGTGGCTGTCCTGGTGTGGGAGAATGGCGGCGGTCAAAATGAACGTGTTACTGTGCATATTGTTTTTATTTCAACCATTGCCTATCGCGGTCCCAAAACAGTTTATTAAGAGATTGCAAAGTTCTATAATGAACTTTATTTGGGAAAATAAGAAACCACGACTGGCACAAAGAATCCTGTGGGGCGAGGGGGGAGAGCAGTCCCAAACCTGGAGTGGTATTACTGGGGAGCACAATTGAAGTTGATCTTAGACTGGAAGAGGGGAACAGAGAAACCGGCGGTTCAGGTGGAGCAGTCATATTGGCCACAAAGGAGCTTGAGATCACTGTTGTAGATGACAGAGATAATAGGAAAAGGGCAACAAGGGAAGTATAACCCATATCTTAGGCATCTATTAGAATAATGGGGAAATATAAGGAAATGTTGGGGGCGGAAAGATGGGGTATCCTCTATGGCCTCAATTAGATGGGAGCCTAAGTTTAGGGCGGGCAGGGAAAATGTTACTTTTGTAAGATGGGAGCAGAAGGGAGTGGTGAAATTCCGGGATGTGCTGCATGTGGGTGGAATGTGGAGTTTTGAGGAGGTGTGTGCCCGACATGGGATTCCTGGGGGACAGGGATTCGCATATATGCAAGTAAAACACTTTAGCGATAAGGAGGGGTGGCGGAGGGGATGCCCACGGAAGAGGAAAGTTTGGAAAACTTGTGGATATTATTGAGGAGAGTCCCAAAACCTATATCGGTGATATACCGGTTCAGTCAAGGGGACGAAGACAAAAAATATTCATTCCAGGAGGCATGGGAAAGGGATTTGCATTGTCAGTTTACAGAGGCGGAATGGGAAGATATATGTAGAGAAGTACAAAAAGCCTCGGTTTGTGTGTTAATACAGGAAACTGCATATAAGGTACTAACGCGATGGTATTACACACCAGAGAGGTTAAAGAAGATGTATCCAGGAGTATCAGATGTGTGCTGGAGATCTAAAACACAGAAAGGTACATTTCTTCATGTGTGGTGGACATGCCCGAGGGTGGTAGTATTCTGGCAGGCAGTGATGAAAGCGCTGGCCAGAACCATGGTGGTTTCACTAGTGTGTGGCCACTGGGAGTGCTTGCTAGGAATGTATAATGAGAGAGAGGTGTGGGAAGAGAGTAAATTGATGCAGTGGGGATTAGCAGCGGCTAAGTGCCTTATTGCACGCTGCTGGAAATCAGTGGATCCCCCAAATATAGGGGGATTGGAAGGTTAAAGTGAGACTTTTGTGGCATATGGAGCGTTTAACGGTATATAGGAGGGAGGGAGAGCTCCAACATTAAAAGGGGATGGACAAGACTTCAATAAATGATTGAGAGACTCCAGAGGGATTGAAAAAGCATTCCAGGGAGGGGGGTAGGTAAGGGGTCAGGGGGGAGGGAAGTATTTAGAGACTAAGAGTTGGAAGGGAGCGGGAGGGGGGTCAGGGAAGGGGAACTATAGGGGGCATGGTTGATCCCACCACCTGTGTTAGAAAGGGGAATAGTTAAATTGGGGTTAACATAGAGAGGAACATGGTTAGAGGGTTCTGTGTTTGGAGAATTGTGTGAAATTAAATAAGTTGCGTTGATGCCTGTAACACAAGTTAGTTGGACAAGTTCATGGAACGAGACAATGTAAAGAAAGGGAAACATAAGAGGCTATATACCATATGGTTTGACTGTTACAAATGTTTTTAAAAAATTTGTAAAAAATATTCAATAAAAATCTAAAGTTAAAAAAAATTTAATACTGAGCTCAGCTGTTAATATAACTTTCAGCTATCTCCTAGATACTCTGTAGCTTTATTTGCTTCTTTTAAAGCAGAGTAAATATTTTTCCCTAAATGATCCTTTATTTAAAAGTTCTGCAAAGGATCTTTACTTTATAACTCCTTTCCAATTTTACTTAGTGGAAGGAATTTAGTGAACACCTCAGTCAGCGCTTATGTTACCTAGTACTGAGAGGTGTCGATGGATGACTTAAACAAACTCCTCAGCTCACCAAACTAACAGTTATTTAGTTTGATTTATTAAGCTTTTAAGTTTCTAACATCCCAGCTGAACTAAGCAGCTGGCATTCAGTCACCATGACAGTCACTACTCTAAAGCCACTAAAACCGTGGATAGCTTTTGAAATTAGGTAATTAATCTCAGCTCACACTCCTCACACACAACAGCTCAAAAAAAAACAAAATCTGTTTTTTTAAGATTTTCTATTTCAGCTGTTCACAGACCCCTAACATACGTCTGTACAGCTTCTCTCTTACCTCCCAACTGCCAGCTTACAACGTTTAGAACCTTACGTATGTCATCCATGGCACAAGCCCAGCACGAGCCTCTGCACTAACATAACACTCAGCACCGCTGGAAACACCCCAGCCCAAACGCTGCTCCTCTTCCTCCACAGCGCAGCGCTGCATCAGCAACAAAGAGCCTCCCTGTATAACAGACCACTTCCTCCCTTACAGGTAAATGTTTATTTTGTAACCCCTCAGGGGTTACAACAGGAACAAAGCCAGGCAAGAAACAAGGCATACAGGAATAAAGCCAAGCAACAATTGGATCCAAACAGGAAATACAAAGACAGGGTAAACAGACTTCTTGCAAAGGCAAAAGCATGAGAGTTCCAAGGTGCTTTATAAAGGACTTTGCTGATGTCACAACTTGGAATGAGGCTTGAATAGGAGGAACACCAGAGCGAGGCTTGGATAGCAGGCACACAGGCATCAGATGCATCAATACAGGGACAAGGCACAGTGGCGTAGCTAGGTGGAGTGCAAGGGGAGTGGACGCTCCCCCAATCAGATTTCAAATGAAAACGGCGCCTACCTCGCCTGCTGCTGAGTCGCCACACAGCAGCATGGATTTTATTTTAAACTTTGCTGCACTTCTTCTCCCCTTTCTCTCATTGTACCAAAACGACCATCCCTCTTCTTTCCTCTCCTCAAACGCCCCCCCCCCCCAAGCCTAGCAAACTAACACCAGCACGTTTGCTTTCTCTTCCCCCTCCCCTCAGTTCCTCAAACCTGCTTTCTCTAGCAGCCCCTCCCTGCTGCTGTTTCCCAACAGGGATCCTGAGTGATCCGGAGTCTGATGTTTCCTTCTGCTCCGCCCTTGCCCCTCTGGCACAACTGTGTACCAGGGTGTGACCTGGCAGAGGGAAGCATTCAGCACCGGCTCAGTCAGGCAGCCTGTTATCACTGCAGGGAAACAGCAGCAGGTAGGGGCTGCTAGAGAAAGCAGGTTTGAGGGATGCAAGGGAAGGAGAATCTTAGGTTGAGAACAGAAGACGGTATCAGCCAAGGAAGTTGGATAAAAACAGAAGACAAGCCAGGGTGAGTGAGCCTATCTAGCCCATTATATGAAATAAAAATTGAGTATCACTACAACAGCTTTAAAAAAATTAGTGTAGCTGGGAGAAACAGCAGTTAAAAACTCTATTTTTTTGCTCATTTTTCTACACTGTTCTATACAATACAGATGAAATTTCAGTGAGGATATCCTGTTTCTTGACGGGTGCATCTTAACTGTTGTAATCTGCCTTGGGAAGCCAGGTGTTATAAAGTTGATGGAATATATTGAAATTAAATGGAAGTAAAATTAAACTCTCCTTTCATTGGGACTCATGGAATCACATCTTCACTTCATGTTTTGTATAAGGTTACATTTTAGATACACAAATACACAAAGAGGTGCTGGACTTGGGAAGGTGGGAAGGGGGGGCATTGAGGGATGAAGAAGGTGCTGGACTCAGGATAGGGGCTGAAGGAAAAAAGGAGCAGTGCTGGTCTCAAGGGAGGGCTAGAAAAAAAGTGAGAGTGGTGCTGGATTCAGGAGACACCTGAGAGATAAAGAGAAAATGGTGCTAGACTCACGGGGGAGGGGGGCTGAGGGATAAAGAGAAAGTTGCTGGACTCAAGAGAGGCTGAGGAAATGAGAGGAAGAGTTGCTGGTGTTACGATTGTCACTGTTTTCCATGTCTGTGCTCACCTCGCCCTCTGGTGGCCAGTACCGGTGGCTGCTATAGACTGTTTTCTTGCTGTTTCCCAAGCATGTTTCAGAAGTCATTCTAGTCCAGTTCGGATCTTCCTGCTTGCCAAACATGCTTGGGTTGTTTGGAACTAAGCAGCACCCTTACCTGTGACCTCACTTGTAATTGCCTTTATTAGGCACCTGGCCCTTTCGGTTGGGCCTTTGCAACGCCGAAGGTCGAGGTTAGTTGGTGTGCTGTTAGGAGCACTTCTGACTTGCTTTGTTTGAGCTTCCCTGCTTTATCCTTTTGATGCTGTTAGGAGCACTTCTGCCTTGGTGTGCTGTTAGGAGCACTTCTGCCTTGCTTTGTGTTGAGCTTCTCTGCTTTACCCTTTTGGTGCTGATAGGAGCACTTCTGCCTTGGTTGGAAGGAAGGAAGGAAGGAAGGAAGGAAGGAAGGGAAAAAGAGCTGGCTTTTTTTGGGCAATATCAAACCAGCTCTTTCTCCCTTCCTTCCTTCCTTGCCCAGCACTCCATCTTCCTCTTCAGTAGTATTTACCCACCCCCTTTCTTGTTTCTATCCATCTCCTTCCCCATTCTATCCAGCATCTCCCCCCACCTCTCTCCCCCTTCGCAGCAACGACAACGTGGATGCAGCAGCTCACAGGTTTGCTTTCTGTGTTTGAGTGAACGGCGACGGCTGCGCAGGGGAGTGGAAGCAGAGACTTACCAAATGGCTTCCTTCCTTACAGTGGACTAGACAGGAGCCAGCATTTCCACTCCAGCGGTGAACGGGCGGGCGGCCGAGCGAGCGGAGGTTGTAAAAGCAGCAAGCAGGCACACTTCTTCCAGTATGTGTTTGAAGTCTGTGACCCTGCAGCTCGGGGGGGGGGGGGGGGGTGGAGAGGCAAGCCGCCTTGCCCTCCCAGAACAACCGGCTCGCAAGTTGCTTCGGAAGTTCCCTGGTGGTTTAGTGGATTCTTTAGGGCAGGAAAGATCCCCAGTCTTTCCTGCCCGCTGCTGGCACTGACCCTCCTGCAGCTGTATCGCTGTTTAAAAATGGCTGCCGAGTCTTCCAGGGACGGCCTCGCGAGGCTGCCCTTGTAAGTCTTGACAGCCATTTTAAAGAATATGTGGCAGGAGGAGGGTCAGCACCGGCAGCGGGCGGGAAGGACTGGGGATCTTTCCTGCCCTGAAGAATCCACTAGACCACCATGGACACTGCCTCTAGGTATGCGCTGGGAGTGGGACCCTGCGGTTTGGGGAGCGGGGAGGAGGTCTGTAATAGGTAGGTAGATGGGTGAGTAGGATACTGTAAAAAAAAAAAGGTTAAATTTCTAAACATGCTGCCGGCTTGTGCATAGGGATGTACACAGAGGAAGTATAAGGGAATAACTTTTCATAGGTAGAGTAGTAATTTGTTATAAATTGTAATCAGTGTGTCATTTGGAGGGGCTGGTTATAGGCACACCTAACCCTGTTATTGGTGCAGAGATTTATTTTTCTCCTGGTAAAGGGCTTCTAAAACAGACATCATGTTGTGGGAATCAGGTGCTCAACATTCAGAGTTTCTATCTATTTATTTACTTATTTATGGCATTTTATCCCACATTAAATATGAATTAGATTGAAACCTAGGAGCATTTACATTTCTTTTCCCTCTGAAAGTGTAATGCATTGCTCCCCCAGGCTATCTCCCCAGGTATAGCCAGCTCTGCAATTTGGGGGGGGGGGGGCGCAGAGGTGGACCGGGGACAGAGCCTGTTGTTAAAAATGTACTAGCACACCACTGCATAGCCCTGTATTGTACTGGTAGCCAGTAAAGTTTTTGCAAACATGGTGTGATGTGGTAACCTTGCTTGCAACCTCTATTAGCCTATCAGGGCAACTGTTTGCATATCATGTTAGTTAATTTCCAGGACCTTAGCCAGGGCTGCAGGAATTCTTGAATCTTGGCAGTCTTCTGGTGACTTTTGAGCTTTAACAGTCACATGTGCTTCCCACAGCTGTTGCTTGCACAACACAGTGTACTGAGATTAATGACAACTCAGAATATTCCCAGCACGAAATGGACGAAATGGAGGAATCCAGCGGAGTCAGGCAGAGGAAAAAAGATAGCAAGGAACACAGCCACATACCTAATGGTAAGGGGGAAACCCATCCTGAGATTCGAGACCTCTGGCTGTATGTATGATGAATGGTGACAAGGAAGCACAACTTACAGGAGTGAGCTGTGTTGAGACAGGACAGATCACCTATTTGCCGGTTCCCTTTGCTAGTATTGTGTTTTTGACAGTTTTAAAAAGGAATTGTTTACAGAAAGGGATCTAGGTGTCGTTGTTGATGATATGTTGAAACCTTCTGCTCAGTGTGCTGTGGCGGCTAAGAAAGTAAACAGAATGTTAGGTATTATTAGGAAAGGAATGGAAAACAAAAATGAGAACGTTATAATGCCTTTGTATAGCTCCATGGTGCGACTGCACCTCAAATATTGTGTTCAATTCTGGTCACCACATCTCAAAAAGGATATAGTGGAATCAGAAAAGGTGCAGAGAAGGGCGACGAAAATGATAAAGGGGATGGGGCAACTTCCCTATGAGGAAAGGCTAAAGTGGCTGGGGCTCTTCAGCTTGGAGAAAAGACAGCTGAGGGGAGATATGATAGAGATCTATAAAATAATGAGTGGAGTTGAACAGATAGACGTGAAGTGTCTGTTTACGCTTTCCAAAAATACTAGGACTAGGGGGCATGCGATGAAGCTGCAAAGTAGTAAATTTAAAAGAAATTGGAGAAATTTTTTCTTCACTTAACGTGTAATTCAGCTCTGGAATTCGTTGCCAGAAAATGTGGTAAGGGCGGTTAGCTTAGCGGAGTTTTAAAAAGGTTTAGACGGCTTCCTAAAGGAAAAGTCCATAGACCATTATTAAATTGGACTTGGGGAAAATATTTCTGGGATAAGCAGCATAAAATGTTTTGTACTTTTTTGGGGATCTTGCCAGGTATTTCTGACCAGGATTGGCTACTGTTGGAAAAAGGATGCTGGGCTTGATGGACCTTTGGTCTGTTCCAATATGGCAATACTTATGTATAGACCGCGGGACACAGCAAAAGCATGCAGGTGAGGCCCTGGCACAAAATATAGGATGAGCCTTAAGAAACCAGAGGCTGCACAGTGTGTACAAATTGTCTTGCTAATAATATTTCCTGATTCTATACACCAAAACCATGGGTTGTCTCCTGCCTCTTGTGAGGAACCCCTAAGGGTCAGGGAAGAAGGGATCCGGAAGAGGAGCAAGATGGGTAGGTTTCATAGGGGATCCTAGGGGCTGGGAAGCCATGCCCCCATGGAGGCATACGTTTCCCAACAGCCGGAGAAGGGAGGAGGACTACAGTTCCCAAGAACCCATGCAAAGCCCTGGGGGCAAGCAGAGGGAGCAGCAAGGGAACTACAAGTCCCAGGATCCCGAGGGAGAGGAGTGGGATTGGCTGAGGAGGAATAATCGGGAGGGAGAGGGCCAGCTGGGGACCATAAAGGGAGAGGAGCTCATGGAATGGGAGGTGGAGAAAGAGGTTGGAGAGGAGATCCAAGCCCAAGATGACTGGGGAAGTGAGCCCATGGAGATTGCTGCTCTAGCTCAGGTACAAGGGAAGAAGTTGAAAGGCTTCATAACAAACCTTCTTCAAGGCTGGGGAAAGCTTGGAGGAAAAGTTAAGCAGCTGTTCCACTCAAGGGGGAGAGAGGTGCCATGCTGGGGAGGCAGTGAGTGATTTAAACTGTGTCCAGAAGTTATGCCATGTCTTTTTCACAAACACAGATACACCCTAATCCACTATAGAATAAGTAGTAATATTTAAACTTTCTATTTAGACAAAAATTAAACTGAACCCCCAAGATGCCAGACTCTGCATACAATGCAACACCACAGAAACAGAAAATGTCCCCTAGTACTGTGCAAAATATAAAGACAGCAGATGTAAATTTGAAAAAAACAAACTAACAAATACCAATCACCACTTTACAAATTAACAAATAGAAATAAAACAAATATAGAAAATAATACCATTTTATTGGACTAATAGATTTAGCTTTCAGAGGCCAAAACATCCTTCCTCAGGTCAATATAGTATAGTACTGTTACAGTATCCTATCCTGACCTGAGGAAGGGGGTTTTGTTCTCCGAAAGTTAGCCAAAATGTATTAAAATTAGTCCAATAAAAAAGATTACCTTGTTTACATGTTCTATTATAAACATTTATTAACACATCTACAATACTACTTTATCCTAGAGCAAAAAAATAAAAATATATATTTTATTTACAGTTTGTTGTCTCTGGTTTCTGCTTTCCTCATCTTCTTTTCACTGTCTTCCTTCCATCCAGCATCTGTCTTTGGTCTCTCTCTGCCATCCAGTGTCTGCCCTCTCTGCTGTCTCCTCCATCCAATGTCTGCCCTCTCTCCCTGGCTCTTCCATCCACATCTGCCCTCTATCTCTGCCCCTTCCATGATCCATCCACCATCTGCCCCTGTCTGCCCTCTCTCTCTCCCCCATCCATTCACTGTCTGCCCTTTCTATCCCTTGCATCCACTGTCTGCCCTTTCTCTCTGCCCCATCAATCCACAATTTGCCCTCCCTCTCGCTCCCCCATCCAGTATCTGCCCCTCTCTTTGCCCCTTTTTTCAGCCCCCAGTTCCAGCCCCACTATCTCACCAGTCCCCCATTTCAGCCCCAGCCCTTTTCTCCCACCAGTCCCAAGCTTCAGCCCCCCCAGCCACTTCTCCCTGTCCCCTTTTCAGCCCCCAGCCCCCAGTCCCCAGTTTCAGCCCCTGCCCCTTTTCAGCCTCCAGTCCCAGTACTAGCCCCCTTATCCCACTTACCCTCCTTTTCAGCCCCCAGTTCCAGCTCCCTTCATCCACATGCCTTTTATTAGGGCCCCCCTTTTCAGAACCATTCTCCCACCTGACCCACGCATGCCCCATTTTCCCACCAGCTCCAGGCATGGCCCCCATTTTCCCATATGGCCCCTTCTCAGACCCCAGTGCCAGTCCCCTTCTCCCATTCGAGAACCCCCTCCCCAGTCCCCTTCTCCCATCCAAGAACCCCAGTCCCTTCCCCACCCGTCCCCTTCTCCCATCCGAGAACTCCCTTCCCAGTCCCCTTCTCCCATCCAAGAACCCCAGTCCCCTCCTCACCCGTCCCCTTCAACCATCCAAGAACCCCCTCCCCACCCCCTTCTCCCATCCGTGAACCCCCTCCCCACCTCAGCTTTAGAAATGTTATGTAGTAGTAGTAGTCTCCTTCCCATTTGAGAACCCCCTCCCCACCCTTCCCCCACCTGAGAACCCCCACCCCACACACCCATCTGAGTCCCCCCCCCCCCCCGACCTACCAACCAGCTCCATTCTCCTGCCGCCCACCACCCTCACTGCCTTTAAAAAAAGAATTTGGAAGCGCCGGAGGGACAGGCAGCGCCTGTATTATCGACGACGACACCCAGATCCCTTTCTTGGTCCGTAACTCCTAACGTGGAACCTTGCATGACGTAGCTATAATTTGGGTTCTTTTTTCCCAGATGCATCACCTTGCACTTGCTCACATTAAATGTCATCTGCCATTTAGCCACCCAGTCTCCCAGTCTCATAAGGTCCTTCAGTAATTTTTCACAATCCTGTCGCGAGTTAACAACTTTGATTAATTTTGTGTCATCAGCAAATTTAATTAGCTCGCTAGTTACTCCCATCTCTAAATCATTTATAAATATATTTAAAAGCAGCGGTCCTAGCACAGACCCCTGAGGAATCCCACTAACTACCCTTCTCCATTGTGAATACTGCCCATTTAACTCCACTCTCCTATCCTTCAACCAGTTTTTAATCCACAACAGGACATTTCCTCCTATCCCATGACCCTCCAATTTCCTCTGTAGCCTTTCATGAGGTACCTTGTCAAACGCCTTTTGAAAATCCAGATACACAATATCAACCGGCTCCCCTTTGTCCACATGTTTGTTTACTCCTTCAAAGAATTGAAGTAAATTGGTCAGGCAAGATTTCCCCACACAAAAGCCGTGCTGACTCGATCTCAGTAATCCATGTCCTCGGATGTGCTCTGTAATTTTGTTTTTAATAATAGCCTCTACCATTTTCCCCGGCACCGACGTCAGACTCACAGGTCTATAATTTCCCAGATCTCCCCTGGAACCTTTTTTAAAAATGGGCGTTACATTGGCCACCCTCCAATCTTCTGGTACCACGCTCGATTTTAAGGATAAATTGCATATCACTAGCAGTAGCTCCGCAAGCTCATTTTTCAGATCTATCAGTACTCTAGGATGAATACCATCCGGTCCAGGAGATTTGCTACTCTTCAGTTTGCTGAACTGCCCCATTACGTCCTCCGGGTTTACCATGAAGTCAGTAAGTTTCTCCGACTCATCCGCTTGAAATACCATTTCCGACACCGGTATCCCACTCTCTGGTAACAGCTGAAGGAAGTAGAACAGCAGTGGGCAAAACTGAAAGGAGCTCTTTTAAAGGTGACAAATCTTCATGTAGAAAAGTACATAAAAGTAAGAGGAAAAAACAGCTGCTTTGGTTCTCAAATGCAGTAGCTGAAAAGGTAAGAGAAAAAAGTTTAGCCTTCATAAGTTACAAGATGACGCAGAACGAGGAAGACAGAGAAAACAATTCCTAGAAAAGCTAAGAGAATCTGGAAAAGTTGTTAGGAAAGCAAAGATACAAATAGAAGGAAGGATAGCCAGCAGTGGCGTAGCTAGGTGGGGTGCAGGGGGAGCGGTCGCTCCCCCAAACAGATTTTTAGAAGAGATGGTGCTTAAGCACCAAAATGCCTGCAGTGCTAATACCTTTCTCTGCCTCCTCCCCCCTCCCGAGACTTGCACCTACTCCGAGTTCTGTCTCTTCCGCCTGCTCTCTCCCATCCGCATGGTCGCTCGTTTTTAAAGCCCTGAGGCGTTCTCCCTCTGATACTGGTGATTCACATAGCCAGCCTTTTGCCAGCGTCGGAGCCTCTCCCTCACACGCATCCCACCTCTGCGGAAGACAGGAAGTTGCATTAGAGGAGGCGGGACAACAAAGGTAGAAGAAAATTATTTTTATTTAATACTTTGTAAGGACTGAGATGAACCTGCTTTGTAAAAGGTACATTTTTTCTATTTTTATTTTGCAAAGTACATGAGAAAATGCATTTCTGCTTCTTTTTTTACCAGTATTGCTTCTTTGAGCAGAGAGGAGAGGGTCTGTATTTCAATTTTTGTTGTTGTTGTTGCACTTTATTCTGTATTAGATTGGTAGCTTGGAATGTTGTCACAATTTGGGTTTCTGCCAGGTGCTTGTGACCTGGGTTGGCCACTGTTGGAAACAAGATACTGGGCTAGATGGAACATTGGTCTGACCCAGTTTGGCTACTCTTATGTTATATAGATGAGGGTCTGTCCATGTTCTGCATATGTGACTGAGGTGAAGGATTCTGATAGCATGTAGCGTCTGTGTAGGACTGTGTAACAGTGCAGCTTATTCCAGTTTCCCAATAGTAGGTATATTAGTGCTCCAGAGCCCATTGTAATATATATGGCACTGTCTTTTCATAGGTAGGTTAGGGCTGTTATGGTGGTGAGTTTTGTGTTCTAGGGCAGTGTTTCCCAAATTGGTTCTAGAGTACCCCCTTTCCAGTCAAGTTTTCAGGCTATCCACAATAAATATGCATGACATTGATTTGCATATACTGCCTCCATTACATACAAATCTTTTTCATGCAGATTCACTGTGGATAGCCTGAAAACCTGAATGGCAAGAGGGTACTCCAGGACCACCTAGGGAAACACTTCTCTTGGTCCTACTGTAATATTTATAGCACCGTCTTTTAATACGTAGGTTAGGGCTGTTATGGTGTGGTAAATTTTGTGTTCTAGGACAGTCCTGGAGTACCCCCTTGCCAGTCAGGTTTTCAGGCTATCCACAATAAGTATGCATGACATTGATTTCCATATACTGCCTCCATTACATACAAATCTTTTTCATGCAGATTCACTGTGGATAGCCTGAAAACCTGAATGGCAAGGGGGTACTCCAGGGCCACCTAGGGAAACAGTTCTCTAGGTCCCACTAATATTTACAGCACCGTCTTTTCATAGGTGGATTAGGGCTGTTATGGTGTGGTAAGTTTTCAGTATAGGTTTTGGGTGTCTCTGCAGGGGGTTGTGTTATTTCACAAAGTGTCTAGCCCTATTTGAATGTAGGCTGTGGGGCAAGGGCCACCTTAGTGGCCTTTGCCACCCAAAATAAAAATGCTCAAGACTAGTGTTCTTCACATCCTGTAGAATCACCTCACAAACAAAAGCCCATTTGATTTAAACAAGGTGCCTAGCAATGGAAGGAATATGTGTGCTATTCCTGAGGTGATGGTCATGATTTGAATATATTTACTTTGTAGTTAAAAAGACAGGTTGCCTGCTCTGGCCAGTCCAGGGACCTCTTCTGTGTCCTGCCTCTTGATATAACTTACTGTTTCCTTGTAGGCAGGACGCAACAGAGACAGCCTGTATTAATCCGTGCCTGCTACAGGCACTGTTGTCTAGCTGATACCAACCGGCGCCTATTTTATAAAAGTCTGCTCCCTCTGAGATCAAAACCTGGCTACGCCTCTGATTAGCCAGTATTGGGGGACAAGACATTTTATAGATTTGTAAATGTAGGAAGAAGTGCCAAAATGGCACAGTGAGTGACAGGGAGGAATATGTAGAAACTGATAAGGATAAAGCTGAACTCCTTAACAATTATTTCTGTTCTATGTTCATGGATGAAAGGCCAGGGGTAGGACTGCAGAAAACAAAGGGGATGGATATTTGGTAGACCAGAACCAATTCTCAGAAGACTGTGTTCGGGAGGAGCTAGCTAAACTAAAAATAGACATAGTGATGGTGTCTGATGGAATACATCCGAGATTACTCAAGGAACTCATGGAAGTTCTGGCAGCTCTGTTGTCTGACCTCTTCAATGCTTCCTTAGAGTCTGGAGTGGCCCCAGAGGACTGAAGAAGGGCGGATGTGGTCCCTCTGCACAAGGGTGGAAATAAGAAGGAGGATGGGAATTTTAGACCTGTTAGTTGGAACTCAGTGGTTAGTAAACTAATGGAAATGCTTCTAAAGCAGAGAATTGTGAAGCTTCTAGAATCAAATGGACTGCAGGACCCGAGGCAATATGATTTCACTAGAGGCAGGTCTTGTCAGACAAACCTGATTGATTTCTTTGACTGTTATACTTGGTTGGAAGTCTCGGTTACATTCTTTACTATTGCAGTCTGGCTTTAATAAACCATAAGAAATATTTCCTCATCCATAACTTTAAATCTCTATAAATGACGTTTAACAGAAGAATGTCTATAATTTTTTCGATCTGCTGGTCATTAACTTAATGGCATGTCCTCTTGTTTTTTTGTTGTTAGAAAAGTTATACAGTCGTCCCCTATTTAACTGTTCATGATAAGCATAAGAACATAAGCATTGCCATACTGGGTCAGACCAAAAGTCCATTATACCCAGCATCCTGTTTCCAATGGGATCTCAAGTACCTGGCAAGATCCCAAAAGAGAAAAAACAGATTTTGTACTGCTTATCCCAGGATAATAACAGCTTATGGACTTTTCTTGTAGGAAAGTGTCCAAACTTTTAAAAAAATCTCTGCTAAGCAGGGCTGGCTTTACCATTGGACCAGGTGAATATCTAGCCCAGGGCACCAGTGTTTAAGAGCACCAAAATGTCCAGCCTCTGTGTTGGCTACTGAGCTTTATTGTGTTAAGAACTAATTTTGTGCTGATACTAGATATGTGATGTAGTTTGTAAAACTAATAAACATTTAAATACAAAAAACAAAGGGGATGATATTCAGACTGCGGGAGTTAGCCTTGCTAACTCCTGAGGTCAGTGGTGATGCCGGATACTCATGGCCGGGCCATTTCCAGTGACTGGCAATGAATATCTTGTTTATTTTTGCCAGTTTGAACTTAACCAGCCAAGCCGATATTCAGCACTGGCTTGTTAAATTCAAACCAGTGAAACATATTCCAGGTATTCACGTGACCAACATGGCCATCAAACCCACGCTGAAAATTGGCAAATAGCCAGTTATATCGAGTAATATAACCGGTTAGCCTCCAACCGCTAACTGGTGATATTCAGCGGGAGACAGCCAGCTATCTCCTGCTGAATATCACCAAATAGCCGGCTAAGTACTATCTAACCAGCCAGGCACCATTCCTGTCCAGTTAAATGATTTTGAATATCAGGGGGGAGGAAGGGGGAAGTGTGCATTTGGAGGAGGGGGCTTCTGGAAGCTACTAGACATCTGTCCAACACATTGCTTATTTTGTCATTGTATATTACATGTGAGATCACATGCTGATCAAGACACTGTCCCAAGAAGCTTAAAATTGACCATGAGTTAATGTGTGACCCTCAGAAAAGGAGGATCAATGCCAGTACATGATTGCGAACTGATCTTAAAGTGATTGTGTAAAGGTCATGTCACAGACTGAGATCTAAGCTAGTGAGTCCCTTTCTCCTTACTGCTGGCACACACACATCTTAAGACAATGAGGTAGGCGTTTCTGTCCTAAGGAAGAGCCCCCTCCCTATCCATCTTCAAATCCTTGCTCAAAGCCCACCTCTTCAATGTTGCTTTCGGCACCTAACCTTTATACCTTTCAGGAAATCTAGACTGCCCCAATTTGACTGCCCCTACTTGACTGACTGTACATTTGTCCTTTAGATTGTAAGCTCCTTGAGCAGGGACTGTCCTTCTATGTTAAATTGTACAGCGCTGTGTAACCCTAGTAGCGCTTTAGAAATGTTAAGTAGTAGTAGTAGTTTTGTAAATCCTGAACCCACCCTGCACCCCAGCTTCAGAAACTGGAGTGGAAATGTCTTTCTTCTCCCCATATGAAGTTCATTTTTTCGTGTTCTGTCTACAGGTGACTCTGAACCTCTGCATGACATCCCCAACCTTGACTACTGGAAGAGGCAAATGAAAGTGAGTAACCAGACACCTTGTTAGACTGGAGTAAGGGTTGCCCAGATTTGGTTCTGGGGACCTGCAACCAAATCCTCTTTTCAGGATAGTACAAATTAACCTGCTTCTGGGAATATCAGAACTCAGGAATCTTCACTGTTGATATCCTGACTACATGACCTGGTTGCAGGATCCACAAACTGGAGTCTGAAAAATCCTAGCCTGGTGGATCTTGTAGGAGAATGAATACAGGGGAGTGTTTGCAGCAGTACTAGAGGTACTTCTTTAAGAAGGGTAACTCCTATTTGGCAAAATAATCACCATTTTGTACATGGTTCCTCCTAAACTTTCCTTGACTTCAAGGTGTGTCAGTGGAAGAGTAGTGATGCCAAGCCACCTGCAGTCCATAGTGTACATAGAACAGCATGGTGGTTATATTTATAACATGCCTTTTCAAGTGAGTTACCTAAAGCATAACATACTATCATATACAATAAAGCCTATTAAAAAGTTCAAAGATGCACCTATCTTGTAAAGGCAACATAAGTGTGCATGTGAGTAATAAAATAGGCACCCAGAGCCAACTCCATTAGTGGAACAATTTATACCTGCTAAGAGGAAGGTTCCAATTCTATAAGTGGTCACCTCCGTTTAGGCATCCTGATGTTGTATGTTGAGAGTCTGTTGTATAACACAGTGTTTCCCAAGTCCGGTCCTGGAGTACCCTTGCCAGTCAGGTTTTCAGGATATCCATAATAGATATGCATGAACTTGATTTGCTTACACTGCCTCTATTATATGCAAATTCTTTCATGCATATTCATTGTGGATATCCTGAAAGCCTGACTGGCAAGGGGTACTCCAGGACCGGACTTGGGAAACACTGGTTAACAGTACCTGCGTGCCTGGATTCTGTTATAGAACACTAGCATAACCTGGTATCAGCACTCCTTACATTTGCATGCCCACAGTTAAACCAACCATAGATCTGGTGTAACTGCAGTCGTGTAAATGCGGCAGGGATGGGATTAATTTATAGTTGCATGCAGAAGTGGGAGCTTCACCCATGTCATGCCTGTGCTCCATCCTTGTGTATTATCCCTCTCCCCCTCATTCTATAACAGGTCACCTAAATCTAAATGCCATTTGCATGCTTACATTTATAGAATACTGCCACTCAAATGGGCAAGAGTACACTTAACATGCGTAAATGGCAGTAATGCGGCTACATCATCACACTGCATGCAAAAAAGAAGCACTTAACGAGCTTCAATTTTTGGCCTCCAAAGTGCTTCTTTCTTGCATGCTGTGTTAATGTATGGCGAGTTAAGAAATGTTTATAAACAGTGACTAAACAATGATATCACAGAAGATATTTGTATTGGTGAATTAAAAGTAGAAGAAAAGTGAAGCAAATGAATAAAAATTGAATTAAACAAATAAACTTGGGAGGTTTTGAGCCAATGATTAGTCTGAGTCATAAGGAGTCTTGGCATTTAACAAAATTGAGTGGGTTATACCCTGCCAGTGGCTGTTAGCTTTGATTGCTGAGGCTTTTTATCCTTTTTTAATTTAAAATTAAAATTTCAAATTTTTTTTTTCAAAAGAGAATGGTCTGTTTGAGGAATATTGTTTGGTCACATTATTATTATCAGTACTGGGATGTGAAAGGTTTCCACAATTTTTTTTTTTTTTTTAGTTTTACTAAATTTGGTGGAACAGTTCAATTTTGTGTGGACAATTTTAAAATAGCCATTTTCCATATGTAAAACATATGTTGCACACAGAAAATACTTTATGAAATTATTTCAAACTCAACTAAATAATAACATTAAGACATAATGATAAATGATTGAAAAAAACACAAAAGTCAACAAGTTATAATGATAAAACATGCAATTATTCAGCAATTCCTTTTATAAAGAACTAATAAAAATAAAGTGTATGATATCCATCTGTTCTTGTATATTACTACATCACTATGTACCTAGTCAGAAGACCAGACATCCAGTATATCAGCCAATGAACTCTGATTTACAGGTCAAGGTAGAAGACTCAGTGAAAACCTGCCCTTGCAAACCAGATAGTGGATACAGAACTAAACAATACCAGCTGAGGTGTGAGGCAAAAGCCAAGACTTTAATTGGTAATGAAATCATCATACCCATCAGGATCTGCATTGATTTTGAAAGAGAATTCCAAAGCCTCAGCAGTATTCTGGAAAATACTCTAGCCTTGCGAACACAAGGGACCACCAAGATAGCCTCAATTTTAGGTCTTAAAACTGCAGGAAATGATAATCGGAGATGGAAAAACTAAAATCCAAAGAACGAGCAATGTAAATATAGAAAAAGAAGCCTTTATCTTGCCCTCCCCTTCTCCAACGTTGTCTGACGAAGGGCGGGAGCACCTCCGGGGCTAGAGGAGGCCTTCGCCCCGGTCTTTCCCTTTCGTTTCACCATTTCTGGGACTCGAAAACGCCGCTCCGCATTATTCAACGGAGGGACGAGAGCGTTCACGCTGCACCTTCCCTCACGGACGCCATCTTGAATCCTACTGTTTGTACTTTTTAATATGTCATTAATACTGTATTTCTGATTTAGCTTATGTAAGCCACATTGAACCTGTATCCAGTGGGAAAATGTGGGATATAAATGCTTTTAAATAAATAAATAAATAAATAAATAAAACTAAGGATTCAGGTGCCCAGAGCTGCCAGAGGTGTGCTCTGACATTCTTTGGTGAACTTTTGAATATGAAATGCTACAAATTGTGGATTTCCTGGTTTTGGGGTTCATTTTAAATGTTCAGGTTTTCACTGACCACTCTAAAACATGACTGTAAGAGGGTGTGAGAGGTTTAAGAACCAGATAAAGAAGTTTTACTATTTAAATTTTATTGGTTTGATAACTGTGGAGAAATGTGCAGTGGGGAAGTATGCAGGGAGGAGGTGGGAATAGATCAATGATTGGCTGTTTGAGGCCCCAAGGGAAGCTATGAGCTTGATGGGTATGTGAGGCAAGCCTGAGGGGCAGTGTGAAGACAGGAATAGGAGCGAAGGTCCTGGCAAAGGACACAAATTTGGATCAATGAGGTGGCAGGAGGCAGGGCAGTCTGGAGGAGAAGAACTGGGAAGGAGAAGCAGAAAGTGAGAGAGAACAAGCCTTGTGTGTGTGAGGCTGCAGGCTGAGAGAAAGACAGCAGGCCAGCCAGATTGCATGCTGGCAGAAGAGAATAAGCCCAGGCAGGAGAAGTGACTGGCAGGGTGAAGACAGGGAAGAAAGCCTGAGGAAAAAGGAAGATGCAGGTTGGAAATAGGCAAGCCAGCACAGAGAAGGGGCTGCATGCTGTTGAGAGCGCAAGCCTGAGCAGAGGAGACAAAAGCTGGAGGCTGAGAGAGGCTAGCCTGCAGCGGAGAAGGAATCCTGAACTATGAGTAACCAAAGAGACAGAGTGAGAGTTGCAAGCAAGTCTGGGGAAGTGTAGAGCACTGAAGCAGTCAAGCAGTGGGAAGGAGGGATTCCAGAGCAAACTCGGACACAGGAGAAACTGAGCTGCAGTTTGCCTGTCCAGAGAGGGGAATGCTAGCCATGTGACTGCCTGTCCTATAAAGAAGAAGCCTATCCAGAAAGGGAAGAAGCCCCACAAAGAAGAGAGAGAGAGAGACTCCCCCTCCCCCCCAAACCGAGTGCCCAGACTCCAAAGGAACTGGTTTTGGAGCAACTGCTAGTATGAGTGCCTATCTGCAGGAGGATCCAGTGTAAAAGCATGCCCATTCAAGTGTCTGCACCTAAGAGACCCTGCCCTGGGAAAGGAGCTGCTCAGCCTAAACCTTGAGCCCTGTGAGTGCCTGCAGTTAGGGGCCTACCTTTAGGGGGTTTAGTTTAATGGTCCGTCAGTTCAAGTAGTGGATGTAAACGGGTGAAAAGGGAAACAATAAAAGAAAAAGGGGTGTATTTTGGGAGGTTTAGATAGGAATTTCCCACGCTTATCTTTTTATTTAAATTTAGTTAGTCCACAAGGCTCTTTGCCAAAGAAACTGACCGAGTTCAGGAAGTCAGGGTTTTCCTTTTTTGAGTTCTTTTGACTCAGGATAGTAGATACCCTGGAGTTCCTGAGTCAGTGAGCTGACCCCACCAACCGAGGAGATGTGGATGCAGAGATGACTTGGGTACCCAACAAAAGACAGCAGCGATGCTAGTGAAGAACGGATATACCAGTAACATCATTGTGTGCACACAAATTGATCCCAAAAAGAAAAAAAAATCTCAGATCTGAGTACAGTAACTGTCATTACACACTCACTGTAATACACTTATCTGAGGGAAGCCTGGGTGTATGCAAATCTGTGAAAACTTGTAAAAGAAAATTTAGACTTGGGGACAAAGAGTCTAGACCCTGGGAAACAGAGTTGAAGTTACATTAAGGGGAAAGGAGTAGCTGGGTATATTTGTCTGATGCTTATTTCAGAGTAATTGTGAATATTTATCCTTGAAGTATTTATTGTAGAGTAACCAAGTTTTAGTAGCAGAGGTAGTGGAAGGGTGAAGTGATAATCAAGTTTGTGATAATGTTTGGGATGTCTTGTGTTGTCGCAAGAGTTGGATTGGGGTCTTGGTAATTTTTATTGTAAATTTGAACATCTTATTGCCTTTGTAATTTATTGCAATGTATTTAACATTATTTATTTATTTGTTGTAATTACCTGCTTCACCACTAGGGGGTTTACACTAAATATAAATTAAACAGAGGGTGTCCACAGGAACAACTCCAGTAAAGTGTTTAACCAATCCACGAGGCACAAAGGAATGAAAGAAAAGGTTTAATCATAACAGCACTGTTTATGATCGGGGTAGTGAACCCTTAGTCCACAGTATTATTATTATTAGCATTTGTATAGCGCTATCAGACGCACGCAGCGCTGAACACCTGACACAGAGAGAGACAGTCCCTGCTCAATAGAGCTTACAATCTAAAAATACAGACAGACAAGACAATTAAGGGCGAGGGAAGTACTGGGTGAGAAGGAACAAGGGGAGGGCAATTGAGTAGTGGCTAGGAACCAAAAGCAGTGGTGAAAAGGTGGGATTTCAGCATAGATTTGAAAACAGGTAGAGATGGAGCTAGACATACAGGCTCAGAAAGTCTATTCCAGGCATAAGGTGCCGCGAGGGAAAAGGAACGAAGCCTGGAGTTAGCAGTGGAGGAGAAGGGGGATGACAAAAGAGATTTGTCCAGTGAGCGGAGTTCACGGGGAGGAATGTAGGGAGAGATGAGAGAGGAGAGGTAATGGGAGGCTGCAGAATGGATGCATTTAAAGGTCAGTAAGAGAAGCTTGAACTGTATGTGGAAGCGGACAGGGAGCCAGTGAAGTGACTTGAGGAGTGGGCTAGTGTGGGTATAACGATTTTGGCGGAAAACAAGTCGTGCTGCAGAATTTTGGACAGACTGGAGAGGAGAGAGATGGCTGAGTGGAAGACCAGTGAGAAGTAAATTGCAATAATCCAAGCGAGAGGTGACAAGGGTTTGGATAAGGGTTCTGGTAGCGTATTCAGAAAGGAAGGGGCAAATTTTGCTAATGTTGTAGATAAAGAAACGACAGGTTTTGGCGATCTGTTGAATATGCGCAGAGAAGAAGAGAGAGGACTCAAAGATGACTCCAAGGTTATGAGCCGAGGAGACAGGGAGGATGTGAGAGCCATTAACAGAGATAGAGAATGGGGGAAGAGGGGAGGTGGGTTTAGGGGTCCACCCCGATCTTCCCAGGGCCCTCGCTCCAAGTGCACAGAGTTTCCAGGTGCTCTTTGGCTAGGATCAGGCGACCCTCAGGAGGAGGAATGCTGGCTTCGGCCTAACCCCTGGTAAGCCTTTCCTCAGCTGAGAGGTGCCCAGCTCTACCACCGGCTGCCTTTCAGGTGCTGTGGAGGACTTGCAGCTCATCTGCATATCCTTACAGCCTTCTCCGGGGTGACACCCAGGTCCACTCCGATCCACTCAGGGCCTCCGCTCTAGGTGCCGCGCGCCGGGGCATTTTTCTCTTTACATCTAATCTTCTTCCCAGTTGCTAAAGTACCTCAGTCGTTTATGGCCCCTATTCACATTCTCTTCCTAGCCCTGTCCCTTCCTAATCTTTTCCCTCACCCCCTACCTCTCTCCGCTACAGGAACACACTGCCCATCCATCGACTTCATCACCTCACCTTCTCTCCTACCCTCTTCCTCCCTCTTGGCTTTTAATCTCCGTCTCTTTCTTCCCTCCATTTTGCCTTCCCCATTCCACCTAAATACTTCTCGCCTTCGACGCCTTCATGGCCACACCTCTCCTACTCTCCTCCGCTCTCTTTTATTCCTTCTCTTACTCTCAGCTGGTGACATCAATCCAATCCTGGCCCTCCTCACCAACTATTATCCCAACACTACAGATCTCACCGCGACCTCTCTAACCTCATCTCTATTCCTCTACTCCCCTCCTCTCCTCTTCCCTTCTCTTGCGCCCTATGGAATGCCCGCTCTATCTGTAACAAACTCCCCTATATCCAGGACCTCTTTATCTCGCGTCACCTCCATCTGCTCGCCACAACAGAAACCTTGCTCTTCCCTGATGACTCTGCTTCAGTCGCAGCCCTCTGCCATGGCGGTTATCTTTTTTCACATACTCCTCACCCTGCTGGTCGCGGGGGCGGTGTTGGACTACTTCTCTCTCCCTCCTCCAGATTTCAACCCCTTCTTTCACCTCATTCTCACTGTTTGTCCTCCTTTGAAGTCCACTCTATCCGCCTTTTCTCTCCTCTGCCTCTTCGAATAGCGGTCATTTATCGTCCCCCTGATAAGTCCCTTTCATCCTTTCTCAGTGACTTTGATGCCTGGCTTGCCTTCTTCCATGATCCTTCCTCCTCCTCTCTCATCCTTGGTGACTTTAATATTCCTGCTAATGATCCTTACAACTCTTATATTTCCAAGTTACTCGCTTTAACATCTTCCTTTAATCTCCAACTATGCTCCACCTCCCCCACTCATCAAAATGGTCACTGTCTTGATCTCATCTTCTCCTCCAACTGTTCACCCTCTAGTTTCCTTGCCTCTGATCTTCCCCTCTCTGATCGCCATCTTATAACTTTCACACTTAAATCTCCTCCCTCCCAGTCCCGTCCTATCTTATCTAATTTATCTAGGAATCTTCACGATATTGACCCTTCATCTCTATCCTCCCATGTTTCAAACCTCCTCTCTACTGTGGCACCATCCACGTCTGTCAATGAGGCTGTTTCTTCTTACAACAATACTTTATCCTCTGCCTTAAACACACTTGTACCTTTGATGACCCGCCCTATAAGGCGTACAAAACCCCAACCTTGGCTGACTTCTAATATCTGCTACCTACGTTCCTGTACCTGCTCCGCCAAACACCTCTGGCGGAAATCTCGGGCCCTTGCGGATTTCTTACACTTTAAGTTCATGCTGACCTCCTTCCAATCTGCTCTTTTACGCGCCAAACAGGATTATTATATCCAACTGACCAACTCTCTTGGCTCTAACCCTCGACTTCTCTTCACCACATTGAACTCTCTCCTCAAGGTGCCCTCTCCCCCAACTCCCTCTTCATTATCTCCTCAGACCCTTGCTGAATTCTTTCACGACAAGGTTCAAAACATAAACCTTGAATTCTCTACCTCGCCACCTCTCCCTCCACTAGTCCGTTCCCCTCTCTCTCCTTCCCCTCATTCCTTTTCCTCCTTTCCTCCTTTCCTGAAGTTACTATAGAGGAAACTACACTTCTCCTTTCATCCTCAAAATGTACCACCTATTCCTCTGATCCCGTTCCCACCCACCTTCTTAATGCCATCTCATCTGCTCTTATTCCTTTTATCTGTCACATTCTCAACCTCTCGCTTTCCACTGCAACTGTCCCTACTGCCTTTAAATTACCCTCTAATTACCGACCCATCTCCCTCCTCCCTTTTCTCTCCAAATTACTTGAGCGTGCTGTTCACCACCGCTGCCTTGATTTTCTCTCCTCACATGCTATTCTTGACCCACTACAATCTGGTTTTCGCCTTCTCCACTCAACCGAAACTGCGCTTACTAAAGTCTCCAATGACCTATTACTGGCTAAATCCAGAGGTCAATATTCCATCCTCATTCTTCTTGATCTTTCCACTGCTTTTGACACTGTCAATCACAGCATACTTCTCGATACCCTGTCCTCACTTGGATTCCAGGGCTCTGTCCTTTCCTGGTTCTCTTCCTACCTCTCCCTCCAACCTTCAGTGTTCACTCTGGTGGATACTCTTCTACTTCTATCCCTCTGCCTGTCGGCGTACCTCAGGGTTCTGTTCTTGGTCCCCTCCTCTTTTCTATCTACACTTCTTCCTTGGTTCATTAATCTCATCTCATGGCCTTTCCTACCATCTCTATGCTGATGACTCCCAAATCTACCTTTCTACCCCTGATATCTCACCTTGCATCCAAACCAAAGTTTCAGAGTGCTTGTCTGACATTGCTGTCTGGATGTCTCAACGCCACCTGAAATTAAACATGACCAAAACCGAGCTTCTCATTTTTCCCCCCAAACCCACCTCCCCACTCCCCCCGTTTTCTATTTCTGTTGATGGCTCTCTCATTCTCCCTGTCTCCTCAGCTCGAAACCTTGGGGTCATCTTTGACTCTTCTCTCTCCTTCTCTGCTCATATCCAGTAGATCGCCCAGACCTGTCGTTTCTTTCTTTACAACATCCGTAAAATCCGCTCCTTTCTTTTCGCGCACACTACCAAAACCCTCATCCACACCCTTGTCACCTCTCGTTTAGACTACTGCAATCTGCTTCTTGCTGGCCTCCCACTTAGTCACCTCTCCCCTCTCCAATCGGTTCAAAAATCTGCTGCCCTTCTCGTCTTCCGCCAGGGTCGCTTTACTCATACTACCCCTCTCCTCAAGTCGCTTCACTGGCTCCCTATCCGTTTTCGCATCCTGTTCAAACTTCTTCTACTAACCTATAAATGTACTCACTCTGCTGCTCCCCAGTATCTCTCCACACTCGTCCTTCCCTACACCCCTTCCCATGCACTCCGCTCCATGGATAAATCCTTCTTATCTGTTCCCTTCTCCACTACTGCCAACTCCAGACTTCTCGCCTTCTGTCTCGCTGCACCCTACGCCTGGAATAAATTTCCTGAGCCAATACGCCTTGCCCCATCCTTGGCCACCTTTAAATCTAGACTGAAAGCCCACCTGTTTAACATTGCTTTTGACTCGTAACCACTTGTAACCACTCGCCTCCACCTACCCTCCTCTCCTCCTTCCTGTACACATTAATTGATTTGATTTGCTTACTTTATTTTTTGTCTATTAGATTGTAAGCTCTTTGAGCAGGGACTGTCTTTCTTCTATGTTTGTGCAGCGCTGCGTACGCCTTGTAGCGCTATAGAAATGCTAAATAGTAGTAGTAGTAGTAAAATGAGAAGTTCAGTTTTAGTCATGTTTAGCTTCATATGGCGTTGAGACATCCAAGCAGCAATGTCATACAAGCAGGATGAAATTATGTCCTAGATTACGGTAGAGATTTAAGGGGTGGAGATGTAGATCTGAGAGTCATCTGCATAAAGATGGTATTGAAAGCCATGGGATGAAATCAGGGTACCAAGAGAAGAGGTATAGATGGAGAAAAGGAGGCGTCCAAGGACAGAACCCTGGGGGACACCAACTGAAAGCGGGATGGAAGTTGAAGAGGAACCGCCAGAGTGAACACTGAAAGTGTGAAGTGAGAAGTAGGAGGAGAACCAGGAAAGAACAGGGCCCTGGAATCCAATCGAGGCTAGCGTATCTAGGAGTATGGTGTGGTCAACAGTGTCGAAAGATAAGCTTAGCTGAAATTGGGTGGCGGAGCAGTTGGGGGGGAAGAGGGGGTGGTGGTCGGGAGGTGAGGATAGGGGAGGGCAGACTTATACGGTCTGTACCAGAGCCGGTGATGGGAGGCGGGACTGGTGGTTGGGAGGCGGGAAATACTGCTGGGCAGACTTATATGGTCTATGTCCTGAAAAGGACAGGTACAAATTCAAGGTAAGGTATACACATATGAGTTTGTCTTGGGCAGACTGGATGGACCATGCAGGTCTTTTTCTGCCGTCATCTACTATGTTACTATGTTACTATGTGAAGTGAGAAGTAGGAGGAGAACCAGGAAAGAACAGGGCCCTGGAATCCAATCAAGGATAGCGTATCTAGGAGTATGGTGTGGTCAACAGTGTCGAAAGATAGGTCAAGAAGGATAAGGATAGAATAGAGACCTCTGGATTTAGCCAGCAGCAGGTCATTAGAGAATTTGGTAAGTGCAGTTTCATTAGAGTGAAGAGGGTGGAAACCAGATTGGAGAGGGTCAAGAATAGGTTGAGAGGAAAGGAAGTCAAGACAATGGTGGTGAGACGCGTTCAAGTAATTTGGAGAGGAAAGGAAGAAGGGAGATGGTGCGATAGTTGGAGGGACAGGTAGGGTCAAGTGAAGGTTTTTTAAGGAGTGGAGTGACAACAGCATGTTTGAAGGCCATAGGAACAGTTGCAGTGGAGAGTGAGAGATTAAGGATGTGACAGATGACAGGGATGATAGTAAGAGAGATAGTGTTATGTTTAAATCATTTTTATTGGTTGTAACAGTCAGATAACACCTTTCTTGCCGAAAAATGAAATTTATACATAAATTGTCAACCAACAGGCTGAAACAGCTCATCATGTTACAGTATAATATTTACATTTTCTCCCTTCCCTCCCCCTCCTCTTAACCATTAGTACTCCCTATATCTTATCACATTCTAGTATTACAAATGTCACAGAAAAACCCCCAGCAGTTGACAAACGTCTGGCTAAATTATTTCAGAATAAACTCTGTGGTTCGGCTTCGACTTATATGAGTTATTTAACTATGTTAATCTCGAGGAGTACCCTACCCAACAACCCTACCCTCCCCCTCCCCCCCCCCCCCCTTTTTGCTCCATTACCAAGTCAACTGTGTTTGTAATTCAGTGCACACAAGAAGTCGGCATCTAAGGAAGTGGCATCTCTCCTTGTACATTGCGTACCCGACTTTCAGTAAGCACCGAACCATCTTTACCATTATCCCTAGCCCCTCTGTTTGATGACAAGCCTATGGGACCTTGCATCGGCTTTAAAATTTCAACAATAGGCTTTGTGCCTTAATCGGTAGGGTAATCCAAAGCATTTCCCACTGAGCCTTAAACTTGAGACCTGCGGGGCTTTCTAGATTAGGCACCCCACACCTGTCTATTCTCATTTGTCGCACCATTTGTGCACGCCATGCCTGTAAGGGGGGTATTTCTTTTGCCCTCCAGAATTGCAGTATGGTGGTTATTCCAAAATATATAGCCAGCTTGGCAAATGCCTTAAAGCCCTCTGGAGCCTCTGCAGTTAGCCTAAAGCGGTTAAATAAAATTAGGGGATCATATATGAGAGTACAGTTCCACAATTGGTCTATTCCCGCTATGATTTGCCTCCAGAACTGTCCCGCCAATGGGCAACCCCAAAACATATGCCCCAGAGAAGCCGCTCCCTGGTTACATTTGGGGCAGGTTCCTTTAGTATCAAACCCCGCTCTTAGCGCTCTGTGAGGAGATATGTGTGTTCTCAACAGCCATCTATATAACCTCTCTCTTTGGGGTATGGAAAGTCGTTGCTTATACAAAGCTTTCAGATATGATCTGCATTCTTCCTCTGTAAGTGTGCAACCCAGGTCCCCTGACCAGTCCCGTGCAATCTGTCTAAAGTCTAGTTCTGCTGCAGTGTCCTTCAACTGCCGATGATGGAATCTCAATGGTACTGAGAGTTGCGCTCCCAGAGTAAACTCCTCGGAGAGAACCTCCACCACATCCTCCGTGAGGTCAGTCCACTCTAGAGAAGCAACATAGTGGCTCAGTTGACAATATGCAAATTGGTATGTCGGGGGGATCCGAAATCGAGTCTGAAGCTCTAGGTATGAGAGAATTTGTCCCTGTTCCGTGACTACGTGTGCCAAGTATATTATCCCTTTTTGCGCCCACCTACTAAAGACGCTAACCCCTTGGCCTGGAGGGAACGCTGGGTTATCGCATATAGACAGCCAGGGGGACGTTCGGGCAGAGAAATGATAGCGTCTACACACCCATCTCCACGTTTCCCTGAGGGCCTTCAGTAGGGGATGCCTTCTGGATGCTCCAATGGGCAATGGTGTCCCAGAATGGAGCAGATGACTAAAGTGTATGTTTGGGAACATCAGCGTCTCCACTGGCGTAATGGAAAACTCAGATGTCCCTCGATACCAATCATTTATGTGTCTCATGGAACTTGCGATTGCCAAAAATTTAATGTTCATAAGTCCCATGCCGCCCCCCTCCCTTGGGCCTGTCATTAGATGATATGGAATTCTCGGTTTCTTCCCTTGCCAAAGGTACTTTTGTAGTAGACGTTGTAAAGACTTTTCATCTTTTTGTTTCAAAAACAACGGTAATTGTTGAAAAACGTATAGCCACTTGGGGACTATCATCATATTAAACAGCGCTATTCTGCCCCATATTGTAAGTGGTAATTCCCTCCACATAAACAACTTATTTTTAGTCATCTCCATCAACGGGCCTATGTTTTCTTTATATAGGGAGGCCCCATCTCTGGTTATATACACTCCCAAATATTTCATTTTTGTTGTCTCCCATCTCAGTAAAGCCTCTCCTTGCCAGTTTAATTTTATGTCACTATCCATGGGCATCGCGCACGACTTTGAGAGGTTAAGGCTAAACCCTGATAACTGCCCATACTCCTTAATCAGTGACAAGGCAGCCTTAAAGGACTCTTGCGGGTTAGTTAATACCAGTAGGACGTCATCAGCATAAGCTAAAGCTCGAACTTCCTGTTCCCCTAATCTCACCCCCCTAATTCCCGGGTCTGAATTTAGATAGCGTAGTAATGGCTCTAATGTAAGATCAAACAAAAGAGGGGAGAGTGGGCAACCTTGACGTGTTCCCCTGCTTATTGGAAACCCCTCTGAGATCCCTCCATTTGCTGTGACATGGGCTTTCATACCGGAATATAGGGCCTTTATGATTTGTTTCATTTCGGCAGGAATTCCTATCCAGTCTAGAACACAAAATAAGAAGGTCCACTCGACCCTGTCAAAAGCCTTTGAGGCGTCGAGGCTCACCAGTAGCCCTGGGATCTCCTCATGCCGACATTTTGCCATTGCCAGTAAGACTCTTCGAATGTGTGTTACCGAGTGCCTTTTTGGGATAAATCCCACTTGTGTAGGTTCAATCACACTTGGGAGATATGCGTTGAGCCGTGTGGCCAGGATCTTTGCAAGCAGTTTGATATCGACATTAATCAACGAGATGGGCCTATAAGATTCGGGTTCCTCCCCACATTTCCCGGGCTTCAACAGTAGTGATATGGAGGCAGTGTTTTCATGCAATGGGAATCGTCCCTCTCGAATTACCGCCTGGTGATATTCAAATAATGGACCTAGCAACTGGGGCTGGAGCATTTTGTAAAATTCTCCTGAGTACCCATCCATTCCGGGAGCTGAGAAAGACTTTAACCCTTTTATTGCGTCTGACAGTTCTTTAAGTTGAATAGGGGCCTCTAGGCCTGCCATTTCAGACTCTCCCAATTTTGGCATTTTTGCCCTGCTAAGAAAGTCATTCATATGAGCCTCCGTGGCAGGCCGATTGGCCCTGTAAAGGTCACTGAAATGTTCCTGTAATATTTGGAGGATCCTATCTGGGTTATTAGTAAGGTCACCTGTCTTTCCTTTCAAGGCCGATATTGTTCTATTTCCCTCCCGCTTCCGAACTAGCCGGGCCAGCATACCCCCTGCTCTGTTTCCAAAGCAATGGAACTTGTATTTTTGGAAAGTTCTGTTCTGTAATGTTTTTTCATGCAATAGGGAGTTTACCGCGGCCTGTAAAGACAAATAAGCTTCTTTAGTAGCCGTGGACCTTTGTTCTATATACTGACGTCTGGCTTTCCGCAGCCGCCTATTCAGCTGTAAAAGGCTAGCTGCATTCTTTTTCCGTTTACTTGCTACATATGCTATCAGATCCCCTCGCAGCACCGCCTTTCCTGCACACCAAAACAACTGCGGGTTCGATTTGTGGTCTTTATTGAACAATTCATATTCTTCCCACTTTTTCGCTAAGAATTTTTGAAAAGATTTATCCTTTATCAGATGTCCCGGAAATCTCCACCGTCTGGACGGCTGAAAGCCTCCTGGGGCCTCCAGCTCCAACCAGACAGGGCTATGATCAGATATCAGAACCTCCTCTATTTCCGTGTCCCTTACACCATGGAACAAGGCTGCTGAAATGAATATGTAATCTAATCTTCCCCATGTCCCATAGGCCCTGGACCGGTGTATATAATCTCTTTGGTCCGGGTGCAAATTACGCCATGTGTCCACTACAGAGAGAGAGTTGGTAAACTCTTTTAACATCAGTGAACCCCTCCTACCTTCCACTCCCCTTCCACCCTCACCTGAATAATCCATCCTGGGGTCTATGGATATATTCATATCCCCTGTTACAATTAGGTGTTTGTCTTCATATGGTATCATCCTCCTCAACAACCCTGGAAAGAAGGAGCTGTCTGGAGGGGTAGGAGCATAAACATTCAGTAGATATAACTCCCTCCCTTGTAGCCATAACTTAACCAGGAGGAATCTTCCTTTGGGATCATGAAAGATCTTCTCTACCTTACAGGCCAGTCGGCGGTGAATGCATATTGCAACTCCTCCCCGTCGCCCATCTGTGGATGCATATATCACCTGTCCTATCCACCCCTGTTTGAGTTTTTCATGTTCTGCTGTCGTCAACTTTGTTTCCTGTAAGCAAGCTATGTCTGCATTGAGGTATTTTAAGTGTGCCAGAATCTTTTTTCTTTTAATGGGAGACGTAATGCCACCTACATTCCAAGTGACTATTTTACAGTGTGCGACTGTGTGGGCTTGTTGTTTTCCAAAATTTATACTCTAATAATTTGGCCCCTGGGTCCCAGCCCTTCCCCAGTGGCATCATCCATTTTCCTTCCCCCATTAGTACGCAGTTCCTATGCATTCCTCCCTTTTGCCTAACCCATGTGTGTGACCCAATTCTTTTAGCTCTGGAGCACCCTCCCCCCTTGAAACATTGGTTCTTCCCAAGTCTCCGTCCCCCTATCCCATTGCCTGAACCCCCCTCCCTTCCAACCCTTACCGTTATTTCTCTGCTTCCAGGTGACACTTTACCGCTGTGAGATTTCCCCTCTCCCCCCCCCCGTTCCCTCCTCTCGGTCCCAATGGTAGCTCCCCCCCCTTATTAATTTAGATCCATTCTAAAATAGCCCTTAAATATATAAACTTCCTCCACCATTAGCTTTATCAATCTAACAGATATCATATTATCACTTTAACTGTGTAACATCAACAAATGCCCTATACAACCTTAGTAAATCACATCATCATGTTTCCTCCTATACTTGCAAAGGTTACGTGGTTCATCAACAGGAGTTCTCTGTTCTCATAGTCAAGGTGGCGCATCATCAGGCGCCTTTAATTCAGTGTCTATAAATTGCTGGGCCTCTTGCACTGATTGGAAGGAGCGCCATTTGTTTTCGTGCTGGATCTTTAAAACAGCTGGGTAAAGTAGCAAGAATCTTGTTTTTCTGTTGACTAATGTCGTGCAGAGCGGATGGAATCTGCGCCTTTGTTCTTGCACTCCTGCAGAATAGTCTTGGAATATTCTTATCTGGTTTCCGTCATAACTCAGAGTGTCTCTTTTTAAACGGAAGCCCCTCATAATTTCTTCTTTGTGCAAGTAATTGTGGACTTTGATTATCACCAATCTGGGTCTTTGCTGCCCTTGTTGCCATCGGCCCAGCCTGTGAGCCCTTTCAATGCACAGTTCTCCGTAACTATCAGACAGAGCCAGTTCTTTTTTAAGCCACTGCTCCAACACGTGCCCTAGGGTTTTCTCTGGAATTGCCTCTGGTAGACCCACAATGCGCAGGTTGCATCTTCTTGCTCTGTTCTCCATATCTTCAATTTTGTCTTGTTGTGCCTTGAGTTGCTCTGTCATCCGGGCTACATCTTGGGTGCTCTGTGCTCTGGTATCTTCCAAAGCAGATATTCTGCTTTCCGTTTCTCCCAGCCTCTTCACTGTATCTGCCATGTTAGCTTCCATGTTACTCATTTGGCGCTCTAGCAAATCAAATCTGGGGTTAAGTGCAGCACTCACTGCCATGGTGATTTGGGCCAATTGTTTTTCAGAAAAGTCCCCCAGTTTTTCAAGTTTTCCTTCAGCCATTCGTGCTCCTGTGGGTGGAGGAGTATTTTTCCCCTTGTCAAATTTGGTGCCACTTCGGGTTGTGCCAGCAGATTTAGGCTTCAGATATTGCTCCATGCAGTCTATGTTTCGTCCTGTGCTGTGCTTTGTACACCTGCACTATGGAGCTGGCGTCCTTATCAGAAAATATCTGTGGGACCGGGTTTTCTATGCCCAGTGTGCACTGCTATTCCATCTTCCGGGACAGTTTGGATACTATGACCAGGGTAACACTCTCTTTGATTTGATTCTTTATCCGACATATATTATAAATCACGCTGAGCACAGTTCTTCTCCTTTATATGCAGTTGGTTTGTCTAGAGAATTTGCGCGACTGTTACAACGAGTTCGTTAATTTACCAAGTCATTATTGTGTCCCTGCATCTCTATTGCGTAGGGTTTGGCTTATTTCCCCTTTCAACTATGGGTATTGTAAGGGACCAGGGCTAATGCCTTCTTCAAGTCGGGGAGGGAGCAGCAGAAAAGGAGTGTCTCTTAATCTCTCCTTTATTTATCGATCTTCCCTGCCTCTGGGCCCGATTCCTTACCAAGCCGCCATCCGCCGCGTTGTTATGTTGCCGTTCATTCCTCTGCCCGCTCTATAATTCTTCCGGCCGCCATCTTGAATCGCGGCGCACGCGGTGCAATTAATTTCGGCTACGGTATCGCAGGGCACTTCTACCAGTACCCGCATGTGTCTCCGTGCTCTCGAGACCTTTATGCAGCGTTGTTTGCCGCAGGCGAACCCAGCAGTCGGGGGGAAGAGGAGATCTCTCGTGCGGCGTCGCGGAGCCCTCTAGTCGGCGGCCATCTTCCCGCTCGGCTCCGCCGGAAGTCCCAAGAGAGATAGTGTTAAGTAGATAAGTGGGGATGTGATCAGATGAACAGGTAGTACATTTAGAGGAGGAAAGAAGAAGGGCAGTTTCCTCAGTAGAAACTTCAGCTAGGGTCTGTGGAGAAAGAGAAGGGGGAATCAGGGACGGAGGCACTTTGAGAAGAGAGTTCAGTGTGGCGAAGAGAAGTTGAGGGTTAGAGCCAAGGGAATTGGTCAATTGGGTGAAGTAATCCTGTTTGGCCCGTGAAAGGGCAGACTGGAAGGAGTTAAGCATGAATTTGAAATGACTGAAGTCGGCAAGGGTGCGGGATTTAAGCCAAGAATGTTCAGCAGAGTGGGCACAGGAACAAAAGTAGTAGATTTTAGAGGTCAGCCAAGGCTGGGGTTTGGTACACCTAGTAGGATGGGGCATGGGAGGGGCAAGAGTGTCCAGAGCAGAGGATAGAATAGTATCATAGGAAGAAACAGCTTCATTGACAGACTTAGATAGAGTGGTGGAAGAGAAAAGGTTAGAGACACAAGAGGACAGAGTAAGGGGGGAATCTTCAATAGCTTGAAGATTCCTAGATGTGGGGGTTGAGATTGGGTGGGACTGGGGAGGAGGGTGTTTAAGTGTGAAGGTTAATAGGTGATGGTCAGAAAGGAGGAGAGCTGAGGAACAGAAGCAGGAGGGGAAGCAGTTAGAGGAGAGGATAAGGTTGAGACAGTGACCATTTTGGTGGGTAGGTGCAGAGGAGCATAGCTGAAGACTGAATGAGGACGTTAAGGCAAGGAATTGGAAAGCATAAGAGTCAGAGGAATCATCAGCGTGGATGTTAAAGTCACCTAGGGTTATGGAGGGGGATGTAGGTTCAAGAAAGAAGGAAAGCCACAGTAGAGGAAACTGCGGTAGATGAGTCTCCGGATGAGAGGGGAATGAATCCCAAAGATATAGAGGAACAACCTTGGAGTGGCCCAGGAACAGGACAGCGAGTCAGGAACTGATCAGCATCTCAGGAACAAGGCTGCGACACAGGAATAGGTGTTACGTCTGTGCTTTCCTCGCCCTCTGGTGGCCAGAATGGGTGGCTGCTATGGACCTTCACCCATTCCAGATTTTAGCTCAGTCCAGTCCGGATCTTCCAGGCTGCCAGACTTGTCTGTTTTGTTTGACCCTATTGCATCTAAGGCCCTGGTATGTTAGTGCTGTTGCACTTCAGCCTGAGTTTTGTTTCCTTGCTGTAGTTCTTGCCTGAATCCTTGCCTGTTCTAGTTAGTCTATGTTTAGTTTGGGGTATTGCTTGTTTACTGTATTGCTTGTTTCCCAGTCTGGTGTCTTGTTTGTATGTCTTTGCCTAGTTCTGGGTTTGTCTGTGTTTGTTCCCTGCTTCAGTGGCTGCTTGCAGCTTTCAGTTCAGTCTCCTGTCTAGCTGTGTTTGTTCCCTGTTTCAGTGGCTGCTAGCAACTTTCAGTCCTGTCCTTTAACCTATCCTTTCCCTGCCTTGCTGTCCCTGTTTTTGCCTTTTCCCTCTGACCCTCAGTCCCTGTGCTGCCTAGTTGTTATCCAGTCCTGCCCTGTCCAGCAAGTCCTGCCGGCCACCTGAAAGTCAGGAGCTCAACTCTTGGTGAAAAGTGGCCTAGTGCAGGTGAAGTTTAAGGGTACTTGCTCTGCTTTAGTCCTGCTTGTTTGCCTCTGCTGCAACTCCACTCTGGGGTCCAGTCCTGCTTAGTCTCCTGTGTGGGGTGGTTTTGCCTACCGCTGCCGCTCCTCGGCAGTGGTCCAAGGGCTCACAACCCGGTTTCTAGCTTTGAGAACGTGACAATAGGATAGCTTGTCAGGAACAAGGCAGCGTCTCACAGCATCTCTGGAAAAAAGGCAGTGCCTCAGGAATGGGATAGCTTGTCAGGCACAAGGCAGCACCTCACAGCTTCTCTGGAACAAGGCAGCGCCTCAGGGACAGAATAGTTTGTCAGAAACAAAGCAGCATCTTGCAGCATCTCTGAACAAAGCAACGCCTCAGGAACAGGATAGCTAATCAGGAACAAGGCAGCGTCTCACAGTGTCTCTGGAACAAGGTAGCGATAGCAGGCTGCAGGAGGAGTTTGAGCTGGTCACAAAGGTGCTGATTGGCAGCCCTATCAAAGCGGTACCTAGTGTGACACTGCAGGTCAATGAGGTCTAGGAAACTGCTACAGGGCCTGAAAACTCTGGGGTGTGAGTACCTCCCGCGGTGCCTCCTCTCTTCCTCCAACATGTAAGCCACCTGTGCATTTAGTGCCTCCATTACCCCATACTACAGGTGCAATGCAGTGCCACCAGTGCTCACCTCTCCCTACCAACTTGGTGAAACACAGCAGCAACAAACAGAAGCTGCCACTCACTCTCCCACCACCGACAAACACCCACTACAAACTCTCCTGCCACACCCTCTAGCCACTCACTCTCCAAGCAGCAAACGACAGTCTTCACAAACACGCTGTAGCAGTACACAGGACAAAGACAAACAGAGACTACAAACAGGTAAGGGAATTAATTATGAACTTGGGGACAGTGAATGGGGAGGGATAGGGAGAGGGGATGGGGGAGATAGAGGAAGGAGTAGTGGTGTCTGGGTTTGGAGGCTAGAAGGGGAAGCTGAAAAGTTAAAACACAAATGAGGCAGGTGAGGGGGAAAACGTTCTGACTATGGCACACAGACAAAGGTAACAGGTACTGAACAAACTCAGCTTTCTCTCCCAACAACGCTCTCGCCACTCTGCAACTGCACAAAATCGCTAATGTGTCTAAAGACGACTTCCCCCTTACTCTGGTCGCTTTTATTTCAGGTCTAACTAAGTACGCCCATGTTCCGACCCATGCGAAACCATTTTGCAAGCCGTTATACACTGAGGGCGCCCATCATGTAACGCCGCCCATAACACGCCCCCTGTGGGGACAACCATAGATGGGCATCCTCATGCAGAGGATGCCCTTACGGTCCGGTTTTGATTCTTGAATTTGGGCGACCTTCTTTCACGGGGACACCCATGTGCCTTTTGTGTCGTTTTTTGGGCACCCTTTTCTTTCGAAAATGACCCTGACAGTCTGCTCAATATCCTCTGTGCATTCCCTCTCAACCCTACTACTACTTAACATTTCTAGAGCGCTACTAGGGTTATGCAGCGCTTTACAGATTAAGAAAAAGGACAGTCCGTGCTCCAAGGAGCTTACAATCTAATGGGCGAAATGTCAAGTAGGGGCAGTCCAGATTTCCTGAATAGAGGTATGGTGGTTAGGTGCCGAAGGCGACATTGAAGAGGTGGGCTTTTAGCAAGGCTTTGAAGATGGGCAGGGAGGGGGCCTGGCGTATGGGCTCAGGGAGTTTGTTCCAGGCATGGGGTGAGGCGAGGCAGAAAGGGCGGAGCCTGGAGTTGGCGGTGGTGGAGAAGGGTACCGACAGGAGGGATTTATCTTGAGAATGGAAGTTACGGGTAGGAATGTAAATGAGGGTAGAGAGGTAGGGAGGGTACCGACAGGAGGGATTTATCTTGAGAACAGAGGTTACGGGTAGGAATGTAAGGGGAGATGAGGGTAGAGAGGTAGGGAGGGGCTGTAGATCGAGTACATTTGTAGGTTAAAAGGAGAAGCTTAAACTGTATGCGGTACCTGATCAGAAGCCAGTGAAGTGACTGCACTGCATCTCATCTCCTCATCAGCTCCATTCCAGTCCCTGTCTCTCCATTCTTCTCTTACCTCCATGCTATGCTTTTAATTTCTTACTCTCTACCCCACTCATATTACCTCTCTTTCACCACCTTTTTAACCCCATTTCCACCCTCACTCAACCCTTTCAGAGACCCATCATCCCCTTCCTCCAATACCCCTCCACAGGACCCCCATCATTTTTCAGTGCCTTTCATCTTCTTTCCAGTCTACCAACAGGCTTATCTTCGAAAGAGAAGGGCGCCCATCTTCCGACACAAATCGGGAGATGGGCGCCCTTCTCTCAGGGTTGCCCAAATCGGCATAATCGAAAGCCGATATTGGGCGTCCTCAACTGCTTCCCATCGCGAGGACGACCAAAGTTCACGGGGGCGTGTTGGCACTGTAGCAAAGGCGGGACTGGGGCATGATTAAGAGATGGGTGATAATGGAAAAAAGAAGGGCGTCTCTGACAAGCACTTGGCCGACTTTACTTGGTCCATTTTTTCTTGTGACCAAGCCATGAAAAGGTGCCCAAACTGACCAGATGACCACTAGAGGGTATTGGGGATGACCTCCTCTTACTCCCCCAGTGGTCACCAATCCCCACCCACCCAAAAAAAAAACTTAATTTTTTTTTTTTTGCCAGCCTCAAATGTCAATATCCAGCTCCATGACAACAGTATGCAGGTCCCTGGAGCAGTTTTAGTGGGTGCAGTGCACTTCAGGCAGGCGGGCCCAGGCCCATCCCCCCCTACCTGTTATACTTGTGGTGGGTTTGTGGTGGGTTAGCCCTCCAAAACCCACCACAAACCCACTGTACCCACATCTAGGTACCCCCCTTCATCCCTAAGGGCTATGGTAGTGGTGTACAGTTGTGGGGAGTGGGTTTTGGGGTTTTTGGGGGGGCTCAGCACACAAAGTAAGGGAGCTATGCACCTGGGAGCAATTTGTGAAGTCCACTGCAGTGCCCCCTAGGGTGTCCGGTTGGTGTCCTGACATGTCAGGGGGACCAGTGCACTACGAATTCTGGCTCCTCCCTCGACCAAACGATTTGGTCGTTTTTGAGATGGGTGTCCTCGGTTTCTATTATGGCTGAAAACCAGGGACGACCATTTCTAAGGTCGACCATCTCAACATTTAGGTCGACCATCTCTAAGGTCAACCTAAATGTTGAGATTTGGGCGTCCCCAACCGTATTATTGAAACGAAAGATGGACGCCCATCTTGTTTCGATAATACGGTTTTCCCCGCCCCCTCGTGGGGCCGTCCTGCGAGGACCCCCTCATGAAAACTTGGGCGCCCCGTTCGATTATGCCTCTCCACATCATTTACATTATGCATCAGCCTTCCCCCCACAGTTCATCCCCTCTCTCTTACTCCCCTCCCATTTCATACCCTCACTCATTCTCCCAACCCATCAACACACCCTCACTCTTACCTTCTAATTGCCAGATCCTCACTATCACCTCAAAAGTTTCTCTTAATCTCTTCCATCCACAGTTCTCCCACCAAACATGCCTCAACTCAGTCCCCAATTCCCAGTCATCTTCTGCTCTGATTCCCTAGCCCTAAGTCCTATCTTCTGCTCTTTCCAGAGTCTCCAGTCCACTTGACATTTCTTCTCTCTCCATGTCTACCATCATTCCCTCTGTGTTCTGTCCTCTGTAGCACCTGCCCACTGTGTCCCCACCCTCCTCCTATATTTCTGCTCCTTCTACTGCCCAGCTGTTTCCCCTCATCCAAGGCAGGCATCTCTCTTGATTTTTCTTCCATATTTCTGGCTTTCCCACTCTTTCCTCTGCTCACCTGCCTTCTCCCCTCAACATCTCTCTCTCTCCATCTTTCTTCTTCCCTCCATTACTACAGCCTCTCTCCCACTCTCTTTCTCACTACTTTATCCAACATCTCTCTTATCTCCAGTTAACCTCTCCTTCCCTGCCTCATGGTCAGGCATCTTTGTTTCCCTGCCTACCCTGTACTGCATTGCTCTGCTCTGCTCTGCTCAGCAGATGGGCAACATTTTTCTCCTGTCTTCTCCCTAAGTTCAGGCATCTTCCACCTGCGCAGCCCCCCCCCCCCCCCCAGAACCAGCATCTTCTATCCTTGCCCTCTCCCCACCCCAGCATCTTTCACCCACACCAGTGCCCCCCCCAGAAAAGGCATCTTCCACCTGTGCCTGCACCCCCTGAACAAGCATCTTCCACCCTTGCCCCCTCCCTGAACCAGCATCTTCTACCCACGCCCGTGCCCCCCTCCCAGAACTGACTTCTTCCACCCATGGCTGCCTCCCCGAGAACTGGCATCTTCCAACCGCACCCCCCTCCCCCGAGGTCCAGAAACTATTTTTATGCTTTTCCTGCTCTCCCTGACACTCTTCCAACCTTCTCATTCAGTGCCAGCAGCATTGACGATCCAGGCAGGCAGGCCACTCCCTGAAGCTTTTTTCTGCAGCTCCCACCTTTTCAGGGAAAGGAAGTTGCATCAGAGGTGGTGGGAGCTGCAGAAATAAAGCTTCCAGGATCAGCCTGCCTTGATTGCTGACACTGCTGGTAATCAATGAGAAGGCTGGAAGAGTGTTGAGGGAGGAGGAAAGGAATAAAAAGTTAGTGGACCTCGGTGGAGGGGGGGCTGGCACAGGTGAAAGATGCTAGATCAGGGAGGGGGAGCGTGCGGCGCAGGTTGAAGATGCAGCATATCTCTGTACAGGAGATCCTCATGGGTTCCCCAAGGCACACCAGTTGAAAAACGCTGCCCTAGGGGGGGTCACGTGATGCACTAGAGAGAGGAAGACGTGCTTCCATGCTCTCTTAGGCCCCGCTGCCCAACTTTGACAAAAAACCCGAAAGAATTTCAGATTTGGTTCCTCAGCACAACTCAGGAGGTGTGAGAATTGCTAATGGACAAATTTGTGGAACCCCAGTTGAAAACGATGCCTGGGATAGGAGCGAAAAGGGAGAAAGAAAAGGTACGGGTGACTGGCGGTGAGGAGGATCAATCCAAATGCGAGGGGCTGGCATTCACGGCAGAACAATTGAAACAGCTAACGGAGGCAGTTGGACAAGCGCTCAAGCCCAAATTGGACCGGCTATCGATGCAAGTAGCAAATCTTGAATCGCTGTTGACTGAAACCACACAGCGGACCGGCGAGCTCGAGCGTCAGGTATCGGAACTAGAAGATGTATGTGGCCCGTCCGCGAATCAGATCAAGAAGCTGACCTCCACAATTGATCAGTTGGCAGGCAAAATCGACGACCTTGAGAACAGGTCTCGCCGTGCTAACTTACGAATTGTAGGCTTATTGGAATCTGTTGGAGATCGGAGCCTCACGTCGGAACTAAAAAGGTCGCTGAAGGCAGAGTTTGCGCTGTCAGACTATATGGGGCTGCTGTGTCCAGAAAGGGCCCACCGCGTGGGACGAAAACAAGATGGACGGCAGTCTCCGCGAGTAGTAATTATAAAAATACACAACTACATACACAAAGCTGAAATTCTGCGTGGTTACAGGTTAAAGCAGGACTCAACAAAATACGAAGGGCAGTTGATTCGTATCTTTCGACTATTCAGCCTCCCTACAGGATAAGAGGAAACAATTTAATCCGATCTGCCATCGCTTGCATGAGCTACACATCAATTTTATGTTATTGTTTCCTGCATTGCTGAAGGTGAAGCAGGGAGGAGGTTGGAAATCATTTGATAATGCAACAGAAGCAGCAAATTTCATGCAGAGGTTGGAGAGCAATCAGAATGAAACAATGGCAGACCCAGGGGAGAGCTGAGTGATCATGATAAACTCATTGAGGACACTAGGAACTATTTGCAGACAGGTACCTGGGTTCCAGGACCTAAATTTGTTAATGGTTTGATATATAATCAGTAGTCTTCAAAGGGCGGGGGGACCTTAGGCATGGCAGTGACCTCGTAACCTGTGTGCAGAACGGGAAGGTTGTATGTAATGCGGGGGAGGGTGTAGTTCGGGGGGAGGAGGGAGGGGAGTCTGGGGAGGGGGGGCTCTTCAGGAATATATGGTAAGAAGAGTGTGAATAAGGTGAGGGATAACTTGCAAGTCACTGGAGGAATAGATCTCCCGGGGAGAAGGGCTGGGCTCACCGGGAGCATAAAAATAACCCAACTTCTGATGGTCTCATTTAAAAATTTTTGTGCATAGGGTGCCGGTCCGGTTAATATCTTGGAATGTTGCTGGGATCTCCTCTCCGATAAAGCGATCCAAGATATTAACTCAGTTGAAACATCATCAGGCCTTCATTGCCTGTCCACAAGAAACAAAATTGACAGATAGTGAACATGAGAAATTAAAACAACAGTGGGTGGGGGAGTGTTATTATTCTTTCTCAGGTGCTAAAAGAAGTGGAGTAGCGATACTGATCAAAAAGGGCTTGTTCTGTAAATCCAAATTGGTATACGAAGACTTGGAAGGTAGAGTGGTATTGCTACAACAGAGTGTAGGGGTCAAAAATTTTACTTGTGTGCGATATATGGTCCAAACGCTCACTCCCCCTCCTTCTTTCAAACACTAATCACTTAAGGGCTGCAGCATTCGGACGCTCCCTGGGTGTGGGCGGGTGATTTTAATCAGACTATGAATCCCTTGGTGGATAGATCCACGGGGGGGGGGGGGGGGACGAATATGGACAGAGGGGGAGAGAGAGTTCTCTGGGGGGGGGGGGGGGTTGTCAGACCTTAGGGCTGGTGGACCCCTGGCGCTTACTACACCCAACCACAATAGATTATACTCATCAATCGAGGGTTCACCAGTCCTGGTCCAGGCTGGATTATATTTTGGTACAACAGTCCATATTTTTTTAGAGTTACACAAGCAGAGTTAGGCCCTCTGGAAATCTCAGATCATGCGTTGATCTGGGTACATTTGACATTTGCTACATCAGGTGAATTGGGTTACTCTTGGAGGTTCCCTTCCTTTCTGTATAGAGATCAGAGATTTAAGGGATATGTACAAGAACAATGGGACCAGTATGTAGCAAACAATCAAGGCTCTTGCGACTCTCCTATAGTTTTTTGGGAAGCCTCGAAGGTGGTAATGCGGGGGGGGGGGGGGGGGTGATAATAGCGTATATGAGTGCCAGGACGAAGAGACTTTCGGCAGGGATAATTCGATTGGAACAGACCCTAAGGCTGGCTAAAAAAAGATATATACAGAGATCTTCCCCGGAGACCCGAGAAACGTGGGCTGCCACAAGTGTGGCTTTAAACTCATTGATCCATGAACAAACTCAAAAGCGATTACTAGTGAGAGGTTTAAACTTTCAGAGATATGGGAACAAATAGGGGAAGTTACTGGCCCAGATAGCGCGTACCCGCAATCAAAGGAAATTGATTACATCTATTACTTCTTCAAAAGGGACTTAGGTTAACAACCCCGAGGGGATCGCAAATGCATTCTATTCTCATTTCACTGAGGTGTACAAGGGGGGGAGACTTTACTGATATGTCAATAGATGACTATTTGGAAGATGCGGGCCTCCCCCGCCCCTCACAACTTAGTCGTGGACGTCTCTCGGTACCATTGCAGGCTCAAGAGATTCAACGGGTAATCAAGTCCCTTCCACTGGGTTCTGCGCCAGGACCCGAAGGGTTCTCAGCAGAATATTACAAAACATTACCAGCACAGTTTTGTGCAGCCTTAATAGAACATTACGAGGCAGTGGTGGAGAGAGGGTTCTTGTCAACCAGAGAAAATGAGGCACTGATCACATTAATTCCCAAACCCGGTAAACCTAGCGACAGAGTAGACTCATATCTCCCTTATCAACGTGGACCTGAAGACTCTAGCAAAAGTTTTAGCAGATCGCTTGGCACCTTGCATGGATACACTGATAGGAGCACATCAAGTGGGGTTCCTCAGGGATAGACACTCAGTGCTCAGCGTAAGGAAAGTGCTTTTATCAAAAGCCCATTGTAATGCCAAGGAGTCTGAATTATTATTGGTCAGCCTAGATGCCGAAAAGGCATTCGATAAGGTGAGATGGGAGTACTTATTCCGCGTCCTAGATTATGTAGGTATAGGGGGCTGGTTTGTGGAAGCAGTAAAAGTGCTGTACACCGACCCTACTGCTAGGATATTAGTCAACGAGATTAAATCTCCCCCATTGAATATTCGAGTGGGAACGAGACAGGGCTGCTCCCTTTCCCTATTATTATTCTTGTTATACTTAGAACCGTTGTTGCGTACAACCAAAGTAGACCCAGATATCGCCGGAGTGCCACTCTCAGCTCAGTCGGTAAAGGTCCTAGCCTTTGCGGACGATATGTTTTTGACCTTGACTCAACCACGGCAATCCCTTGCCAGGGCACTATCAGCTATACAAGAATTTGGTTTTTACTCTGGACTAACTTTGAATCTTCAGAAATCTATAGCTCTTCCTAAGAAGCCAGAGATAAGCCTAATTGGGAGGGGCCCTTTGAGTTGCAGTGGGCAGGGGAGGAGGTGACATATATGGGGGTGAGTATCCCAATGGATCTAAATTTGCTTTATGCGAGTAATATGGCTTACCTGAAGGGTCGTGTAGTTAAGACCTTACGTGGATGGCACGCCCTCCCCATCTCTTTGCTGGGGAGGGTGGCACTATATAATATGGTGTTGTTCCCAATTTGGATTTATGCTTACCAAACCCTACCTATGTTTTTGAATTATAAGGATGAGCGACGGTTGCATAAGCAGCTAAACCATTTTCTTTGGCAGGGGAAGAGAGCACGGATGACTATTACCAGAGCAGTACTCCCCAGAGCTAAGGGGGGGCTAGCACTGCTGGATCTGCGTCTTTTTTCAGTGGCAAGTGGAATGCGCCATCTTTCAGACTGGTTCCGGGGTACACAATTTTTTCCCATACACTAACTGAAACACAATGGTTTGGCCCCCTGCATTTTGCTAGTTGGCTTCATATGCCGGTGGGCCAAACGCAAAATTTGGGCGTAGTGTCGCCTGTTTTTTGCCCGCTGCGACAAACATGGAGGTGGTTATGTAAATTTTTCACACTAAACAAAACAGTATCTCCATTGTTATCCATAAGAGGTAACCCAGATTTTCCAGTGGGGGGTTCCTCAAAGTCCTTCAGGGATTGGACTGCCAAAGGGGTACTTTTTTGAGTCAAGTAGTAGATGAACAGGGTGTCATTAAGTCTTATCAAGACCTTTGCAGGGAATTTAAACTGACAGAGCGAGACACATTTGCATATATGCAACTTAGACATTACGTGAACTCTCTACCTAGGAAGTCTCTGACTGTGGATGCTTGGGAATGTTTGAATGCCATGTTTGGACTTGATGCACAATCTCGGATTCCGTTGAAGTATTTCCATGCTCATCTAAGAGAACACTTAAAACCCTATAATCTGAAACAAGTGGCACAGCAATGGAGTGCAGAGTTGGAAATGTAGATATCTTCAGAGCAAATTCAAACTTGCCTCACACGAACTTACCAGATGACAGAGAACGTGTGCTGGTGGGAAATTCAGTACAAGTTTGCATTTCGACTCCACATTTCACCAAAAAGAGCCCATCGGGCCACCTTGCGAAGTACAGAAAACTGTCCGAAGTGTGAAAAAGAGAACGCCCATTTGGGACACATGTTTTGGGTGTGCTCTGAAATTCAAAAGTTTTGGAAAGCCATGGCAATACAGGTGTCTAACGTGGGGAGTCAGATGGATAACTTCCCCCAAACAACTGTTTGGTGATTTTACTACACAAGGGCGAATAAGGCCTGGACTAAAAGCATTTCTCCAACGGGCAACTCTGATGGGGAAAAAGGTGATTTTGCAACATTGGCTTGGTCCAGAGTGCCCCTCAGTGGCTCAGTGGCACTCTACAATGATTCATGTGTGTTCCCTGGAGCGAAGAGGTATCCCCGATTTAGCTGCAAAGAAAGGAGATACATTTTGTAAAACTTGGGCACCTTTTTGGGGCAAGTTAACTCCAGTGGCTCGAACCAGGGTACCAAATTCCTGAAGAGGGGGGCAAGGGAGGGGAGGGGGGAGAGATGGGAAGGGAGGGGAATAGGGGGGAGGTAGGGGTAAGGGTGGGAGAAACGGTATAAAAAGTTGTTATTCTTTTTCTGGTGTGGATTATTTTGTCTGTACAATTGGAAAATAATTGTTGTGTGCACGTTCAGTAACCTATGGATTGTGTTAATAAATAAGAATATTTTTTTAAAAAACGCTGCCCTAGAGGCAAGGAGGGATGGAGGGATTATGATATAGAGGTTTAAATACTAAAGGTATTAATATGCAACCTAATCTTTTTCAGAGATGGGGAAGTGGTAGAACTAGAGGTCATGAGTTGAAGTGGCAGGGTGGGAAACTTAGGAGCAATAGCAGGAAATACTTTTGCAAGGAAAGGGTGGTGGATGCCTAGAATGCCCTCCTGCAGGAGATTGTGAAGACAAAAATAGTGATGGAATTCAAAAATGCATGGAATAAACACAGAGCATCCCTATATAGAAAAAGGATAGAATCCAATTAAAGCAAAAATTAAATGACCTCATAATTGGAGTGAGCTTTGACAGCAACTTCAGAGGTTGGGAAATAAGATCAATGCCAGCCAGACTTCTTCGGCCTGGGTCCTGTAAATGGCAAAAACATATCAGGATCAGGGCTGAAGTGGGCTTTGATGGCAAGTAGGACTGGTGCCAGGCAGATTTTTATGGTCTGTGCCCCAAAATTGGCAGGGAGAGATGGAGATGTGGAGGGGAATTTTCGATATGACGTATAAGTCCAACTTTGGACATTTTGCTGACAACGTGCAAAATTCAAGTAGGGAATATAGCCATTTTTGAAACAGAAAAACATCTTTTTTTTTTAATGGTTTTTTGCTAGATGTATTGAGCTCTCTGCATTTATCTTTTTAGTCCATTAAAAAAAAAAGTCTAAGTGAAAAACACACAAAATCAAGCCATTGGGATGTAGGAGGAGCCAGCATTCTTAGTAGACTGGTCACACAGACTTCCCAGCAGAGCAGTGGGGCACCCTAAGGGGCACAGCAGTGGACTTCACATAAAAGGTCTCAGGTGCGCATCTCACCATAACCCACCAAAACCCAGCTGTACACCACTACAATAGCCTTATGGCTATAGGTATCACCTATATGTGAGTACAGTAGGTTTTTGGTGGGTTTTGGAGGAAACACACTTTCTACCACAAGTGTAATAGAGTGGATTATTGGTCTGGGTCCCCTTCTCCACAGTCCACTGCACCAACCACTAGGCTATTCCAGACACCTGCTTGCTCTCCAATAGGACTGACCATAACATCTGAGGCTGTCATAGTAACGTGGAGGGGAATAATCGAAACGCCTGCGAACTCTGAATTTGGCCGGCTTCATACGAGCGGGCGAAAATAGGCAGGAATAATCGAAAAATAATATGGCCGGCCATAACCGAACCATTATCGTGACCGAGGCCGGCCAAATTTGATGCGGCCAAAGCGCAATAAAAACACCACCATTAACATTCGATTTTCGCGGTTCCAACCGGCCAAATCAAGCCGGCCATAGCATACCAAGAATATGGTACTTCAGAAATATGTTACTGTACCTGATATTTTCCCTGTATCTCGATGTCTGCAACTGCATTGTATTTGCGGAACATGGAGTTACAGGAAATATATTGCGTATGAAATTCGCAGATCTGATAATTAACTATATATGGAAACTCCCATATAAGGGCAACTCCGCACGTAGGCCCCGCACGCATGACGGGAATGCGTCACAGACGGCCATGCGTCATAGCCGGCCACGTGTGGAGCCATTGTACATGGTGAGACGTGCACGTGCTGATCTATCCATATATGGAATGGCCACCCACATATGGAGGTTTGCGTGTGAAGGCGGCCATCGCACGTGGCCTCAGTTTAATTTTCCAATATGTCGATGCGAAGAGAGTCAAACTTCTCCGTTGCAGAGAATCTGCTGTTAGTGTACCTCTGTGTCAAGCACAGGCATGCCCTCTTCCCCTACCACCACCATCTGCCCCCCAGGGCTATCTGCCTTAGAACCTGGACTGAGATCAGGGACAGGTTACACAGGTAAGTGTTTCAGCCCCCCCCCCCTCCTGTAGCTACATATATAACAGCTCCCTCAGTATGTAAGCACAAACTGGAGTCTGCATTAAAGGGTAATCAATGATATGTGTACATGCACATTCATTAATATAATGGTAGTAGATATTAAAACCATTGCCATATCCCTACATGCACACAAAGGTTCTTTCTGTCCTCACGTGTCCCCCCCCCCCCCCCCCCCCCCCCCCAGTGTTCTGAATCTCTTCTACTTGATTTACAAATGAATTTGGGTGCTCCCATCCCCTGACTCCTGGTGTACAAACTTATATCTTGCAGAAGATTTGGCATCAGGAGGGACTTAGAGTCCCTCTGGCGGAGGTACCGCTGCGTCCGGCTGCAGAGCCCTCACATGATTAGGGCGGCAAGACGGCGCCTCAGGGCTCAACGTAAGTATTATAAACAGGGCACCTGTACTCCTTTGTAAATGTATGTCATACTGCAAATGTTACAATATCAGTTTCCATGTGACTAATAAGCAACTAGTTAAGTCATAACACCGCTATCCCAGATCAAGGCCTGAGGTATGGCTGTAACTTCCAACTAACCTCCTGTGAGATGAATGAGATGGCATGCCTCATTTGTGTATCCCTCTTTCTGGGGTGGATACTGTTTCATGGTATTCCTGCCTGGGGTCCTACTCTTAGTGGATGTCATTGCCTCATATTAAACTTATGCCCTCCCCCCAAAAAATAAATAATAACAAAATAAATCAACAGAAACCCAAAATAGTCAGGCAACCATAGTCACAAATTATAATGCAAACATGCTTCTGAGCAGTGAGTGTGGTTTGCCTGTGTACTCAGAGTCACACCAGCATTCCCGGTTCCCTGCCATCTCATCTCATGCATCTCACACCCCATCTCCCGCCTCAGGCCAGCCAGCTCCTGCACTATGTAAGCCATGTTGGATGTGCTGATCTGAACCACAATCCTATTACATACACAGAGCACAGCGCAGGAGGAGGCGGCCCAGGAGGAGGAGGAGGAGACGTCCGAGGAGGAGGAGGAGGAGGAGACGTCCAAGGAGGAGGAGGAGGACGAGGAGATGGCCCAGGAGGAGGAGGAGGACGAGGAGATGGCCCAGGAGGAGGTGGAGGAGGAGGAGGCGGCAGCGGCGGCCCAGCAGGAGGAGGCCCATGAGGAGGAGGCGGTGGCGGTGGCCCAGCAGGAAGAGGCCCATGAGGAGGAGGCGGCGGCGGTGGCCCAGCAGGAGGAGGCCCAGGAGGAGGCGGTGGCGGCCCAGCAGGAGGAGGCCTGGCCAGACATGCCTCCCCTTGAGGAGGAGGATGAAGGGCCCACACCCCCTGCCCTTTCCACCCCATCCCCACCACCATCCCTAGCTGCACCCCCATCCCCACCCCCTTCCCTAGCCACAGCCCCATCACCACCCCCACCCCCATCTCCTGCCCCAGCACTGCGCCTCCTGCAGCAACTGGTGGATGGGGTAAACCAGTTGCTGCAGGAGGTGACAGCAATGAGGCAGCAGATGGGGGCAATGTGGCAGGCTAATGAGCAGCACCATAGGGCAGTGACGCTGCTCCTGATGCTGCTCATTAGCCTGTTGTACATGGCCATTCAGCCAGGAAGACGTGGCCGTCAATAAAGGACATTTGGGGGGAGGGAGGGGGGAACCTGTAAATAGTTTTGTATTGGATTGTTGTAATATAAGTTGCATATTGTTCACATAACAGGGTGTGTGTCTCTCTTTCTGCACTACATATCAAATGCTGGGATTCATATGAGAGGAGGCAGCAATATGGATTGCATGACAGGTGAACTGTGACAGAGAAACCTGGGTACATATGTGTGATGTGTGGCCATACAGAAGGCCACCTGTTCCATCCAATCTGCATGGCTATATGGTAAGGGGGGAGGCTGGGTGGGCATTTGTGGTGAGGAACATAAATGCCCATCCAGCCTCTTCTTCCTCCCTCCCCCTTTACCTTAGAGCTGCACACCAGAGAGTTGTGTAGCACTAGTGAACTGCCAAGTAGAAACTTGGAGATATCTATAGGTAGCCCCTAGACAAGGTTTGCTCTGTGATCACCAGACACCCTCACCCACAATCAAACCACATTGGTGGGGGCCACAAAGATGTTACAAGGAGCTGGGCCATCGTTTGACATTGAGCAATGCTATATAATGCTCAACAGAAAAGGGAAACCAATGTTAAAAGCATTAGATGGATGTTTGATTCTTCACAATTGCAATACAATACCACAGGTACAGAAGGGCCTAGGCTAGGGGATATAAATGTATATTGTTGTAGTGATTGTGAGTTTGCTCCCAGCTTCTTGAGTCCCAGGAGGGTTGTAAGTTTGCACCTGAGGCAATGGAGGGTTAAGTGACTTGGCCACGATCACAAGTGGGATTTGAACTGCCAACCTCTGTATTACAAGACTGGTACTCTAGCCACTAGGCCACTCTAGCTAACAGGCTATAGCCACCTGCATGTAATTTGGAGTAGGAATTGTAACCAGAAACCCTTGCTCTCAGCTTGACTTAAGGGCTCAGTAGCCACGTACCTGTGGCCACCTTGAAAATAGTTAACAGGCTGGAATATAAAAATGTTGTGGTTCCATAATTATGGACAATTGTGGGACTATGTTTAATAATGTGGAAAAGATATTCAGGGCATATTAATTGATTTGTTTATTTCATTAAAGCATTTATATCCCACATGTTCCCACTGGATGCAGATTCAATGTGGCTTACAAGAGCTACATCAAGAATACTATGACATACTAAAACAATGCAAGCAGTAAATTAACTTTGCAATAATATACAGCAGTGGCATAGTAAAGAACATATATTGTTATGTATGTATGCATTCTCCCCCCCCCCCACCCCCAACAACCCTGAGAATGGGTGGGCACTTCATAACAGGGGACTGGGGTTCACCATATAAAGAAGGATGGAACCTAGCGGGGAGACACATGAGGGGCAAAGCATGACACAAACTACCAGCTGTGGATACCTGTGAACCAGGTGAAAACAGATACAGTGGGGAACCCTTAACCATGAGGGATGCACACATCCATTCTCAGGGCCTCTCCCCCTCCCCCACCCCCACCCCCACCCCACCACTGCTGATTGTGTCCAATAGAGAACAAGACATCTGTACAATGAAGTGGGTTGAACAAATCATGGCTCTCTGAGGTCAGGGTATTACAGTCCACTGCTGTGTCTTGCAATCCTCTTGACCAACTGTCCTGCAAGATGCAAGAAGTATTTGGTTAGCAAACATTCTGTACCCTGCTATGTAGGTAGCAGAGAGGGAAGAGGTGGCTGAGAGGTATGAGCTTACCTAGAACTTGTGGAGCTGGAATATGTAGGCTCCAAGGGACCAGAGGCTGGCTGCTTCAACACAGGAGAGAGAGAAGGGGGGGGGGGGGGCAGTGAGCCACCACATCACACCCAGGAAGGAGGTCCAGTGTTGCCAGGTGGGCGGTTTTACCGCCCAATTGGGCGGTTTTCCGCGACCCGCCGCGGGAAATTTTTGCCCGCGGCGGGTTGCGGTTTTTTGGGCTGGTTTTTGTGCTTCGGGCGGTTTTTTTAGGTGGCTTTTTCGGCCGCGGTGGGCGGGGTTAGTGACGTGGGAGGCGGGGTTAGTGACGTGGGAGGCGGGGTTAGTGACGTGGGAGGCGGGGTTAGTGACAGGGAAGGCGGGGCCGATGACGGCGGGGGCGGGGTTGATGACGGCGGGGGCGGGGGTGATGACGCGGGGGTGGGGGTGTCAGGGGCGGGGTTTGAGTTTGGGCGGGTTTTGGGCTGGATTTTGGGCTCCTTTAGGCTGGAAAAATATTTTCCACCTGGCAACCCTGAGGAGGTCCTGGAGGGTGCAGAATGCAGAGTTGGTCTGAGGTGGAAATTGCATAGTATATGCTAGGTTAGCAACTACCACCCAGTCTGAAACAAGCTGCACACATCAGTTTTCTTTACAAAAGTGTCCTAAATCTCCCCCCCCCCCTTTCAACCATTAGCCATAAACTCACCCCCCCCCCCCCCAGGAACCCAAAACAACACACACAGTATATATAGAAAAGCATACATTTGGGAAAACCGCACTGCAAAGCCATCCCATACTATATAAATGGAAACCTATAAAGTGCAGCACAGAGAAAGCCCTTTTAAAGAGGTTCCAATAAAGGAAATGTAAGATTCTAAATGGGAAGAGCAGCTGGCGAGTTTGTGACCCTTCATCGTGATGAGCACAATCCAAACAGTGCAGATGAGAACACCTGTAGTTCGTTACGGAGAATCAACATTATGGCGGCTATCTGCAGAAAGCAGCGGTGGGGAATTAGGGCTTTTGACGATAATCAAAATGACGCCGGCCATATGCTTTAGCAATTATCAAAATTAGGCCGGCCATCGGGGGAAAGTGGGTGTGGGCGGATACTGCATTTGGCAATTATCGAAAATACGCCGGCTATGTGAGACCCGCCCATATCATTCTCGAATGGCCGGCCATAACAGCGTATTTAAGCAGCGTTCTCCGTATTTTCGTATCTTTTGCATTAGATTGAGACAATGGCACCCAAACTACCACCTACCCGCAAGGGAAACTTTTCTGATGCTGAAGTGCAACTGCTGGTGGAAGAAATAGACAGGAGGCACATGAACCTGTTTGCGCCTACCGGCCAGAGGCTAGCCACAACCACTAAGCAGAGGGAATGGGAGGCTGTCAGAGACAGGCTCAATGCGGTGTTCCACACAGGGCAAGATGTGGAAGACTGCAAAAGAAAGTGGCGCCAGCTGAGGCAAGATGTGCGAAGGAAGGCTGGTGCAAACCCCCCAGGAAATGACACAGCAAACCTGACCCCCATTGAACTGGTCGTCCATAGGCTCTTGCCCCAGGAGGGGATCCATGGCATTGGGCCCCTGGACACATCTGCACAGGCTGAGGGCTCAGGTAGGTTCACCATTAGGGAGCTGGGGGATCTGTTGTGCTGTACTACACTGTGTTTCACACAAGTGGGGGACAGTGTGGTGCTCCTCAGTAGGGAAAGGGAGAAAAGAACAGCATGCAATGCATATCATCATTGCAAACCATCATATATGGAGAGGGAGGAGGGGGGGAGAGGGAAGAGGGAGGAGGGGGGGAGAGGGAAGAGGGAGGAGGGGGGAGAGGGAAGAGGGAGGAGGGGGGTAGGGTCTCCAGCAATGTATATCATACATGTCAAGATATGTACAAGATTATATATATATGTAAATCAAATACATACACCGTGTGTAGGTTTGCACTGTTTCACACCTTTGGGTGCCTTCCCCACTCCCTCCTTTTTTCACCATCACCAAACTGTGCATATCTCCTTCCCACACCTCTGTACTCTAGCCACTGTGTCCTCTGCACTCCTTTCACAGTTGTATGTCTACCCACCTGTCTGTGTGGCTGTCTTGCACGTCAGTCTCTGCAGTGCACTGCATTCCTTGTCTCTAGCTCTGTACCATGCACAATGACATCTGTGGCTTGCCTGCCAATCCCATTCCTCACCATCTCTTTGCTGGGTCTTTGCCTGTGGGGCTATGTATATGAATGCTGAAAAACAAATGCAGAATATTTGGACCAACACACTTTTTCCCTTTTTGCTATGCAGGTGATGACACCCAGTGGGAGGAAGAAGCTGGCCCTAGTGGCCTCCAGCCCCACCACACACAGCAGCAAAGCCATGGGCCTGCACACCAACCAACACAGGACCATGGGGTTGAACCACAATACCCAACACCAACACCTATGCCTCCACCAACTGCCGCACCACCTATGCCTCCACCAGCTGCCGCACCACCTATGCCTCCTCCAGCTGCAGATGATGGCACAGATGAAGAAAGTGATGAGGCAGAAGGGGGGGCAGCTGCTCAGCAGAGGCCAGGCAGCCAGAGGAGCCAGCTACTGTGCCTGGCCACACAATTGCTGAACCACAATCTGCAGATGGAGGAGTACCGGCGGAAGAAATTACAGATGCACCAGCAAGTGCTCAAGGTGCAGCAGGAAGCGCTTCAGGTGCAACAGGAAGCACTCCAGGCCCAACGGGAGGTCCACCAGGAAGTGATGCAGGTGCAACGGGAAGGGGTAGAGGCCCAACGTGCTGTGATCCAGCAGCTCCAACGGCTGGAGCACAGCATTGAGGGCCTACACCATTTCCTGAGACCACCTAGTCCAGCTGTGCAGCACCCACCACCACAACAACTGCCACCCACTTCTTCGACTGCACATGAACCACCTGCGAAGAAGTGGAGCTTGAGATCATCCGCTTCCCCAGCCACCCATCCAGCTCCCATTCTGGGTCCTGTGCCCAGGTTGCAGGACAAGGGACAGAGGTGGCCATATTTCACCAGGGCAGCTGAGGCAGTGGGCTGCCTTGTGGACACCGAGGAGGAGAGTGGGAGCTTAGAGGAGGACTCTCAACAGAGTTCCCATGCAGCACCAACTGCAAAGGAACACAGTGGGAGGGGTAGGAGGGGACAGGGGAGGGGACGGGGAAAGTGATGGCACATGCTGGGGGTTGAGGGGTGGAAGGAGGGGACTATGCACAGCGTGGGTGATGGTGGTGGGAGGGGGTGTTGTGGGTGTGTAAATACTGTAAGATATAAATAAATATGCACTTACTTCACTGAAAACTTGTGTCCGAGAGTCTTTGTCTGGCTCTGACCCCCAGCTGGTGAGCAGTGAGCTCTGCTCTGTGGGCGGGAGGTGGAGGGGGCTCCTCATCCTGTTCCTCTGGGGCCTGCTGCTGCTCTGGTGGCTGTACCTCGTCTGGGAGGGCCTGTCCTCGGCGCTTTGCCAAATTATGTAGCATGCAGCAGGCCAGGAATATCTTTGCCACCTTTTGGGGGCTATAGAGGAGCTCCCCTCCAGAACGGTCCAGGCATCGGAACCTGTTCTTTAGTAGTCCAAACGTCTGCTCTATTATGCCACGGGTGGTCCGATGCCTACTGTTGTAGTTCTCCTCTGCCCTTGTTTGTGGGTGCACTATGGGGGTCATGAGCCAAGTCCGCTGTGGGTAGCCTCGGTCACCTTTGGAGAGAAGCAGAATGAGACAGATGATGAGTATGTATTATTTGGAGTGAGTACCTTGTGGAGGTTGGGATGTAGACAGTGCTGAGGCCTGCCTGTTGGAGGAGGTAATAGTTTGGCCACATCCATGCTGCACTTACCTAGGAGCCATCCGCCGGTAATCTCCCCTCGGTCAAACCTGCGAAAAATGCCCGAGTGCTGCAATATGTATGCATCATGGGTTGACCCTGGATATCGGGCACACACATCTAGAATCTCCCCCTGGGCATCACACACCACTTGCATATTCATGGAGTGGAATGATTTTCTGTTCCTATAAGTGGCCTCTTGTGCCCGGGGGGGGGGGGGGGGGGGGGTCTGAATGCGACATGTGTGCAGTCAATGGCACCTATGACCCATAGGCGTAGACTGGGGGGGGGGGCGAGGGGGGGCAATGCCCCCCCAAACGACGATGAGGCGCCGCCGCGCCATTAGTTTAAAAAAAAAAAAAAAAACATGCACGCACAGCGCTCCTCTCCATCCGCTTGGCTTCCCTGCTCTCTCTGTCTGCGTCCCGCCTTCCTCTGACGTCAGAGGAAGGCGGGACGCAGACAGAGAGGGCAGGGAAGCCAAGCGGAGTAGCGGACGGAGAGACGTGTCCATCTACCCCTCTCTCTTCCTCCCTCCCTCCTTCCCGCCGCAGGCAGCAGTCTTTCCAGCGTTCCTGGCAGCGGTAGCGATGTACACGCTGCTTTGGCTCTGCCCGAAGCCTTCTCTTCAAGTTCCTGTTCCCGCATAGGTGGGAACAGGAACTTGAAGAGGAAGGCTTCCGGGGCAGACCGAAGGCAGCATGTACATCGCTACCGCTGCCAGGAACGCTGAAAAAGCTGAAGACTGTTGCCTGCACCGGAGGGAGGGAGGGAGGGAGGAAGAGAGGGGGTAAACGGAGTCACCATCTTGGACCTCGCGGGGGGGGGGGGGGGAGCAGAGGGAAGATGGATGGGACTGGGAGGGGTGGGAAGCAGAGGGAAGGAGCAGGAGATGGATGGGACTGGGTGGGTGGGAAGCAGAGGAAGGAGCAAGAGATGGATGGGACTGCGAGGGGTGGGGAGCAGAGGGAAAGAGCAACAGATGGATGGACTGGGAGGGGGGGGGAGCAGAAGGAAGGAGCAAGAGATGGATGGGACTGCGAGGGGTGGGGAGCAGAGGGAAAGAGCAACAGATGGCTGGGACTGGGAGGGGTGGGGAGCAGAAGGAAGGAGCAAGAGATGGATGGGACTGCGAGGGTGGGGAGCAGAGGGAAAGAGCAACAGATGGATGGGACTGGGAGTGTGGGGAGCAGAAGGAAGGAGCAAGAGATGGATGGAACTGGGTGGGGTGGGAAGCAGAGGGAAGGAGCAGGAGATGGATGGGACTGCGAGGGGGTGGGAGCAGAGGGAAGGAGCACAGATGGATGGGACTGGGAGGGTGGGGAGCAGAAGGAAGGAGCAAGAGATGGATGGGACTGGTGGGGTGGGAAGCAGAGGGAAGGAGCAGGAGATGGATGGGACTGCGAGGGTGGGAAGCAGAGGGAAGTAGCAAGAGATGGATGGGACTGCGAGGGGTGGGGAGCAGAGGGAAGCCTACTGGAAAGAAGACACTGATAAAACAGAAGACCACTGGGACCAAAGCGAATAGAAAACTAAATGATCAGACAACAAAGGTAGATAAAAGTATTATTATTCATAATTTATTAAT